>NC_058372.1:119339166-119987500 GCF_018350175.1 Felis catus | reverse complement strand
TGAGATCGTGACCTGAGCTGAAATCCAGAGTCAGATGGTCAACCCACTAAGCCTCACAGGCGCCCCTAGACATGACTTTAATTTCTTTCCTGTGTTGTGTTTTCTACAACAAACCTGTTACTTCTCCTTATTAGAATACAAGACGTTAAATGACAAAGCACATTTACAATGTACATTGTAAATTGTTTTATGCATATACGAACGCAGCGATACAGATTAAAGATGTTTTTCAATCCTGAGAGTTAAAAGTCATAAAATGGTAATGTAACTTGTATGTAGGTGACAGTCTCTGCAAGACAGTGATTAAATACACTTCAAAACCAGAAACGTGTCACTTTAAAGAACAGCCCAATTTAAAAGCATATACGAGATGGGAAGACCAGGGGTTAAGTCCTAAGCACGTTGAAAGGTGCAGCAGCATGCATGTGAACTCAGGAAGATAAGCAGGCGGGGAGTTCAAAACTGCAGATGTTATCTTTTTGGGTCGGGAGTGGGCCTGAGAGATGGTGCCTGGAAAACCCCCTTACCTCACACCTCCTCCCTCTTTCTTCTCCCCCTCCCCCTGTCTTCTTACGAATTGGTTCCTCCCGTCTAATCTGGGTTTTTCATCCTCGTCCGGGATACTTACTGACCTCTTGCTTGCTCCTCCTATCTTCCAAGACCTCCATCCCAATCCCTGGCCCTGTGTACTCTCCCCACCCCCCACCCATCACCAAGACCACTCGGCTCAGGCTTCCCTTGGATATGGGCGTACCACAGTAAGCACGGGCCCCTAGTCCAACTGCTGCCCGCTTTGCGAGCCCTTCTTCCACCCTCCCAGGGGGAAATACGGCAGACCATCTCTTTAGAGGCATTTTCTCCTCACTCCCTGGATAACCCACTAGCCAAGTACTCCTCAGGGCTGCTGTAAAATTAAAAAAAAAAAAAAAAAAGTACCACCAAATGGGAGACTCTGACCAGTAGGAATTTATTCTCCCATAGTTCTGACGGCAAGAAGTCCTAAACTGAGGTGCCGGCAGGCCCAGGGATCATTCCTTGTCTCTTCCTAGTTTCTGCTGTTGCGGACGATCCCTGGCATCCCTTGGCTTGTAGATGCATCGTTCCAATCTCTGCTTCCATGGCCAACAGTACCCCCCTGCCTGCTTCTGTATGTGTGCCTCTGTGTCCAAATTTCCCTATTCCTCTAAATACACCAGTCACTGGATTAGAACGTACCCTAATCCGGTAAAACCTCATCTTGACTTGATTTCCTCTGCTTGCATGTAAGGTCACGTTCACAGGTAAGGGGGTTAGAATTTGAACATATCTCTTAGGGGACCCAATTCAACCCACAACACACGTACAGTTGCCACACTAAAATGATTTTTAAGATGTTATCAAGGTTTAAATGTAGTATTTCCAGAAAGGACACTTAACAATTAAATTAAGGATATTAAGGGTGCCTGGGTGGCTCAGTCGGTTGAGCGTCTGACTTTGGCTCAAGTCAGGATCTGACCTGGTTTGTGGGTACAAGCCCTGTGTCGTGCTGACAGCTCAGAGCCTGGAGCCTGCTTCAGATTCTGTGTCTCCCTCCCTCTCTCTCTCTCTCTCTCTCTCTCTCTCTCTCTCTCTCTCTCTGTCCCTCCCCTGCTAGCATTCTTTCCCTGTCTCTCAAAAATGCATAAACACTACAAAATTAAAAAATAAATAAAAATAAAAATAAATTAAGGATATTGATCATTAGGAAACAAGTAATCATCTTCTAGAAAGACCACCATCTCAGGGCACTGGTAATAACTCGGGTGAAATTAAAAATTAAGATTTCAGAAAAGATGTTGGAACATAAGAGAGAATTAAGCAAAAACTAGCCTTTTTTTTTGTTAACCGCCCACTGAGAATTGATTTAACATTCCAGTTGGGAAGCTATTTGCATTAACGTTCCATGTTACAACGTAATACTTTGCTTTATGTTTCCTTAAAATTGAGATTGTTACTTAGTTTAACTTCTTTATGGTAACATGAATTTCTTTTTTTGCCAAACACACTAAGGTACTAAAATATTATGAGCCCACTGATTTTATATTACGGAACCAAGTAAAACTACCTAGGCTAATTGCGGACACAGTATTATTTTACATCATAATTTAGCAATGGTGGTTATGCTAAATCTTTTAACATTTCGTTTTCACAAATATGTAAGAAAAGGACAAGAACACTCTTTAACTCAAGTAAGAGAAGTGTTACCTCATAACAAAGATATAAAATTAAGGAATAACAATAACCTCTTGCTGTTTTATGAGGCAATAATCTAGGTCCCAGCTCTATTTCAAGGCCATTGCCCCAGAAAAGGTGAATTTAAAACAGGAATAATAGCAACCCCACCCATTCCATGTGAAATTATTTCTCCTGCAGTTAGCTTCTCAATACACAGAAAAATGGATGATATCCTTTGCTTTAACTCTGCTCTAGAAGTGGGCTATAAACTCTTGAGTCTTGGAACATTAGAATCAAAAAACAAAAAAACACCAATTTTTCCAATTTAGATATTCATATGTAAGGTTTTACAACAATTCTCAGAAATGGAACACAGTCCCGAGGGCTGGTCCCAGTGGTGGTGACAGCAAAGAGAAGACGTTGAGAGACTTCTGAGAAGTTTGTAGAGTTTGTGGGATGCAGCCCTCACCTTCTAGATTGATCTTTCCAGTCAAACCTTCGGTAAAAACTAGGTTGTCCACACATGCTTTACTCTGGCTGAGTAAATGTGAACGTGAAGGGGGTGGCCTTCAGTGCCAGGGCTGGCACGGGTTGAGCTGCACATGGGAACAGTACCCTTCTGGATTATGTACCCACAAGACACAGCCTGCTACCAGCCATGAAAGCCAGACCTGGGCTTTGTCACTGACTCCTTGGCGACTCCTCGCCAGTCCCTAAGCTACCCAGTGCTATCAATACCCACTGGGGTTCACTGAAATAGCTCCATGTTTCTCTCCTTGATGTTGCTACAGTAGTTCAAGCCATCAATGGCTCTTGGCCAGATGGGACCAAGAGCATCTTAAGGGTCACCTATCCTCCAGAGCTGCTCCTTTGAGGGAGTTTTCTTTTCACTTTAAAGTAGGGATCTAGGGGTGCCTGGGTGGCTCAGTAGGTTGAGAGTCCGACTCTTGGTTTCGGCTCAGGTCACGATCTCACGGTTTGTGGGTTCGCGCCCTGCGTCGGGCTCTGTGCTGACGCTCGGGAGCCTGCTTTAATTCTCCCTCTCTCCTGTCTCTGCCCCTCCCCCCCCCATTCTCTCTCTCTCAAAAATAAATAAATGTAAAAAAAATTTTTTTAGGGGCGCCTGGGTGGCGCAGTCGGTTAAGCGTCCGACTTCAGCCAGGTCACGATCTCGCGGTCCGTGAGTTCGAGCCCTGCGTCAGGCTCTGGGCTGATGGCTCAGAGCCTGGAGCCTGTTTCCGATTCTGTGTCTCCCTCTCTCTCTGCCCCTCCCCTGTTCATGCTCTGTCTCTCTCTGTCCCAAAAATAAATAAACGTTGGAAAAAAAAATTTTTTTTAATAAAGTAGGGATCTAAATGGGTTCTCCTTTATTTTTAAGTTTATTTATTTATTTGGGGGGGGAGGGGCAGAAAGGGAGGGAAAGAGAGAATCCCTGATGTGGGACTCGATCCCACAAACCCACGAGATAATAACCTGAACTAAAACCAAGAGTTGGACGCTTAACCAACTGAGCCACCCAAGTGCCCCCTAAAAGGATTCTCTTAAAAAAAAACAACTCAGAGCTGTACCCTATCTTTAAGATAAACCAGAAATTCTTTAATCAATCTACTTGAAGCTATGGCAGGCAGTAGCAGACAGAATCCTACGAAGGATAACCACTTGTCAGTTGGTTTTGTTCCCCAGGGCCACTGCTGTCCCGGGGGGGGGGGGTTTCCTGAGGGACAACCCCACTGTTCTCCACCAGCCTGCATTCCACTGTGCTCACCATTCCCTTACCCCTATCACTACCAACACATCCATCGCAGTGCCCTGCAGCCAAGGGCTGGGAACTGTACCAGGAGTCTCCTGGGAGGGTGTGTGCACAGTACAGGCTCTGCCCCAGTGCAGAGAAAACACAAGTGGGGAAAAGACTACAAGCCCCACCCATGCTCCAAATGCCTAACATAGCCTTAGGAAAAGACGTAAGATGACCGGGCTGCCCAAACTTTGGTCCCAGCCCCTGTGCAGACCCTGAATGCAGGGGGAGGTACGTGGACAGTCCTACCCATGACCACTGACAAGGCTGCCTTTAAACTCGGGGGGGGGGGGGGGGCTCTGAAGAGTCTATGTCCATGTGCAGAATTTCCTGGGCCAGGGGAGGGTATCCTTCCATTCCATTCTATCATTCAGAACGGCTAAGCTATTGTTTGACCTTCAGATTTTCAAAGGACAAGTATATTTTCGGAAACATGTAGAAAATTACACCTTGTTTACATGGGGGGGGCAACATAAATATATGATATGCAGCTATTTTGCTGATCCCCATTCAACATTCAGCACATGACCCGTTCGATTCCACAGTTCTTTCCCACTCACACCAAATTACTTCTATCTAACACATATCACAATGCCTTCCTGTTGTTTAGGGTGTGAGTCTGGCAGAGTACCAGGCTAGTCCTCCTGCGGTGGCAACATTTCTAGGATATAAAACTTGGGCACCCGTTACAGACATGTGGATCAACCTGGTCGGCTCGAGAGAGACAGAAGGGAAGTGACCCAGAAAGAGTGGCAAAAGAGAGGATGGCAAGAAAGTCCTGGCAGAATTTAAGGACCTGGGTCTCATTACTCTTGACGTCTCAGCTGTTTCTATGCCCCTTCCTGCTGGGTGGCTGCTCAGTTCTTCCTTGGACTCCATGATCTATCTTCATAATCTTCAGTTACGTTCCCTCCTTTATTGAGCATCTTGCCTAACATAAAAGTGCAACTGTCTAGGAAGTCTAACAATGTATGTTAATTAGCATTACATTATCGAGATATTATAGCTGGAATCCAACGGTTAAGAAGGGCATTGCTTTCACATCCCAGGTACCAAGTTACCTACACTGGCCTGCAAATTTCACGAATGGGTCTGTGAAGCTGGACAAGCACTGGCTGTTTTCAACAGCCGAGGCAGCGCGCCAGAGAGGGAAGCTCACAGCACAAAGAACACCTAGCTCCAATTCTACAGCCAACTGATCAGAGTGGACGTGGGCATTCTTTGACCGTGCATGTGACTCTCTTCCCTACTTGTACAAAAGGAAAACAGCAAAGGTGTCCAAGAAACAGATCCGGGTGAACAGTAAGGCGCAGTCTGCCGAGCTGCTATCTCCTTAAATGAAGCCAAACCAGATGCCGAGCTATTCTGAACTGTTTACAGAGCGTGGACTTTGCAAAACAGTCCCTTAAACACAAGGTGATTAATAATGATGGGGTTAATTTCTCATGCTAAAATTATAACCAGTTAGTTCAATGTCATGATAATCGCTTGGGTCACGAGGGACAGAGTCATTTTTTTTTTTTTTTTTGGCAATGATCTTCCTGGAGTTATAAATTACGATCGCTTGATTTCTGATAAGCAGGGCCAGCCAAGTTTGTCTGCGTTGTTTTGTGTTTGTTAATTGTGGACGGTTGGCTGCTTATCCTAGAAAACACAGACCTAGTTACAACCAGACGGTCCCAGAGAAACTTCTGAAAGAACTCTGAGCTTGAGCAACTCCTGTTACCCTACAGACCCTCAAGCAGATGCCGCAAGTTCATGTACTGCTTCTGTTGTTCCTCCCCAGCGAACTTCACAATGGCTCTGCTGGGCACTGTGTGTACCATAACACTTCATCGAGCTCTGGCTATCTTGCAGGCTGGCAGGAAAACTATGTGAGTCCCTTCTTATAAATAGTCTGCTTCCCTCAGCCATAAACCTTTCTTCCACACCTGGGAACCTTTTCTCATAGGGAATACATTGGGGAGCCTGGGTGGCTCAGTTCGTTAAGCGTCCAACTTCGGCTCAGGTCATGATCTCATGGTCTGTGGGTTTGAGCCCCGCATCGGGCTCTGTGCTAACAGCTCAGAGCCCGGAGCCGGCTTCGGATTCTGTGTCTCCTCCTCTCTCTGCCCCTCCCCTGCTCATGCTCTGTCTCTCTGTCTCTCAATAATAAATAAACGTTAAAAAAATTAAAGAAAAAGAATATACTGACCCTATGTATTACTTAACACATACCTGATGACTTTATGCCCCTCCTGAGGAAAATTTGGTGCACCTTGAAAGGATTTAAAAATACATCTCCTAAATTTAGTATTCACCTCTTGACACCCTAGAGGTATAAATGCTAGAGGGAATATAAACTTACTGATTACAAGTAAAGACTTCTGGAATACAACAGTTCTCTTTACGTGAGTCCCTGTGTTACCACTGGATAAGGGTATGGCCTTGGGATAGTTAATTAATGCCTCTATTATTCTCTTCATACATAAAATACGGACAATAGTAATACCTGTATTGTATTTTGCTGGGATTAAATGAAATCCTGTATTTCAAAAATGCAAGCCATTTGATTACTCAAGACAGAGTGGAAGCAAATCTCTGCTTTTTCATTTTGCTCTCTATATAATGAATTAAAACATCTTAATATTTTTACTTTAAAGTGAAGTATTATATATGCAATTTCCTATGGAAATGTAATGATTTTTAACTCATCTCTAAGAATATTATATTAACTAGTGATCTCCAGAAGCTACATTAACTATCTATGTTTAGATAGCAGCCAAAAGTCACCAGTCTTTGAGCAACTCTCTGAACTTACGTAAGTTTGCAAAAATGAACAATATCTTAATTACATTATTGCCATTACCGTTTACCCCTTTTTAGTTTGCCATTCAACATAACATCAAAGTTGGGACTGGTTTCTTTAGTGTTGAGAGACTGATACTGTCAGGAGAAGAATTATAGATGGGTATGTGAAAGAGAAAAGAAAACATTTCCAGGAAGAAGTTTTGAACTGGTAAAAGCAGGAGTGAGGAGCTAAATGTCAGTGGATAAATACAGTGGGTTTTGACTATATTTTTATACAGTCATAATGCAAACGAAGGAAGACATCGGTCATAAAACTGCAACCACACATCTACTTTGGATTTTTGAAAAACAAGATGAACAGTCACCAGAATTAAGGGGCCGCTCGAAGCCGTTGCACTGATCTAGGTAAGAAGTCAAGGGAACCCGAACTGATGTGGCAGCTGGTAGACACATGGAGAAAAGGTAGATATGCATGATAATAATAAAGACAAATCAATAGGACATTGAAAATATGTGATTATAACTCCTAAGGCAAATATGACTTTCAGGTGTCACACCCATGATTCTTGAAAAATGTTCCATGTGGAAAGTTGAGAGGAAAAGATATTCTTTGTGTATTATTGCGTTTGTTGTCATTATCTTCGTTTATAGAGAAGGGCAGGGAACAAAAGCAAGAGGCAGTGTATAAAAACAAAGTCTGAAAACTCTGTCCCTTACATTGAAAGAGGGCTAGGAAACTCAGCCCGCCATCTGACTCAGCAAGGAAGCCTGTCATATGATGGAGCCTTTGGGAAGAGAGTAAAAGAAAGTAATTACTTGAGATAAATCAAAACCTCAGTCTTGCTCAAATGTAAATTCTGAACTGTTACTGTATCTCTGGTATGGAAACCTCAAACCAAAAAACTACAAGCAGGACTGATCCAGAGGCTTGAAATCCCTAGACTCCAGGGAAAGTAAATGCAAAATTAGCTCCCGGGGCACAAAAGATTCTGAGAGAGAAATTCATCAAAAATGATAAGCTACGTAAGGAAACAAAACACCGTAGAGACAGACAGAAACGTAACAACAGGGAAACTGGGACCCAAAATCTGAGATTACAGGAAAACCTGAAAAATGTCAGTATGCTTAAACCAAAGAAATAGAAGGAACAGAAACCAAATTAAAGGAACCTCACACTGCGAAAGATAAATACACAAATTTGGGTAAAAAAAAAACCCATAAAAAGTGTTTTTGAAGTATATGCACTGAAATCTCCAGAAAGAAATGAATGAATTAAATATCAAATTACATTTAGCTAAGGAAACAGTTTGTGAGGAAGATGACACAAACAAATAAGCTAACAGAAAATACGCGGGAAGTATTTAGCCCCTGAAGTGAAATTAATGGGAACAAAAAAAAAAAACAACAACACAAACACAAATGTTTTTCTCTAAAATTTTCCATATCACCAATGTCTCAGGAATCAAGATGTGACCACTGAGAGTCTTCCTTTTTATTTGGGGGAGGCGGGGGGTGTGCAGAATCTAGTACATAACAAAGTAAACATGAAAAACTTAAAATATAACAATAAATCTGACTTATCTAAAACAAGTTACTTGCTTGAATTATGTCCACAGTGAATATTAGTTAGGGGTTTAATCAAATATGATGCTACTGGCCTTCCTAAAATTTGGGACACTTAAATTGTTTTTTGTTTTTTGTTTTTTGAATCCGGAGTTTTAATTGAGGCTGGGTTCAGGAAAGCTTGAGTACCTTCTTTCCTCTCAATAAATCCCCCTGTAGGATCCACTGACTTTATACCCACATTCAAAGTAGAGTCACAGTGGGGCACCCGGGTGGCTTAGCTGGTTGATCACCCAACTTTGGCTCAGGTCATGATCTCGTGTTCTTGAGTTCGAGCCCCGCATCGGGCTTGCTGTTGTCAGTGCAGAGCCCACTTCGGATCCTCTGTCCCCCTCTCGCTCCGCCCTTCCCCTGTTCATGCTCCCTCTCTCAAAATAAGGAGGAAAAAAAAAATCCAAGTAGAATCACATTAACAAAAAAAACTGTCATTATAGCTTCTAAAAATCCAAAAACGTTTTAAGGGCTCAAGATCTAGGAATTCAGAAAATAACAGGTCTAATAAATTTGGTGGTGGTGTTCAATCCCATATTGTGCACCCGTGTATGTTCTGTTATTTCTTTGTCCTGGGATCTGGAGGAATATAGAAATAAGTGAGGTTTATTTACAGAGTGCTCATATGAGTCTGCAGATACAACATTTGAAGCTTCTTAGCTCCAGTGAGGAGAATCACCTCCTTCTTCCTCTCTTCATTTTCAATTCTTCCTTATATATTAGTTTTTAAATCTATCATTCCGAATTTCCACTCTAGTCTGCCCATCAGAGTCACAAAGCATAAACTGAATCCTGCTTTAATATGTAGGGTAGATATTAAGAGAGTGCTACCATTCACGTCACCTCTAAATCTTTTTTTCTCAAGTTAAGTACCTCTAGTTCATAAGACCACATCTTTAAAAAAAAAAAAAAGTTTTGTTTCCCAACAGGGATTATGGGAGAATTCACTCAGCCACAATTGCTAAGAATGCATAATTGCCTAGGAAATGCATTAAATGGAAGACCGATATCAACTAGGTCATAGTGCATCATTATCTTTAAACCATTCAATTATAAATGGACATTAAATTAGTACAGATCAGCATTAATGTATACCAAATATCACATTAATATCCAGACAAAAATGAAAAGGAAACCCAATTAGCAGAATTGGAAATTAATGGGAATCAGTTTTCAAAGCAGGAAGAATGAAAGACCTTAAGATTCTGTTCATTTGCTTGTTTGTTACAGACTGAATTATACTTCAGGAAAATCATAGAAAAGACTAATGTTTAAGAGACTGGAAGGTTTGGTTTGCCTAGGACTTGGACGTGCCTGGGCTTGTTTGTAGAATCTATGGGTTAGGCTCCCAGGGCTCCAAGTGTTCTTGGGCCTGAAGAGCCTCCTGGGAAAGAACTCTTCCAAGGAAAGAGCTGGTGAGCCATAAGCTGGAACTGAGTTTCAGCCCTAAGTCTCAGAGCAGCAAGCAAAGAACAAGAAAACAAACAAACAAACCAAAAACAGTGTCCACTAAACTCTGTAGAAAAGGTTGAGGGCAGATGGCACCCCTTTATATTACTTGGATTCTCTGTTATAGGGCACTGTGTGGGAGGGGGCGGAGCGCGGGGGGAAGGTGCTGGATACTTTCCTCATTTGACATTACTTGTGGCACCAGCTGTTCAATCAAGGAGAAGTGAGGTCTGACCCAGAGAAATACTATTTCCTTTAAATAGGACTCATGCAGCTTGGAGAAAAAAAAAAAAGAAAAAAGAAAAAAGAAAAGAAAGGGAAACAAAAAAGAAAAGGGTGAAGAAAGTTTCGGAAAATACTGGTTAAACTAGGAAGAAAAAGATCACAATAAATAAGAATTAAAAATGTGAGATTTGAAACTCGAGAAAATGACAGGGAAGCAGGATATCTCCCCTCTCCTGATCAAACCAAATAGAAGAGATTGTAGAGATGTGGACACTGGTCCCTTCCATACACCTGATGGGTAATATGGTTTCTTCTGGCCACCACTCTGCTCCAGGACTAACTAGGGCTGCAGCCAAGTTCTTGTTCAAGCCCTTGAACAGAATGTATTAGCTCCTAAAGAAGCTTCAGGCGTTCCTCACAGATATTACTGTGGCCCACCCCTGAACAATCCAACCTATTGTTGAATGCCTTAATTTCTCTTTCATGGTCGTGAAAAAAAAAATACAAGTTTCTTCAAAGAAAATATCAAAGATAGATAAATTCAAATATTATTCACACTCCCTACATCAAGATTGTATCTTGCAAAAACACTGATTCCTATATAATGTATAAACTAAGAAGTGAATGAATGAACCAGCAAATGAATGAGGAAACGCTCCTCAGGCACATGTCAGGAAATAGACAACTTTAATCTCATGAAATTGTAGGGTGAATCAGGCAAACAGAATTGTAGATTTCTATGTCTACCCTGACTCAATGTATGGCTTTGGGAAAATCTTGTAATTTCTCCATACTTCAGTTTCTCACCCTATAAAAGGAGTATATTGCTTGAAATTTAATTCCCTCACTGCAGTGAAGGTTTTGATTCAACATTTATAAAACGCTTTTTAGCTTCCCTGATTAATAGGCAAAATACTGTGGTAGTTCCATAATACGCTTTCGAAAAAGTATAAAGGTAACTAGTCAAATCTAATGTAAAATGATACTTGAGAAAGAAATACCAGTCATATTTATTACTTCTCCATTCCGTTTGCTAGGTAATAAAAATTACTTCTAACAGAAAAAGTATCAAATTAATATTTAAGCCAGTTGAAGTGTTATCATCATAGGTTTACCTCTGTTGGGGGGGATGGGGAGTTGTTTTGTTTTTCCAGGCTGCCCCACATGTTTATATGGTACAGTCAGGAATGTTGGGCATGGTTTTGAAGGCCTCTAGCGTATTCGCTGGTTTCTGGCATTCTAATGCACTCTACTCTTATAACCATAAAAGTACTCTTGAGTGCTTCTGGAAATATATAACAAATCCTTAATCAATTTAAGAGTGTTTTAACTGCATACATGAAATTTCTTGGGAGGAAAATGTTAGCTATTCTACACACATATAGTACTTAAGTTAGCAAGAGAGTTCCTTCTCAAAGGCACAAGGCAGTTTCCCTGTAGTAATATAATTTTCAGTTTTATGTGCATAAGTCCTATTGAGTCCCTTGGAATAACAGGAAATTCTGCAGGAAAAAAACCCCACAAAAATTGATAGCCATATTTATCCACTGCTAGAGGAATAGGTTAGCTATTTTGAGTTGGATTACTCTTTTAAGATAATAGATAACTCTTAAAGGTTAACCAGAACTTGTAAGAACTGACTATTCTGGAAACAGAATTTTCTACATAGGAGATTCGAACAATGAAGTCAACTGATTAATATACTTCATCTTAAACTTCATGTATCACATTGCGGTAGTCAGGACTTGAGTAGCAATTTTCTGGATTTTGAGACATTAAATTTAATTTTCACATTAAACAGATTATAACATTTCACAGATTTACAAATTAGTACATTGATATGACAGTTAATATTTTGGCATATAGTATTATTTATCAACATACATTCAGGATGGAGTAATCTCACTTATAATAATACATGTGTATCCTTTTCAAATACATGTTAAAAAGCTACAGCAATATATGCGAGGTGCTTAGAATGTGCCCTTGGCACATAGTTGGCTCTTAACAGAATAATGATACGTAATTCCTCATAAATTCTCATCAACAACATATGAGTTAGAGCCACTTCTCCTAATAATTCTTATTAATGTTTTATGGTACTGAGGAAAACCAGGTCACGAATAGGACATATATGCATTTTTCTTCCTACCAATTAGTTAAAGAACTATGAATAAACACAATAATTACTCACATAATTACTCATTTAACAATTCTTAAATGAGATATTAACTGTATATAACATAGATTTGTTATATATGGGGTTAATAGAACGATTTGCTCTTATCACTAAACACTTCCAATTAGTGTTTGAGTCTCAAGGAATTTACTACTATTAGCTTTCCTATGAATTAGAGCACAAATTATTACAGTGTTAAATTGAGCATACATTTTGCCCATCTCTTTTATGAGGGAGATGTAAGCATCATCATAGGGATGCAAGGTGTTATAACTTCTTGGAAAAATCTTTCGGGACCATCTATGCAATATACACATATTTTTTTGCCCATTAATCCTGCATGTAGAGTTTTACCTCCAGGAATTTGTGGGAGATATACAGAGAATTATATAAAAATCGTCACTGCAACACTATTCATAATAAGAAAAAACTGCAGGCAACCTAAGTATACACCAAGAAGGGAACAGTTACATCGTAAAACATACACATAAATTAAATAGGAGTACCCGGAATTATACGTACTCACGTGGGAAAGTATTCAACATACAGGATACCAAAATAAAAACAAACGTAAAATAAAAATAAGTTACAACCTCATATAGTTCTTACATTTACATATGTACAGGAAAAAAAAAAGTCTGGAAAAAAAAGTCTGAAAGGAAGTGCACTAGAATAAAACGATTTACCCCGATTTGTGGAATCTAGAGGAAATGAATAAAGTGAAGGACATCCACTTTTTGCTTTAAATACATCTGTGTTTTTTAACTTTTTATTACAGTAAAACATACACAAGTACACAAATCAAAAGTAAACAATTGATACACATTTATTAAATAAGCACCCCGTGTCATCAGCAATCGGACCAAGATAAAGGCCATTACCAGCATTCCAGAAGCCTCTCTCTTTCCTTCTTCCAGTCATTCCCCTCAAAAATAATTTCTATCATCTCTGTTTTAATGTGCTACCCAACATATGAATTACTTTTCTTAAAAGAAAAAATTGATTAAAAAAAAATCTTGCTTCAGCAGCACGAAGGTCCCCTTTTTGAATATTAAATACACTCAGCAGGTTATTCAAAGAAATCAATTCAAAATATGTTCCGAGCATTTTCAGTGTCTTTTCCTGTATGAACTGGGTTATTCCTTGCAACTCCACGAGGCAAGAGGCAAGTACTATTATTACTCCCCGTGTCCACATCCTGGAGCTATGGCCTACAGCAGCTCAGTAAGCAACTTCCCCAAGGTTGCACGGCTGAGGAATGGCGGCAGGGCCTGGACACAGAAAGACTGTGGTCTGATTCCAGCATCTGCAACTCCTTGTCAGACATGCCCAAAGGAAAATAAAGGCAACAATTCAGAGAGCTGGAAGCACTGGGGTGTCTCCAGGAGGAGGTCCTCTTTTTAGCTTCTTTCTGAAGACACCACTTAACGTCCCTAATCCGTTCCGACCCCCCCCCCCCCCCCCCCCCCCCCCCCCGCTGCAAAACGGAGAGGTAAGCTAAATTCCTCTTCTGATCTGATTCTCTGATAAACAATGTGACTTACTAAACTATCCAGCAAATATGCTTCCTCATGATGTAGTGCAATCACATACTGCATTCAGAAGTGACTCATACAAGGAAATAAAACCACAATTTTTGAAACTATTGGAAACAATCATTTTAATTTAATGTTATTTTTGGACACGGGAGGGTTTTTTTTTTCCCCCTAAATAAGCAAGTTGGTGGTTCTGAAGGGTCTTGCTCATCTTTTTGTGGAAAATGCCTAAAAACAAACCACTAGAAACTAAACAAAAAATTTTCCTTCCTCAATTGTGCCTGAAAAAAGACCTAATTTCTCTCACCAAAAGGCCACACATACTTTAAGACACATCTGGGATTTCTGGTCCCCATATTTTGAAACATTGACATAAACAAATACAGAACATGCTTCCTCTCAGATGAAGTCCATAATTCTGAGGGTTAAAAATTCTTCAAAATAACATGCAGTGCATCTCTGCAGAAAGCAACCAGAGAGGCCGAAGTTTGTTTTCGGAGGAAAACAGAAATACAAAGACTATTAAACCTCGACTAGAATCTGTCTTTTTAACTTTAGTTTATTCAAAACACCAGTTCATGCCGGATAGATCTTTTCTTCTTCTAGAAAATAATAATATCTTAGTATAAATGAGATATCAAGTAAGTTATCATAAAAAAACAACCACCACCAATAAATGTGTTTCTTTGACCATGAGAAAAAGAAAATCAGTTTCTAAACGGTAAACAGGATTTTCTTTGTAGCCGTCTGGCTTTGGCTGTATGTCCTGTGAAGACATGCATGGAATAGTGCAGTTAGTGAATTTCCATGAATATGCCCAGGTCCTGGCACTACAGTGGGGGAAAGATATGATCTCTATCCTCAGTGAGTTCAGGATCTCTCTAGAAGAACGATTCACATATGATCAGCCACAGCACAATGTGTTTCGATATTAACAGCCCCAAAAAGGTGCTATGGTATTACAGAGAGAAAAGAATGAATTCTGCCTGAGCCTTAGGGATGGCTTCCCAGAGGAGGTGACATGTGAGCTAAGCCTTGAAAAGTTAGCAGATTTTTTTGTACAGGTAGGCAGCAAAAAAGTAAGATGTGAGAAGGTTGAGATAGCTGGGGCAGTGGAAGACAATGGGGGGAGAGAATACCCCGGGGAGACAAAAAGGAAGTGCCTAATTGTACTTAGTAACACAGAGCATTCATAAAAATATGTAAGTCTTACATTAGGACCCATTATACAAAGAATCAACCTGAGAAAGTAGGTATGTGACCTGAAATTCTTGGAGGGGGGGCGGTTCCCTAATTTATGAGCCCAGGAAGTGTTCCTTCGAAAAAACCAAACCTCTGGTTTGTTGGCTGTTCTCCAATGAACAGGCTTCTTATTCAACATCAGGTACAAAGCACCTGGATGGAGTTGAGTGTTGCTACGCCTTCTTTGGACTTCTTGTCAAGACAGGGAGCAGAACTCTCCTCCATCATCTGAAAACTGAAAACTCGGGGCGCCTGGGTGGCTCAGTCGGTTAAGCGGCCGACTTTGGCTCAGGTCATGATCTCGCGGTCCGTGAGTTCGAGCCCCGCATCGGGCTCTGTGCTGACAGCTCAGAGCCTGGGGCCCGTTTCAGATTCTGTGTCTCCCTCTCTCTAACCCTCCCCCGTTCATGCTCTGTCTCTCTCTGTCTCAAAAATAAATAAACGTTAAAAAAAAATTAAAAAAAAAAAAAGAAAACTGAAAACTCATGATTTAAGCCCCTGACAAACCCCCCAACTCCCCTGGAATGACCCCCATCTGTCATTGGGTGGCCCAGAATCCAATTCATCTTTCTGCCAACAAGTGGCTGAGCAAGGTCCTTCTCCTCTTAGGAAACAGAAAGACATTTTGGCCACATTCAGTATGCTATATGCATAGCCACTTTCCCCTCTTAAAAGTACATTTCAAAACTTAAAGCATAAATCAAGGAGAGGTATGAGACAGACAGACAGACAGAGTACGTTTTCAGGTTCTTCCGCCCTGCCTGCTTGAGCCTCAATTAGTAAATGACGTGAAATCCCTAGGTCAGTTTGACTGCTTTCAGGTAACATGATCACCTGCCTAATATAATTAAAGTAAAACCACTAAATTAGATAATACATATGTGTAGAATTTCAAGTATCTTTGCAATTACTAATGAGATGACAAGAATTATCTACTGTTTAGACCTCATAGGAGTATGAGTCGAATTATATTTCTATAACTATTTCATACTTCAAAATACATTTCACATTCAATCCAAAACTCATGTAGGGCGTTTTCCTCTCTCACTTTACATTAGCATTATGTTCCTTTTTGTTCGTTTAAGTGATCTTCAAACATCTTTCATATAGGCTAAACTAGGCAGAGGACAGAGGTGGTACTCAGACCACAGTCACATTTACTTACATTCAACTACACAGGAGGTCACAGATAAAATGTTTGTCAAAATTAAACCTATAGAATTAGAACTAAGTTTGGATTTGGTGATTCATCACAGGAGTGCTTAATGCAATATTTTCATTTTCACTTTCTTCGGACTGGACTAATGTTATTGAATTCAAGATCCTGAAATTGTGGTACAAACTGAAAGCTAAGACATATTTCATTTGAAAATTTCTCATCGGAAATGAACAAATAATTGTATTAAGTATTTTAATCTTAGGCAGTTTTGATTATAGGAAACTTTATTTTTTCTGGCACTACAGTAAATACAAGTTTCTTGTGACTGAGTTATTCATCTGTGGGAAAAACATAGGTAATTGTCATTATTAAAAGTGAATCAACAGTATCTACTAATAAGCAACAGTAAAAAAAAAATAGACGTAAAGGTGAGTCAGAGAAATATATACTTCCTATATACTTCCCTGGGTATTCTGCTCTCCCTACTCATATATTATTCCCAGAAAAAAAAAAATATGCTAAAAGTAGTCAATCCATATAAAGCCTGAGGCACCTGCTGGCTTAGCTGGTTGAGCATCCGACTTTTGATTTCGGCTCAGGTCGTGACCTCAAGGTCGTGGGATGGAGCCCCGTGTCAGCACAGAGCTGTCAGCGCAGAGCCCGACGTGGGGCTCGAACCCACGAACCGTGAGATCATGAACTGAGCCGAAGTCGGACGCTTAACCTATTGAGCGACTCAGGCGCCTCAATAGATAAATATTTTTAAAAGTCTGTGTAAAGCCTATCTGTAAATCCCATCTGCGTACAGCTTATCCATCAACACAACCAATAAGAGTTGTTTGATTTTGTATTTAAAGTTAGGCGGACGGTACGAAGAGTCTTGACACTTGACTGAAAATAGAACGATCCGCTCATGCCTGGGAGTCTCTTGACCAAATCAAGTGATCTTAAGATCTACTTTGGTCATGGGTTCTCAAATGGGGACAATCGGCTTCCGGAGGATGCCTGGCAATGTCTGGGGAGATGCTGCCATTACTCCAGGGAAGGTGCTGCTGGCATCTAGTGGGTAGAGACTAGGAATGCTACTCAACACCCTATAATGCATCAGCCAGCCATATACACACGCCAACAATCATCAACCCCAAATGCCAATAAGAGCTTGAGAACACCTGAGACTAATGTCACACTATGTGTCAACTGCTGAGAAACACTGGGCTGCATATGCTAAGGGATTCAAGTACAACATCCATATGAGTACATTTTTCTTAGGACAGATGCAACTGGAAGTTCCAGGTAAGCAATAAAAACAGAACCTCGACTAACAATTATTTTAACTTCCCTTCCTCCCTCAGCCCCACTCTGCTATACACTCATTACATCTGAATCCAAGGACTGAGTGATAAATTCTGAAACAGAGTGTTTATAACCCCCTATTGTCTCTGCAGAGATAAGAGTCATAGCAGTACTGGGGGCGCCTGGGTGGCTCAGTCGGTTAAGCATCTGACTCTTGATTTCGGCTCAGGTCATTCATGATCTCACGTTTTGTGGGTTCAAGGCCCACACTGACAGTGCAGAGCCTGCTTGGGATTCTGCCTCTCCCTCTCTCTCTTTCTGCTCCCCCACTCAAAAGTAAATAAATAAACAAGCAAACATTAAAAAAAATTAATTGTTTAGGGAAGTTGGAGAGCCCCATAAATCAAAGCCTTAAAAAAAATCTAGAATACTGCATGTGGAAGCACTGGTGAAAAGAAATTCTGGGCAACATAAATGGCCAAAGCCCAGTTTGGGGCCCCTCTAATGTCTTCTCTCAGGGCTGCAAATACAGCCTCAGCTTTGCCAAGATCACCCAAGAATGCCAAATTTGCACTTGGACCACTGGAGACTCAAATTATAGTCCCCAGTCTATGACCCCCAAAATGACTTCCAGCTCTAAAACTCTGTGAACATTTTGGGTGACCTGATGAAGAGTAACAATCATAATCATAGCAGCTAATACTCTTATCAGACACCATTCTAAATACTTCACATACACTTACTCACTGAATTGTCATCAGAACCTCACAGAGTATGTTCTATTCCATAGGAGAAAACTGAGGCAAAACCAGTTTAAGTCACATGCTTATCATTCCAGAGTCCTTAGTGTCAAAGCTGGGGTTTGAACCCAAGCAGCCTGCCTCTGTATTCTTTGTACTTAATCATTATGCTATAAGAAGAATCAGCTCCCTCGGATTTCAAGTGCAAGGAAATACTCGTATCTTCAAAGATCTTTAGGATCCTTGGCTGACCCACTGGACCACTGACTTCTCAAGAGTCATGAGGGAAATAAATACATTTCTACACTCATACACACATACCTATAAGCTGGGCCTAGATTCAGAGTCGTAATTCTACTGGGCTAATACAAAAAATCCCTGAGGTTGTTCTTAAGGCTGTCCTGCGTCTCATGGTCACAGCTACCCCGCTCATGGGGCCCCCCAATCTCATGACAGACGATGTCCAGTCTCACCATCACTGCTCTCATCCCCATTTTCCTTACGCATTTCACTCCACAGAAATTCACTCCACAGTGACCCCCTGCTCACTGGAAATACGGAGATGAAAAATGCCAGTAAGTGCATCAGTAAACACACAGGTCTAGAGCAGGATCCGAGTTCATGAACTCTATTACATGTCAATGTGGCAGGTGCTGGGTTGAAGGTAGAAGCTGGGTGCTTTGGCAGCAAAAAGGAAAGAAACATCCAACTCAGCCTCTGGAGGACAGATGAACTTACCAGAAGAGGTAACATTTGATGTCTGCAGTCTTGGAAAAGAAGTAAAAAAGCAAGTTTCAGGGGCAGAAGAGCTGTCTTCCGGGTAGAAAGAATCACATGCACAAAACAATGAAGTGGCAATGACGCGGGGTATTTCTTTGAAAACTGCAGTTCTCTCTACTGCTAGAGATTCCTGTGACCAGCTGGTGATGGAGGAGAAAGGCAACCTGAGCAATAAGGTTCTCGGCACAAAAGGCCTTGTACTCCCTGCTAAGAATTTTGGAATTGTCCTAGAGGCAACAGAGAATTTTTCTGAATCATGTTGAAGTGCAAGAGGTACCTGCTAAAAATTGTCAACAAATGTGGTTGAACATCTTATAGATAGGAGAGTCTTGGAGACAGGTCCAGCATCATCCACGATGGTCCCCCAGGACCAAACTAAAGACAATATGACTAAGTGTATAGAGGACATGTGTCCACCCAAAAAGCTAATATGATCATCTGAGAATTAAACCCGCGACCTCGGTTACCACGGTTAATTCACTTATTACCGTTAACCATTCCTTGTGAATGGTGTATGCCAAGAAAAAGTAAAATGTACTAAGAGACTAAAAGCCCCAACGTCTCCAAAATTAATACACGGTAGGGAAAAACCTATTCATTTCACTCTAATTTTTACATGTCTTGAGCAACACTGAAAATGAAAAAGCACTTAAAAATCATGTATGGGTACCCATAATTTTGTTAGGTATCTTCACCAATGAAGACTTTAAAATCCAAAGGCAATAATTAAGGAGAGAAAACGGACCTAAGTTACAATTCTTCTTGGGTCGACTAAGAAAAACAAAGCAGCAACATCATCTGAACACCTAAAGATTCGTGTAAACAAATTTAGTAGTATTGCTGTTCTTGACAGAATTTCTGAGGTTTGCATTCCTAAGATACCTACTAGAAGCAAAGTTTGAGATTACAGAAAATCTGCAAAAGGGAATCTGAACATGACTCACCCACTTGTGATTAAATCTGGCTAGAATTACTTGAGTCATACTCATACATGAATATACATTTGCATTAAAATATAAACTTTTAAGTGAAAAGCATTACCTAATTCAGAGACCTGCTGACTTCCCCAAGTTATCATCACTTTCAACACACTAGGCACATCAGGTTAGAAGTATTCAATCTCTTAGTGAGAACATTTAGTTCTTTTCAAATCCTTTAACATTGGGGAGTTCAGAGTCAGAGGTGAACTGTAACGAATAGATCACTCTGTAGGGTACACGCAGAGGTCTGTGAATTGTGTATGTGACCTTTCAGAGAATAAGCTCTCCCAGTATGTGGTACACCCACCTGATTAAGTATAGAATTTCAAATCGAATGCTATTGCTTTTGTGAGTAGAATTAAACTTAATGGCATATGAATGTAAACTTTTATGATTTAATTGTAGCCTTCACTACAAAATGTCCCTTTCATTTTAGGAAGAAAAGAGGAAAGAATCACAGAAACGGCAGCAATAATTTACGTGAAAATCTAAGGGCATGTCAATTTCTGCCACTGCTGATGTTTCTTCAGAAAGTCATTAAAGGAAAAAAGATACTCTAATATAGCAAACATTTGCATGTAAAAATTCAGTGTGCCTCATTCAGACCTGGACCTCCGTGTGGGAAACATACCGGCTACTTTTATTTTCCAAGTGCTAAACTGAAATAAAGTGGCAGATTGGTTAAGAAGAACATTCCAAGTAATGCTAGGATGGGCAGGCATGCCTTTGCCCACATATTACACTGGAGATACTTTGTGGTATTTGAGAGTTGTTTTTGTTTTGTTTTTTAGTGGATGACATTTCAACATGTTATACAGCAGGTACTCTGAATTCGCCCCTTTCTCAGAAGACCTTTTTTCAGAGATTTTCACACACTCAAAGACCCTCAGAGAAACTGGGAGCGGGCAATGGTTGCAGGGCAGTGTTGGTGAGTGATTCACGGGCCACCCATGTTCTGCTTCATTCAGGGCAGTGAATATTCCTCCTGTGGGCAGAGTGTCAGTTTTCACTTTAATAAAAGGGTCTGTGGCTAAATACATACATAAATAAATAAATGAAAACCCCTGTGTCAGTGAAACAATAAAGTTATAAAACAGATTATCAACAGCAAAGCAAGTGTTCACCTAGAGAAAACCTTAAAAATATAGTCTGATATGATATCCATGCAAACTGAAAGTGTTTCCAAAATATGAGTGACCCATTACAATTTAAACTTGCCTCTAGAAATTCATCAAGCAGACTTTATTAGTTGGTTCAAGATAAATGTGTAGATTTGAGATTCACAACCAGCATTCAGACTTAAAACAACAGCAACATCATAACAACAACAACAAAACCAATAACCTCTAACAAAATCAATAACATCTAACCAATGGATAAGGCTTGAAAAGCAAAGGAAAAGTTGGTACGTAAGTTAAATATTAAAAAGACCTGCTCATAAGTTCCTGACATTTGGGAAGCATTGTAGGGTAATAGTTTCTCCAAATTCAGTCATTTGCCACCAACTTCCATGATTTGGGCTATTTTAGCCGAGCGCTCACTCACTGTTACTTCATCTGTTTCTTTAAATAGGCGCTTTCTAAAATTTAACTTGTTTTACATCAATGCTTTTTCTGTCTTTTTCTTCAACAATATGATCTGTTAAATTATAGGTTCAATATGTCACTTTACATAGTTTTCTAATACCCTTAAATAAATACATAATTAATAATACAAAAAATAAAATGTCTGTTCGGAAAGCACCAAAAATGAACTCATATATGACTGTTGGGAGCGACTGCCTGATGCAGCCCTTGAGAATCAGACCTCTGAGGTCCGACTGCAGAGTTGGGACCCTGGCTCCACTCCATTGCATGACTGGGTCTTAGTTTCCTCACCTGTCAAATGGGAATAATAAAAGTACCTAATTTATGGTAGAGTTGAAAAGATAAAATTGGTTATTCCACACTTTAAAGCCTCAGTAAATGTCAGCTATGATGCTGTGATGAGAATAACGACAGACATTGACAATGGGAATGATTTACAGGGAAAGGAAAATGACAACTTTACAAAAACGAATCTGACAATTTCTATTTTCAGATGTATTTTAAGATATGAACATGCCTAAGAAAATATACTGTAGGTGCGAAATCTCGAGATGGCTATTCAATACTAGTTTAACGCAACTTTGCGTTGAAAGTATTCCAATGTGATCACAGCAATCAAACTCTGCCTCAAATTTTCACTCTAAAAATATCTACCCGTGGAAAAAAAATATTAAAAAAATCCTAACACGATAATATCAGTCTTTCTCCCATAGCTCAAAGGTGCATTGAAATAAATGTACTTATTGTCCATAAATAAAAGCTTCAAAAATGAGTATGTTGTATTAAAATGTTTCATAGAGAGAAAAAAAATTAGAATTCCTGACGTTTTAATATGGTGTTATTCATCAGCCATGGACTGAAATCTCAGGGTGAGAAAAGGGCCAGGCCAATGTTGAACGGTTTCAAATATCAAACTATACTATTATGTCAGTGACCTAAGATCAATTAGCACCTCTCAATGACAGAAAAGGTTACAGTGAGATCCAGAGGTGCACTCTCTGAAACTATTTTAAACTACCATAAAAATGTGGTTTTGATAACTCAAAATGGTTTCTATTTTTAAATTAATGCATTTCATCTCTTTTTCTGGAAGACAGAAAAGGAGTTAGGGCAGTAAGGGTAGTGGTATTCACTTTCAGTCCTCTCTACTAGCAAAAACATAGCTGGATACATGGTAAGAATCACAAACTTCAAGAGTAAAATGGCGTATCACCAAGGCATATACTAACGTGCAGTGCCAGGAGTAATATTAGGTGACAGTAATGTTTACAAAGTCTTCAAACCTCTTAAAAGCAATCAAAATTGCTTGCACTGCTTTTGAATATGTGTTTCTTGTTTATTTTCTTCCACTCAAGTTCAAAATAAATGATGCCAAGTTTTGCTCCACGTACAATTCAATGAATATTCAGGGCTCCCCGTGTTAAAACACATCTAACTGAATGCAATATTACACACACTGCAATTAAATACACCACTGCATCTCATCCATTTCTAGAACAAATGCCTAAAAGATCATGTCATTTCTTAGTTCACCAGGAAACATTCATGAGAGAAGCAGGTACACTGCAACTGTCTCGTCCATTCCTTCCCGTGTTGATTTCATTCACCTAGTAACCATTGTAATAAAATCCCCCAACTGTATTTCTGAATACAATTAGTTTAAGACACTTTATAGGAAGACACATTATAAGAGTTTAGACTATGTAAAAATAATACCCATTTAAAAACAACTGTCATGGTTACATTCTCACCGGAAAAAGAAGGTCTTTGATAAAGGTTTGTTCAGTTTTTCAATGAGAAGATTCAAAACATCTTCTACTTTTGATACCACGCTTTTCTGTTTGTTTCTTAAATGAGGGATCTGAAATATTTACAACCAGACAGTACCTAATTTTAGGTTTTAAGTGCTTTAACAGCTCCATGAAATATGATCAGCAGCTGCAATACAGAACTATGGTGAATAAACTCCTTATAAAGGGGGCCTGTTTCTACTGAATGTTCAGTGTTCCTGCATTTACCTAATAGGGGGAAAAAAAAGATAATGAAAAAACATAATAAATACCTGCACTCTTATTACTTAACATTTCACTAAGTCTTGAAAAGGATTATCTCCCCTCTTCTTGAATTCTCTATTAAAATGGAAGGTTTCACCGGGTGAAATAAGTTAACCTCATTATTTGAAAGTTAGAATTGGAACTTTCCGACATCCTAACTCTTCATAACAATCGCTATGGATCTTCTACTGTTCTGCTTTTCTGAAGATTCTGGATAATTTCATTTCGGTGCATACATTTTTTTAAATGAAATACCAAGCCACATAAATATATTTTTAGACATGGCATCAGTCATTTAGAACTTGCAACAGAGATTGAAAACATGAAACTGGACACTCTATTTCCCGTGGGTATGTAAAATTTATTTACACCCCAAATCACAACATAAATAAAAAGGAAACTCTTAGAAATGGATAACTTGATTTCTTTTTTTTTTTTAATTCAAAGAGGTTTCTTAAAAGAAAACATGACAAACTACTCATCTGCCAAACTCCCTTCAAGAAAGAAACTTTTATGCAAAGACAAGTTTTTCCACGAGCTTCTACAAATCCTCTAGAATGCAGCATCTATATTTTCTAATAAGAATAACGATGGCTCCTGAACCAATTTCTTCTTGTACAAATCTTATGTTTTATTTCTTTAATTTTTAAAAATTTGAACACAGTATTTAAATATTAGCTATAAACAGTTACTTAAAGCTTTCCATTTTGTAAGAGAAATTAAGTATCTAATAGCCACTGAAATAATTCCTAATAAAAAACATAATCAAGTCAGTCTTCTTACTTGTTATGACTGTGAAACAACCTCTAATTATAAATACATTAAAATGGATAAATACATTAAAATACTATTTTCAGGTAACTGACAAAGAAAAACAGGCTTTTCAAAACTACACTGATTTTAGACCTTCACTTGTTCTGAAAGACAAGGTTATGTCCCTACCAATCAGAAAAAAAAAAAAAAAAAAAAAGGAGTTTCCAAATAATCTAATTATGTTACTTTCAAAGCTGTAACTGTCAAAAGTTTTAACTTCCTTTCTTGAACAGTCATTTCTAAAAATTGGTTTAGCTCTGAATGGCTTACAACTTTTAATCGGGTGGAACAAACTATTTTTATGGTTTATAACGACAATAAAAATGGATGCGGTTATATCTGCCTTTGGTATTGTTGCCATAAAAGTCAGATTCTGGTAGTCGAGCTCCACACAAAGCAGTTTGTCTCTTGTTACTACTGCTACTTATTTCTCGGGATAATGTTATTTTAAAACACACACACACAATTGCCTTTTGAGCGCAGTCCCCCAAAACGCACCCACCATACCACGTATCAAATATTTTGTTTTAGGATTCTCTCCCCGCCCCCTTTCCTGGTTTTTGGTTCTTCAGCTACAAGCTGGCCACAAACATTATAAAAGAAAAAAGAAAAAAAAAAAAAAAGGCAACGTTTCTGTTTAAAACCAAAGTTCTGGAAACGTTATCAAGTGCAATCCCTGTCCTGGGGGTGTCCTGGAGGGGGGGATTAAAAATAAAAACAAAAACAACCCAACAAACAAACAAAAACCATCCTCAACTCCCAATCCTGCCAGTCACCTAAGTGTAAATGAAACTCCAGAAGCTGCTAAAGGTGAGCCCGCGGTTGTTAAAAGCTCCTAAGACTCCCACCTAAGTCCCGAAGGAGCCCGCACAGAAACTGACAAATGCAGGAGGGTGCAGAAAGTGGCCGCTGAGAAGAGGAACAAAATGCCATATTCGAGAAGATATGTTTCGCGACATCAATTACGTTGATCCCAGGGTGCCAAGCCAAAAGGGGTAAGGGAGAAAGAAAACTGTTAAGTATGAGCTCTTAATGTGAAACCTAACCTGTTGGTTCTCTGAGGTATCAGATTTTGGAAGTGTCTGTAATGACAGCCAGGAAAGCAAATTAATGGCCAACGGCCCACTGGGTTTGAACACGAGACTCCTGTTACCTCCTCACAGATCAAGTACACAACACACAGACACGCACACGGAGATGCTCCACGTGGAACTGCTCTGAAACCAAAACACACGCCCCGTCGCTGTTCTGCACCCCTGGCAGGAAGGGCCCAGGGACCTGCGCCTTCCTCCTCCGGTCTCAGGTTAGGGATTCATGAATGACTGCCCGCTCTGCAGTGCAGGGGAGAGAGGCGCGGGAAGCGAGGGGGCAGGGGACTGTCTCCAAACACTACCCTCCCCCCCCTCCACACACACACACACACTCACCCCAAGGACGAACCCCGCGAGCCTTCAAGAGAAGGGGCGAGAGGGGTGATGGGGAGGAGAGACACTGCCACCCCAACCGGGGACTGCTCTCCGGCTTCGCCACGGCTCTGCCGTGGCACTCGGTCCGCAAACTTCCTTACAGCTCCAAGTTGTTCCCAATAATGCTAGCTTACAAAGGGAGAAACATCTTTAAAGTGCTACTAAACGAAAGTTCTAGCTGCTGGGTGGCGCAAAATAACACCAGCACACACGCGGTCTACTTCCGAATCCCGCTGAACCACACGCTAAAACAGAGAGCCGTTTCCAGGGCCACAACCACCCGGGACCCCAGCAAGCTCTGAAACGAGAGAAAACCTGCTCTCCGCAGCCAGGTCCCTTCGTTTGGAGAAGTTATAATCCCTCCATGGCATCCGCATCCCGAGCCAATGAACGCGACTCCTCTGACAAGGCGCCTCTAATTTCACGGACCCTGGCAAGCTGCAGGAGACATTGGGTCCACGCCGCATAAAAACTATTAAAGTGGGATGGCCGCGGTTTAAAAGGCCCGTTCGTGCCTCGAGATCGGAGCACAAGCCGTGAACGTACACACGCATCCCGAATAGTGACAATGCCAGGAGCCCGGGCCCTCCGCCGGACCGGGTCAGCATCCTTGCGTCAGGCTTATCTAGGGGGATCATCCCAGTAATAAATGGCACAGGAAGGATGTAGGGGAGACCCCGTGGCGCGCGCCTCGGCGAGCCGGGGGCGGGTACAGGTAGGGCGCGGCGCACCCCGTCCCGCCACCGCCCCGCAGCGGCCCCGCAGGCTCGGAGAAGACCCTCGGGGCAAGGGGCGTCCTCCCGGGCGGAAGGCACCACTGCAGCCCCGGCGGCCTGGGCCTCGGGCGTGCTGCACTCCGCCTCCGGACGCCCGCGGGAATCGGCGCCCACACGCCGCGCGTCCTCCGTCCCCGGCGCTGGGCGTCCCCGGCGGAGCCGCGCGCACTTCGCCGGGGAGAGTCCGCAGGCTCCCGCAAACCGGGACCCGCGGGAGGGGACGGGGAGAAGGGACACTCACCTCCCGCAGCCCGGACCGCCTCGGGATCCGAAGTTCAAGTGTCTGTCCCAGCCGCGGATCCGTGCGTCTGTATTTAGGTATTTACTCTCGTTCTTTCCAGTGTCGGAGTTTCCCCTTCGCGCTGTGCCTCTGGTGAAAACAGGACATCCCCTTCGGCCACCCACCCCCACCCCCCCCCACCCCCGCCAACAAATAGCGTACACTAGTGGGGGAGAAACGGGGCGGGGGGAGAAGCCGGCTCCGAGGGGGAGGAGGAAAGGAGAGGAGCCAAAACTCTGGACTGAGGCAGGGGAGGGGAAAAGTGGAAGAAAAGAAAAAGAGAGCGCGCGCACAGCCACCGCCGTCGCCACTGCCCAGCTTTTCCCAAAGCTCTCTGCCCCTCTGAACGGGAGCGACAACTTCACGTGGACAGGCTCGAAGTTTTGCGCGGAAGCCGGGAGCCGCGGAGCGTGCGCCGCGCGGCGGGCAGCCTTGCACTTGCGCGCGGGGTTGGGGGCGGGGGACGCCGCCGCCGCCGGCGCCCGCGGCCACTGGAGGCCGCCGGGGGCCCTGGGACCGGCGGCGCGCGGGGACCAACTTCTTTTTAGTCTATCTCGGTGACTGTCTTTTGTCATCGTTCGCGGTCCCGCGTGGGGACCGCTCGGGACCCTTGGCGTCCCCGGCGGCGCCGCAGTAATCTCCGCGCCCTCCGCGCCGCCCCCACCCCGCCCCCACCGGCTTGGCGTCGGCCGCTGCCACCCGCGACTGAGGGGAGGGACCCGCGGCCGCACTCCCCTCCCCGGACGAGGGAACCGAACCGCTGTCTGCCCCCACCTGCTTCTGCGGGGCAGCCCACGAGTTGCCTCCTACTCCGCAGCTACCCAGTCCCCGGGTGTAGGCCACTTCGGGTCCCCGGCCGGATCCCTTTCCACTTACCTACCCCAAGGGAGAAGACTGAAGGGACTTCTACTTGCAACCACGTAAAAGAAAAACCAACCTACGCCAATCGGAAGGGAGAAAATACCCTTTTCGGCGAACATGTATGCTAGGAAGGAGTAAGCAGTCCGGGGGGTAGGCTTTGCTGGGCAGGGCCTGGGCCCCTTCCAGCGCTGGGCACAGGTATAGGCATCCCTCCCAGACGCCCAAAGGTCAGACAGCGTCAGAGCTTCCCCAGGCACATTGCTGAAGTGACATTTCATGCCTAATCCTTCTGCGCATGCATTATGCACCCACATAGGATTTAATATTCTATGGGAAGGTATGTGTATATCATAACCAGAGGCCTCGGCAAAGTAGACAATAAACAACACATAAATTTTGCATCCATTTAATCACCTCTCCCCGACGCCTACCGTCTATTTTAGGAGCATCTTCCTTAATTGTCACATCATTATAAGTATTTTCATTTATTGAGAATTTACTGTCAGTGACTATACTGGTCCCTTCTGGTAGGTAGGTAAAGTTCATTTAATTTTCACAGTTCTAAGGCCGTTATTCCATGGTGGTTATTTAAGCCCCACTAAGAGATAAGGAAACCGAGGCCCAAAGAAACCTAAGTAACTTTCCCAAAGCCAGCCCAGTGGACTCTAATCAGAAAGCGAATGATTCGACAAGCAGTTCCCCGCATTGCCTTAGATGTGGTGGGAGAGATTAGGAGGTCACTAGTGGAATTTACCCCTATTCAAAGAAAATTTAATGCGTTTTAATGTTTTCTCAACTGAATTATTTTCTGCGAAAAGTTCGGAACAAGACTTCCCCTTTGTTTCCGCTTGGTCTCTTGCAACTGACAGCAAGACCGTCAGGTTCAAAAGCAAAAACCCATATCGAATTCTTGTAGTTACAACTTATTTTTTCATCAGTGGGGCATTACCCACAACTATGAGCCGGCAATGGAAAAAGTGAGGTTGTAAATTTAAACCGATACAGGCACTCATTGCCGCTATCGCCACTCACTGGGTCTCGATCTTTCCTGAAGATTGATTTAGATTTGCCAGTCACCAGGTTCCCTTCTCTGCTTCCTGAAGTGGAAGGGGTTCTGGTGGTGGATTTGGTGCAAAGAGGATTTGGGGCATGGTCTAAAGCACATCCCGGCCTGTAGAGGACATCAGTTAATATATACTTAAGTCAGAAATATCAATGGGAAGATGCTAATTACCTTTACAGATCTTATCTTCCCCCATTTTACAGGTAAGAAAACTAAGGGGTCAGAATTTGTAGCAGCTTCCTAGTAAATGGCAGACCTGAAATTCAAACCAGCCTCTCTGTAACCCAACGACCACTGCCAGCCACTGCGATGCTATTATTATTAACCGAGTAGTCAGAAAAATAGTAAATATTTTAGTGTAGCGTATATGTTTCATGACTATACCAAATATCATGTAAAAGGTAAATGCAGTGCTGAATTGAATACGCTCCTCATAAGACCACAAATTTATGAATTTTATTTTGGTATAAAACATTGTGTTAGTCCGACCTCTAAATAAAGGTGGGGAGATGCACAATTTGGATAAAATAAAATTTCACACAAATGTAATTTTATATTCGTACAAATATAATTTTTAGCATTTTTTTTACTCCCTCTTAAAATCAAATTTTCGGCAAGACTGACCTTGCTTTCAATTTTCTTTGATCCCACATGATTTTTTTGTACATTTTCATAAGAATGTATTTACCGGAGTTATTTTTAAAAACCTAGAATTATATCACGATACTAGCATTCAGCTTATTACTGTCTTCCAGTCCATCTAGTCTTAAACGTACACATATTATATGGACACTAGTGATATAAAAAGTCGTATTTTAGTCCAAGTTTTAAATAAGAAATTGAGCATGGGAAACAAAGACTTTTAAGGCTGCATAGGTGAAATGTATCACTTGTTTAAACAAGCATTATTTCCAGCATGTCTATTGAGTGTCACTTCTATAATTATGGCTTGATCACCTGTAATATTATTAACTTAATATTTTTCTTTAAACTATTTGTATTGTAAGTTTCTGTAACAAAGGAAACTTTTTATCATCATCATCATAAATGAGAAATCAATGTAATTTACCATGAATAGAAAATGACCTTGCAAATGAAATAAATTGAGAAACACTATTTTAAATAAATACGTTCCTCATTGTCCTTCAGGCTCCCCAAAACATATTTCAGGCCTTTCCTTTCCATTATGGTAAAGAAATGTTGAGTCTGAGATGCTTTTAGGTATTACTTTTAAAATTCTGTTTTTATTCAATTATTGATTTCCTTGCCTAAAATATACCTGAAGTATCTGAAGTTGAGGTGTCTTTTTGAAATTAATTTATTTTTTATTGTTTTTCTTAGTATCTTACTTGTGGTAAAATTCAAACAGTTCATAAGCACACAATTAAAAAGCCAATTTACTCTCTGGAGAGGCTATCACAGTTGCTCATTACTCTCCCCTGCCCTCTGACTGGACTACACTCCCTTCATTTTAGGCCTTAACCTCTGAGAAAGAAACGTTCCAACTGTTAACCTCGTGACATGGCAGCATCTATTGGCCCAGTCTGGTACTGCAGCAAAGTTCTACAAGGCAATGAAGGGGAGAGGAGACAGCAAAACAATAAGAAAGGGCCAAAGAGCCTGAAAAGACAGGTGGGGAAATTCCAAAGTCTTCTGGAAAATTTGGAAGTGATTCAGAGATATAGACCCTACATAATAGGAATCAGGCCATCAGAATATCCATAAATATCCGACTTAATCTGACAAAGGACGTTTGTTTGGGAGCAAAAAATATTGTGACTTTATAGTGAAAATTGGTGGCATGTAAGTTTCTCTTACTAGCAATTCCTTTAACCAATCCCCTCTCCCACGCCCCCCACCCCCACCCCCGCACGCAGGGCGGGATGCTTCTACAGTTATCTACTACTATTTGTTTATTTGTCAAGGGTGCATAGTACTGTTTTGGCATTGGGTTTTATAGAAGACAAATTAAACAAACAAAGCCCTCTAGGAGCTCATAATCCAAAACATAATTTTTACTTTTATTTAATTTAAAAGCAACCTTAAGGGAAAACCATTCTATCACTTTAGTAAGAACAAACATTAGGCTAAGAAAAGTTAATAAGACACTGCATTCACCAAAAAAAAAAAAAAAAAAAAAAAAAAAAAAAGAAGCCAGAAGACTGGATGCTTATAGAAGCAATCCCAAAATTGATCTCTGGACTTACTCCAGTGGTGTACCTTTGAACTCCAGCTGGTAGTGGATACGATTCTTAAAAAACAAAGTTATTCAATCGTTTCTCAGTAAATGCTAAGCAAACCCCTTGAGCTTGGGGGAGAATGGCCTTTCAGAGGCCAGCATCATTATGAACTAGGTTTAACACTGTTTTACTCAACTAGCCTACCAGTGACAAACCACGGGAACAAAGGAGGGTAAGACACAATTGCCCAGGAATCTAAAGTGCTATGCTGCTGGTACTAAAATCTGTGAATAAACACACATTCTGAGTAATTTTGTGCAAACAGATCAAGCTTAAAAAGGTTTCTACTGGTTTGTGAAAGTGAAGAAATCAGATCTGCAGGGGACCTGTTGGGTCATTCTCTTCTGCTGGGCTCTCTACTAAACTTCCTCATTCTTGGCAACGTCTCTAAAGAAAAGGAAGTAAGTGCACACTCTCTGGGAGACAGCTTCATGATATTTACTTTTGAATTCTCTCTTGAAAGTTTTTCTCAAGTTAAATCCTTTTAGTACCATACTATGCAGTTCTACTCTATCTTTCATGTTTACACCCAACCTTCAGCTGTTTATAAACAGATATCATGCCCACTTTTAGTCATCTGTGAGCCACGTTAAACAAATGTAAGGCCTTTTAATCTTGTTTCGGCTCAGTCTCTCCAACCCCTTAATCATTCTTATTGCTTGTCTCTGAACTATTTCCAGTTTCCTAGATGTTCATTTTTGTTAGACGTATCCCACATTGAACACACTGTTCCAGGTGTGGTCTCATTAGCATACTACAATGAGCCTTTTTGTTTTGTTTTGTTTTGTTTTGTTTTGTTTTTGTTCTTCTGTGGCCTTATGTTTTGGCTCCGTTGCAAATCAGCCCCAACTTATGCTACTTTCATATTCTAACAAACTTACATGTAACTTTTTTCTCTATTCTCACTTCAGAGTTTCTTCTGGCTTATTGTAATAGTCTTGATTTCTCAAGTACTTCAAATGCCCAGTTTTAAATGATAACAGTAGTCAATGCACGAACAATATCACTGTTGTCCTTTTTTATTTCTTTGGCTTCTACCCACCTACATTTCAAATTAGGAAAGACCTAACTGATCTATTTTTTATACACCTCTTTATTATATATCCTTATGATGTTCATCGACTTATAAAGAGTGTCCGCTAATTATAATTCCAAAGTGCCCCAGGGGTGCTTGGGTGACTCAGTTGGTTAAGTGTCCAACTCTTAATTTTGGCTCAGGTCATGATCGCAGGGTCCTGGGATGGAGCCTTATTGACAGCTCAGAGCCTGCTTGGGATTCTCTCTCTCCCTCTCTCTTTCTGCCCCTCCCCACTCTCATGCACATGCGTGTGCCTTCACAAGGCATAAATACATAAATATTTTTTAAAAATACATAAATACTTAAAAAATACATACACACACACACACACACATATGTAAAATTCCAAAGTGCCCAAATGATGGAGGGCAAATAAATCAATTTGACAATTTTAATGTAATTCATTTGGCATGGTTTGCTCCATTACCTATTTATCTTATAAAATCTCAAAGCTAGGAAGGCTGCTAAATTGCAACTATCTATTTAGACTGAATATTTTTTAATGAAAATGTTATAACTGAAAATTGTAAAGAAAATTTTCTCTTTTTAAAAAAAATTGCTTATTTGAGAAAGGGAGAGAGAGAAGCACCTTCAACCAGGGAAGGGCAGAGGGGCTCAAACTCACGATCTCTGAGATCATGACCTGAGCCCATGTTGGATGCTTAACCGACTGAGCCATCCAGGTACCCCATAATTGTAAAGAAAGTTTTCTTTTTTTTAAAGAATTTTTTTGATGTTTATTTATTTTTGGGAGAGAGACAGAGAGTGAGCAGGGGAGGGGCAGAGAGAGAGGAAGACCCAGAATCTGAAACAGGCTCCAGGATCTGAGCTGTCAGCACAGAGTCTGATGCGAGGCTCCAACTCACAAGCCACGAGATCCATAGCGTGACCTGGGCCGAAGTCTGACGCTTAACCGGCTGAGCCACCCAGGTGCCCCTAAAAAAGCTTTCTAATGTCCGTTCTTTTCACTGTGTTCTAGAACACAAACATTTAGAAACAATGTCTTTATACACTGTTTTCCAATTTCAGGTGTATATTCTCACCCTGTCCCCAACACACATTAAAATGACTTCCCTGTTCACCTGATTCTTTTATTCTGCCACCAACCGTCTCAAAATAAGTGGCCAACACTCAGCGCGTCTACTTCTCAACCTCGTTAAATCCTAGAAATCTAGCTTTTCTCTCTTTTCTTTGCAGAGACTGCTCTCTTTAAGATCATCAGTGGTCTCCTAATGGTCATTTCTTCTGCATCACCCTTGACTTCGGGGAAGCATTTGGTATTCTTGACAGCCTTCTGCTAATTTTCAGTAGCCTTCTCCTCTTTTGACTTCCATGATTCTGTGTTTATCCCCTGACTGTACTTCCCTAGTTGATACCGATTCTCTGAATCATGCTTAAAAATAGACCTAGACATAAGTTCTCTTTATTTATATTCTGTCTTTTACAGTTTCATTCACTTCTGTAATCCCTTCTTTCACCCTAAATGGGCAACTTTAGGACATAAATCTTCTTCCTAAAAGTCTGGGCATCTCACACTGAACATACTCAGAGCTGAATACATCACCTGTCCGCTCTGCCCCTCCCACCGACTCCCCTTCTTGACTTAATTTTGTCACTGGCACCACCTTCATAGAGGTCCAACACTTAGAGTTCATCCTTACTCTCTTTCTTACCTTCCAGGTACAGTAAGTCAACAGGACAAGTTTATTTTGCATTGGCAGAATATCTGTCCTTCCATTTCTTTCTCACTGCTGCCTCCCCAGGCCAGATTTTACACGTGCCTCTTCTGTCAGAATTGCCATCCTGCTCCCCTAGGCTCTCTTCCGCTAACCCATTAGACAGAGATGTGAGTTTTTCTTTCTCTAAAGTACAGTTATTCTCTCAGCTAAAAAAACTACAGTAGGTTTCAAATGTCTACTTAATAAAGTGCAAACATCTTAACCCAGCAGTGAACTGCCCAGAGCAGATGTGGCAAACCAGAACTTTCCATCTTTCTCTCTCGTGCATAGTCCCTTGTATCTAGCAGGTGATCAATATTTACTTACATAAAATTTTTTAAAGTTTATGTATTTTGAAAGAGAGAGAGAGAGAGAGCAGGGGAGGGGCAGAGAGAGAGAGAGAGAGAATCTGAAGCAGGCTCTGCACCAGCCGCATGGGACCCGACACGGAGCTTGAACCTACGAACCATGAGATCATGAGCCGAAACCAAGAGTCAGACGCTTAACTCACTGAGCCACCCAGGCGCCCCAGATAAATACTTACATAAATTAATTAATTACTTGAAATTCGGTACTTAAATGAAGGATGATCAAATACTTCAGTTGACCACCTCTGCTTGCAGTAGAGCAGAGAGTAGTCTGTATGATGGGAATCCTCCTGCCTGCTTAATTTGTTTTTGGGTAACACCAACTCATGTAGGATCCCCTTTGGGCAATTTGATACCCTGTAAGCCCAAAACAACTTCCCTCTTTTATATTCTTTGTACTGTTTCACATTAGCAGAGATGAAGTGTTCTGCCTGTGTCCTACAGTTCAGGATCTGTGACGAAGCATCCCAGCGTCATGACCGAATTTCCAAAGCAGCCATGAGCTCAAAACAACAGAGAACGGGACACATGGCTCAGGAGGAGAGTTTGAGGACCACTCACCAAGACAAGAGAGGGAAGGCTGGGGTAGAAACAGGCAGGAGGAGAGGGATTCAGGATGACTTCCTTTTTTTTTTTCCTCGATTAGTGTGCCATGTAGTGCTGGGGATCTAATAAGCACTCATTATTACACCGATTACATGAACTTATTTGGTTGGAGACTCCCTGCTAACTTGATATTAACTGAAAGTGGACCATAGTCACCCCATCTGAAATAAAAGCATGAGCGCACATGCCTTTGTTTCGAGATGAAATGGGCTAGTGCAAAGTGCAAAAAGCTCTGTGGTCTCTAAAGTGCTATACGCTCATGTCAGACGAAACCTTGGGGAGGTCTGTGTGCTGTTGCTCCCTAATCCTGCCTCATTTGGACAGTTGAGTGCTTAAAATACTGTAGCATTTTTCTCTTTAACCTTCAAAGAGACAGTCTAAATAATAACCATGGATCTTTTGCCCCCATTGAGCCAGCGAAACAATTTCAAAAAATAGAAATCCATAAACACTTCTAATTTTCCCCCAAATTGGCTCTATTGCCAAAAAAATGGTTCGTAACAGCAAGGACCAATGCCACCGACAACATCAGTCTTAAGGACCTCAAGAGCCTGGTGGTGTTGCCTAGTTTTCATCCTGGGTTTCAGGATATCAAGTTCCTAAACCCTTCTTTCACTGTCAAGTCCTTTCCTCAGTCCTCCTGTTCACAGACCTGTTCTTTGGTGAATGGCCCCACTGACAAGTTCCTCACTGAAACTTTCTTCTCTCGGCTTCCATGGGTCAGCACTGGACTTGGTCACCTCCGGCCCCTCTGACTCTTCCTTTATCTTTCTTTGAATCCATTCTGGCCATTTAAATGTCGATGTCCCTTAGCATCTGCTCTTAGCATGCAAACATGCTTACTCAATGTAAGGAGGTACAGCGATGAGCCAGACATAATCGCTGTCCTCAGAAAATTTCAGTCTAGAGCAAGAAATAGGACAGTTAAAAATAGTTATTACATGAGAGAGAAAGTGTCAAGCTCCTTACGAGAAACATTGACAAGCCTGCTACTTTAGTTCAGAACAGAGAGAGAGAGAGAGAGAGAGAGTTTGCTTCCATCTGAGGGAAGAAAGGAGGTAGCATTTGGACCCTGGCCTTTAGACCAAGAAGAGTGTTTATGCCTAGGAATATGTATAATTCTATACAAGAAAAACAGAAGCCATTGTCTGTCCCTTCCAGCCACCCCCAGAATAAGATACTCCTCTCCTCGTGTTCCCTTACCTATTAATGGCACCAATAACCCCCCAGCCACCTGGAGGCACAAATGACTCCTTTCATTCCTTAACCCTGTTCATCCAATCAGTTGCTGAATCCTAGAGGTCTCACTTCTGTGATAAGCTTCGCTTTATCCCTGCCCTCGTATTTTTTTTTTTTTAATGCTAACTTAATCTCTGCCTCGTTTACTCTCACATATCCTATTTAAGTAGCCATACAATTGGTTTTCCCATTTCTAATGCCTTTCCCCACTTCTATCAGATTACTCATTTTACAACACAGTTCTGTCCATGTCACTACTTTATTTTGGGGGGAAATAAATCTTTATGATCACCATCCCAGAGCTTCCGCTCTCTCGTCCCATCCTGTCTTCCCAGCGCTAATTGCTTTGCTCTCGGCGCCTCAGCCACCCCCACCATAGGTGATCTTTGCTCTTTCTCACGAACTCCTCCATAGCTGTTTGTGAGGTACGGGTGCTAGTCTACAAGTATGATGATTATAAGATTTTATTCACCTTCGGATCCTCTGAAGCGCTTAATGTAGAAGCTTACACTGAGTAGTCACTACATAAAAAGGTGTTGAATAAATCAATGAGAATTCTTTAATAAATATACCGCATACATACTGTCTCAGTCTTCTCGTATTGCCTAGGACTCATGGAAATATACCTTTGTGTTAATGGGCATAACTATAATTAGAGAGAGACAGAGAGAGAGAAGAAATCCTAAAAGGGAGAATAGGCCAGTGGAAGGAGTTATTCTATCTCCTTCATAGGCTGTTGTTGAGAATTGGTTCATGGCATCACACACTGGTTTTCGTGTGTGTGGAGGCAAAGTCATAGTATCATCAGAATTACATGCTATTTATATCTTGAAGGCATTAAGAATTGTGTAACTAATCAAGTTTCTCTTTGTGACTCCCTGCAAAAAAGTTTAAAGCCACATTTGGGACTCATCCCCAGCAAGGGTAGAGGTGACTAGCGTGTGTCTTTTTGTTTTAGTGTTGGCCTCTACAGCATATAAGGCTCCGTCTTATCTTCTTTCTTACCTGCTTTTGTTTTTTAAATTATATTTTATCCACATAAGCCTCCGGTAAATAAATAGCTGTGAAAAGCATTCACACTATTTTGAATGATTACGTAACAAGGAATGGGACCAAAAAACGGGCAAAAAAAATTCCAGGGCTAGAATTTTAGGAAGCTTGCATTTAAAAATATATATACATCATACATTCTTATGAATTCCTTCCACTGTTTCTCTAACTTGCTTACTCCACCCTTGTCAGCAACCCACCAAAAAGTTCCAGGTAATAGATTTCCTTACTTTTTTCCATAACAGTAGGATAATAATTGTCTTAGGATAACTGATTGTATAAACCGTAAATAAGTTTGGTTGTAATGTGGCCCAAACTTTTCATTCTCTAGCTACGAAACTCTGGTTGCAGAGAAGTTAAGTGATTTATTTGCTCATTAAATGTTGGGGAAATGCAAATGGAGTAGAGGTCTCTCAACTCTTCACACAACGATTGAAGTTACTCAGCATAACATGTGTATATTATTGTGCCTGTGGATGACACATTTTTAACAGGAACCCCAAATATAATATTAGTTTTATGAAAACATGCAACTAATTGAGAAGTAGTGCAATTGACAAGACCCACTCTTTTTATGCCCCCCCCTTTCTTTCCAACTCTTTGTTCCCATGGATTGTTTTTAGCATCTTATATTTTCTGAATATAATTGGAAACGCATAAAACAATTTTTGGTATAGATTTCCTATAGCATATCGTTCAAAATATTATTACACAGATGAAATAATTAGATCCATTTACCATGGTTATCAAATTTCAGGAATCAAGAGAGTATGGCCTACCCTTATTACTAATGCTACATAAAGGAGTTGGATATTAACTCAGCAGCAAGTTGCAACTGGCAAATAAGAACAAACCAGAAGTGTTATGTGTGCATATAACACTTTTTTTAATTTAAAATTTAGATTCACTATTTTTGAGGTAAAGCATGACTTGAGTTTAAACTTTGATTTTTAGTATCAAAACTCAAAGATGTTTATGTTTGATGTGATTGCTTTATCAATATTAGATAAATATTAGCCATATTTATATCAAAGTTATTTCATACATTATTTGAATATAGTTTATAATTTAATTGTATTTCATAATATATTTTAATTATAATTTAATAATATTATTTATCAAGAGATTTCTATTAAATAGCAAAACAATGCTAATACATTTTGAACACATTGCTGAGATACTTAACTTAAAAACTATCAAACTGAACACAAAGCATGATACATGTACAACACACAAGAACTGCTCATGTAGATTGAGAACACAATCATGCGTGGCTTTTGGTACCCATTGCCAACACCTGAAAATATTTAATTTGTACTTTTAATATCGGAACACCTAAAAATACTCTTATTCGGTGTTTTCTTTCATAAAACTTCATAACCTGTAACATGCAGCCTTTAAAACAATCAGTTCTTGTGCTGTCATTTAAATTCTTGCTGAGAAAAATATCAGACTTCAAGCTAATTTGAGGAGCCTCCATATTTTATGTCTGTGTCAATCCTCTGATGAATATGTAAAATTAAAAGTAGTTTTCTATTTCCAAATAGCAAACATCACAGCTCATCAAGACTTACACTCATTTCACAAATTAAACCCACAATGCATTGTTTATGCATTTAGTTCAATATGCAAACAATGCCTCATTGAGGGTTGTATTTCAAAACAAATAAAAAGTTGCTTTAGTTCCTTTTTCATGTCATTGTAACTTTGAAGTGTAGGCTTTTATGAAATAGCTTCTCATGGCCATCAGTGGTCTGTATACCATGGGTAACTAGCTAGATTAACTCCTACTTTAACTTTACCGCTCGTTATGGAGTCTACAAATTGTACCTTGGTGCCGCTCTTGATCAAAGATAAAAGAAAATGTTTTGTCTCCTCAGTTTTGCAATCTGTATTTCATTAGATCCCTCAAATCATTAAGCAGCAAATCTGTTATTGTAACGTCATTAGCATTTCTGCTAAATTAGTGGAGATGAATAATGTTTCATATAAAAACTCACAAAGGATTACTCTACTCAGTACCTATGGAATTTTGTACTTTCAAATACTGCATACCAGTTTAAAAATGAATGTCTGTGGCTCTTTTCTTGTTTTGAAAATTTATATAATAATCTAAGATTTGAGATAGCCTAATAAAATAGTAATTTGTACTTATTAAGATGACCCCAAAATTCCAGTTATTAATAACTCATTGTTTTATATGAGTTAATCCACACTTAAAAAAAAAAACACAAAAACTCCTCTTGCAAAGACTGTTCCCTTTTCTTTATATCCTTAACTGCTTCTTCATAGTTTCATGACTTGATGAAGTTCTATTAAGAGACCTCTGGAATTTTCTTGTGAAGAAACTGAAGAGTCCAGTCATCTTACAAAAATGAAGACAAGAACACAAACAAAACTCAACAGGAATTGCTTTTTGTTTAGCCTTTCCCAAATCCCATCAGATTTTTCATGGAGTGTAGCCACCAAAACTGCAATCCCATTTCTGATACAGATGAACCATAATTCTGGGCAAAAGTAGAACCATTTCTCTTATGTTTCTAATGTATTTCTAAACAACATCAAGAATGTAACAGAGTATTTTGTGATAGTCCTACCAGCATCTCGGCCTATTTCTTCAGAAATAATCTAATTGTAACAGTTATCCCTCCGGGACTGTTACCTACAATTTAGAAGTCATCGTCTCAAAGTATTGTTCCTGGTACTGTTTGCTAAGTCAATTGCCTTGCAGTTCACAGCCTGAAATTCACCTCTATTAAGCTGTTCATGTACGCAGCCTTAAAGCATTTTTCTGAGTGTTTGCTTGACATTTTACAAACCGGAATGGGTTAATATCATCTAAAAGATGAAATATTTGACTGAAAATTTCTCCCTGTAGATCACCTTCAAAAATATTATAGGTCTTGGGGCACCTGGGTGGCTCAGTCGGTTAAATGTCTGACTCTTGATTTCGGGTCAGGTCATGATCTCATGATTAGTGAGATCAAGCCCTTCATGGGGCTCTGTGCTGACAGTAAGAAGCCTCCTTGGGATTTTCTCTCTCCCTCTGCCTCTTCCTCTCAAAATAAATAAATAAACTTAAAAAAATTCAAAAATATATTAAACGCCTGTTCTCTATTTAGTAGCCTGTTTGATATTAAACCTCAAAAATGCCATTTATCCTGTTCTGTTTTCTAGCTGAAAGCCAGTTATTCTCTACGTCAAAATAAAACCTATTATTTATAATGGAATCTTTGATATAGAAAGAATCTAGTTCCTAAAGTAAATAACACACAAAAGCAATACCCCAAGAAAGGTATGCTTCTTTCTCCAAAATAATTTGAATTCAACACGTATTAATCCTACCAGTAATTTTATATGCTATTTATGTCATTTTTGCTTATGTAATAGGAAGTTGAGATCCATCAGTCTACTATAGATTAGAGTGTCCCCTCTGGAAACTTGAAAAACTGAGAATCCTGTCAGAAGTGTACAAGATGTCTAGAGCCTTAACTCTTTGTGTTAATAAATCATGTATTGTTTCTCAACAAATCGTACAATTTCATTATTAAGTTCCTTTAAATCTCTCTAATCAATTTGATGTGGTCCGGGTAACTTATTCTTAAGGGTGAACATCAAAGGACGAATGAGTTGGATAAGAGGCTACCTGAGTGGTAGGAAGCAGCAGGGGAATGAGGTAGGGTTAGATAAAGGAGTTACGTTTTGATTCTGGTTGCAGTCATAGCTAAGGATGTTCACTTCCCAGTCTCAGCAAGAATCCTTTGATATCATCCATAACCCATAGTCTCGAAGCATCATCTTAGGACATGGCAAATAGTAGGTATCTAATAAATGTTTGTTGCATAAATAAATTAATCCAATCTTAAACTTCAAGCTTAACACTAATGATATTTTTTGTTTGTTTCCCTAAAACAACCTTTTATGAGATTTCGGGCAGTCATGGCTGCATGAGTTTTGAGACTTCTACATCACAGAACAAGAAAATTGCTTTATTATACCTCAACCTGAATGGGAATGCATCTTGTTCATCTCTCTCTCTCTCTCTCTCTCTCTCTCTCTCTCTCTCTCTCTTTCTCTCTCTCTTTCTCACCGTTCTGTTACTTTAAGACAAGTTTTAAATGTAAGTAATATCTCTTAATTGATGTCACGTAGATAATGAGAGAACAAGGGCCAGGGTGGTTCTAGAATACACAAAAAATAGTCAAAGCCTTAATAATACTTTCAGTTTTTCATTAAAACATACTATTGTGAATGTGCTGATTTGGCAAAGAATGACCTCTTGGCTCTGAAAATTATTTTTCCTGTAATGTTAAATGGGTGTCAAGAAATTAATCCTCCCACCACACTTATAGAAACAATAATAGTATGAGTTGGTTATGAGCCGCTTTGATAGGGTACTGTAAAGCCCTTTAGTCTTTAAAGAGTCCTGGCATTAGGTAACTTTAATTGTTGGTTTCAGATGTCAGTCTCCATCAGGAACACAGCTGGAGACTGATAGGTGTCACTTGGGAATAAGCATTTTGGATTACTTTGAAGTCAATTGGACTGAACATGAAAATTTTATAGTTAGTGGCAGATTTCTTTTTAAGATATATTTAAGTAAAGTATCACTTAAACCAATTACATTAAAAACCATCCAGAATAAGAGACCTCAAAGGAAAATTCTCCTCAGTGGCAAAGTGTTAATCAAATAAACCAAGAAAACATTTTTCCCAAACCCATAATTTCCATGTTTTGAGTCGTTCTCATTTGGACACAGCCCATTTTTAACTCTTTCGTTTAATTTCTTAGGATTTTCTGTTTTAAAATTGTTATTTCAAAAAGTCATAGAGATGGTAAAACACACAGGGTGAGGCAAGTCGTGTAATGGTCAGGAACAGTAGGGAACACTTTGGGAGTTCTGTGTGTGCCTGGCTGTGACTGATCCCTTATGTTTTTAATTTTTTTTTTTACATTTATTTTTGAGAGACAGAGTGAGACAGAGAGTGAGTGGGGGAGGAGCAGAGAGAGGGGGAGACACAGAATCTGAAGCAGGCTCCAGGCTCTGAGCAAGAGTTCAGCACAGAGCCCGATGCGGGGCTCAAACCCACGAACTGTGAGATCATGACCTGAGCTGAAGTCAGATGCTCAACCGACTGAGCCACCCCGGCACCCCGTGACCCCTCACGTTTTTATGTGAGCCTCCCTGGAAGATACAAGATCAATGCCTCCTGTTTCTCAGAGTTGTCTTTTTTATACAGAGAGGAGTCAGGACTGACTCATTTACTCTCCAACAGGTGCAAGAGGGCACCAGGGTGTTTTCCCTTGATGGTTAGCAGGTTTCAATTTTGTTTCCTACTCGAGAGTTTACATACATCAGTTTTTAAACTGAGTTGTGATTTATAGCAGACTCTTAATGCCCTTGAAATCAAAATGAAAAGTAACTTAATATTAAAGTGCATGGATTCCAAATTAGTGCGCAGATAGGAGTCGGTACATGTCAGACTACGTGCTGCGTACTGGCATTAGGCAGTGAATCTACCCAAAACAAAACGAAACGAAACAAAAGGAAACAAACAAAAACCCCACAATTAAGAAAACAAAAAATAAATGATATGTACTGTATAAATTCACGGGCTGCAATGTTTCCATCTTTCCAGTTCTCCAGCTTTTAACTCTTATTTCAGTACAAAAAACTTCATATCAACATCAGACTGATCACTTCGTGCTTTATTCCCTCAATCTTCTCATTCTCGCCATCGCCTACGACACTATTAGACAGCTTCTTCTCTTCTTGAATTACTGCAGAAACTTTTGTTCTGGACACTTCATATATCGTACTGTTACTGGCATAGATAGCAAACAGAATGACTGCGGGTGATGACTCTTATATCTGCCATCAGAGGACATTTAGATCGAGCGCATTGCCCAGTTGCGGATCCAGCCGCAAACAAATGAATTTGTGATTTTTTTCCTAGAATTAGAGATACAATGATTAAACGCGTATGTTAGAGCTCTCTAAGAGTGGAAGCTGTCATAAGCATTATACCGTCACAGAGTCAGAGAGTGAAATGCATCTTAGGGTGTTTATCTCTCAGTGGGATACGAAGCCCTTCCTAACAATGGGTGGTCACACTTTACAGCTTCAGCATCGCGCTGTGTTTTACGCCTTAGTTTTTCCTTTGGATGCATAGGCCAGTGATCATAGTGGAAGAAACACTACGTAGGAAACCAGGGCCCCGGGTACCAGGTGCACCTCTGCCACCATTTGTTGGCATTTAACTTCCGTGTTCAGTTTCCTAATCTGCAGAAAAAGGGGATCCAGCTCAGTGGTTATTTCTAAAGACCTGCTCCAGCTTTAGCACTGATTCTGCCGCTCCCAACTTCTTGTTTGCCAGCCAATGAATAAGCATTTAATTGTTGCCTAATATGTACCTAGGTTGGATGAATTTCCCAGTGACTAAATAAATCTGTTTCCCAACTGAGGCCAGGTCTATAAATGGTAAGTAAATTAAACCAATAGCATAAGGGCTGCTCTACTCATATTTCTGCAGATTTTCTGTGAAGAGTAACTGGGGGTCAGGGACCAACTGCATACATGGGTCTGGCTGCTAATTTAGCATCAGAGGACCTGTGCTAATCCAGGATAATTACTTTTCAGGTCCAGCTTATCATGGGTGTGTGAATATGGCCGTCATTCAGATGGTGTCCTGTAACAACTTTCAAGTGATGGGAGGAGGGGAAGAAGTGAGTCATGTTAGTAGACATAATTACATGTAGTGAAAAAAGTACTGGGAGAGTTCAATTAAACCCACACAAATATATACACATAACTGGATGTGTTTAGTTAGGATTGGGATTGCCCACAGGACCGTATAATCATTGATAGTCTTGACTGATGTGATCTGTTAGGAACATTTGTTTTCTCCCAGAACGTCTCACCCACAGCTCTGTAAGGGATTGCAACACTCCACTATTAAGAATTGGTTTCTTGGGACGCCTGGGTGGCTCAGTTGGTTGAGCATCCAACTTTAGCTCAGGTCATGAGCTCGCGGTTCATGGGTTCGGGCCCCACGTAGGGTTCTCTGCCCTCAGTGTAGGGCCTGCTTCAGGTCCTCTGTCCCCCGCCCCCCCGCCCCTTCCTCATTCTCTCTCTTTCTCAAAAATAAATAAACATTAAAACAATATTATAAAAAGAATTGTTTTCTTTGAGATAAACAAAGATTCACCTGTTCACATGGACATATCTTTGCATAGGTGGTTCCATATGTTTTTAATCTATCTTAGTGGGACTTTTCTTTTTCCAATGTGATAGCAAAGTGGGTCACACTTTGTGTCACACAATAAAGATGGTTTGATGTGGACTAGGAAGATACAGTGTTTGAATGGTTTGGGAAGTATAGATTTGAGAGAAGTGTCACAGTGGAGATCAATTGGAACCAGAATGTTTCAAGAGGGGAGCCTCAGACCCCAAGAGAAGAAAGTCATCAGAAGGAGAGACAGGAGAGTAACAAAAGATACACTTAGTCAACTTCCTGCTCTATTTAGAGCCTATTGCTGGTTTATGTTTATGTCTTGGGTACCTTTGATAATATGATGCTGCTTATTCTTAGTACTTAAAACATTATCTTTACATTTATGCCACTTGGGAACTTCTGTGAGGCCAAGTTTTCATGTTAATTCTATTCGCTTATAAAATAGAATAACCATGGACAAATTGATTGATTTCTCTAAATCTAGCATAGAGATAACAAGAAGTCACTTTTCCTAACCTCTGATTTTGGAAGGTTCCATGGCTAAGGGGCAGGTAGGTAAAGAATAATCCCTACCAAAATACTAGCAAGGTTAACAATACTACAGGAAAATATATGGTAAGGATGTGTGAGTAATCTTTATGTAGTAAACAATGCAGTAATACTAACCAACTTTATTTCGAGTTTACCAAATGTTCTATATGGATAATCTCCTTTAATCCTGACAACTCTGAAAGGTAGCTACTATTTTTAGTCCATTTTACAGATAAGAAAACGAAGGCTTAAAAAGGTCAAGTCACTCAGTCTAACTCAATTTGCTGAGCACAGCAGAGATCCAAATGCAGGTTAATGAGACTATGGGTATGGATTGTCAAACAACCCTGGCAGAGAGCTCACTATAGTTGAAGGGTGTTGGTTGGCACCTACCGTTGGGGAAAAGAAAACAGACCAAAATGAAAACAAAAGATGGTTACTTGCTGTGGCATTTATGGAGTCATGGAAAAATATATTCAGGCTAAACTGAAATTGTCAGTAACCAAGATTTGTGTATAACTTTCCAAGCAGACCGAGGGGTTCACCATTATACAAATTGAATTAAGACATCATTGCCAAACCTCAGAACTTAGAGTGGACCTGTTACTAGGTAAGAAATTTCAGAGAAAATGGAAAATCCAGCTGACAGCATTAGTAACTTGGCATTATTGTTATCCTCTGCATCGCTGCTTGAGTTCTCGTAGGAGAAGCACTGATGGGAAAATTCCTCAGGTTGGTTCAAATACTGTGGGCTAGTTAATTCCGGGTGCCTTTCAGTGATGCTGTCCTTTCGGCTACTGTGACCATATGTGTGGGATAACATTATCACAGTGGCATCTATGGCCGAGAGACACACGGCTGAGGCTAGGTTTCTTCCATTTCACCCTCACTTGTTCTCATTCTCTGCATTTTTTTTCCATTGGGGTTTTGATATTTGATGTCAGCTCAGCAGAATCTTGACTTCAAATAGCGGTTTTCTCAGCCCCAATTTAAGACGAAAAATAGCATTAATGTGTAACTTGGACGGTAAATGTCATCCCTTTCCTAAGGTATTGTTTCGGATGGTCTATGTAGCTAGAGACAAGAGTTGTATTCCTGTGTTACCAAGAAAGTTACACTAGAAGGCTGAGACAAATAGAAAGAACCCTATGTATAGGCATCTTGCCCAGGCTTTCTACACCTTGCTTGCCTCCATGCTCCCATGATTGGAACTCCTTTCTCAAATATAACTATTTCTATAAATCAGCAAGAAAAAGACAATCATAGAAAACCAGACAACAGTCTTTAATATGTGCTTCTCAAAGGATGGTGTATGGAAAACCAATCAATACATGAGAAGATGCTCAATTTCATTGTTATAATGCAAATTAAAATTATGGGGAGATACACAAGAAGAACTAAGAGTAAAAAGGAAGTAATGCCAAGGGTTGGGGAAGATATGGGAAAAAGCCAAACTCCTGTGCAGAGAGTATTATATATTGGTCAACCATTTTGAAAAAATTTTGAGTCTCTACTAAAGCTGAATATATGTGGACTCCATGACTCAGCAATTCCACTCCGAGTCTATATCCACCAGGAACACAAAGGTATGTTCACCAAAAACCGAAACAAAATCAACAAACAAAAAAGCATGTGAAGAATATTCACTGCACGATCCATAATATCCAAACCGGAAGCTACCCAAATGCCGATCGACAGTGGAATGAATAAATTGTGGTACTTTCACACAATGGAATATTACATACACGATGAAAATGATTCACAAACACGTGCACAATATAGAGGAATTTCATAGGCATAATGTGCAATGAAAGAAGCCAGATATGAAAGAATGCATATGGTATGATTCCATTCAAGTAGAGTACAAAATGGACAGTAATGACGCCATATTTATTCCAAGTCAGAATAGTGTAGAGTCTTGGGGCTATATAGTGTGCAGTAAAAGGGTTTTGGGCTGTTGATAATGTCCTATTTTTTGATCTGGGTGCTGGTTACATGTGTGTTCACCTTCATTGAATTGCACACTTACGACTAATGTGCTTTTGTCTGAATTTATCTTATTTCTTCAGTAAAATAATTTCTAAAAATGGGTGAAGGAAGATTTCTTCCATAATACATGAATCTGAGTATCACATCAAATAGGTTGCATTTATTAGAATAGTTAGCAATCTCCTTAAAAAGCAGGCAGTGGAGATTTGACAGGATGAAACCAAAGTCAAGAAAGTTTTGATACGGGATGGGACGGTGGCAGAGAATCTGAAAGACTTGTGAGCACAGTAGGCCCAGAGGGAGAGCTGGTGTGGGTACAGCTGCATTTAGGAGGCAGCTGGGGATACTTTAAAGGGCCTGGATCAGGGAACGTGCAAGCAGACAAAGGAAGAGAGAAAGAGATTCTGGAATATAAAATGGAAAGCTGGAGGGTAGGACCCGAAAACACACTTCTCTTATTTCACAATTTGCCCAGGGCTAGACCTACTCGAAAATAACGTTGATGTTATTCCAAGTGACATAGAATTGAATTAAACTTTCACTAATAATTCAGAACAGTATACCTTTCTCCTTGTAAGCCTTGGTGGTCTTACACAGTGTTTCTTTCTTAGTTCTTCATTTACAATTCACTAAGGCTGAAAATGGAAGGAAGGAAGTGGGATTCAACCCACACAGAACATTCATTCTGTATGGACTTCCGACAGTAAATGTTACCAGTAAGACCGTGTGATTTTATACATGAAATACAATTTAGAAGTGTTCCAATACTAAATACAAGGGCTTCAATTAATAATGTTTTCTCAGAGATAATTTTATTTGGGGAAAATAATTTTCTGTATTCATTCATTCACTTATTCTGTGAAAACTTGATGAATTCATCATCATCATATATTATTATTAGGTCCTTCTCTTCAAACCTATAAGAATATGGACTACAGAAACAGCAGTCGCCAGCATAAATGCCTCCAACAATTTGAAATTATGGCCAAAATATAAATTATAAAAATTTTAAATAAAAGAGATGGCCTGGACCCCAAATAGAATGTGTGATTGAGAAATCATGCTGATGAGTTAAAAACATGGTAGAGAATTGAGAAATAAATGAAATAGTATAAAATATCCTGCACTTTAAATTCTATTGGATGCGTCTAATACCAGTTTAAAATGTTGACTTTTCCCTGTGTGTTTAACAGTATCACTATGCGAATATCGAGCCCTTGTAATGGAACCCTTATGGTGTTTATTTTTGTCTACGTGTTGAAACGGCACTGTTTCTACAGGGAGAACATGTAGTAGAGAAGCCACTTGTTTTCATCTCATTTTTCTGGGATCATTTATTCCCTTGGGTTGCAATAAAGATTACACTTCCCACTATAACTCTCAATCTCAGTGGATTCCTTTCTCTCTTTTTTTGTCAGGGATAGCAAAGATGGCCTCCAACAAAGATCTACAAAGTCAACTGGAGGTATTCAGCTTCTTCCTTCTCTGATGATCTGTTCCTCTGGGCGGTAAAAACTTTGCTTTTGTCTTTCAACAAAAATGTTGCTTGATCCCCATAGGGTTTTAATCCTGTGATTCCTTTTTCCTTCCTACAGCCAATTTCCCCATTCTTAAAAGAAGATACCCTGGCTCCTCATAGTTCGAAATAGAACATATATCCTTAAATCAATAGGCTGTTTTAAATTTAGGAAGTGAATGGGGCGCCTGGGTGGCTCAGTCGGTTGAGCGTCCGACTTCAGCTCAGGTCACGATCTCACAGATCTCACATTTTTGTTCCCGACATTTAATAATAAAAAAAATTTTTTAAAGAATTACAGCATCGAAAACGAGCTTAAAAATTCCCCTAATTTAGGGGCGCCTGGGGTGGCTCAGTTAGTTAAATGACCAACTTCAGCTCAGGTCATGATCTTGCAGTTTGTGGGCTTAAGCCCTGCATCAGGCTCTGCGTTGACAGCTCGGAGCCTGGAGCCTGCTTCAGATTCTGTCTCCCACTCTCTCTGTCCCTCCCCGACTTGTGCTCTGTCTCTCCGTCTCAAAAATAAATAAACATTAAAAAAATAATAATAAAGTTCCCCTAACTTACAGATGGAGAAACCAAACATCTTTTGAGGAAGTCTGCCACTTTCAGTATCATCAAGAACACAGTCAGATACTTAATTATCACTGTTCCCCCAAAAGAGATGCTCCTCACATATTCTAGAATGAAGAACAATTCTGGATTTCTAAAATGGCGCAACTGAACACAGAAATTGCTAAACATGCCAGTGATTAGCCTGGATCAGAGATAGTTCTAGTAAGTTACGGCTTTCTTCCCCTTATTATTATTAAAGAACAAAATGAAAATAACCAAGAAACATATTAAAGACTGTACTTACCAATTCAAATAGAATAGAATGCTAATTTATCATTGAAGAAATATTTGTAATACCCAGGCTCTGAATACAGTGTACCAGGGGAAAAAATAGGCTTATGGGGACACCTGCTAACAACCCTTCAGGCTCAGTTATCTCATGTAAAAAATGGAGTCATTATCTACCTCAGGAATTAAATGAGATAGTGGGGATTAAACAAGTTAATTCCTATAAATGATTTAGCATAGTACCAGGAACATAGTTGACACTCAGTAAACACTAGCTATTTTTATAACTGCCATTATTATTGTTATTTGCCGAACTTATGTTCGAAGAAGTCCCCTCGAACTTTTAATTAACAACTAGTGAGTCTCCATCCCTCGGGAAAACACAGGGTTAGCTTCCCACAAGCCTGGTCACAATACTTTCATCTGCTGAACGATATATAACCCTGTTTTATGTGTATTTCTGTTTAAAGACACCGCTTCAATATGTATTATTGATTCATTAGCATTGAAATCAGCCAACACCACTGTAACCCATGCCTCGATACAGCTCATCTAGCCCACATATCTTCTCCACAAGGCCCATCACAGCCTTCTTGCACTTAGGAATACTAGACAATACTTCAGTACTATACCTGGAAGCCATTTGGAACAACAAAATCATCACCAAAAAGCACAAGAATGGGAAAAAACATCACACTAAATGGGCCCCAACAAAGGACAGTTGCTCAGCCTCAACTGGGAGTGTGCACTTCAGGTGACAAGTTTTGCTGCTATGTGCACACGCGTGTCTGCAAATAACCGCAAAACCCTGTGACTTTGATTTTGAAGTGACAAGGAAAGGTTAGCCGGTAGGTGAATTCACAAATACAGAATCGACAAACAAGGAAAATCGACTGTATTGAGTTTTTGAAAAACGAAAATAAATTGTTTGCCTGGATAAGAGTTTCGGGAGGGAAGCAGCCGAACAAGAAGTTTGGAGATTTATACTCATGCCAGGAAAGGCAGGAACTGGTAAGCCCTGTTAAGAAGTCCTTTTCTAATAATAATGAGGTGCCATCAATAAAAGTTTGAAATGGAAGAATGTCATAATTAGATTTGTGTTTTAGAAAGAGCACCGCCTTATAATGAACACGAGAATAGAAGCAGCCTCTAGACTGGTGTCTTGTACATGGTACATGCTCCATATTTACTGAATAAAGTCCATATTTACTGAGTGAAATAGAGAGGTTAGTTTTGCTGGGGCTGGAGACACGGCTGGAGGCAGCGGAACTTTAAAATGCTACTACTGTTCAACGTTGTGCTAGAGGTTCTGGCCAGGGGGCTTAGGGAAGAAGTGAAATGAAAGGCATTCAGATTCAAAGAGAAGTAAAACTATGTCTGTTTGAAGATGACATGATCTTATACGTAGAAATTCCTAAAGATTCCACTAAAAACTGTCAGAGCTAATGATCAATTTCAGCAAGGTTTTAATATACAAGATCGGTACATAAAACCAAGTGTATTTCTGTTCGGTAGCAATGAACAAAGCAAAACTAAAATTAGGAAAACAACTCTATTTACAATAGAATAGAAAAATAAAATGCTTAAGTGTACATTTAGCAAAAAAACACAAAAGGTAGGGGCGTCTGGGTGACTCAGCCAGTTAAGCGTCCGACTCTTGGTTTCAGCACAGGTCATAATTTCACGGTTTGTGAGTTTAATCCTTTAATTCTCTGCTGGCAGCACAGAGCCTGCTTGGAATCCTCTCTCCCTCTCTCTCTCTGTCCCTCCTCTGCTCACTCACTCGCTCTCTCCCAAAATAAACAAATACACTTAAAAGAAAAACACAAAATGTATACACTGAAAAGTATAAAACGTGGTTGAAAAAAACTGAAGACCTAAGTAAATGGAAAGACATCATATTCCTAGATTAAAAGACAGTGTTGTTAAGATTTCAACAGTCCCTAAATTGATCTGCAGATTCACCATAATCCCTATAAAAATTGCAACTGCTTTTGGGGCACATGGGTGGCTCAGTCAGTTAATTGTCTGACTTCAGCCCAGGTCACGATCTCGTGGTTTGTGAGTTCAAGCCCCAATTTCAGTGTAGAGCCTGCTTGAGATTCTCTCTCTCTCTGCCTCTCCCCCCCCCTTCTGTCTCTCTCAAGATGAACTTAATTTTTTTTATTACAACAGCTTTTTAATATTGCTGTTATTGGGAAATTGATAAGGTGATGCTTAAAATTCATATGACAAGTATCTGACTCAGGATAGCCCAAACAATCTTGAAAATTATTGAAATTGGAGGACACAGTTCCTGGTTTCAAAACTTACTGTTAAGCGACAATAATCAACACAGTGTGGTATTGGCATAAATCTAGACATAAAGACCAAAGGAATAGAATTGAGAGTCCAGAAGTAGACCCTCACGTTTTTAGCCAGTTGATTTTCAACCAGGGGCCAAGACATTTCCATGGGGGGAGAAGGAGTCTTTTCAATAAGTTGCTGGGCCAACCAGAAACCTCATGCAAGAGAAAGACATTACCTGCCTAACTTGCACCATAACCAAAAATTAACTAACAACTGATCAAAGTACCAAATGCAAGTTTTGTAAAACTATAAAGTCTTAGAAGAAAAGAGGCGTAAATCTTTGTGACCATGAATCCGTTGGTGTTAACTTTCTTACGTATGATACCAAATGCTTGAGTAACAGCAGCAGCAATTAAAGATAAACTGGACATCATCAAATTTAAAACTTTGTGGTTCAAGTGATACCATCAAGAAAGTGAAAAGACTACACCCAAAATGGGAGAGAATTTGCAAATTATAGACCTGATAAAGAGCTTGTATCTAGAACACACATATAACGAAGATAACCCAATTAAAAATAGACAAATAACAGGGCGCCTGGGTGGCTCAATTGGTTAAGCATCTGACTTCAGCTCAGGTCATGATCTCACGGCTGGTGAGTTCGAGCGTCACCTCAGGCTCTGTGCTGATAGCCCAGAGCCTGGAGCCTGCTTCTGCTTCTGTGATTCCCTCTCTCTCTCTCTCTCTGCCCCTCCCCTGCTCATGTTCTATCCTTCTCTGTCTCTCAAAAAATAAATAAATGTTTAAAAAATTGTTTTAAATAAAAAGAAAAAAAACAGACAAAGGATTTGAGTAGACAGTTCTCCAAAGATATACAAAAAGTCAGTAAGCACATGAAAAAATGCTCAAACATCATTAGCCGTCAGGAAAATGCAAATCAAAAGCCACAGTGAGATATCACTTCACACCCATTCATTTGGCTGTAATCTAAAAAGCAGATAATAACAAGTGTGGGCAGAGATGTGGAGAAATTGGAACCCTGATGCTGTGGTGGAAATGTAAATTTCCAATGTGGTATGGCTTCTTTCGAAAACAGTCTGGTAGTTGTTCAAAAAGTTAAACCAAGAAATGCTATTTGACCAAGCAGTGCTCCTCTTGGATAGATATCTGAGGGAAATGAAAACATATATCCACACCAAACACGAACACATTGATAGCAGCATTATTCATAGTAGTCAAAAAGTGGAAACAGCCCAAATGACCATCAACTAATGAATAAATAATGTGATATATCCACTCAATGAAATATTATTCAGCAATAAAAAGTAATGAAGTCCAATAAATGCTGTGACACAGATGAATCTTGGTAACATTATGCTAAATTAAATAAACCGTTCACAAAGACCTGTAGATTGTATGGTTTCATTTACATAAAAAGTCTAGAACAGGCAAATCTATGCAAACAAAAAGTATATTAGTGGTTTCCAGGAGGTAAGGGGACAGAATGATGGTCAGTGACTGCTAATGTATATGAGTTTCTTTGGTGGGGTGTGGGCAGTGCTGAAAATTCTTTGGAATTAGGTAGTGGTTATGGTTGCATAAACTTTGTGAATATTCTAGAAACCACTGAAATGTACACTTTAAAAGGGCGGATTTTATGACCTGTGAATTATATCTAAAACTATTTTTAAGAATTCTATAGAATTTCCAATTCTGATCACGATGCAATGATTGCTAGGAGAATTGTCCCCCCACTATTAATCAGCACAACCATCGGTAAATTTGTGATAGAGACTTTTGAAGCCTTAGGCATCAGGTGGTACACAACTGTCATTTTTGAGAGAATGGAAAACATGAGATGAGCCTTATCTTTTCTGAACTTGAGCACATGAAATCGGAGTGCAAGCAGAACACAGTGATTTTGCATAGCTGAGGAGGCAAATTCCTATTTCAGAGGTGTAGAAGAAAGTGAAATTTAAGAGGCAGGTTCCCAGTATTTAGGGAGTTACTCAGATGGTGGGGATAAGTAAGAATAGAGTTTCCATTGCTTCCTTGGCCATGGCTTGGACTTTGCATGTAGCAGAAAACAGCTCCCGTGAGGCAGAGCAGTTAACAAACATTTCAGAATTTTCTCTGTGTTAGGAGGATGGGAGGGATGAAGAAGGGAAGGAAGAAAATGAGGTGAAGAATAGAACATATAAGTGGAAATATTGCATAGCCTCAGTGACTATAACCATGGCAAGCTTTGATTTTTCTTTTTCTTTTTTTAAGCTTTGATTTTTCAAGTGATTAGACAAAACCAAGAATATCTTAAATAATTGTTAAGAGTTATTGACAATGTCAATCCATAAAAATTTAAGAAAAATCAAAACAGAAGCTGTTAAATATCTACTAAGTTTCATATCTAAAAGACATTAATTGTGAAGGACACCACTGTGGAGTGAGGATAATAAGGAAGGTAAAGTCTAAGAATTTAGTGGAATTTATTTAACTTGACAGATTCTTTTTTGTGTGGGATGATGGGTTGCAAGAGGAACAGTGATAGGGAGAAGGGAGAGAAATTCCCCTTTATACACAAAATTATTCTCTAGAACAGAATGCTTTCAGAAATCGATTTTTTCCCACAAGATCACTCCCATCAGTCCATCCATGTAGGCGGAATCCTTGGTTCAGAGTCAAACTAGGTACAATTATACTGAAAGCACTACTCAATTTTAAAATAAAGTATTAATGTCCACAAAGGTGTGAATCAATCTTTTCTAATTAATATTTTGGCCTTGTGTCCTTTTTATTTGAGTAAAGAATACATCTGTCAATTGCAAACATTTATTCACCTATTGGCGGGGCTGAACAAAAAGGCCAACTGGAAACGAGACTAGGAAAAACATGAGCCTAGTCTTATCACATTAACAAGTGATTTTAAAAATTGTTTTAACCTTGTAGTACGTGGTTAGTCATCACCATGTGCACCACTAACTCAAACTAGATACTTGTTCTTTTGCCAAATAATGTCACTTTAAATGTGTGCAAATATCAATATCACAGTGAAATTTAGGACCTAACTTCTGACAAGGTGTGACCACATGTATGGTAATGAAATTTCATCTGTTCTCTTAAAATTTCTCCTCTAAAGATGCTTTATTTTAGAAGAAATGGAACCCATTTAAGTTTAAAATATCCATTCAAGACAGCTATGAAAAAATAAACTGTACTGAAAAGATTCCAGCTCTAAGTATATATATGGATTTGTGATTCACTGTAACTCGTTGGAAAGGTTTTCTAAGGGCCTAACATTTTTAATACATTATGTATGAGAAAGTAAAGTTTCACTGTGTTGTATATTAGGTTAAACCCTTTAAAATAAATACTAGACAGTGAAATTCATCACAATATGCCTTCATTTAACATTTTCCTACAGCTAATGTTCATTTTTTAAAGGGCTGGCTAAGGGCCCAAAGAGGATCATGTAACACTGAAAAAAATCCCAGATCCCTGGAAAACATTATAGAGACATTCCAGTATATTTAATTTTTAAAAAATGATATTTGTCAAATTGTGAGCCATCTATTAGACTGTGCACTCTATGAATATACCACCATTTTAAAGTGTTGATAATACATCTTATTGGCCTTCCCACTAGCCAAGAGTTCCTGGTAAAATATTTTCCTACCACATAAGCCACTAGTCATCAACCATGTCAAACAACGTTTTCAATTTGGATAATGAAATTCTAAGTGGACTGTACTCAATAAATAATAGAGATACATGATGTTAACTGTATAATATTTTAAGCATATTTAAATTAAGTTATATAACATCCAGGAAGTTAAGGAAAAACATTCATATTGATCTCACATGCATAAATCTATTAACTACTATGTTTTACCAACGTGTAATTTTTAACCCAGCTTTATCCAGAATGGAATTTAATGACATATATGTATTAAAAACCAGGAACAGAAATCTGCTTTAAAAATATCAAATAAATTAACTTAAGCTCTGATATCTTTGATAGACAGGTGCATGGATAAAATACACAAAATACACAATTTACCATTATCATCATTTTAAGCATACAGGTCAGTGGCATGAATTTCATTCACATTGTTTTGTAACCATCACCACCATCCATCTTCAAACTCTTTATCTTCCTAAACTGAAACTCTGTTCCCATTAAAAAATAAGTCCTCATTGCTCACCACTGTCACAACTAGAAAGCACATTCTACTGTCTGCCTCTGTGAATTTGATGAATCTAGATACCTTATACAAAGGAAATCATATACCATTTGTCCTTTTGTGACTGGTTTGACTTAGCATGATGTCCTCAGGGTTCACCCATGTGGTACTGTGTGTAGGAATTTTCTTCCTTCAAGGCTTGATGAACTTGATGTAAAATAATAATAAGAATAATAACGTCTCACTGTATGCCTTATACCATCCAAAAAATTGATACTTTATTCATCCATCCATCAGTGGACACTTGGGTTGCCCTCATCCTTTTGGCTATTGGGAATAACACTGCTATGAACATGGGTGAACAAATATCTATTAAGTCCCTGCTTGCAATTCTTTGGGGGCAATACCAAGAAGTGAAATTTCGGGGTTCTTTGCACCTGTATTTAATAAGTTCTCAGATCTACCATGGGCTTATTTCATATTTTAAAAGGTAGCTATTGCTGTTTTGAGCCTCTTTGGAAACGCAGTGTTAAATGCCATCTCTTCTTGGAAGTCCTTCCTGATCCTCCGGGATGATTAGAGTTGCCTTGTCTGAAAAATGGAGGGACAAATTTCCTTCTTTCGTTGATTTGTTGTGAGAACTTGATGTAAAAAAAGGTAGACTTAAGCACTACCTAAAGCACAGGGTAAGTTTTCAGTAAATGCTGACTGTCAATACCGTGGAAAACAAACCAACAAAAAATTTTAAGTTTATTTATTTATTTTGAGAGAGAGGGAGAGAGAGAGAGCATGCACATGTTGGGGGGGGGGAGGGGCAGAGAGAGAGACAGAGAATTCCAAGCAAGCCCTGCACTGTCAGCACAGAGCCAGATGTTGGGCTTGATCCCGCGAACTGTGAGGTCATAACCTGAGCTGACCGAGCCACCTGGGCACCCCTGGAAGCAAAATTTAATAAAGGATGAACAGTTGCTTCCTATCACTGTATTAATTTTTTCTACATATAGAAATCATTATGATTTTACCATCTAGCCAAACCTTTTTGGTTTCTTTTCTACTAAACCATATTTTCTTACGTTCTATTCAATCTAAGTTCTCTTAAAATCTTCACTGAAGATTCTCTCCTAAATCTTCACTCAATTATTCTCATCTACTTCAGTTTTACCGTCCTAACCTAGAAATTAATTTCCAAGTCTGAGAATGAAAAAATGTCACATACAATTGGAGATGGGAAGAAGAGAGATGCTAACTTAATATTGTTTTCCATCTTTATAATACTCGGTCTCTGATAATGTGTTGACACAGTATAATGCCTTCTTGGCTCACAGACCTCCTTTGCAAATACGATGAAAACTATGGATTGTTGCTTGCCTTGCCTCCCAACAACTGCACACGGACAATTTTACATTAAAATTCTGGAGTTGGATGATCCCCCCCCCCAATATTCCAGGATTGTCCATAGATCCCAGATCAACACTATTATATCAGATAAACATAAAAATCTCAATTGTATTTTCCTCTGAAATGTGTCTCAGATTTCTTGCCCCAATACTTTATCCCATTCTACCACTTGCTGTCTAGACCTCTTTATTGGTTTCTGAGGGTTAGATCAAGGCCTATTTAGCCAAATGCTCCAGATACTACAGAAAGCAATTGAAGGAACAAGCTATTATGTCTGTGTATAAGATACATCATTACCTCTTTTCCTGGAACTTGTAAAGGAGTTAGGAAACTCCTTTTCAGCCACAAAGGTAACACATTAAAAAATGTTAAATTCCTTAGTGTTTTTGAAAATCCTAACACACAAAGAAACTAAGGTTCTGAATTCACACACACACACACACACACACACACACACACACTAGCTCAGAAAATGTACTTCAATCCAGGTTCCCTCTAAAAAAAAAGTCTTCACTAGACTATACAAAATTTTGCACTAACTGGTAGATTTTGTAATTTTTTATTAGGTATTAAAATAAATTGGATAACGATCTAATTGAGGAAGATAAACTTGATTCATCCGAGGGCTTTTCCATCATGGAATAAGATTTATTTCTAATCTGTAAGATTCTTATACATATATTTGTGAGTAAGCTGTTTTATTTGAAAGCACAAACTATTACACTGAGAACAGAGGAAACCCACTTGACAAATTTCCCCAACCCCCATGATGAGTAAAGCAATTTAATCCTAAACCAAATACATTGGTTACCAGAAAGTCCTAATAATGTCTTCCTAAATTACTTAAAAATTTTTTTAATGTTTATTTATTTTTGCAAGACAGAGAGAGTCAGAGCACAAGAGGGGGAGGGGCAGAGAGAGAGGGAGACACAGAATCCTAAGCAGACTCCAGGCTCAGAGCTGTCAGCACAGAGCCTGGCTGGGGGCTCCAACTCAAGGAGCCCTGGGACCATGACCTGAGTGGAAGTCCGACATTTAACTGACTGAGTCACTCAGCCACCACCCCCCACCCCCCACAAAGGTACTTTAATTTTAACTTTATCCTAAATGCAACTTTAACTTCAGTTTGATCATAATTGACTTTACCACATGATATTTGATGGGCTATACCTTATTCTTCGATACTCAGAAAGTGCCTCAGAGAAGTACATGCAAATGGTCCACCATCCCTGTTTACCTACTTGTGTGGATTGTGTGGATTGTGTGGATTCAGTAGTTGTAAGTTCTGTTGTGCGGTGTATCATCGGCAACCAATCAGATGACACCGGTACCCCTGAGTAATAGACATTGGGAGCTGTTAGGGACTCAGGTATCCCTGAGTAGGAGCTTGACTATGAGTGAGAATTTAAGACACTTGCTTCCAGTCAAGTTGCGGAGTATAATTGATGAGCAGAGGGAAAGAGAGAAAAAGAGCGATTGAACAGCCAATGCTGAGAGATCATCTAATTTCACCTGCTTTTTCTATAAATGAAACATGAAGTAACTGATTCCTCTTAGATTAGGACTGGGGACATGGCTTAGGGGGAAAAATTAGTCATTTGAGATTCAGGAAACCTGAATTCCAGACTTAAATTTGCCATTAATATTAGGCAAGATAGTTTTTCTGTGTCGAAGTTGCCACAGATGTTAAATGAGAGGATTGGGTTAGAATTCCATGATGCTAATCTTTAACGAGGCTGTGTTCATTCCCAGGCTAATACTATTTCATTTGAACATTTACATTCTAAATACAGGCATAGTAGATGGTGGTCTTTACCATCAAATTAGCATCAGGAAGTCCTCCTTATAGTAATTATAATTATTACCCAATTAATATTAGCTATTTGGGGACAGATAATGTGATGTTTTTTAAGCTATGTTAAAATTATACTTTTTAAAATTGTTAAGCAATTTTTTTTTCATTTTTTAACAATAAGCACAAGTATTTTTTTAATATATGAAGCTCCTACTAAGTATCACCCACATTTCTGGGTCCTGGGGATACCGCAGTACACAATTTAGAAAAGAACCCTGTCGGGGCACCTGGGTGGCTCAGTCGGTTAAGCGTCTGACTTCAGCTCAGGTCATGATCTCACGGTCCATGAGTTGGAGCCCCACGTCAGGCTCTGTGCTGACAGCTCAGAGCCTGGATCCTGCTTCAGATTCTGTGTCTCCCTCTCTCTCTGCCCCTCCCCTGCTCATTCTCTCTCTCTGTCTCAAAAAAAAAAAAAATTAAAAAAAATTTTTTAATAAAAAAATAAATTAAAAAAAGAAAAGAACCCTGTCTGTAAGTATAGACAGACAACTGAGAATATGTAAATATAAAAATCAAAATAATCTCAGAGTGTAATTAATTTCTTTAAAGAAATAAGACAGTGGGACACCTAGGTGGCTCAGTTGGTTAAGCATCTGAGTCTTGATTTTGCCTCCGGTCATGATCTCACTGTCGTGAGTTTGAGCCCCATGCTGGGCTCCATGATAAGCGAAGATTAAGATTCTCTTAATCCTTAGGATTAAGATTAATCTCTCCCCCTCTGCCCCTTCCCTGCTTGCTCTCTCTGTCTCTTTCTCAAAAAAAAAAAGCAGTGAATTTTATAGAGAATATTTGGTAATATGACCGGGGGTGGGAAGATGTGGTTATAGATCGAATGGTCACTTCTAAAGGGAAAAAAATGGGGATAAGGTGGACATCACGCGAGTAAATCAGTTCTGCCCAGAAGCGCAGAGCTTGGAAGGTACACAAGCCATGTAGAAGGAATGATCTTGCCCTTCAAAGAATAGCAAGAAGGCCTGTGTGTTCTGGTATGGGATAAAGTCTGAAGAATAGGCAAGGGCTAACCTGGAGAACAAGTTAAAAGTTTCCACTGAAATATTATACATCTACAACAACAAAAAGCTCTTAAACATTAACGTAAATGTACTCAAGGGGAATTTTTACTTAAAACCCAACTGACTATACATAATTCTGCCTTGTACGGAATGTGAACATGGGGAGAGTGATGTGCCCTCACGTGTGTGTGTGTGTGTGTGTGTGTGTGTGTGAGAGAGAGAGAGAGAGAGAGAGAGAGAGAGAGAGAGAGAGAGACATTTTGGCATGAACATTTCTTAAGAGAGTAGAGTAAAATTTTTTTATATATCTCACTTCCTTGTACAGAGACTGGGCAAGGACAGAATATGGGTAATACCCGAAGTAGGTGTTTAGAAGCACACTTAGTGAGTCCTCATGTGTGCCTTGGAAACTCAACAGCTGAGTTTGGGCTTGGTTATAGAAAGTGGAATTATCCTCAAAAAGGAAAAGGGGGCGTTTGGTCCATGTGATGCATGGCTGGAGGCCAACATACTTTAAAGTCAAGACATCACCAATATTCAAAATGTTGTGTAATTGCTAAGTAAACTACTTTAGTCTTGCCAAAACTTCAGTAAAGTCAGCTACAGAGAAATTTTGGTTTAGAGTCACTTTTTTGAGGGAATCATGGAAGAGGGCTGAGTTTTATGTTTGCACTGATGCAGAGCCGTAAGCATGGAGGTGGTGTAGAGGGAGACTTGGGATCCTGTGAACTTTGGCACTTGAAGCCAGAAGAGACCACGAAAATACGAGTGTCCCAGAAATCTCAGGGAGAACATCAACTGAGTGGCGTGGGCTGGCTATAAGTTAATAGAAGCGTTCATTTGTGTGTTCATTTTCAGTATCTCACCACTGTGGAGTCTCTTAAAGGAAAAGAAAGTAATTGGAGGAGGGAGGGAAAGAGAGAGAGAGAGAGAGATCTTAGAAACTGTAAGCATCCATGATGCCAAAACACCAATAGGTGAGAAGAACAAGTCAAGTTCGTTGTTTAATACAGAGTGCTCAAAATAATCGGCTGATTGACTAAGTTTTCACTTCCCAGCAGCTTGCTTTGTCATAAAATAGAGCGCAAACATAAATATTTAAGAGTAGAAATACATTCATTTTATTCCAAATTCTGAGACATTCATAAACACGTTTCAGTTTTATCAGCAGGAATCCATGTGACTGAGTTGTCCCATTTGCTCTGGGATTCTGGAGTTTTAAGTGGGCCAGGGTTTTGAAGTGTTGAAAGATATTATAAAGCACTTACAAGTATTCAGCTAGTCAGACTGCTCAATTAGCTGAACATTTATAACCTCAAAATTTTGACACAGCATGATTCATGTAGGAATGACCCCTTGGACAACAGATGGCTGTATTGTAGGTATGCTTGAGAGAAAGCATACAAAGCAATGTGATCTGAAGGAAATAACATTGGAACGTGTAGAGAAAGGAAAATTGAACTTAGAAACATGGATTGTACTCTTAAAAAAAAAGGAAATTATCGAAAACTTTAGCTGATATACTTTTAACAATAGGGTGTTTACATTTTTTTTTTTGTTTAAGAGTGTTTAAGGCACTTGTTTATGAGATATGCCATAAAACAATATAGACTAAAATTAATATCTAGTTAATATCTAGGCAGCCCATACTAACTCATAAATATAAATGAACTATTTAGAAATAAATACACATGACAGGGTTTGGCAGTAAGAGCCACAATGTCAACCAAAAACCTATATCCACAGCATTTTAATTTCTTATTTTTTTTCTCTTATAGTTGTGGGCTGCTTATATTCTGGAAAGTATTCTGGAGAAGGATTAATTCAAAGGCACATTTTAGGATGATATTTTTACCAATAAAATATATCAAGTTTTGATTAAGAGGTTTCCATCAGTTTTTAAAGGAGAAACAAAGGTGGTTTAAATAAAAACATGTATTTTCAAGGATGTGCAGTATTTCTAAAACTCAAGTTAATGCCACATAGAAATTCATTTTGGAGAAAGAAACATCAGATCCTCCAAAATACTTTACATGAATCCGTAGGACACATTCAAAATGTCCCTCTCATTTGAAGCCTATTATATTGGTACAGTGCTTTCTTTCCTCTTTCTTTCTTTCTTTCTTTCTTTCTTTTCTTTCTTTCTTTCTTTCTTTCTTTCTTTCTTTCTTTCTTTTTCTTCCTTTCTCTCCTTAATTTTCTGGGAGCACAAAATGACTCACATTACCATAAAATAATTCATGGAACAAGAAACAATGAACAATTTCTCCCAAGGGACCAAAAAAAAAAAAAAATTATCTCCAGTGGGGGAAAAAAAGTCAGAAAAACCATCAGGATCCAGGGAAGAGAACAGGGCACAGGACATTCATGCCCTTACCTGTGCTCACCACAGACGATTCCTGACCATTCAGAAGACTGTGCCACATCCGGAAGCAGTGTATGTGGCTGATTAGATTTCCCACACTTACAGCTCCATTTGATAGAGTTATTATGGGGCAGTACTAGGACTTTTATCTGACTCTATCGAGTTAGCAATAGGTGAAAACAGAACACAGTCCTTAAATTCAGCACATGTTACTTCCTCACAACTGCTGCTTAGTTATTAAAGTCATAATAAAGTAGTGTTCGTGCGTATCAAGTTTTCCAAAATAAATTTAAAAAAAATTAACAATGAAGAAATCAGTAACGACAAAAAAATGAATTACAAAGCTTATGCTTTTTTTCTCTTTTATATTGTCATTTCTCCCCTACCGCTATTAAGCAAGAAAGCATTTATGGACTAGGATGCATATTCTGATTAATTGTTTATACAGACTATAAATGTACACTTTAATATTCTCATGCTTGTTTGGTCCTCATTTCAACACTACAGACCAGGTTATTGTATTTCTTATCCTCAGTTTATAGACGAACCTGAAGTTTAAAGAAGATAATTTATCAAAAATCAAACAGCTGGTACAGAGGACAGTCAATATATAAAAATTTTTTGATGTTTATTTTTGTTTTGAGACAGAGAGAGACAGAGACAGAGCACAAGCGGGGGAGGGGCACTGGGAGAGAGGGAGACCCAGAATCTGAATCAGGCTCCAGGCTCTGTGCTGTCAGCACAGAGCCCAATGCAGGGCTTGAACTCATGAACCATGAGATCATGACCCGAGCCGAAGTCAGATGCTTAACCAACTGAGCCAGCCAGGCACCTTGCCTGTGGTTACTATTAAATGCACAACTTCTGACTATAAATTATATTTTACCTCCTTTAATCATGCACCTGTAACTGTAATGACTCCAAATAAATATCTCTCTAAAAGATAATTTATTACAATACCTATTATCCACCCAATAGGGGCACATATTAAAAGTATAATTCTTGAGTAGTTTTCACAGGGATCTTATAAAAAGGTACCAGTGCTCTGAAGATCACTGTTAATACATACAAAATATTTTTTTCAAAGTTCATGATTTGAATGACCAACAAATCAGAAAACGATCATACTTCAGCATCTTAGACATCATTATTAATTTCTCAAACTTTTTCTTTATATAATCTTTTTATATTCTTTTTCTAGTTTGAAAGATATTAAAAACCCATTAGGAAATTCAGCTGTTACAAGTAAAACTGAATTAAAAGAAAAAGAAATCAGGAGCAAGAGAGAGAGAGATCTAACAATGATGGTAAGCTTGGGGCAGGAGGTAATCGTAGTATTAGTTGAGGAAAAAAATGAAATACTGTGCTGTATGGGCACACAGAGCATTTATATATACAAAAATGATTTAAAATTGGCATTGGCTAAAATATTGTCCACGAATAAATTCTTAGACTTAAAAACAAAAACAAATACAACACTCATTATTACTGATAGAAAATACAATTTAAATGCAGAACAGTTAATTAGCAAGCATGGAATATTCCACAAATTACTTACAAGGACAAGTTAAGCCCTACCAAGGCTTCTGTGGTCTGCTCCTATGTGAGATAGCCGTTGTCACTGTATAGACTTTTTGCCCTTCTGCTAAATGTTCCATGACTTTCTTGGCAAGACTGAATGTAGCTTATTCTCAGAAAGTGTCAGAACTCTCATAATTCGGATTTTTAGTATTATCCAAATTAATTAATTACAACTCCAAGCAGTGACACGGACTAAAATAGCAAGGGCTGCTGGTGTTCTAAAACTACTCTCAGCATGTCCCAGCGGGTACTTGGCCAGGAGCACAGGCCACTTAAAAAAAGCATGTAACCCTTTAGACGCAACAGTCAATTAAGGCCTTGGGAGAAATGTCAGCCATAAGAATGAAAGGACCTTTCCATTATTTACATACAATTTTCCTCTAATTAGTGAGAACTGATTTTAATTTTTCCCCCTTCTTTTCTCAAACAGGACCATATGGGATCAAGCTTAGAAGGGCAGCTGCTTCATTAAAGACAGACAGAGAGAGAGAGAGAGAGAGGTCGTTTTTCTTGTCAATCAGACCTCATGATTCGTATAGAGACGGGTTCAGCAAATGCCTGTCAGCTTAGCAGTCTTTAAAGATGTGTAAGGAACTTTGCTAGGGGCTGTGCTAATGATGTGAAACAGTAAGACATTTTCAAAAATGCCTGACAAAGTATAAAAATAATCAGAGTGTAGTGTCCCCGGCTACTGATGTCTAGGTGGTAGAAAAGAGATCCACTCGTCTTTTTTTTAATACTGTTTGCTTGCCAAATAACTGTACATAATATGTAAAAAAAAAAATGATTTAAATGTAGGGTAGTCAAAATAATATCTTAAAGTGACTTTTGTAAAGCGATTTGAAAAGACTTTTGAAATATTTGAGTAGAATTGACTATGGGATAATTATAAGTACTAGCCAGTCCCTAATATCAATTTGGAGTTGACATATCTTTGGGGGCACGGTTTGGGAAAACTTTCACACAAGTGCATGCGTTTCATTTTTTCTTCTAAGGAATGGACAATACTAATATAATAAAATTCATTTTGCTGATGTTTTAATTTTATCTCTAGATTTGAGAATATTTATCTCTGGAGGGACGAGTGTTCTGGGTCTTTCTAATTACATTACCTCTTTAATACAACTTTGAAAAGTGTTTCTACGTCACCAGATTCTGAGGAGAGACTTAGACTAATTTACACGTTTAAGAGTAGAATTTAAAAACACCATGCGTTTCAGCTTGACTTATTTATATTTATTTGTTTCCAAATGTTAACTTGGAATTTCCACATGGGAATTTCCAAATGAGGTAGCAGGCATATGATATTTCTCTAGCACTTTTTACACTATACTGACAGTAAGATTGACATAAAAGAAAACATTAAGTATTCACAGCTTTGTTTCCATTTATCTTGACATTGTTATTGAAGACAAACTACCTAAACTTTCTTAAAATCCAAATGTATGCACAAGAGCCCCGCACTGCCCACAGCCTTGCACACGTGGCTTTAATTCAAATCAGAAGCAGTTTCACAAGCCGACCACAGGTTAACTATCCCCAGAAAATCTCCCTGAATTCCCCGGACCATTGTCTGAAGACAGGCCCAAACCAGAAAACAGACAATTCAAAACCAAGCCCAAAACACCCAGGTAAAGTCAGAACTAAAATGGAACGACTCCTGCCAACTAATAGGGTTCCTTTCTATTCTAATAGGATGGAACAAAAAATTCAGTTGTCTGGGGAGAAAGTAGCCTCTCAAGAACCAAGGAGTATGGGCAGAGTGTGTAGAGAATGGTAATGGCTTTCTCTTCTTCCTTTCTCACATCTTTAGACCGAACCATCATGGAGAAATATGAAAGCACTGTAGAACTCAGTCCAGAAGTAGGGCAGAGAGGGGCCCTTCATCCCAAGGGATTCCCAGTATTTGTCAATACGACAGTCTCCAGTGCTGCCTCCAAGCTTGCATAACCTCATGAAGGGCCACATTTGCTAGCTGACTTGGTGAAGACCAGGACCTACTGGCCCAAACGTTTTCTTCTCTCACGCCCCTGGAAGAGTTACCTGCCTTCTACCACATGCCTTCTGTCCCCTTTCCGCCATCCGTCTCTTCTAGTTGGGAAGTACATACCCCCACTCCTGACGCTGTTGACCAACTAATTCTTGACTCGGCTCCCTAACATATAAGTGAAATCAAAGAATCATTGTGTCGTTCAGTACTAGAGTCTTGGGTAACTCATTTTACAATGTGCCCAGGATTTATTCTAGATTCCTCCAATTCAAGTCTCTAGCATATGCCGGAAAGATTTTCCTAAAATGAAACTGTTCCTGTTTTTTTCAATTATCTTTCCTACTTTAAGTCTTTTGGGGCTCCTCATTACGTGAACAGTGATTTGAAACACAGCACACACTCCAAAAACATCATGATATACCCTTCACCTTCAACATACTAGACTTGCTATTTCTTTTTTTTTTTAAACAACAACCTGCTTTTTTTTTTTTTAATTTTTTTTTTCAACGTTTATTTATTTTTGGGACAGAGAGAGACAGAGCATGAATGGGGGAGGGGCAGAGAGAGAGGGAGACACAGAATCGGAAACAGGCTCCAGGCTCTGAGCCATCAGCCCAGAGCCTGACTCGGGGCTCGAACTCTCGGAGCACGAGATCGTGACCTGGCTGAAGTTGGACGCTTAACCGACTGCGCCACCCAGGCGCCCCTAGACTTGCTATTTCTAAATCACCTTCTGAAGAAGTTCTGCTAGAGTGGGGATCTTTCTCTCAAACTACTCCAATCCATTTTTTTTTTTTTTCACAGAGAGATGGACTAAAAGATTGCCAACCAGTATGCAGAGAGCCTGATTCTGGGGAGAAGAACAAAAATTTAAAAAATAAAAATAACAAAAGGAAAGGATCATGGATATGAGGAAGAAAAGAGAAGGCAGGATTTCTTGGCCAGTTCTGAGGAGATGGCCTAGTAGGTGCCCATCCAAATGAGGATAACTGGGGAGTTGGGGCAGGAGGGATAAACAGAACGGTCACTGCACAGGACCGGCTTCCTGGGCATGTAATCTGTGCAGTTGCACCCCCAGCAGGGATTCACACTTGGTTCGCATTCTATTTTCACCATCTTGAAATTCTTGATTTTATTTTTGAACTTGTGTTTTAGCACTGAAATCTACTGACACAATTGAGCACTCAAGAGTACAGATATGCTCAATTTGTGTGTCCACTGTTCCTTGTTTCCCCATAAGCACAGAATTCTGGGAGGCTCACAATGCATTGGGAGTTCACTGATGCTCCGGGTATATGCCAAACATGTTATGTCTACACCTGAGTGAACAGGGTGCTGACAGCTCCAAGAAGCCATACTTTCCTCTAGAACTAGAACATACTTCAAACCCAAAACACAATGATGTTCTAAGAAGCACGATCACCAAAGAACCCTCCCATATCCTTTCTTTCTTACATTACTTCCCTGAATTAGCCAAAATCTTGTGCTAAAAATGATGACACAGAAGGGAAGGGAGAAATACAGCAAACCTATAAGTCCTTTTTTTTGTTGGTCTCTCCTCATCCATCAATAAGCCAAAGGATAAAGACTGTTGGGAACAATGTGTGCATATCGACAGATGCTACAGTTGTGATTTTTGTAGCATTTCTGCTTTTCTAGTAAGAACGAAATACATATGCATGTATAGGCTACGAAAGGTGAGTTGTGTAATTTTGGTGATTTCGCATATGAGTGAAATGATCTTAGGTTTGCATTTAAAACTGGCACTGTCGGGGTGCCTGGGTAGCTCAGTCGGCTAAATGTCCGACCCTTGGCTTCGGCTCAGGTCATAATCTCACAGTTTCGTGGCTTTGAGACCCATGTGGGACCTCTTGCTATCAGCTCTCTCTCCCTCTCTCTCTGCCCCTCCCCCGACTCGTGCTGTCTCTGTCTCTCTCAAAATAAATAAGTCAACTTAAAAAATAAAAAAATAAAATAAAATAAAACTGGCCCTTTACGATATAAATATGAAGGGCCAAGTTCATGTTAATGTGACATTTTAATGTTTCTTTACTTGGAACATTAAAAGCAAATGAAAAAAAACACCAAGACAAATTGAGACAGAGAGAGAGAGAGAGAGACGGTAGAAAAAGGAGAAAACATTATATTTCAAGAATTTTAACAACACCTTTTCCTTACTCTAAAACAAGGGCCCGCATTTTCATTTCGTTCTGGGTCCTAAAAATGATGTACTTGGTCCTGCCATTTCATTACCTCCAATTCTCATTCTGGATTCCGTAGTTGGGTTGAGGTTCTAATTCAAACCCCAAGTAAAAGACTACGTGATAGATTCTTCTCTATCTTGTGGCTTGACCAATTAGTTCTAGGGCCAGTTGAGGTATGCACTAAATGCCCCCTTTGTGCCACGATTGGGACATAGTCAGAATCGTGGCTGGGGCTGGGCAGAGCAGAAAGAGTGGTTCAAACCTGGAGAAAACTTCTCCTGATGTGTTATATTTTCAACCATTTTTAAAGGTAATATATTCTCATGACAGTTGTTAGAACCATGGGGGAAAGCTGCCTAAGGACCCCTGTGAAACACTCAGTTAAAATATCAATTTTGAGGGGCACCTGGGTGGCTTAGTACGTTGAGAGTCTGACTCTTGCCTTTAGCTGAGGTCATGATCTCAGGATCCTGGGATCCAGCCTGGCAAGGTAGCAACTCCCCCTACCCCCCGCACCCCCTCCCTCCTAACCCCCATGCTGGATGTGGAGCCTGCTTAAGATTCTCTTTTGTTTCTCTCTCTTTCCCTCTTTCCCTGCCCCTCTCCCCCACTCACACTTTCTCTCTCTCTCTCTTTCAAAGAAGTTTTGAGAATAAGGGACCTGTGGATGCTGGTCTGGGCTTCATTTCTTTACAGGCACTTTCCTGAGTGCGAAGATGCCAGCACCCAACACAGTGACCAGCGTGGAATAAACACAGCAAGGAACACGTGAAAAATAAGTCCTGGGGTTTCCCTTGGTCCCACAAATTACAGCAGATTTAACTATGAAAATAATGCCCTCCTCATTTGGTTCTATCTTCCAATTTTTTTTACTCACTGATAAAAGGAAAGAAAAATAGGTAAAAAACAAAACAAAACAAAAAAACAACAACCAAGTTATGCAAGTAAATAATGGGAGGAAAACGTATCTTCTTTTAAATTGGGGACATCTTGCCTTGCCTTGCCTTGCTAAGAACCAGGATCAGTTGTGAAGAATTGCTCTTGCAGATTGAAGGGGAGGTGGGGGGGGGAGGGCGGGGAACGTGGGTGGGAGGGGAGAGGAGAGGGAGGCAGGGAGACTGAGCTGCTAGAGCGGCCAGGGGAAAGGGGGAGACCTCCTAGGCAGTTCAGTAGGTAGTGACATTGCAGAAGTGTCTAAAGGGGTATTTCAAACGGTGGTTGCTGGTTTTGTGATAAAATTCTCTCCTGCGTCATCTTAAAATGAAACCTACAGTTTCTTGCTAACGTTTTGATGGCAGTGGATTTTCACAGGTGGGGAAGCCTGGGGCCTGGGGTAAAGATTAAAATGGAGGGTGGGGGAAGGAAACTTCCAGAAGAGGACCGGGGAGTAGCTGACAGCAGTTAGAGTTATACAGATCTTATTTTATTTTGAAAGTTTATTTATTTATTTTGAGAGAGAGAGAGAGAGACAGCGTGAGCGGGGGCGGGCAGAGAGAGAGAGGGAGAGAGAGAATCCCAAGCAGGTTCTGCACTGTCAGCACAGAGCCCAATGAGGGGCTCGAACTCATGAACTGGGAGATCATGACCTGAGCCAAAACCGAGTTGGACGCTTAACCCACTGAGCCACCCAGAGGTGCCCCGAGTTACACAGAGTTTGAAAGACTGTCTTTAGCATGTAAAAGAATGGAAAAATTAGCTCATTTCCCATTGAATTTCTGGGTGCATATTCAGTCTCCCTCAGTCCTTTGCCCTCTCCGAAAGGAAAGAACAAATTCCAGAGTCTCCGGTTTTACCATCTAGCACTTTGTCCAGCAAATGGGCTCCTTGGAAAGATCATGAAAGAGAAATGTCAGTAGAGATTTGTGGCAAGGGCAGAGAATATTTTCATCATAAAGGGAAAGCCTGTTTCCCTGGCCACCTTCAATGGCCTATTTCCTGGGCTCTAAATATAGAGCACCAGGGCTTTCCTCACACCTGACCCTGAGTCTGCCAGCTGGGAGATTGGGTCTCTCTTCCAATATAAACTTGACACGTAAACAATATGTCTCAGCCACTTTTTTTAATACAGGAAGTTTTTTTCTTAAAAAGCATGTTAATGATATATCGCTAAAATAAAAATATTCTGAGCAGCCACCAGCGGTCACCAAGAGATGAATCACTGCGACTCTAAATGGAAATCCTAGGCAATCACTCACAATACTTGCCTGAGGTTGATTGATTCGTGGTATATCGGCCCTTAAGCACCAGGGCCCTCACCTGTCCCCGTGGCCTGAAGAAACCATTTGTGGTTTTGATCACATGTGATTTTCTCCTGCCCCTAGCTTTCCATTTCTGGTCCATCCATCACACACAGACACAGTCAGCTTTCTACAACACAAATTATATTGTGTTATTCCCTCCTCAGAAACCCTGCAAGACTCCCCACTGATTTCAGAAGAATCCAACCCTCTTAGCAGAGCAATCAAAACCCTTCACAACTGGAACTCAGTCTTCCTCTCTAGTACGTTCTCTCTCCGTCCCTCCTCTTTCCTGTACTTCCTACCCCTTCTCTAAATATATGTTTAAATACTCCAGTAAGTCTGGTTAGCAGTTACTCATGGGATCAGCGATAGTCATTCACTCTTTCATTTGGCATGAGAAATTAAGCCACGCTTTTTTTTTTTTTTTCAGGTGCGGAACATAGTGATTCAACAATTCCATACATCACCTGGCCAAACGTTACTTCTTTTTTTTTTAACTTTTTTTTTTAACGTTTATTTATTTTTGAGACAGAGAGGGACAGAGAGAGACAGAGCATGAACGGGGGAGGGTCAGAGAGAGGGAGACACAGAATCTGAAACAGGCTCCGGGCTCTGAGCTGTCAGCACAGAGCCCGACGCGGGGCTCGAACTCATGGACCGCGAGATCACGACCTGAGCCGAAGTCGGCCGCTCAACCGACTGAGCCACCCAGGCGCCCCGCCAAACGTTACTTCTTTATCCTGACATTGATGGAAGGAGAAGAGGTTGGTTGAATAACGCTTATCCAGCCAAATATTGTTTATCCAATTTTTATTCGAGACATTTGACAAAAAGGCAGACTTGTCAGCACTACCTTAGACCTAAATCAGAACCTTTGGAAACAGGATATGAAAATCTGAAGGTTAAGCAAGTTTCTCACGGCTATCTAATAACCCAGAGGTACTGGGTTTGAGAACTCCACGTATTTGACATTAGAAGCAATAGCATTTGCCTCAATATTCTTTTTTATCTTAATCATCTCTATGCCACTCAAACGTTAATATACTGCCCATGCCCACTATGTATCCTGTAGGGCATACATTGCCCAGAATAGACATGGAGGACATACATTGCCCAGATTGATTGAACCAGAAAAAAAAAAAAGTTATAAATGTTCTAAAAGACAAAGGAAATATGCCAGAATGCTGCGGTTTTGCTGGGATTCGGTGGCTAGAGCTGGAAATGTTTGATCTTAGAAGCCTTCAGAGAGATATACTGCTTTAAAAAGAAGAGAATCACTCCCAACTTTGGAAATGCACGAAACCAAACCATGTGGAAGATTCATGAACCCTGATCAAGTTAAGAGTTGATATTAGTATGTGATGGGAAAGAGAGAAGTTATACATGGAGAAGAAAGGGAGCCTTATTAGGTATAATGGTTAGAAGCACACAATGAGAGGACTTTGACAGGGAATTCATTCAACAATTACTTGTTAGATCTGATATGAACGGCAATATAGTTCTAAGAAATATGAAGTCACCCTGTGACTGTAACTGATACTCAGTCAGCAATTATTTATTGAATGGCTTATATACATGCCAATCGCTGTTTGGGGCACCAGGAAGTCAGCAGTGAAGAAAACAGACAAGCCCATACCATCAGGAAGGTAGACAATAAACATTCAGACCGCCAACATCCCTTCTAGCCTTCCTGCACTGAATAGCAGCAATAGAGTGTGAAGAATTTTTCTCCACGCAAAAGGTGGGCCATTCTAGCTAAAGGCAACCCTGGTATCTCTTGCCAATGGCTGTTTGAGGAAAGGGACTTAGGATCCAGTTCTGGGTAATAAGATGAAAAGAAACGTTTGCTGGAGTCTAATAAAGGCACAGGAAACCAATTTCCCTTTCCTACTGGATGAAGAAGAAATATACGACCTCAGTTTTTGACACAAGGGGATCTATCCTTGGATGAAACCAACAACTGTTGTTAAAGGAAAAGAGATATGGAAAGAACTTGTTGAAAGAACCCTCCCAGAAACCTGCACAATCTCTACGCTTTTTCTTCCTTTCCTTCCTTCCTTTCTCCCTCCCCTGCTTGCTCTCTCTCTTTCTCTTCTCTCTCTCTCTCTGTCGAGACTAACTGGTCAGCACATTCTATGCTCTTTCCACTGCCACAAACTAGTTCTTCTGACAAAGCACTTCCTGTGAGTAAGATCTCATAGTGGAGTAGTTGTCAGGGCTTGGTAATGTGAGAATTTCAATAAAAGAACGTTGGTGGAAGATGTGTGACTGCTAGTGACTGGAATGATAGTGTGTTAACAGTGAAAGTGATGAGACATTGAGAATAAATCTGTGATAAGGGGTAACTAAATGGTATTAGTGGGAATTTCAAAGACAGAATGACAGTGAATATTTGGGAGTTATTAGCATTTTGCATAGGGATCACACATGAATCTTTGGGAAAGCCCAGAGAAGGACCTGAGAATAAGAGGACTCAGCAAAATAAAAGAGAATAAAATGCATGAACGAACCTGGCTCAACCACAGGCAAATTTTAGGCAAGGTGCTTGAAAGAAGAGTTTAGGGAGAATATGAAGAAAGCCTGTCAAAATGCAAAATGAACTAATTCATCGTTCCACTTTGAACTCTCAGGTTCAAGATGTGGAGTGGTAAATAGCTGAACTAGGTTTATCAGCCTCTTAATTCCAGCAAAAAAGTGCCTGTGAAAATACCCCAAATCTGAGAAGTCAACAGAGATTCGACCTTCAGATCCCCCGCACTCCCAATGCAGTAAGTTTCCTGTTGTTTGGAGAGGAAGAGAAGGTGGAAGGAACTTACCGGGTGCCTGTTTTGAGATAGACTCTACTGAGAACTTCACCTACAAGTTTTGATCCATCCTGTTGTGTGGATCTCAGAATAAAGCTTCACCATAAAAGCCGCAGAGATGTGATGGACACTTAATCCTCTCAATAACCACATGGGATTATTGTGTTAGCTTCTGTTTTACAATCGAAGAAGAAAGACTCAGAGGGATTAAGTTAGTAGCCATAGGTTATGCCACTTGAGGGGATGAAATCAGTATTGGAATGTAGGTTTGCATAACTCCAAAGCTATGTTTATCCACTTCTTGTAGACCTTCCAACCACATTTTATTTAAAATAGTCCTTCCATGAGGTAAAAAAAACAACCACCCATAAAGTGAAAGATTCAGAGGCAATAAATAATACCATGTAAGTATACCCAAGAGCAAATTCATTTAGTTCAGTCACTGTACTCTTATAGTACCTTCTCCTTTTGTTTTTTAAATTTTTAATGTTTATTTGAGAGAGTGGGGGAGGGTAGAGAGAGAGAGAGGAAACAGAGGATCCGAAGCAGACTCCCCGCTGACAGCAGAGAGCCAGATGTGGGGCTTGAACTCACAACCTGTGAGATGATGACTTGAGCCAAAGTTGGACACTTAACTGACTGAGTCACCCAGGTGCCCTTATAGTACCTTCTGATTAGTGTTCACACTAATCAACGTACAAGAACACACAAGAATAAGAACAACAACATAAAGACTTTACCAGCTTTTGTAGAGTGATCAAGACTGAATTTACCCTTCTACCTTAAACAACTAGAAAATTAGACTAAACCTTTAAAACTATGGTTCTTCAGGCACTGGACAGCAGGGAACACAGGTCAGTGACTCCTGAGAGAAGGGAAACAAAGGAAGTGAACTCTGCTAGGAGAGAGGTGTCAGACTACCTTGGAGGGAGAGGGAGCCCAAATAGAACTTACTGATCTTGTTGAATTGAGAAAACAGAGTTGGGAGTTTGGGGAAACTGAGGTTGCTAGAATTCAAGTGGTAGAATCAGAGACAATGGATCTGGACAGAAGGAGAACTCCAGAGATCTGCAGAGGTGCTCCTATAAATTTCTGGCTGGATAGTTTGGATATATGAGAAGAAAATACCCGAATTCAGAGAAAGAATTACTGTAAAGAAATACCTGGAAACATCTCCCCAAGTATTATATAAGACTGGGAATAATCCAAAGACCTAGTACATGAGGGGCATAGAATCCTTAGAAGGTATTGCATCAGAGGGTGAAGAAAATTACCCTGAGACTCAAGGCTGCTCTGGGCCCAGCTTAAAAGCAAATGTTAAAATTCCAAAAAATTTATCTGTATGCTATAATGAAGACTGAAGAAAAAAATCTGGCATGAAAAAACAAAACTTACAATGTCTGACATCCAGTCAAAACTTACCAGGCAAACAAAGAAGCTGGATAACATGCTCCATAGTGAAGAGAAAAAACAATCAATAAAAACAGACCCAGCAATGACAAAGATGATAGAATTAGCAATATAAGGACCTTCAAACAGCTGTTATAAAATTAAAGGAACAGAATATGAATAAATGGGGGACAATGTCAAGTAGAACAACACATTTGTGATTGGAGGACAACTACAATAATGTAGAACTAAATCCATTTTATGAATAACTAATGATGTTTGGTATAGTTTCAAATTTAAAGTGGAATGGATATGTAAATACTGATTATTTACCATATCTCAAATACCATAATAAATGAAGTGTAAGGTACCTGATAGCTCTGCTCTAAAGTTTTTTTGTTATTTTTTTTAACGTTTATTTTATTTTTGAGACAGAGAGAAACAGAGCATGAACAGGGGAGCGTCAGAGAGAGGGAGACACAGAATCTGAAGCAGGCTACAGGCTCCAAGCTGTCAGTACAGAGCCCGACACGGGGCTCGAACTCACAGACTGTGAGATCATGACCTGAGAGGAAGTTGGCTGCTTAACCGACTGAACCACCCAGGCACCCTGCTGCTCCAAAGTTTTTAACAGTCCCTTCAGGTGCATAAGGCAAGTAGAAGTTTTGCTATTTGTCTGGTACCAGGCAGAACGTATGAGACCCCATGAAGAAGAATAAAATTTCAGAGCTAGGCTTAAAGAAATGCTTTGTGGGGGAGGGGACATTTCAGTTGGGTGTTTGAGAATGAGTAGAAATTTGAGTCATAATTATGGGGCAGAGAAAATATATTCTAGGTGTAAAAAGTGATTAAGAATAAATTAAAGGATGCAAGAAAACGAGGCATATATTTTAAGAATGGTAAGTGCTATAGTGCCTTACATCAGTTCAGGAAGGAGGTATACCAGTTCAGAATGTGGGAAAGGGAGCTAGGGTAGGTGCAATCCTGTTACTTCCCTATTAATTTTTACTACATTTGCTAATTATTGTAAGAAATTAAAAAAAACTATTAAAAATGTAGTGTTTATGTTATACTGGTGAGTATATTTATTTGCTAGGGCTGCCATTACCAAATACCACAAGCTGGGTGGCTTAAACAACAGAAATTCATGGCCTCTGTGTTGGAGCCTGGAAGTCCAAGACCTAAGTGTTGACAGGGTTGTTTCCTTCTGAAGACTGTGAGGGAGAGTCTGTTTTATGCCTCTCTTCTGGTGGTTTTCTAGCAATCCTTGTCTTTCCTTGGCTTGTAGATGCAATGTCTTCTTCATCTTTACATGGCGTTCTACCTGTGTGTGTCTGTCTATGTGTCCAAATTTCGCCCTTTTTAAAGAAGACAGCCATATTGGATTTGGGGCCCACCCTTTTCCCATATGACCTCATCTTAACTAATCGTATCTCTAATTACCCAATTTCCAAATAAGGTCACATTCTGAGGAACTGGGGGTGTAAGGGCTCCAACATATGAATTTTAGAGGGGCACAATTCAAACCATAGCAGTGGGGAAATGTTGGAGACTCGGTAATAGGGGAGGGTCTTGAACAGAATTGTCCGTTAGCAAGAGTAATCTGGAAGCTGTGCGTCAACCAGCCTTTGAAAGTCTGTAGTCATATGCTCCGCCCTTTTCTCTATATCCAAATAACACACATACACTGTAACCGAGCAGTGCCTACATCCACCACACCTTTTCCCCATCTCTGCCCTCGCCTATGCTATTCCCACTCTTGGAATTCCTCTACCCCATTTATGACTAACTCCTCTTCTTCCTTCAATACGTATCTGAAATGTTTTACACAGAAATGTCCAGCACATTTTAGGAAGCCTTTCCTAAGCATACTGCTCCCTTCTGAATGGTATTCACTGGCGTGACAAAGAAAGACAAGAAAAGTAACATCCACGTGTTACCATAATACTTTTTTTTTTATGAAACCACGATGTACTTTAGGTTGGACACAGTGCCTAAGTCATCTCAGATCTCTTGCAACTAGCTCGGTGTGAGGGGTTCAATAAAAAGACCAGAGGTAAGGATGTAGCAGATTCCCCCTATTCTTCAAGACTTATTCTTAGAAAAATTAGCGTGGATTGTAAAAAGAATACCATCTACATTGTGCTTGTATGTCTGGCACAGGTTTAGGTGCTAAATATATATTAGCTCATTTGAATCTTCACGAAATGGTGATGACGTAGATACCACTATTATCCCATTTTATAGGTGACCAGTCTGAGGCACAGAGAGACTCAGGAACTTGCCTGGAATTATGCAGTGACTGGGTGGTTGATGCGACACTCTAGTCCCTAACCACTTTGCCAAACTGCCTCTGAAAAACATTCGCCCTCTTAACCACAGTCCTTCACTTTGAAACCATTTCTAGCCCTGCCTCTAATTAGCTACATGATTTTGAGCAAGTTGTTTCTCTTTTCTCTACTTTACCTTTTTCGATTCTGAAGTGGAAATAATGATAGTGCATCCGTATAGAATTAATACACATAAAGCATTTGAAAAGTGCCCAACCCTGGGTAAGCCCACCACGCACACACACACGCACACACACACACACACACACACACACACTGAATAACTGAGAATTTATTGTACACTATGCAGCTAATTGAAGCCATACTGCCTCCTGCTGATGATTAATAGTGTCTGGCTTCTGAAGAAGGATGGTATTGGCAGTTTTTTTTTTTTCCTTTTTATGAAGGATGGGCCTGGGCTGTCACTTTCTATGAAAATGAGAAAGAGGAGGTCAGAGGTGTTTTTGATAGCAACACAATGGACCTTTATAAGGCTTTAAAAAACATTGCAGTGTTAGGAGTCTGAGAATCTGGACTTCCACTGGCTAATAGCCGTCATTTTGACCTCTCCTCCCTCCTTGTAAAGGGCAATGGAAAGGCACCAGGGGAGGCGGGAAGAAAATCCAAGAAAATATTTCAGAAAATACAACCTTGAAAGGAAATTAAAAAATCAGAATTCTGCACAATAAGAAAATCCTGTTCACTGAGCCTGTTGAACAGTTATCAACAATTCTTTAGAAAATTCTAGCAGTTTACATGTGGAGTCAGTTGCTTTCTAATTGCTACAGCAGGCTACCACTGGGAAGAACAAAGGAAATATTTAGCACATCGTAAATTCTTCTGCAGCCCTGCGGAGTGGCTGGAGTTCAGATTACACATTTATAACTAGCATTTGAGAGCAATTTCTACCTCACTTTTGAGAAAGTTGTTGGGGAAGCAATTCAGCACTGTTCTTCCTATTGATTCTGGAGAAATACAGACCAAGTGTTTAAGTTTAACAATCCCATTCGTTTGTGTTGGGATTCAAGGAAGCTTGCAAAGATGTAACAACGAAGTACATCTTCTCCTCTAGAATTTGCTTTTTCACGGGAGGTAGGTTTTTCAGTGAGTGGGAAATCGTACCTCAGATACACTGTTGGGGTGCTCTGACAGCTCTCCAACGTGGACAGTGGTCTTCTCATAGGCCAAGGTGGAGACATTCTGAAAAACAGGCAGGACCTAAAGGTGGATTCAGTTCACACCGCCAAGGAGAGCGAGCAGGCAAGAGGCAGTAAGACACCAAGGATGCAATGAAGAAGGTGCACTGCATAGCTAGGGAAGAAACCATCGCAATCCTGTCAGGGCAGCAAGAAGCCACTTGGATAGAAAAAGTCAGAGGTCAACTTGACCCCTAAGATGACTCTTGAAGCTAATGTATTATTTATATTACAGCTGATGAATGTATAGGTCCACAGTGCCTGATTTACCTTTGACTTTGGAGATGATTCCATTCTCTACAAAATTTAAGGGACACTTTTGCTTAGCAAATAGAAACACATTGTGGAATAATTGGCTGATAGTTTATTGTTTATGAGTTGTCTCTGACTTTAGGTCCTTGGCTGGACACGGCCATCAGGACTGCCTTGTAATTCTTTATCTAGATAATTGATAAAATATGGGAGGGCATTTCTCCCCATGATGGTAAATGAACGTCTTACCCCAAGCACAAAGTGGGACAAGCTAAAATTCATGTCTTTCCAATACATAAAAATGCATGCTTTTCTGAATTTACGGAGACTCAATTTCTCATCCTCCTACCGGAAGAATTTATAATCTTCTCACTAACTTGTCTAAACTTTTAATGGTGTATTAACTAACATTTGGAGAAAATTTCCAAATAAGGTAAAAGAACAAAAGAATCTAAATGGGTTTCCTGGTTATTGAGACTAGTTCCAAGATAAAATCTCTATAGATTTAAACTACAGAACAAATCTTCTCTCTCTGGGGGAGTATAAATTGTAATGTCACTATCTTCTCTCTGACCAAATTTAGGATTGCAGCAACTTTGTTTTAAAAGTTTAACAGTTATGGGCACCTGGGTGGCTCAGCCAGTTAAGCCTCTGACTTCGGCTCAAGTCATGATCTCATGGTTCATGGGTTCAAGCCCCGCATCGGGTCTGTGCTGACCATTCAGAGCCTGGAGCCTGCTTTGGATTCCGTATCTCCCTCTCTCTCTGCCTCTCTCTTTGTCTGTCTCTCAAAAATAAATAAACGTTTAAAAACATTAAAGAATAAAATTTAAAAGTTAAACAGTTAGTTCCCGTCTTAGGTTTTGGTTTTGCTACATAAATAGAGAAGATGATTACATTGAATAAAGAAGTCATTTAGTTCTTACATCTGTTAAGTTAATAATTATAGTTTCTCTCCCAACATCACATAAATTTATGCAACTATAGGCTGACAAGACTGAGTTTCTCTATTATGTCATGTATATAATCTATACCTCAATAGAGAAAAAATAACCTCTTTGGTTACTCATAATCTGAGTAAGTACTAATAATAATCTGGCTAGGTACAAACGTTTTTTGCTTTTTGTTTTTTTTTAATCTGGCATGACTTTTTTTAAAAGTGCTAAAGGCAAATGAAAAACGCTTTAAAACTGTTAAAATACCTAATTTGTCTTCAGCAACAATGTGTTGTTCACATAAACGGTAGGAATTTATGCCATGTACATTCTGCAGCTCGACTACAAAAACTAGAAAAGCCTAGCCGTCCCTATGTAATAAAGTAGATATATTTTAAATATATTTTTAATATTTGAAAAAAAAATGGATAGAAAAAGGGTGACATGTATGAAGCAAGGAATTAAATGAATATTAGCTAAAATCTTGTCAAGTAAGATAATATTTATGGATGTACACGGTCAGTTGATTTTCACAACAAATTAACAATCTCTGCGCAATCAAAAAGTTTCTAAGCTCCAGCCAATGGCTGGCTTCCTTAGGTCAAACAACATTTGATACAAATAAAATCCAGTGTAGCCACTCCCTTGCATCTCATTGTGTTGGGATTTGTCCTCTGTTCACAGATATAAATGTTGGTCTAGAATACCCGATGCCTTTGGAAATTTCACCGAGTACATAATTGTTATTTTTAACCAGGGATTCTTATTGACGGTTTGGTAACTTACACAAATTCGCCTGTTTAAAAAACAAGCAGGAGGTAAGAACCACCCTAATGAACCTAATTCTAAGAGAGAATATTTTATTGTTGTGAAGCTTATAAAAATTGAAGGTCTCATGTTTTAAGATGAAAAAGGAATTCTTTTCTCTGCCGTGGAAATAAATGGACTATCTCACCCATGAATAATGATTAACGCTCTTTCACTCCGAGAAAAGGCTTGGAGGCGTTCACACCTGCAGCATTCATGAATTATAGGCCCCGTTCCCGTGAAAGAAACTTAATAATCACTGTTCACAGGTGAAGTGTGCTTCAGTTGGATATAAAAAGTTGAGATAAAACCAGTCAGCTTTGTTTCCAGCGCTGTTATTTTCCCAGCATTCCATCCCCTCCGGTCACTGCAAAAATACTTGAGCAGCTTTAAAATGATCCAAAGGTGGTGCTGTAAATACCTTTTCTTCTCAGCTTAGTTCTGTGTTTATCGGAGATTCGGGGGTGATTTTAAAGGTCAGAAAAACAAGCTGCCCGAAAACTTGGATTCAAACGCAAGTAATAAGGTCGGCATTTTTACAACTGTATACTTCTCGATGCCATCCAGGTCTAAACTGACCTTAAATTTCCGCATCCTGAGCCCTAACCTGCCGAAGCTGCCGTATAAATATAAATGCAAATATACACATATGTATCCGTTTAAATAAAGGTGTAAATATAAGTATAATTTTGTATATAAAACTGAACATATATTTAAATATAAATACAAACAAAGGTAAATAAAAATATACACACAAATGTATTTTTCCAATTTGGTGGGAAGGTTTTTGATTATTTGCGTTGCTATTTTAATTCAAGAAAGATGTTTATGGTATATTTTTCTTTTTTCTTTTTTTAAAGTGTTTTTTAAATTTTTTAAAATTTTTTATTTATTTTTGAGAGACAGAGAGGGACAGAATGTGAGGGGGGTGGGGCAGAGAGAGAAGGAGACACAGAATCCGAAGCAGGCTCCACGCTCTGAGCTGCCAGCCCCAGAGCCCGATGTGGCACTTGAACTCATGAACTGAGAGAAGTTGGACGCTTAACCGAATGAGCCACTCAGGTGCCTGTATGGCATTTTTTTTTTTTCTGTGTAGAGTCCACATTGATGGCCCACTTGCTGTCTATGGCTTGTTCACAGTTTTCTTGGTTAACAGGGTGTTTTAAAAAATATTGAGCCACAATTTAAAAACTGGGATACTTCATATTAAAAAACAAAATCTGTCTCAATTACTTGAAAAGTTTCAAGTTCTGGCAGTGCTGCATCTACATTCCCTCATAGTAAAAACTGACAGGAGCTGGGCATTGGGTCAGCATGGAGACCTGACCTGTACGTGACTCAGTTACCGTCGCCTGCCTGAACTTCAAGTGCTTGATCTCAGGATGGCTGGCCTGTCCTTCGCTCATCAGCCCTCATCACTCTTCACAGGGTCGGCTTTTAACTCATCCAACCAACCCATACGGCTTCTGTGTCTGACCTTGAGAGTACTCAGGTCTTCAGGTGGCAAGTGGATTAAACTGTGCATGCTCTGCATTGGCCTTGTAGGCAAGCATTTTATGAAGCACTGGAGGATGTGAAAATAATAGGCACTCCCACCTTCCAGATTGAAATTTAGTTGGAGACGGAGAAATACGCGTTAAACGTATAAATAAAACTTGTAAATGTGATGATGTAGGTATCATTGGAATTAGAGCATGCGGAGGAGGGTTCCCTGACTTAGGCGGGAAGGATGGAAAATGTGTGCCAGGGTTGAGGGGACCAAGGGGGATGTACAGATGTGGGCAGAGAAGGCTTCTCTCCTGGACTTCGAAATTACGAAGGAGTTAGGGCAGCCAAGGGTCGGGTGGGGGGACAGTATCGGCTAAGCTATTGGTTTAGTATTTTCCTTACTTCGTCTTGCCTTTATGATGAACTACTCTTGACTTCCACTCTTTGACTTTCTCTAGCTCTGAATTCAGTATTACATCGGTTGTTGCAATGCTTTGATGAACATTGCTCAAAAACAAACTCTACCATTGTTGCCACGTATTTTCCAAACACATATTCGTCTCTGCCTCAGAAATAATCCTTAGATTTTCATCTGTGATTAAGTCTAGGGATATTTGATAAAACATATGAGAAAAAAACATACTAAGACTTCAATAAAATGGGAGCCCATCACACACACACACACACACACACATACACACACACACACACAGAGACACCTTACATAGAAACATAATATATTAGGAGCTAATATTATTAGTCACTATTGAGATTCAACAAAATTGTCCTCAGCCACCAAAAAGAAGGGGAACTTTTTTTTCCAAGTGTTTAGAAATGGAATTTTAATATTTGGTCTGATCCAACATTTTGGTTCGATAGGACCAGATTATTCATTACTATTTCAAGTTTTAAGACCCCAATTCATTATATTCATGATTATAAAAAACAAGAATGTGAAAAAATAGAAGTAGGAAAACATTCTAACTTTTTTTCACAAATAATTGTTTGTAAAGTGAAATTTTAGCTCCTGCTTTAAAAGAGAAACACTTAAAAAATAAATAGTATTCTTGTGGGTTTGGCACTGGTGTGTATTAAAAGATACAAGTCATTTTCTCACATAACAGAAATGTACTGGTAAAGAATGAAGAATGTTATCGGGATTCGTTTTTAGGGGATGCTGTCTTTTATTTGAGAAGAACCATCATCAGGTTATGAAGCACAATACAAAGTGTTCAAGTCTCCTCACACATATGCTTCTTCTCAGTGAAATGATGCCAGTCATCGTAAGACATTTCAAGTGCAATCCATACAGTAATAGCTAACCAGATAAGTTCAAGTTGGCAGTTCGCAAAGCGTGCTCAGCCTCCAAAGTATTACCAGTTCTCGTTGCTTTGTTAGCTGGAGTCGTAGGCCTGCCAGCTTTTTTCTTTCAAAAGCTTATAAAATTCATAGTTAAGAGAGGTCTATGAAAACTGAAAAACAAAGGAGATGAATTCAAAAGCAGCTGCTTCTGTAGTTTGATCGCAGTATTTCACTGCAAGGCATGATGTCTTTGCAGCCGCTTCATACTTAAAAGATTCTGAAAGTTGATTGATTGTTCCCAAACTGCTACATAGTTTTATTTGATTAACCACGTATATTTTTTTGCCAATATGTCTGGCTACCTATTTAAAGTTAGTGCATTGCTGGCAATATTACAAAAACAGATTTTAAGGATTGGAATCAGATTTGGCAGTAAAGGATTCGGTTCCAAACTCAGAGGTGATCTTAAAATTTCATTTGACAGAAAAAGAAAAACCTTTGCAGTCAAAAACAAAAGGCTGTGCTTTCATGGGGGGGGGGGGGGAGGAAAGGTTTTTGGCTGCCAAACATGTTTATTTTTCCTTTGTTTTCTCTCTATCATGGATTCCTTTGAAGAATGGCCTTCAAGTGACACGATTTAAAAATATAAGCGCACACACACATTTAATCAAGAGCTTTAGTTAGAAGTGAACTAAAATTTTACTCCTTTAAAGTAAAAAAAAAAGACATATTTTCAAAAGTTCATTGCAATAAAAGAATCTTTTGTCCTTCCTCTTGGCATTTTAAGGTTTTAACGAGTTGTTTATATATCTCAATGGCTTGAAAAGACAGATGTATTTTATGTAATCTTCCATGTAAGCTTTTTTCATTTCCCTTATAAATTACTTTTCCATATTTTAAAATGTAGTTATGTTTTCAGGGAAAAATGGCCAAAAAATATGAGCCGTTATTTGTTGGCCACCATGAACCTTTAGATAAAGTAGGTATAAATCACAGTAAGCAATAAAATTCCATCCTAAAAATAAACCACAGCTTTATTGAAGAACTATCTATTAAAATCGTGCTGTCTCATTTTCATTTTACCTGAACATTAACGTATGAGTTTCATTTGAAAGCCAACAGTTAACAACCCATGTTTCATATTCTAATTAACATAAGAGATCAGTTTCAATTAAAGAAAGCAAACTTCCTAGAGATTCAATGATAAACGGCTTTTATATTCCGTGAGCTAAGGCAGTAAATTATATATAGCATACTGAAAAAAAAAAATAATAATACAGGACAAAGATGCCAACCCCTGAAATATCTAATTGAGTAATAATAATTTAAGTACACACGTGTCAGCCTGTGTGTATAGCAAATTCAACCTGCAGAGGTGCAGCCCTAACAAAATGGTTTCTTGCTTTGTAATCTCCATAAACCTTTCCCGTTGCTCTTAACCTCTTCTAGGTTTGAGTACAAATCAAATGTAAACCTTAACCTCATCTGGAGCTGGAGTCCAGAAAACAAACAGAAACAAAACAACTTCTGAAATGGCTTACACGGACTAACAAACGTGTGCTTTGATGGATGATGAAAAAGCTCTCGAAGGTAAAGGGGCACAGCCGAGTGGATTGCTGTAGCGGCTAATGAGATTCCTCTGGTTCAGAAGTACCTGATTGTAATTAAATAATCCACCCCAATGTTTGCAATTAAGGTCATGTAAATTCTATTATTTGTGGGATACATTAAAAAGGCAATGTGAGAGCTCCCCCTATTGACTCACACTAACGCACAATGCACCCTGAAACACACTTGCAACTATTCATAACAAATACAAAATTCCAGAAGCTTAAGGGATATCAAAGAATCATCTAATTTGACTGTACATTTTTACACTTGTAGGTACTGAGGCCTAATGACATTTCTGTGATGAAATAAATAAATTAGCTGCAGAGTTGGGACTGGAACCCAGAGCCTTCGTCTCTGAGCCCCGTTTTCTTTGCACCATGGCACCATATCCCGCGGGGGATACAATTTGAAAGTGAGGAAGAGCTAGAGAGAACATACAGCTCTAACTTCGACTTCCCCTCGTCAGGGAGACCCAGAGAAGCTAAGACACCTGTGCAGATCACACAGCTTTTTACTAATAGATGGAGATTATTGGGTTCTATTACTAACAGAATGAAATCCTAGCTTTATGCTCCACCTCTCCACAATTTCTACTCTGACAGTGTGTTCTGTTTTGTGTTGAGCCCCAAATCTCTTGTTCTTTTGCGATTTAGACATACGTTTTTCAAAATATAAGAATTTAGATGTCTGGAAGACATGAAGACGTTCATGGCCCTTCAATGAACTGTTATTCACTTTTTGAGACACAGTTTTCTGTAAATGAACTAGAACATGTATACTAATAGGGTCTTTACATTTTCTTACATGTCTCCCATTCAAATTATTTGGAAGATGACGTGTGCAATTGTGTAAATGGCAAACTACTCTTGAATTGCAAAAAACAAAAAAATGTTTTTCTCTAATTTGCTTTTTGGTGAAAATATTAGTGATTAATTGGCTAGCCTTGATATTACCGCTATTGTTCCTGTAACTCATCACGAGATATTATTGCTTCCATTTATGGCATGAGCAGGGTTTCCCCTTCCCCTCCCCCAAAACCTGAAGCTATGTGGAGAAAGATTTGTAAATTGAACTAGTCCGTTAACTCCTAGAGGAGGAGGGTGGGGTATTTTTTTTAAAGATATTTTTTTCAACGTTTTTTATTTTTGGGACAGAGAGAGACAGAGCATGAACGGGGGAGGGGCAGAGAGAGAGGGAGACACAGAACCGGAAACAGGCTCCAGGCTCTGAGCCATCAGCCCAGAGCCTGACGCGGGGCTCGAACTCACGGACGCGAGATCGTTACCTGGCTGAAGTCGGGCGCTTAACCGACTGCGCCACCCAGGCGCCCCAGGTGGGGTTTTATACTTACACTTTTATCATCTATTTTTTCAGTGAACATGGTTGCGATAAACACAGGGCTTTTAATAAAAGCTTTCGACTTGCCATTGCTTGGTACTGAAGTCTGCTCAAAGGTGCCAATACTGATGGCTGGACCCCAGATAGCTGCTTTGCAGAATCCCACCACCCTAATGCTTTATTAAAAAAATTTTTTTTAACATTTATTCATTTTTGAGAGACAGAGACAGAGCATGAGTAGGGGAGAGGCAGAGAGAGAGGGACACATGGAATCCGAAGCAGGCTCCAGGCTCTGAGCTGTCAGCACAGAGCCTGATGTGGGGCTCGAACCCGCACACTGTGAAATCATGACCTGAGCTGAAGTCGGATACTTAACTGACTGAGCCACCCAGGCACCCCCCCCCCCAATGCTTCATTTTATACATGACACTTTCAAAATGCTGAGGTCCTGTACCTGTTGCCAAATTACCTGCCTTATCCTAGATGCTTAACCTCTATGACTTTTGTAGAAGTGTGTGTGAAAAGAAATTGAGTGAAATATTTGTTGAACTAGGTCTTGTGCCTGGTGATCAGAAGCATAATGATATGTTCTCAAATAATTTGGGACTAGAAATGAATAACCCTGTATCCCTGAAACGTAGACCCTACTCCTTGTATTCTTCATATTTGTATGATTAAAAATGCAAAGGCAACAGAAATCGGGCTCTTTGTCGATCAAAATGAAACATGTATGTGGCTCTTATTGTCTGGAGTTTCCCAGAGATTTTAAATTGTTCAGCTATCTGTTACCTTTGTGGATTCTCCCTTCGACACCCCGCATCACCCTTGTCTACTCCCCACCCTACAGGACAGAAACAGTCTTTTTAGAAGCTCAGTGAAAACAAAGAAAAATTATATATCAGTTCCAATGTTTGATTTTGCCTTTCAGAGGAAGTTAAATAATGATGGTTAGAAAGTGTTTTTATTCCCTTTTCCACAAACACAAATATTTTTTTAAAGGTGCATGGGATTGGGACGCCTGGGTGGCGCAGTCGGTTAAGCGTCCGACTTCAGCCAGGTCACGATCTCGCGGTCTGTGAGTTCGAGCCCCGCGTCAGGCTCTGGGCTGATGGCTCGGAGCCTGGAGCCTGTTTCCGATTCTGTGTCTCCCTCTCTCTCTGCCCCTCCCCCGTTCATGCTCTGTCTCTCTCTGTCCCAAAAATAAATAAACGTTGAAAAAAAAATAAAAAAAAAAAGAAGAAGAATAAAGGTGCATGGGATGGCTTTCAACCTTCATGAACATAATGAAGGTAATAAAATATATCTTTGCCTTCTACAACTCTAACACCTACTTTATTTTAAGTCTGATATTTGGTTAACTATTTGTGCACTGTTTTATTTACCTGAACAAACTTCTTTTGGGATTACTGAATTGTGTGGACTTTCGGTAAATCAGATACTGGCTTCAACTTCTGTTTTTTTTTTTTTAATTTTTTTAATGTTTATTATTTTTGACAGACACACACACACACACACACACACACACACAGAGTTTGAGTTAGGGCGAGGGGCAGAGAAAGAAGGAGACACAGAATCTTCGCAGGCTCCAGGCTCTGAGTTGTCAGCACAGAGCCCGACACAGGGCTTGAGCTCACAAACTGTGAGATCATGACCTGAGACGAAGTCAGACACTTGACCAACTGAGCCACCCAGGCACCCCTCAACTTCTGTTTTGTTTGTTGGTTTGGTTTTTGTTTTTAACTCTTCTTGGGAATTTTGAGGGGGAAGGCAAAAATATGTTATATTAAGGTAACTTTGATGATGAAACTTTTAGAATTGGAGAAAAAGAACTAATGGGTGCAAGTCCTTCCTATGGGATGGTAAGAACGAACTATCTCTTACCTGATCAAGAATGTCTAAGTCTGGTGGCAGTTAGAGATGGAGCAGAGGCAAGGAAAAGACGGCTGGTACGAAGCTACAATGAGTCCAGGATCTAAGAAATAAGGAGGGAAAGGGGACTTCACTCACGTGTTTCTATAGGTACCTGGTCTTCATAGGATGTCATCTACTGTCCATGAGGAAAAGAAATTGGCTTCACCTGTATGTCTTCCCTGTAGCTATGGATATTCTTGTGTGAGTGTGTGGATGGGAGGGAGGACATTGGTGAGGGGCACACACCAGCCAGGATGATAAGAAGTTTGACCACTGGCAACTAAGAGCAGTGGAGTTCATGTTCACAGAATTTGTTAACATCCACTGACCTCACCCTAGGCTCAGCAGTCAGTATCGTGAGGTGAGCCCACATTTGGGCAGGAGACATTTCTGGTTACCGGCGGTTAGACATGAAGTAAGTTCTTTACTTTCATTGAACCTCATTTCCTGTTTCCCAGACTTCAAGATAATTGCATTTAACTTTCAAGGTGGTTGTGAGAATTAAATGGGATAAGGCATGTAAAAATCGCAAGCAGACAATGTATTTTAATACCAAACTAAGAATGAGGACAAGAAAAGTTGAAGGAAGTGACTCGGGTTCTAAAAGAGGTTACGGTACAATGTAACAATGATGGTTTACATTTAAAATACAGTGACAGCTTAAATTTAGTTAGTTATTACTTTTTATTTAAATTTTAGTTAACATACAGTGCAACATCGGTTTCAGGATTAGAATTCGGTGATTCGTCATTTACACATAACACCCAGTGCTCATTCTGACGAGTGCCTTTAGCCCATCTAGCCCATCTAGACCATCCCCCACTCACCTCCCTCCATCAACCCACAGTTTTTTCTCTGTAGTTAGTGGTTTGTTTCCCTCTCTCCTTTTACCCCCCTTTCCCATATGTTCATCTGTTTTGTTTCTTAAATTCTACATATGAGTGAAATCTTATTTGTCTTTCTCTGATCTGACTTATTTTGCTTAGCATAACACACTCTAGCTCCATCCGTGTGGTTGCAAAGAACATGATTTCATTCTTTTTGATGGTTGAGTAATATTCCATTGTGTGTGTGTGTGTGTGTGTGTGTGTGTGTGCGTATGTGTATGTGTGTGTGTGTGTATACCACATCTTCTTTATCCATTTAATTGATGGTTTAAATTTAAATAACCATTTGTAAAATGCTTCAGAGTAGCAATTCAAAGGGAGAAAATGCATGACAGTTTTAATAAATGCTCAAGCAATCATTTGATAATAGTTTACATTTTGAACGAAAAATAAACTTTTATAAATTAGGATTAAAAAGATGCTGTAAAGCAATTAAAATGTATAATTTGTTAGTGAAACAAAGTATTGCCATTAATTTAGAAATATAACCAGGAAGGTTATTATCTCTGGTATTGTTTTCCAGACTTATTGAGATATAATCAACATTGTATAACATTATATAAGTTTAAAGTGTACAATGTGATGATCTAATGTGTGTATATCTAGGGAAGTGATTACACAATTAGGTTAGTTAACACATCTATCACCTAACATAATTCAACTTTTTCCTGCTATTATTTAATATCATTCTTGAGGAGTTATTCATCCAGTTGGACAAGATTATAAAATATTAACAAGAATTTGCATTTATATATTATAGACATATAATTTTATGCATATATAAAATTATGTATACAGGATATATATCTGGATATATATATATATATATATATATATATAATATATATATATATATATATATATATTTCCAAATCTGGAAAATCCAAGACAATCAACTGAAAACTGATTTAGTTATGATTTAAAAAACACATTGCCTTTTTTTTTTAAAAAATGAAGTATGGTTGACATACACTATCCTATTAGTTCCAGATCTACAACATAGTGATTACACAATTATATATATTAAAAAATACTCACCATGCTAGGAGTAGATAACAGTCATCAAAGTTATTACAATATTATATTGACTATATTCCCTATGGTGTACTTTTCATCCCTGTGACTTATTTATTTTATAGCTGGAAGTTTGTACTTCCTAATACCCTTCATCTGTTTCACCCAATCCCCCAGCCCCCCTGTCTTCTGGCAAGCACCAATTTATTCTCTGCATTTATGAGTCTGTTTCTGTTCTCTATTTGTTCGTTTGTTTTCTTTTTTTAGATTCCACATATAAGTGGAACCATATGGTATTTGTCTTTCTCTGTCTGATGTATTTCACTTAGCATAATACTCTGTAGGTCCATCCACGTTGTCATGAATGACAAAAATTCATTCTTTTTTAGGGCTTGGTAATATTCTATTGTGTACATATATCACATCTTCTTTATTCATTCATCTCTCAATAGACACTTAGGTTACTGCCATATGTTGGCTACTGTAAATAACGTTACAATAAACATAGAGGTGCACCTGTATGTTTTCATTTTCTTTGGATGAATATCCAGAAGTGGAATTACTGGGTTGTATGGTATTTCTATGTTTAATTTGTTGAGGAACCTCCATGATAGTTTTCATAGTGGCTGCATGCACCACCTGATAATTAGTGATGTGGATTATTCTTTTCATGTGTCTGTTGGCCGTCTGTATGTCTTCTTTGGAAAATCTCTATTTAGGTCCTCTGCCCATTTTTAACTTGGAGTATTTGGTTTTTGATGTTGAGTTGTAGGAGATCTTTAATATTTTGAATACTAACCCCTTATTAGATGTATCATTTGCAAATATCTTTGCCCATCCAGTAGGTTACCTTTTTGTTTTGTTGATGGTTTTCTTTCTTGTGGAAAGCTTTATAGATTGATGTAGTCTCAATTGCTCATTTTTGGTTTGATTCCCTTGCATGAGGAGACAGATCCAGAAAAACATTCCTAAGGCTGATGTTCAAGAGTTTATTGCCTATGTTTGCTCTTAGGAGTTTTACAGCTTCAGGCTTTATATTTAGGTTTTTAATCCATTTTTTAGTTTATTTTTGTGTATGGTGTAAGAAAGTGGTCCAGTTTCATTCTTGTGCATTTGGCTGTCCAGTTTTCCCAGCATGTTTCTTGTTTCTTTGTTTCTTGAAGAGGCTGTCTTTTCCCCACTGTATACTCTTGTCTGCTTTGTCACAGATTAATTGACCATATAAATGTGGGTTTATTTCTGGGCTCTCCACTCTGTCCCACTGATGTGTCTATTTTTGTGCCAGTACCATACTGTTTTAATTACTGTAGCTTTGTAGTATAGTTTGAAATCCGGGATTATGATACCTCCAGCTTTCTTCTTCTTTTTTCAAGGTTTCTTTGACTATTCAGGGCCCTCTGTGGTTCCATACAAATTTTAGGTATTTGTTCTAGTTATGTGAAAAATACTATTGGTATTTTGGTAGGGATTGCATTGAATATGTAGACTGTTTAGGTAGTATGGACATTTTAACAATATTAATCCTCCTTATCCATGAGCACAGTATATCTTTGCATTTATTTGTGGCATCTTCAATTACTTTTATCAATATCTTACAGTTTTTAGAGTACAGGTCTTTCTAGCCAAAATCATAAAAATGAAATGTTACAATACATATAGTTCCATTTTTGGAAGATTAAATTAGCATTTAAGCAGCTTTCTGATGAAATAACAGGTCTAGTAAAAGTGATCCTAAATTATTAGGTAAAAGTAACTGTGAAGATCCTTGGTTACCTTAGATCAGTTCAACCAGTAGAATACTTTTCTTGTTATAAAAATGAAAAAAAAGAAAACTTAGATGAGAAGAGTGTTCTCCACTACCCTATGCTTTCAACTATTGCCCTATTATTGATCCTCAGATTGGGGAAGTATTTAATTTTCATTTTAGTAATCTTCATTACTTTTGGCTAAAGACTTTTATTTCTCAAAAAACAGTCAATTCTGATTCTCTGTATAGAGTTGGAGTATACAACGGTAATACATGTGTAGTTTAATGTTGGAAATTCCTCTGAAAGACAATTATAAGGTAGAGTTGCAATGGAGATTACAATTTATGCCAAAAGAGAGTGAATGCTTTATTCCTACTCGGAAATTTAGGAATCATGGCCTTAGAGTGATTTGAAATCTGTAGCTTTGAATTGGTATTGATTATTAACTTCTGCAGTCACCCCCAGTACTGTCACACTTCCATCAAATTTCCCACTCCCTACACACAAAATTTAGGCTGAAAGATAAAAACTCTCAAGAGTGGATGCAAATGTGAGTTGGTTTTCATGATACACTGGTATGTGCTTATAAATTATGTGGGAATCAGAACCTGTAATAGATTTCACTTTGCACCCTGGATATGCTTGTGAAAGCAAATTCATAGTGGGACATGAGCAAAGATATTTACAGTAAAATCAACGTTAGACATGACAAGGATGCACCTTCGTATTTATGATTTAAGCAACATGGCACAAGTGAAAACCTGACTTAGCAAACTTTTTCTTACCTCTTGAAATATTAATAAAAAGTGCCTTTAGATATTTTTAAGAATAAATAGAGCCTTATTAAATTATTTGCACGGATGGTTTCTGGACTTTTATTTCTGACAATATGCAGATCAGATATCCTTAAAAAAACCCAAACCTCCGTGTACAAAAATCCTAAAAATGCTGGATAAAATTTAACAAAACCCATCTTTTTAAATGCTTAACTATTCTGGCAAGAAATAAAGGAGGCAGATTCATAGAAGCCAAAAAGAACAAGCAAGCATAAATCCAGAGATCTATTACAGCACTCAATTGGAAGCTGCCCAGGGGGACATCTGCCAGGCCCCGGGGGCCCAAAGCTTTCTTTTAATGGACCCAGTGAGTGGGCGATAGGTGATAAAGCCTATGGACCAATCAGGGCAGGAAGTTTAATTATAAACATCTTCATGATTCCAGAACCTTCAAAAAACAACATCTTTAGTAAAGAATAAATTAGAAAAAGTACCACAACAAAATTAAAAACTAAAAAAATTTGGCTGCAGATAGAAGGGGTAAAAAGCCTTTCCTGAGAATTTGTAACCACAGGCAAGGCATTATGTAGGTCTGGGCCAGAATTCATGCTGTTTGTGTGGTCTAAAAACTCTAAGATAAAAATTTAGTATAAACTGATCCTGGGTTGCTAGTGCCTCCAGCCACCTGGCAGAAGCAAAGAGTTATTTTCTGTAGGGAAGGACATGTTTGTCTGGGCCACAGAAAGTACCCTTCTAAAGTGTTACAAAGATGAGGTCTTAATTCAAAAATTCTAAGTCTACGGATATACTTATGGATATACTACGGATATACTTATTGTAAAATATGTATGCTCAATGCATTTGAAAAAAAGAAAAGTAGAAAGAACATGACAAGGGAATAGCAGACCACTGCAAATATTTAGGAATGTTTGCGGGAAAAATAAATGAAAAATAAGAAGTATTATAAGAGCTCAGTGGACAGGCTAAATAAAATATCTGACATAGCTAAAGAGAGATGTTACAGATGGGAAGATACACGAGACATTATCCAGTTTGTAGAACAGACAGAGAGAAAGGGAATGGTAACAAATGAGTTAAGAAAAAAGCCATGCCAGGTCCAGTGAGAAGGTAAAACATGTAACTATGGAATTCTAGAACGAGAGAGTGGATAATATGTGGGGGGAAAGGCAATATAAAGAGATAGTAAAAAGAGGTAATGTCCAAGAGCTTTCTGTAAGTGATTTAAAAATAAATAAATAAAAAACCAGACAGACTGAGACAATTCAGTGAATCCCAAGCAGGATACATAAAAAGGAATCCACACTTGGACAAAGTGTAGTGAAATAGTAGGCCTCCAAGACCAAAAGAACTGAGAAAAAAGACTACTTATGAAGGAATGAAAACTAGGCCGATCTCCCAAGAGGAAGAAAAATATCTTGCAGGCCATAGGAGAGATCTTTGAAGTCCTGAGAGAATTACCTGCAAACCTAGAATTCTATGCAAAGGTCTACAAAACTATTTCTCACACACTGAAGACGCTTACTACCAACCAGCCCTCTCTAAAGGAATGTCTGAAGAACGAACTTCAACATGAACAAAGTGTTCTTAAAAGAAAAATCTGAGGTGCAAATAGGAAGCAAAAGACAGTGATAAACATAAGGATGAGCTGTATGGAATTTGATTATATAAAATGATAATTGTGTCATCTGTGAGGTTAAAAAACACATGGAACTAAATAGCGATAAAAGAATAACGTACATTGGAGGAAAGCGGTTTGGAGTGTATTCTAGACGTTTAGAATTGCTTGAAAGGAGTAAATAAATGGCTTAAATATAGACTGTATTAAGGCAATTAGTAATTAAAAAATGTCTTGAGTAAACACTAATAAAATAGAAAAAGAGTGTAGAGCTTCTGAGTTAACTACTAGGCAGAGAGACAGGTATGCATGCATAATATACAAAAAAGTAAACTGGAGAAGACACAGCAAAATTAGGAACTAAAAAAAGATTTAACGCTCAGCACAGATTAAAAAGACGAGAGACTGGGGTGCCTGGGTGGCTCAGTCAGTTGAGTGTCCGTCTCTTGATGTTGGCTCAGGTCATGATCCCAGGGTTGTGGGACCCAGGCCCATGTCGGGCTCCGCCCTGAGAATGGAGCCTGCTTGGGATTCTCTCTCCCTCCTCCCCTCTCCCCTGCTTGCACCTCTCTGTCTGAAAAAAAAAAAGAAAAGAGAAAAGAAAAAGAAAAAAAAACGTAAGAGACTATTTTGCGATGAGTTTGAATACTTCATTGAAATTTCTAGATAATTTATAACATTAGCTCAAACTACATTTAAAAAAAAACCTTTGAAGAGACCTATTGTATTGGAAAAGGAATGCCATTTAAAATCCCCTTGGGGGCAGAGGGAAACTCAGAACCGGGTGATTTTAATCATGAGTTCTCTAAAATATTCAAAGGAAAGATAGTTCTTACTGCTACCAACTCTTAAGAGACATAACAATTGAGAGAACGCTCCTTAACTTGTTTTGTAAGGAATTGTCTTGATTCAAAAAAGCAGAGAAGGAAAGAAGAGAAAACTGTAGTATGATGTCACTTGTGAACACAGAGGGAGAAATAAAGACAAAAAGATCAACATGCGGAGTTAACGATGTGTAAAAAGATTCTATGTTACGACCAGTTGGATTTATCTCAGGAAAGCAGTGTTAATATGGTAGAAAACTAATGTAATTCACCACTTTAACGGATTAAAAGAAAAACATAAAAGCATACACTTCTCTCACTTTAGAAACAACACTCAACAAAATTCACTATCATTTATGCTTTTAGAAAAAACAAACTAAAATCTCTTGGCAAACTTTCTCAAATTGGTGAATATAATATCTAAAAAATATCCCATCACTAATGATGAAATGCTAAACATTCTCTTTTTAAAACATTTTTAATGTTTATTTCTTTTTAAGAGAGAGAGAGAAGGGGGGAAGGGGCAGAGAGAGACGGAGACACAGAATCCGAAGTAGGCTCCAGTCTCTGAGCTGTCAGCACAGAGCCTGATGTGGGGCTCAAACTCACAAAATGTGAGCTCATGACCTGAGCCAAAGTCTGACACCTCCCCGACTGAGCCACCCAGGCGCCCCTAAACATTCTCTTTAACATCAGAGCAAAATAAGAATGTCTGCTATGATCACTTTCATTTGACTCTGAATTTTTAACACCTTACAAATATAAGATGAGAAAAATAAATAAAACCCCAAGGATTGGAAGATAAGTAGTAAATTGACATTATTGTTATGTAATATGGTCATCTACCTAGAAAATCCTAAATAATTTACAGAATTATTTTTTGAGCTCTTTTACTGATACAAGAGCAGCAATCAAATTCAATTTTTGAATTTTGTTGTCAAAAGACAGTAACCAAATAGAGGATGAAATTTTAAAGATAATATTATTTATAATGATATGCAATGTACCTAGGAATAAATCAAATGGAAAAATATAGAACCATTATGGTGAAAATGGTAACTTTAACATAAGACATTGAAGAAAAAGTTAAGAGGCATACAATATTTACGGGCAGGAAGACTCAATATTTTGAGGCATATCAATTCTCCCCAGGTAATGAAGATATTTTAGTTACTTCCAATTAAAGTCCCAAGCTGATTTCAAAAGATACGTGGAAGAGAAAAAGACAAGCACAGTCCCGATCATCCTCACAAAGAACTAACAGATATCTGTTATTTTTCCCACAAACATGATAGATAACCATCATGACTTATCTATCATTTAATTGTGATGGAGTAAAAGAGTAAACCTATTGCCAAGTGGCACAAAACAGACACCTCACTGCACTTGTGGGTACATGGATTTTTTCCTGTATGACTAAGATTGGACAACAGATGGCTGGGGAAAAGGTTCAACAAATGAAATTAGTCCAGTGGGTTATCCATATATCAACAAAAACTAAATAAAATTCCTGACTTACACCGTGAATTAAATTCCAGATGAATTATGAACATATAGTATGTGAAATACAGAGCTTTGAACATTTTAGGAGATAATATTAGTGAATATCTTTGGAACATTGAAACAAGGAGAATTTCTTAAATAAGACACATAAGGCACTAACTAAAAAGGCAAAGCTCTGGGCTACTGGTTGGCTCAGTTGGTTGAGTTGGCTCAGATTTCGGCTCAGGTCATGATCCCACAGTTCGTGAGGTCAAGCCCTGCGTTGGGCTCTGTGCTCGCGGTTCAGAGCCTGGAGCCTGCTTCGGATTCTGTGTCTCCCTCTCTCTCTGCCCCTCCCCTGCTCATGCTCTGTCTCTCTATTTCTCTCAAAAATAAATATAAACATTAAAAAAGTTCAAAAAGAAACCCTTTAACAAGGAAAAGCTTGGTAAATTTGACAATAATAAAACTGAACAATCTATTCTCAAAAGATATCATATAGAAAGTGGAAAGACGAGGCATAAACTGGTTAAAAAAAAAGTCACAATATCTTCATTTGCCAAAGGATTGGTACCCAAAATGTATAAAGCATTCTTACATACTGATTTTTTTTAGACGGGAAATAACCAGGTAGAGAAAAGGGGAAAGACTTGAATAAAAATTGCGTAGGCAAACAAAATCAGATGGACAAATGTAGGGAAAGATGCTCACCTCATTAGTATTCAGGAAATCCTGTTGAGAAATCATTTTACAGCCAGCAGAATCGCAAAATTATTTAATGTCTGGCAAAATCAAGAGGCAGTGGAGTCGTGGCAATTCCTATAAACTGCTGATGGAAAAGTAAATGCAGCAACGTTGGAAGTCTGGCTTTCAGTGGTGAAGTTTACAATGCACACGCCCTGCCAGATAAATACTTTCACGTGTACATCGGAGTCATGTATACAGAATTCTCATCAACATTGGTCTTAGTTATAAAAACTTGAAAACCACCCAAATGCTATTAAAAGAAAGGTAAGATAAATATAGAAAACACCAAGCAATATTTGGGGGGGAGGATGCATACGTATGGGGTAGAGCCATAAAAGAACACAAGAGTGATGATTTTAAAATTCAGGAGAATAACAATGAAATCTTTCAGGGGTATGCATGGGACCTCAAAATGTTAGTAATATTCTACTTCCCCAGAAGGGTGGCAGATTTTAACATGTACGGAGGCTTCATATGTAATTGTCCTATGTAAACATTTCATAATAGCTTTTTTGAAAAAGTTTCTGAGCATTTGTTGGGTTTCACGCAAAGTAGCAACACATTGTCTCCAAAAGCTTAATTTAGCGGGGTGAGGGAGGGTGGCTAAGTAAATACTCTCAAAAGTAGCTTATTTTACACTGTGAGGTGTAATCGATCCTCTTTTACAGGTGTTTATAATTCTAAAGGATTTACACTCATCATTTTTGGTAAAAGCACAGTGAGTAGATGTATTTCCTTACTCCTGAAGAAAAATTAAATAAAACCACGAATTTCCTTGTGTATGTACTCTAGACATTTGGAAGAAGTCCCTAATTCAAATGATGATGAACCCCATGGCATGGATATTGTCTGGTTATTGACATAGTCTCTAATCCAACATTACATCCTGCCTCTGGAGACAGATGTTTGGGTTGTCCCACGCAAACACTATTCTAACTGTTGATTTTGTGCTTCTACAGGTATTTCTCTTACTGAAATTCAATACATAGGATGTGGAAACTGCATTATCATAAGGGAATGTTTCTACCATTGTTACTCTGATATTCCGATAGAGGGGTTTTTTTTTGTTTTTGTTTTTGTTCTTTTTTTGAATGTCAGGAATAATGTCATGAAGTAATTGGTTTTCACATACACACAATGGAATGTAAGTACAACTTCATTGTTGAATCAAACAGGTGGAAAGCTGATAGTTCTTATTCAGGCTTACACAAGGACTCTCGTTCAATGCACTAAGCTGGCTTTGCTGTTAACATAGGCAAACAAAGAGGGAGAACGGGCCTGGTGCATAGGATCGCCCATAAATTAAAACCCATCTCGCAAAAGCCCTCTCCATTTAGGGATTTTAAAAACTGTGAGTCCGTGTTTAAGTAGGACCAGGCTCCTTCCACTGGCATTCGGTGAGTGTCTTGAAAAACAAAATGCCTGTGATAAGTAATCAGATACATCATTATACGCCCGTTAGAACAAAAAGTACTGTACGCCGACTGCCATAAAGAGTAGGAAGTAGGGACTGGATGCTTTAAGAGATTGGGTAATAATAAAGAAAAAGGCATCCTTTCAGCTCAGAGGACAGTAGCTGATTTTATTCCAGACAATGCCGGGAGATGCTGGAACTGGAACTCATTCATACCTGATGACTAACAAGGACCTCATACAGGCCATCAGATGGTATCGGTATCAGTTTAGAATCTGATGGAAAGCTGTCCACACAGTCGAAGTTGGTATGAAGTATCATGATACATTGTAAACAGCCTCAGCTCAGAAATTTTGCCTCATCTCCCAAATCAGAAATTAATCCAGATATCAGTTTTGTTCCAGCTAAAAGAAAAACATGTTATTGATTTTATTTCTATTTAGAGTTGCCAGGTCTACCAAATAAACATTTGAATTTGAATTTCAGATAAACAGAGAATATGTTTATAGTATGAGGATGTCCCATAAAATACTGGGGACATGCTTATACTAAACAATTATTTATTTTTGCTTTAGCCTCCTGTATTTTAGCTGGCAATATTTACCCATATTCTCCCCAATGTTCCAAGTTTTTTTGCAACAGTTTGTATATAGTTAATTAAAAAAAAAACAGTATGGGGATTGATGACTCTGAATTTAGCTTGGACCTGAGTTGATTCTAAACATCTGAAAGAATTAAATCATGCAGGTTTATTTGCTATGGATCAGGACTATTCATGGTAAGAGAAAATGAAGTCTCTAGGTTAGCCAACATAGGTGGTGAATCTTTTTTTTTTAATATGAAATCTATTGTCAAATTGGTTTCCATACAACACCCAGTGCTCATCCCAACAGGTGCCCTCCTCAATACCCATCACCCACCCTCCCCTCCGTCCCACCCCCCATCAACCCTCAGTTGGTTCTCAGTTTTTAAGAGTCTCTTATGGTTTGGCTCCCTCCCTCTCTGACTTTTTTTTTTCCTTCCCCTCCCCCATGGTCTTCTGTTAAGTTTCTCAGGTGGTAAATCTTTGAATCTTTACCTGGTGGTGCCTCAGTGATTCTTCCTGGCTTGATTTGCATAGGAATAAAGAAGTCAGAGAAAATTGTGAAAGGCAATAACCTGTATGAGATGCATAGATTCTGTTACCCAGTGTGACTAAAAGCAGCTGTGCTTCCTGAAACAAAACCCCCCCTTTTTTTTTTAAATCAATGAAAGCCAACATCAAGAGGTGAACGCCAAGTGTTGAAGCTGCCCTAAGAAATTGCTAGGGCAGAATATTTGGTCCACTGTTTCCCTCCTGCCCAGAACACTGTTCTTCTAGATACCATTTGGTTCACTCATTTACTTCAAGTTTATGCCCACTTTTCACCTTCTCAGCAAGGCTCCCCACGCCCACCCTGTCAAAGACTCCAATCCGTCCTTCTTCGTCACCCTCTTCCCTACCACGGGATACCCAATACCCTGTATGCTGTTGCACATTTCTTCACAGTTCTTATCACCTCCTAACACACATGTAATTCTCTTCTTTATCATGTTCTGTTGTCTGTCTTGCTCCACTAAAATGTAAGTCTCAGAGGCCATGGCCCCTAGTTTGTTGTGTTCACTGATCTATCAGGAGCACAGAGAGGAGTACCATGGATATAAATGGATCCATTCATAATGGGAACAATCTTCTACAAATTAGATTTTTGGAATCAAAACTCTCTGTAATGTAAATCTGTAAACATCATCATTTTGAGTTTGCCTATTAAAATTGAATAACAAAAGCTCTGAGGCAGGAATAGGTGTATTAACTCTGATCATAATACAGATATATTAATAAATTATTCCCTAAACCTGGTCAGAACAGATTCTTCTGACTGTGTTCTCAACAAGATCCACCTATAATCAAGCTGTAACTCGTTGGGGTCATTGGAAAATGAAACATTCTAGTTATAGATTTCAATGTCTGATCCAAAAATATTTGTAAAATGTGTTACCATATGTTCATAAACACTACAATCCTGAATATGAATGTTATTCCTTAGACAGATATGTACTTTATCATTATTCAGAGTCCTGAATAGCAAATAAGTCTCCCGCTAGGACCATAACAAAACATAGAGGAAATATAGAAATCTAGGATAAATGTATATTGTCTGAGGACGTACCATGAAAGTCAGATTTGGGAGCATTCGAAAAACTCTTTTCATGATGTGCTTGTTTCTGCTAAAAGCAGTTTAAAGAAAATGAGCCGGATTAATTAAGGATTACAATTTGAATCAAAGTTTAGTTAAGACCTTATTGTGAAATAAATTTTATTTTTTCTCCTTTCTGTCACTACTCTATTTATGGAACAAAACTTTATTTAAAAATTCTGCCTGTCCCTTGATCTGTGTACAATGTTTTGCTTGTTTTTAGTTGATTAGCATTTTGGCCTCTCATCATCCTTCCAAGACAAAGAAAAACAAAAGGCAAAAACAATGTCGAAATTGGTGTTCCAGCATTCCACCAGGCCTAATGGTGGGCACCGACTAGTGTGCCTGAGGCCATAGTGATGGGCAGAAAGAGGGAGCAGCAGTGGCCTGTCACTTATGTGAATCAGAACACGAGAAGTCCTGTCCTGTGGGGATTATGGGAGAGTGGGATTACTTGCATGTTGTTAGAAAGACTCCTCTCTACCGCCCTAACTCTGGACCAACAGGGATTCACTTTTTTTCCCTTTATTGAGGTATAATTGCCATACAATACTATGTTAGTTTCAAGTGTGCAACATAAAGATTCTGTATTTGCATATATTGCAAAAGGATCACCTCCATAAGTCCAGTTGCCATTTGTTACCATACCTGGTATAGAAATGTTTCTTTCTTGTGATGAGAAATTTTAAGAAATACTCTCTCAGCAGCTTTCAGATATCCAATACAGTATTATTAACCCCAGTCACTATGCCTTTCATTACATCCTTATGTTATAACTGAAACTTTGTGACTTTTTATGCCCTTTACCTGTTTTGCCCACCACCCCCAGCAACCGCTAGTATGTTCTCTATATCTATGGGCTTATTTTATATTTTCGTTTTTGCTTTAGATTCCACATGTAAGTAAAATCATATAGTATTTGTCTTTATCGGACATTTCGCTTAGCATAATGCCTTCCAGGTACGTCCGTGTTATTACAAAAGACAAAATTTCATCCTTTTTTGTAGTTGAATAATATTCAACTGTATATATATACTGTACATATATTTTCTTTATCCATTCATCCATTAATGGACACATAAATGTTGTTTCCGTATCTCGTCTATTGTAAATAATGTTGCAATGAGCATGTGGCTGTATATACCTTTTCAAGTTATTTATTTTTTTTTTGGCCTTTTTTTTCATATAAATACCCAGAAGTGGGATTGCTGGATCATATGGTATTTCTGTTTTGAATTTTTTGAGGAACCTCCATACTGTTTTCCATAGTGGCTGCACCCATTGACATTCCCACCAACAGTGCACAAGGGTTCCCTTTTCTGCACGTCCTCACCAACACTTACTTCTTGTCTTTTTTTTTTCTTTCTGATAGTCATTCCAGCTGGTGTAAGGTGATATTTTATTGTGGTTTGGGTTCGCATTTTCCTTATAATTAGTGATGTTTAACATCCTTTTGTGTACTTATTGGCCATCTGTGTATCTTTATTTTAAAAAATGTGTATTCAGATCCTCTGCCCATTTTTTAATTGGATTGTTTGCGCTTTGCTGTTAAGTTGTTGTATGAGTTCTTTATATATTTTGGATATTAGCCCTTTATCAGATATATGATATATGAGGAATATATGCAAATGTTTCTCTCATTCAGTAGGTTGCCTTCTCATTTTGTTGATGATGCAATTTGCTTTATGCGTCAGCATTTTTTTTAAGTAGACTTTACACCCAACACAAAGCCCCCTGCACGTCTTGAACGCACAACCCTGAGATCAAGACCTAAGATCAAGTCAGATGCTTAACTAACTGAGCCACCCAGATGCCCCTGCTTAGGCATTTTTAATCATGTTTATGGATGTAGACGTTTTCTAACACTCCTAGGCCCTGATGGAAATCCAAGCACTTGTGGAGAGCTTATCAGTATGAAAACAGCCCATCTTGGGCATGTTTGCATAGGCCACACACATACATGTGTCCGAACTACCTTTACTACATGTTGCTATCTTTTTTTTTTTTTTAATTTTTTTTCAACGTTTTTTTATTTATTTTTGGGACAGAGAGAGACAGAGCATGAACGGGGGAGGGGCAGAGAGAGAGGGAGACACAGAATCGGAAACAGGCTCCAGGCTCCGAGCCATCAGCCCAGAGCCCGACGCGGGTCTCGAACTCACGGACCGCGAGATCGTGACCTGGCTGAAGTCGGACGCTTAACGGACTGCGCCACCCAGGCGCCCCTCTACATGTTGCTATCTTGAGGCATCTGTCACTTCTATTAGACTTGAGCTCCACAAGGGCACAGGACTTAGGTTTACTTCCATTCACAATATACTTGGACTATGGTAGAAATTTAATAAGTAGTTGTCAAGTAAATGAGTAAAAGCCTCAACTAATTAATTTTAAACACAATATTTTCTTAGATATAAAATTGTAATTCGATTTCTAGTTTGTGTTTTAAAATCATACCTGAAAAGCAAAAATCTCTCCACCTTGTCAAGTACAATGCAGTACTAGAAGGCATAAACAATTAATATAAGGTACTTAAAAATGAGAAAAAAACATGGAAATTAGGAAAGAGGTTTTTGGCAGAATAATTCTTATTTGTATTCATGATCTAAATTTCTCATAAGTCAAACTAAAACGAAGTAAATGCGAATATTACATGCACTTGGAGGTTTACTGTATATAAAATGCAAAGTGTCTTATGAGACTGTTATATACCATATGGTATATCATATATAACTGTTGTAAATCTATGAAAAATTATATTAAGCTGGTTAGCTTTTCAATGTAGCTGGCTACTAAACTGTGTTTGGTACACTCACTAAAATCTCGGACTTTACATGGATACTAGATACCTTTGCTAAAATAATTTCCCAAGTGAGCTTATTCGTTACGATTGAAGACAATGACCACTATAAAAGAAGATTTAATTGCCAAGATTATATATTGTAGCTTTGTTAATCTTCAATTTCTCAGGCTAAGAGTTTAATAAAACCTTTACTTCATGGTTAGTTGAGCCAATGAAACTGTATTTGAGTCTGTATTTCTTAGATTTGTTGGATTTTTTTTTCACAAGCATGCACTTTAGTTATTCTTATAAATCCTATTCTCAATCTCTTAAACTGTATCCTATATTCTTTCCTATTCATAGCAACTTATACAAATATATAAAAGTTATTCTAAAGCATGGAATCTGCAATGTCAAAGTTTCTTATTTCCTCTTCTTCTTCTTCTTCTTCTTCTTCTTCTTCTTCTTCTTCTTATTACTACTACTACTATTATTACTAACTACAGATTCTAGGTCACTAATATACCAAAAGGTATGTTCCCAGCTATTGAATATCAGATATTTCCAAAATGTCTCAGTGAGGTGCTGTACTTTAATAAGTCCTTCAATGGATTTTTTCATCAACATTAATAGGAAAACCTTACCTTTATGTTTCATAACTTTAATATAAGATCTATTCTAAATCTATAAAAAAAAGTGGCATAGATAATATATCTGTCCTTTTTATATTTATTTTGGTATCAGATACATCGCTTATGAGGTAAAATTTAATTACTCCCATTAATAAACTAGAACCACCCAAGAATCCTTCTGTGTGTGTGTTCTTTAAATTATTATTGTGAAGAATGTTTCCCATCAACCATCCAAAATATGAATTGGATCCCAAAATTATTCTGATTGATGTAAACGGACAGAGATTTATGTGGGGTTTTTTGGTAATGGCAGCAAACTGTCAGTGATGGATGAGGTGAAAAGTCCATGACCGATGCCTTCAGATGCCCACACAGAGTGTGGTCTACTCACTATCCCCACTGTGTAGATGTACAGCCATCCAGATGGCAAGTCATTTCCCCTGAAGTTGTACTGTCATCTGGAAAGTTATACAGAAAGAGTATTTCCTATATTTCTCCTTCAGAAGGCTGTCTAGTGGCCTCCTAAAATACTGATGAGATCTTTCTTATACAAGCTGGTTTATTCTCTAAATTAGTGGGTCTCCGGCTGTGGCCACAAAACCCAGTGGGCCAGAAGCCTATTACAAAGACAATACAAATGCAAATACAAATATTACAAAGGCGATACAAATGCAAATACAAATACAAATGCATTCTCCAATAAAGTCAAACATTTGCTATTGAATGGATAAACTATATATTTTGCACATTTATGCAATGTCAGTTTCACATATAAGGAGTTTCCGTTGTGATTAGCAAAATACTAGCAATTCAAAACACCACTGAATTCATTCATGTCTTTTGCTTATGTAAGTTCCCGATCAAGGAGTAGTGTCTCCCCGATAACGTTATGTGGGGTTTATGGAATTTTTGACATTTACAAGATCGTGATACAACAAAAGTTTGAGACGACAGTCCCCAAGTATGAATTTTCTTTTAACTTAAGTGCTCAATACATTAACAGGAACAAATGTGAAACATTGCGACGTTAATGTGAAAACAGTAACTTTGGACTATGAATCATTCTTTTCATTGAGAAGCTCTTTAAGTAAGATCTCTTTCAAAAATAATACTGGTTGCTTTTTATGCATATTCCCTTGGGAAAAGAAGATCCATGCCAGCATCACATAATGGATTTCACTTTACAGAATCACAGCTTCGTAACAATCAGCTGCTAATTTGACTCCAGATAGGGCAATGAAATCACTTGCCTAGTATTCCCTGACAAAACCATTTGGATTTTCAGACATGACACACGGGAAGAGCCTTGCGGGTGACGGGACAAATTCATGGGAAAATGACTTGCCAATGTTCCACTGGTGTTCTCACAGCCCCTCTCCCTGGCAGGTCCGGCACGGAACATAAAACACTTTCTTACCTTCTTGTGTTTATCTGCTGCCCATAGAACACCAGTGACTTCCTCTCTATACTCCTTAGAACTAAATTCAATCGCATATGCAAACAAGCTGTTTATTAGAAACCCTTGCCCATTTTCTGTAATCATCAGGTCATTAGTCAACAGCAACTACTTACCCAGCGATACCTTGTATTATCTCTGATGCATTGACAACAGCCAAAGGGGCTGTCATATGGAAGTGTTTCCTAAAGACTTTGTCCAGTCCCCGCCATTCTGTGTGTTTCTCCTTCTCTGTACCAGGAGCATAACGAAGTAAAAAAAATCCACCCGTCCTAGGTCAGGTGTTTCAGAGAGAAGAGGTTCAGATCCGTTTGTCCTGAGGTGTCCTGAACCATATTGGTAGCGTGGCTGATCTTTGCTGAGTTAACCCGCATGCTGTTATGGTGTTTTAGAGACTCATTTATCTAGTCTAGATGAAATAGACTAATTCATCATCTATGTTTAAGAGCTATAACATTCAAGGCTCTATGACATATATGGATTGAGCTGGAGATAAAAAGGGCTCAAGAGCAAGGATTTTTAAGACAGTGAAAACACTCTGTATGCTACCATAATGATGGATACATGCCATTACTTATTTGTCCAAACCTATAGACTGTATAACACCAAGAGTGAACCCTAGTGTAACCTATGGACGTTGGGTGATTATAATGTGTCAAGTAAGTTCATCAAATGTAACAAATGTTGGTAACAGGTGAGATATTTGATAATGAAGAAGTCTATGTCTGTGTGGGGACAGGAGGTGTATGGGACATTTTTGTACTGTTCTCTCAAGTTTGCTGTGACCCTAACATTGCTTTAAAAAGTAAAATCTTTCAAAAATAAAAGACTCAAGAGACAAAGGAAGAATACTGCTGAACTCTGATCATTCTCATGGTATCAGATGCACTTCTTTCTATGCACTTATTGATGTGTAGAAATATAGAGACTCAATCTTAGAGTGGGATCCAGAGAACTTCCCCCCACAGTTGAGGGCAAGTGTAAAGTACAAAGAGACTATTTGTTCTTCTTTTCTGGAATTTGAAAATAAGGCCCAACGTGGGAAGCTCTTGGATAGCTTCTTGCTATTCTGCAGGGCTGTTCTCTGCAGATTATTCAGCTAGGGGAACAGCCAACGTCCTCCAGAGAGAAAAGGGAAATCAGGCTCATTGTGCCCTGTCCAGTAAAAGAGGAAAATCCACATTTGAATCAGCCTGAAGGTTAATAGAGAAAAGAGTCACATAAATGCATTCCTTTTCCCCAAGGCTAGGCTACTGTCAGCAGAAGATGATTGAGTTAGCAAAGGCATTTCCCCTTTTTTTCTAAAATTTTCAGCATCATGAATTCCACCCATGCGTACTGCCCTCACTCCTCACCCCCCCCCCACACGCTTTAAAGACAGCATCTAAGTCTGCCAACTATGTGAACCTCCCCAATGACCTATGCCAGATTCCTCATCACAAACACATCGCATGAGAGGGGAAATAGCTAAACTTAGTTTCAATGGTATAAAAGAGCCATTCCATTATACTGGTGAGGAAGGAGAATGGGAAATGCAAACAGACTAAGTAATTATGCTCTATTTGCATCTATAAAAATGGTGCTGACAACTCATGCAGACTTTAGTTTTTATTGTTCCATTTTAATATTCTCAGAACAATTGCTCTCTATCCCTTACAGTCAGTGACCAGTGCAAGGAGACCGCAGAAGAAAGTATGTTTTTGAAGGAATGAATGACTACACTATAGATGTCAAAAGTCTGACTTGTTTATTGGCCCAAGAATTTATATATAATGTAGATACTATAGATTTATTTTATTACTCTTTAATACTTAGTGATTATGCCACCATATCTTTTTAAATATTTGGATTTATTTCTGTAACAGATTAAAAAAAAAAAAAAGAAATGACTGCTCTTGAATGGACGTTGTAGTAAAGACACTGTTGTCTTAGAATTCTTTTTTTCTCTAATCTTCCATTAAAAAAACACTTTACTAATTTTCTACCTTCTATCATTGGCTCAAACAGTGTTAGAACTTCTGTTACATCCTAAACGTTCTATCTCATTATTGCTTTTTGCCCCATTACTAATACTCACAAATAGGATTTTAACACGTGCAAAAACCATCTGGTATGCTCCAGACCATGAGATCCAGGAGACCAGTGCTACCTGAAAAGGACTTGATTCATTTAGCATTGCTCATTTAAAATATTTTCTTTGGTTGGTCTAGTGCTTGTTTTAAATACTTGAGTGCTCCAGTTTAAGATTTATTATGCCCATTAGTATTGCTTTGTTGAAACTGTAGTATGCATTCTAACAAGTATTTACAATTTATGATGGTAAGTTCAAAGTTGTATAATTATTGTAGTAATTTCCAACTCATTCACTTGTCATTTTTTATTTCCAGACCTTCCCACAAAAATTTTCAAAATTAAAAAGGCTCTTGTCCAACTTGGTCTTTGTTCAAAAGTTAATTTTAGCTTTTGGTGAAGTCTGCCCGAAAATATATCAGCCATTTTTTCCCTCCTATTTACTGTATTATGGATGGGTCACCAAACCTCAGAAAAACTAGGACAATAACTAAAACACCCAAACGGCTGATTCCTGGAGACGATTTTTCCAGAATGTAATCTTTTGGACTAATGTTTTAGGTTCAATAGATGAAAGTGTAGGAAGCTTCCTTCCAAGATGTTTTTTGAAATCCCAGTTACAAAGACCTTGCCAGATCACACAGAGAAATAAACTTTAGGCTTATTTCATCCTCTCTGATTCATCCTCTCCTATAGAGAGAGCTACTGCAGTGACGATGTGTTATTTGTACTATAAGTAGCATCTGCCCAGGGGTCCTGGTCCTCTACCATTGCCTTTGATGCCACTCCATTCCTTGACCATTTTTATAACCAGGACTATGACTTCACAGAGAGGCCAATATAATGGTTTTTGAGGAGAGCACCTGGTCTTAGTTTCTTAAAGATGCATCTCTTCCTTAAGTAATGAAACCGTCACTTATTGAATAGAACCAAACAGTAGTTGTGATCAAATGACAATCGGAATATGGCATACATGTCTTCAAGAAATTATTTGATTCTTGTCGTAGCAAATTCTTAGGTTTCCAAAAAAACACATCACTTTAGTTTCCTAAAATAGTGGAGTTGAGAACTTTCATGAAAGCGGTTTGCCTTTAGGTAGTTCCAATATCTATTTTTCAAATTTTCCTTAGCAGTGGAGTCCCTCCTCCAAATAAACTATTATTGTATGTCCCGATGTATAAAAAGACAAAGCAGAGATTCTAATTAAAGTGGAGGTGGCTATTGAGAGCCCCATCAGCTCAACCCCTTTGCTGTTCAAGACAGTTATGGAGAAAGCTCCAGAGCTCCGAAAAGCGAAGCTTGAAAATCAGTCTTCAAAGGTCCTGTTTTCAGTGTTTAGTTCTTGATTCTATGAGTCCACAAGCATGAAGCAGATTCCGTCTTATCTTAACCAACATCAAGTAGGGGAGGTAGCATCCACATCTTTCACGCTCGACCCAACGTGATGGACATACCTACGTCCAGATCTCAAACCAATTCTATTACTCTCTCCACCTTCTGTTTCCTTTTGTATATATCAAGATTATCATCTATCTTGTGCCAACGTCACTGAGACGAAATGTAATAACATATGAAGACTCTCAGTAAATGTAGGCACTATCCCTGTCCCTTCTTTGACTGTTAGGTTTTTCAAACGGCCGTTCTGTAGATCATCTATAAAGCTCCTGTTATTGGGTGTACTCACTGCCCGTCACCACAGCATGATTTCTCATCAGAATCAGAGAACTATTGCTGTGATACAGCTCTTATGGTGGCCTAACAGCCTCCTTTCTAAAGTTCAGGGTCAAGTTTGGTATCTTTCTGACTCATTTTCGTCTTCAGCAGGGTTTAGCTGTGATCTAGCTGTCCTCTTTTACAACCAGTACTGTCTCATTTCCTCTTTGGTGTTCTTACCCTAGAAGGCAAGGTAGTGTCTTTGTCATTGTCTCTACAACAACCACCCAGATCTTTCCACTAATAATAAGCAGAAATAATCAGAGATTACCTAAAGCCAACAGATAGGAAAGTTACTCCTATATTAGAAATTTGTTAGGGGACATCTCCCAAGGGTATGTGAAGTCACTTGTTGCTGCCATTGTAGTCTGCACAGTATGTTGTAAATTTTGCTGCAACTTTATGGATTCTCAGCCATGCAACCACAGTCATCAAAGATTATCTACAAGGTGCTGAGAAGCCAGTAACAATGCCCTTCCCGGTGAGTTAATGCTATTGTTTGCTTTCTTTAAGACATTGAAGAGATCAGTATGATGAGAGACCAACATAGAAGTACCCTGACATCAGTGGTTTGAAACGGCAATTCACAAAATCATTGATACACTACCCTGAAGCAACTTGCAGTGTGATTTTTAATGACTAAGTCCCTTTTTCATGCCATTGAGCAGGAAATAGACCTGGAAGAGTGTCTATCTGGGTTTAGATATCAAACCTGAGAATAAAACAGCATAAGATTTTAAGACTCGTCTTCAATGTTAAGCACTGGTTTTCATGTCCACTTTCCCAGCCCAACACAATTTTTTAGAAGTGTTAGTAATGTTGTTTCAGTTCATGAACATGTACAGGACTCCCTTGTTTCTTGGTTCCAGTTTGGAAGTAAAATATATTCGGCCTTATCTTAGTTGAATTCTAGATGAAAGCACACGACCTGTAGCAATAGGTAGATTGAGGGAAAACTTGACTGTCCAGAGGGATTTTCAGAAACTCAGTTCTAAAACTTTTGTTCAGGTTCAGGCCCTAAAATAATTTCTCTGGCCACTTGGCTGAGCTTCCTCAATTATGTTGTTCTTCGAATTTTTCTGGATCCTATCCCTAGTTTTTGCTTTCTTTTTTTTTTTAATTTTTTTTTTTAACGTTTATTTATTTTTGAGACAGAGAGAGACAGAGCATGAACGGGGAGGGTCAGAGAGAGAGGGAGACACAGAATCTGAAACAGGCTCCAGGCTCTGAGCTCTCAGCACAGAGCCCGACGCAGGGCTGGAACTCACAGACCGCGAGATCGTGACCTGAGCCGAAGTCGGACGCTTAACCGACTGAGCCACCCAGGCGCCCCTAGTTTTTGCTTTCTTAGATGAGGTGCAAACTTCCTTCTGTGACCCCTCCCCCCACAAGGATTCCTCCCCAGGCTCTGGACCGTCTTAGAAATCTTTTTCAAGATTCTTTATTCTTTTTGGATGACTACGATGTTCTAGCTTCTTTGGTTCATTTTTTTTTTTCTGACTCAATTTTCTTTTCCTGAAGTCATCGTTTCTTACTTTACATGGGTGCAGCTCAGTTTACATTCTAAGCCAATGTCTGGATCCAGTCTCAGCGCTATCATCCCAAATCTTGCCGCCCTCTATCACACTGTTTCTCTCTCTGACCACATTGAATTGCTATCTACTTTTGTTACTACTCTTGCTGGGCATTCCAGTATGTTCTCCTTTCTAGACTGAAAGCCATCGAGATGACACATTTATAGCACATCACAGGACATAGTCTAAATCCAGTAAATATTCACCCCTCTAATGCTCGGTTTCATAAACTTCCCCTTGATTCTTCCTGCTAATGAAATTCAAATGCCATCCAGGAGGGTGGTTTTCTGAAACTTATAATAATAATTTTATAATACCAAACTATCTCAAGCAGACAATGAAGAAAAATCACTCTAATTTCCTAGAAGGGAAAAACAGAGCTTTTCCATTAAGGCCTTATCATAGCATTTCTGAAAATGTCTGATTCTGGGGGAAAAAAATTGTGTGTTAACGTTCTGAAAAGCAATAAAGACATGACAAGCTTTTTGTTCAATTTGGTGGCAGCCGAGATGCATGCCACACTTCTGTTAATTTTGTCTGTGATGCATATGCCAGTACAATGCTACCACTTTAGATTCTGAGCTTGTTTTTATATGGGTGGGAATGTGTAGGGGTGCCTGAGTGGCTCAGTCAGTTGAGCGTCCGACTTCAGCTCAGGTCATGATCTCACAGCTCATGAGTTCGAGCCCAAGCCCTGACTCGGGCTCTGTGCTGACAGCTCAGAGCCTGGAACCCGCTTCAGATTCTGTGTCTCCCTCTCTCTCTGCCCCTAATCCACTCGTGCTCTGTCTCTGTCTCTCTCAAAAATAAATAAACATTAAAAAAAATTTTTTTAAGAATGTGTAAAACACCATGTAGGCATCAAACATTGTTATTACTGAAGCCAATATCATCAGACAGGTGTTTCAGGGACCATAGTAGTGAAATAAATATGTTGTAAAGTCAGATCCCGCTTGTTACTTTCCCACTCCAATTATGTTAATTAGTGATCTTATATCTCTGTGCTTGGTTATTTGGGAGAATACAGAGATACATAGGCTTAAGTATCAGATTTATTTAGAGATTAATAACAGAATATTTTTGGTTGGGTTTTGCACTTTCATATCTGTTATCAGCTGTGGTCTACTGGCCGGAAAAATAAAACAAAAGAGTAATTAAATTCACTTGTCCATTCTGCCGGGGCTGAGTCTTTCTGTGTTGGGAGGAAAAAGTGGGGAACAGATGATGGAAGGGAAAAAAGCAGACCTAATTTCTTCAAGGGAGAGTTAAATTCAAACACAGCTAAGCAGATTAACTGCTGAATTTCTTGCTACTTTTGACCTTTTTATACTGGGTGCTTGTGGTCATTCCAACTGGAAATTCATGTGTGCCCTCATTCCAAGTTAAAGCATACTCCTGAAATTAGTTTGTAATTTATTCCTCTTTTGAGGCACTTTTTGTGTGTGTGCGCCTGCCTTTCCTCCTCACAAGACCTATGTATAAATATTTGGGGGGAAGTATTTATGAAAAAAAGAGGAGGATTTATGTGTTGAATATAAATAAAGAGGCTAAAGGATTTTAGTGTCATAGAAATCTATTGGAGTCATTTGCTTGTGTTTTCTAGGGGGTCTTAAAGTTTCAGCTTTGTATCCAAAAGATAGAATGAACATCAAAGAAAAATATGAGTGGAAATCCTGAATAGAAGTACGGTGCTCTTAGGAAAACTTCTGTGGTCAATGATACGCAATAAGATAATGTATCATCAGCTATATCTTTCCTAGCAGGAAAGCTTTGGGTGACTGTTTTAAGATTATTTAAAGCACATTTGTTTATAACACAAAATACTAAAGAGGGAGCTTTTCAAATGCGTATTGTCCATATCATGCATTCAGAAATCTATGTCCAGGGAGTTCAGCAAGAAAGTGCTTAAATACCACTGACTCCTGGTTCTGGTGGCAGAAAACCTGATCAGAGCACTGCCTGCTGTCTCAAGTCTCAATATAGATTTTACAAGAGTAAGAACAAGCGGGACAGAATAGTGTTCATAATCTCTCACGCTGAAACCCAGGGGCAACTCCTAATACCTGGCATCAGAGAGTTATGATTATTCACCTGCCAGTGATGTCCAGGAATTGTATCATAGTCAGATGTTTCAAGGACATATTGGACCGGTGCAGTATTTCCATAATGAATTTTAATTGGAAGTCAACCAAATAATTATTAGGCCCTTCCTGCTTATGAGACACTGAGTGGGTGGCTGGGACTGCAAAATTAAATGTATAAGAATCCACTTCCCCAAAATACCATATTTTGATTACGGAGTCGATGGAAAATATTTCAAGAAGTTTTCTGTGGTTTCCATGAGACAAAAATCAAGGTTGAAAAAAAGAACTGGGAAAACAGGGACGTCTAATGTATTCACTGCATTACTGCACGGGACAGGTCTCTTTAAAGAAGGGCTCCCTTCTCCATGCTAGTCCCTGAAGTCTTCTCCTTTGGCTGTCTCTTCTGGTTGTGGTCTTGCCTGCCCCATCCTGCTGTAGTCCTATCTCTGTTAAGTCTTGAATCGTTGACTGGGGTGCCCATCTCCCCTTCAGAAGGGGTGCTTTGGACAGCTCTGTGGTTTTCCACTCTCCACAGCCAGTCACCATTCCAACCAAATTCTGTATATCTAGCCCTAGATTCTTAATGCAGACAAGACCAGTATTCTCAGCCTGCGGCCTCACACAGGACAGTTAATTGGACAACTGGTTTCATCTCACACACCCACAGTGTGCAGCAACTGGTTATTAGATACAAGGATGAATGTGATACTATCCAAATCTTAGGGGATTCCTACTCCAGATTTAATTAACTTCATGTCTTCCTGAGTTTCCTAAATGTCTGCAATGGGTTATTTAAGATTTTGTTTTTGTTTTTGTTAAGAATGTAAAACGACTTCTCACTTCATGAGAAAAGATGATTATCCATTTATGAGTGGATGCTAAAAAGGTTTTGATAGGAAAGACTCTAGAATCTAAGTGTAGAGTGCCTGATGGCCCCGAAGCCAGACTATTTCTTGCAGAGACCATTTTGCTTCAGACTTTGAATAGAAACGCTGTTGCCTTGACCCTCTGGCTATATCAGTTCCTAGGTTCCCTTGTGTCATTCGTGTTAGGTGTTCTCCGTGTACTTGACCTCAGGCTAGCACTATCATGTAATTTGCCACATTGGGTCTCAGCTTGGTTCTTGTTTGGAGTGCAGTGTGGAGGGCGAACATAGTCATGGGTTATGCTTATAACCAGGCATCATCTTCTACGTGAATGAGGCTGCATACAGAAAAGTGGGAAGAACTGATTTTGGTTTACTTATTATCTAATGCCATCCCTTTTTTCGTGTCTTTCTATGTTCTAAATATATCAAACATGACAACAATGCACAGTGGTTTTCCTAGCAGCCTCACTCAGGATAATCATTTAGCTTTTTCAGTATATCAGCCAGGACAGAAAGTTGCTTCTTTCTTCCCAGAGACTGGATAGTGACAAATCATTCCCTATACACATAAGACTGGATTTTACTCCATTTCCCCCCTATTCTATTTTTGTTTTTCTATTAATTCAAAGCACTTTGAGTAAGATCACACTTTCTTAAATTCTGAGGTTGAAAGTCAACCAATTTCTATGCTTATCTTTTAAAAAGATTGCTTGAATCCAACCTTGTCATTTTCCTGTAAAACTTCCAGTCTGTCCTTTAATGCACAAACAAGGTATATTTTAGGGACTTTGGGCTCTGACAGAATTTTATGGTGAATAACATTGGCCATGTACTGTTGAAATGAATATTTTTCCCATCGGTACATTATGTAATAAGCTACAATCTCAGAGCGAACATCTGTACTATGGAAATAGCATGTGTAGAATTTTGAGATCAAGTTATGTTAAATCTATGTTCTCCAAAGTCATACTCTCTTCTATAACAAACGATATACAAATGTCAACTTCATTATGTACCTCACAACTACACATTTATTATTATTTTGAACCTACGCTAGGATTTCCTTATGACGATGCCATTATTTTAAGCGTATAATATATACAGTATGCTGAGGGTCAAAGAGCAACCTGTTTCTTTTGTTTTCTCTTTTTCAGCATTTTGTGATTATTTCCTTCTTTCTGCCATCTTTGGGTTTGATTTGTTCTTCTTTTTCTACTCTCTTAACATGTAAAATTAGGTTACTGATTTGAGATCTTATTTTTTAAATTTTTTTTTCAACGTTTATTTATTTTTGGGACAGAGAGAGACAGAGCATGAACGGGGGAGGGGCAGAGAGAGAGGGAGACACAGAATCGGAAGCAAGCTCCAGGCTCTGAGCCATCAGCCCAGAGCCCGACGCGGGGCTGGAACTCACGGACCGCGAGATCGTGACCTGGCTGAAGTCGGACGCTTAACCGACTGCGCCACCCAGGCGCCCTAAGATCTTATTTTTTGATATAGGCTTTTACAGCTATCAGTTTCCCTCTCATCACTGCTTTTGCTGCATCACATAAATTTAGCATGTTTTTGTTTTTATTCATCTCAACGAATTTTCTGATTTCCCTTGTGATTTCTTCTTAGACCCATTGGTTGCTTAGAAGTGTATTGTTTAATTTCCACATGTTTGTGAATTTTCCAGATGTCTTTGTGTTATTGTTTGCCAGTTTCATTCCATTGTAGTCAGAGAAGATACCTTGTATAGTTGAAACCTTTACAAATTTATTGGCACTTGTGGCCTAACATACGGTCCAACATGAGGAATGTTCCATGTATCCTTGCGAAGAATGCTTATTATACTGTTGGTGAGTGGAATGTGCTATAGTTGTTTGCTAAGATGGAATATCGACTTTTGACAAAGGCACAGAAGCAATTCAGCGGAGTGGGGAAAATATATAGTGCTGGAAAATTGGATATTCATGTGCAAAAACAAACAAGAACTTCTTTTTTTAATTTTTATTTATTTTTTTTAATTTTTTTTCAACGTTTATTTATTTTTGGGACAGAGAGAGACAGAGCATGAACGGGGAGGGGCAGAGAGAGAGGGAGGCACAAAATCGGAAACAGGCTCCAGGCTCCGAGCCATCAGCCCAGAGCCTGACGCGGGGCTCGAACTCACGGACCGCGAGATCGTGACCTGGCTGAAGTCGGACGCTTAACCGACTGCGCCACCCAGGCGCCCCAACAAACAAGAACTTCTATCGACATCTGGTACCAAATACAAAAATGAACTCAAAATGGACCACACACATAAATGTAAAACCCAAAACTATAAACTTCTACAAAAAAGTAGATGAAAATGTTTGTGACCTTAGGATAGGCAAAACTTTCTTAAAAATGACACCAAAAGCATGATTTATACAAAGACAAATTGATAAATTGAACTTGATAAAAACTAAAAGCATTGATTCTTCACAAAAGAAGCCTGGAAGAAAAATAGTGGGAGAAAATATTTGAAAATTATATCTGATAAAGGACTTGTATCCAGAATATCTAAGGAACTCTAAAAATATAACAATAGGTAAACTGAAAAACTCAATGGAAAATGTGCAAAATATTTGAGTAGATTCTTCATCAAAGAAGATACACAGGTAGCAAATAAGCACATAAAATTATGCTCACTATCAGTAGTCATTGGGAAAATATATGTTTAAACCACATGAAAAACACTACACACCTCTTATAATTGCTAAAATTATTGGTGAGGATACAGTGGGACTGGAACTTTCATACACTATTGAGGCAAATATAAATGGTACAATCACTTTGGAAAACTATTTGACAATCTTTTAAAAAGTTAAACATGACCTAAATCATATTATGTAGTCATTGCATTTGTAGGTATTTACTCAAGGCATTGAAAGCATACGTCCTCACAAAGACCTATGCATCAATATCCATAGCTTTATTCATAACAGCCCCAAATTGGAAACCACTCATATGTCCGTCAATAGACAATGGATAAACAAACTGTAGTATGTCCATATAATGGAATACTACTCAGCAATAAAAAGGAATAAATCATTGATACATACAACATTGGCATATCTCAAAATAATTACACTGAGTGAATGAGGCCAGACAAAATGAATACACGCCATCTGATTTCATTCATGTGAAATTCTAGAAAATGTTAATCTATACTGACAGAAAGAAGATCACTGGTTCATTGGTCTCCTAGGTTTGACTGTGAAAGAGAGGAAGGAACAATAATAAAAGAGCCCAAGGAAATTTGGGGAGTAATGGATATATCCATTACCTTGATTGTGGTTATGGATATCTCTAATTTCCATGAAAAAATGGTTTATTGTATGTCAATAAAACCTCAACAAAGATGTTTAAAAAATAATAACACAATGGGATCATGTCACTTTCCTGGTTAAAATTTTTCAGAGCCCACAGAGCCTAAGATAGAAGCCAACTCTCTGGCATGGCATACGGTGTTTAAGATATGGTCTCCTATAATTCCTCTACCCACAACTTGTGTTCCTACCATTCAACAACTTGAAGTCCCCCCAAGAAGCCATATTTTTTTTGAAGCTCCCCATTGGTTTTTGCCTTGGTGTAAAGCCTCTATCTCTCAAGTGGACATCTACTTATCTTTTTGAGATTCAATTCAAATCACTTCTGTCATGTTTTCTCCCCAATTCACCAAGGGATTAGGCCCTGCCTCATCTGTAATCTCATAGCAGCCTGTTCAAGCTATGATGATTACACTCTGGATGGGTAGAAATTATTTATCTTTTAATCTCTTTCCCATTACATTGTAAGCTTTTGGGGGACTCTGCTTTATTCTACTATATCCTCAGGAGGTAGTGGGATTCAATAAATTTTTGTTAAATAAAAGTATGATTTCAAGACCAATAACATAAAGACATAAATTGCTTATATAAAATGCTGGTTCACAGGAACCAACAATTGTTACTGCTCTAAGTACGTCCTGAGAGTAAAAATCATCCCAGGAATCATCCAAGTATCTCTCATAGAAAGGAGAAACAGGTTTACATCATACTTTCCATCAATAAATTATTACACAGGCTCTATCATCTAGATTCGTATCTCTCTTTGAGCCCAGTGAGATGATGTTTACACATCTCAAGTATCCTAGTTCTCACATTATTGAAGTTAAAATAAAGTTATTTGATGATAATATTGCCAGTGTTTTTAAGTGGAAAAAAATCTATAAAACTGTTAATAAGAAATAAAACTAACTTAAAAGCATCTCTTTGTAGCAGTAATAGTCTAATTAAATTTTAATTCATTTTGTCATATTTTCTTCAGGTAATCTTAAAACAACACAGTGCTTTAAAAATATTTCCTGCTTCCTGGTTTTTCCACTTTGATTTTGTGTAATGGTTGCTTTTTCTTAATTAAAAAGACTGCTGGAGGATAAAGGAGTGGTAACACAATCAGGCCAAACTTTTTCAAATTTCCTTCTTTATTGCTTTCTACCTTAATGAAAACATTCTCACACTAAGCCATGGCAATGTAAAGAACAACATGCATTGCATTTAGCATTATAGCGTAAATAAAAGAAAACAATTTTATTGCTCTCTAAGGAATCTGAAAGCAAGATAAGTCTATAATTTTAATGTTTGGTGTTGGCACCAAAAGGTCATTTTTACAATTAAATTTGCTATTACCCGCACTGTAATCATTTTCACCTATTGAATCATGCGCACAAATCACCTCTGCAATTGAGTTTGTAAGGCCAGATGACTGGTGACTGCGAACACTCAGAAGGGACAAACTTACAAAACTAGCTTCAGAAAAGAAACTCCTAATCCAATTGATTATGCCTCAGAGAGTCTGTGGGTTCCTTTTCCATAGCCGGGCGATTCTTGTCTGCTCAGCTTTAAGTAACTATGAAATCCAGACTGGTGGAACTATTCCAATCTGTGGACAGTGTGATTAATTCAGAGAGCTTTGGCATGGTAACAAAGTCAAGTGTTTCTCACTGTGAGAAATTCTCAACTTATTTCATGGATAAGATTGAATGGATTTGGAAGTACACTTCTCTGGGAATAGCATTAGGGAGCGACACATGGTAAGGGAGGGACTGGAAAAGTACTATCTTTGCTGGTGGTTTCTCGTAAGAGCTTCACCCAGAGCTTTGAGGTCTTGTGGAAATGTAGTCAACCCATGAAGGACAAAGCCTCGTAGATCATTATGCTTAGGAGAGGTGATCTTTATTAATCAAGCAACAGTGTTGACACAGTTATTCACTATGCAGTGAGCATGCAGGGTGCTGCTGGGCATACAGAGTGGAGGGAGACAGACACAGTTTCTGGGCTGAGAGAGTGTTTCTCAAGGTGTGATTCTAGGATCATCTACAACGGAGTTGGATGCCTGGGCAACATCCAGGTTATTGAATAAGCAGTTTGGGTGGTTTGGCCCAGAAATATAGTTTACCCTTTCCCCCAGAAACTTGTGTGTATCCTAAAGTGTGAAAGTCACTACTTTTGAGCTTCCATTCAAAGAAATAATAAAACAAATTAACAGGCTACTGCGATATACGCCATAATTTGGTTTATGTAATGGGAAAATTGGCAAGTGCAATTTACATTTTTAAAAGGGAGAAACTATGCCTGGAAAATAGAATCTGAAAATACTTAAGAAAGGAATGTTTGAGATAGACTTCCTGGGAGAACATGTCGTTTTGGAGGAGTCCTGTCCTAGATGAAGGGACAGCATGAGTGGAAGCAGAGTGTGTTTATGAAATACTGAATTTTGGTTAGTAATGTTCTCTACTTCCACATGGTAACCCCTGGAGAGCTTTTAAAAAAGCTGATGCTCAGGCTTACCCTTCAAAATTCTTGTTTCATTTGTTTCTTGCAGGGCTTTGACGTTCATATTTTAAAATTATTAAATTGTATTATTGTTATTGTTACTTAAAGTATTTTTTAATAAAGGAAAATCAAGAAGATGAGCTGTTTGGCAAGGGGAAAGGATGGGTTTTGCAGACAAAAGAATGATGAATTTTTACATTTTTAAAAAAGTTTTATTTATTTATTTTGAGAGAGAGAGAGAGCATGAACAGGGGAGGGGTGGAGAGAGGGAGAAAGAGAATCCCAACAAGGCTCTGTGCAGTCAGTGTGGAGCCTAAAGTGGGGCTTGAGCTCACGAACCATGAGATCATGACCTGAGCTGAAATCAAGAGTGGGATGCTCAACTGACTGAGCCACCTAGGCACCCCAGAATGATGAGTTTTAACTGGAAAGGTGATTAGAATATTCAGGTGGCTAGTTCTAGCGGGCTATAGGAAGTGTAAGTTGGAGTTCTGGAAAGAAGCTAGATGTTAACATGGAAGGGAATTTTTAAAGCTTTGAGTATGGATGAGGAGAGAGGTACAATTAGGATTTAGGGAGGCAAGAGTAGTAACGCACATGGGATTGCTTAGAACTATAGCAGAAGGACCAAGGCATAAAAACCAAAGTGAAGGGAGGAAAGAGTTTTGGGAGAATTCAAGTGATCATTATTGTGAACAGCCACTGTAGTAATTCTCAGTGGTAGCTTCACATTAGTATCACCTGGTGTGTGGTCCCATTTGAGACCAACCAACTATAGAAGAGTTGAGAAGGATGGACATAAAGGGAAGTCCTCAGAATTTGGTGATTAGGAGATTGCTGGCAATCTTTGAGAGAACAGTTCCAACCTAATGTTTGGGATTGGAGGCCAAATAGAAGAGGAGTTAAAGAATGAGATGTAGTGAAGAAGAAACTCTGGTCAGACCATACTGCCTTAGAAAAACATTTTGAAACTAAACCAAGCCATTTTTTGTACACTTCCTCAAAACCACTTTTAGAGAAAATAGCTATATTTGGAAGACAGCACTGAAACAAATCAGCAAACCAGGCCATGATTCACTAGGTTTCTGTGACCCTAATTATCGCAGGGGGCAGGCCACGGGTCCAGCAAGAAAAGATGATACGTCAAATTTGGGGAATACCTCTGGATGAAAATGGTCAATGAAAATGGCTCCAACATGTCCTCCATGGTGATTCCCCACTTTCTTCCTTCTGCATAAAGTCTTTTTTCCTTTTTCTTTTCTCACTCTCTTGCCTTTTTGCTCTCTTACACAGGGAAGCGAAGTGATTGAGTAAGCTGGAGAATCTAAGAGCGAGAAGTAATTTAATTAGAAATATTTCCTACCACCAATTTTGTCCTTGATGGAATCAGATCATTTTTGTTTCAAGGAAATTTTTATTTTGATAGGAAAAAGGGAACGACGTTAAAATTTGCCTTCATTTTCTGGCAAGTATTTGCATAAAAATATACACTTGAGGGTTGGTGCCCGTGCATATTTCAGTGTACTAGGGTAACATTTATGTTTTTCTTCTTTTGTTTTGTCCTTTGATGCTTAGAGTTAGAACCCAAACAAGTCAGAAAATCATGATTCTTGAATTTAAGTGAGCGTATTATTGGTGTTACCTACGAAAGCTTCATGATTGTTGTTGCTTCTAGTATTTAATGACCGTAAACTCGGAATTTACATCAGACTACTTCTTTCTCCTGGTTTGCCCCGATAGTTTTTCTTTTCTTCTTCTCCTTCTCCTCCTCCTCCTTCTTTTTTAACTTTCTGCTTTAACCCACTCAAACACCACATTTGTGTGTCTCTTAATCTCAATGGTTGCTTCTGTTTTGATATTCAGTGATGAGTATTTGAAGTAGGGGGAGTAAGAAGACACATAAAAATACAACTATCTTTTTTTTTGAGGAACCCTCATGCCATTTTCCATTTTCCATAGTACCTGCACCATTTTAAATCCCCACCAAGAGTGTATAGGGTTCTAATTTCTTCACATACTCTCCAACACTTCTTATTTTTTATGATAGCCGTACTAACAGGTGTGAGGTCATATCTCCCTGTGGGTTTGATTTGTATTTTTCTGATGATGAGTGAGGTTGAGCATCTTTTCATATACCTCTTGGCCATTTGTATGTCTTCTTTGAAGAAAGGCTTACTCAGTGTTTTTGTCTATTTTTTATTTTATTTTATTTTATTTTAACGTTTATTTATTTTTGAGACAGAGAGAGACACAGCATGAACGGGGGAGGGGCAGAGAGAGAGGGAGACACAGAATCGGAAGCAAGCTCCAGGCTCTGAGCCATCAGCCCAGAGCTGGACACGAGGCTCGAACTCGCGGACCGCGAGATCGTGACCTGAGCCGAAGTCAGATGCTTAACCGACTGAGCCACCCAGGCGCCTGTGCCTATTTTTTAAATCAGGTTACTTGTCAAAAAATTAAAACTAGAGCTACCATATGATCTAGAAATCTCACTTTTGGGTATGTATCCAAAATAATTGAAATCGGGATCTTGGAGAGATATCTGCATTCCCATATTCACTGTAGCATTATTCATAAAAGCTGAGATATGAAAATAATCTAAGTATCCACTGGCAGATGAATGGATAAAGAAGATATGGTGTATATTTACAATGGCAAAGTATTCAGTCTTACCAAAGAAGCAAATCTTGCCGTATGTGAGACCATGGATAAACCTGAAGGACATTACACTATGTGAAGCAACCCAGTGACAGAAGGTCAAATACTGCATGAATTCGTTTGAATGAGGTACCTAAAATGGTCAAATGCATAGAAACAGAAAGCAAATGGCTGCCAGGGGCGGGGAGGGGGGATAAAGTACGGAGCTGTTGTTCAACAGGCATAAGGTTTCAGTTACACAAGATAAATAAGTTCTAGAGAGGTAGCGTAAAACACTGTGCCTGTAATTAATACTGTATTGTGCACTTAGATGTTTTAAAGTGTTGATCTGGTGTTAAGTGTTCTTACCACCATCACCACCACAGAAACCTCAACAGAATGAGCAAGATATCAACACAATCTTATTCAAAACTTCCATTTGAACTTACAGTTTTATTCTAAATTGATGAAAAACTCGCAGAAACACCAAATACCTCTTTCCAGAACAATCTTTTTAGCCTTTACGGCCACCCAGTAGAGCTAGGGATGAGCATATAATCCAATTTGATTCTCTCTCTTTTTTTTTGTTTTTATCACTTCCCCTTTCCCCACTGTAGGTGAGAAAGCACCTGTCCTCGAAGTTATGGGAAACCGGCCAAAGCATGAAGTGGACGCACGGAAGATAAAACATAAAATGATCACGGTTCTTCTGGAATGGCTTCAGTCCCATGAGCAAACAAGTACCCTTTACTTTTTAGGCCAGCCGGAGTTGAAATTATATCATTTGCAACCAAAACATTCTTCTAGAATAGAACAAAAATCAACAGATTAAGAGTCCTGAGACCAAATACGGTCTGTATCACATAGCGCACATTCAGGAACTATTAGTTGAATGAATAGACTTTCAAAGTTTCCATTATCTCCCTATGAAAACATGGGCAAATCACATTATTTTAATGTCTCTGATTATAAAGTAAAATGTTGATGAACATTGTCTAAGATCACTTCCCACTGGAAGTAGGTATAATTTCTGTGAAGGTAAAAGTAAATACTAGCTATTATTATTAACATCAATCTCATATTTGAGAGACTATTTCTTTGCAGGTTTCAATTTTCAATGCAAGTTTCATTTTTCTATTCTCTCTTTCTCATTGTTTCACTGAGCGTCAGCATTTTACAGCAAATTATCTCTACTAAAAGTAATAAACATTGTATTTGTCAGGAAAGATATTCTGTATATGCATTTTTATATCCTGAAAAAAGCAACATATGTGTTAGAAAATAACTAAACAAAGACACATTAAATATTACATCACAATAGAGAGCTCACTGCTTCACTGGGTACCAAAAACCACAGGTCATTGTCTTCTGCAAATGTTTCAAGTATATTGCACTATATGACTATTACGAGAGTTGTCCAAACATCTGCTTATCAGTCACATTTGACTTCCAGGTTTGTTGAAACAGTTTAAATATTTTTTCTTGTGTTGTGCTTTACTCCTAGTCTTTTGCTTGTATAACAGAAAATTCATTATACTAAAACGTTAAAAATTAGATGGAGTTGTCTGATTACCTAACCAAGGTTAACACTGAAAATCCTATGTCTAAGCTTTTGTTTGGAACCTAATAACCACACCTTATTCACTTCCTTAGGGGGACCGGTTAGCAATTTATGTAGAGAAAAGAGAAGCATGTGACCTGAATAAGAGGAATTAAGCACAATTCATAAAACTGCAGTCATAGTGGGATTTCCACAAATGTCACAAATTTGTGTTGCACGACGTGGAGAATGTGTGATGGTCTGACAGAGTTTGTAATACAGGCTACCGGGTTTAAGTTGGAAATAGGTTAAACTCCCTAATGTGGTTGAAGAGGCCATTACTTAAATGAGATGGTAAAGCCTACTTCCCAGACTCTCATTGCTTCAAAGATTTCAGTACCCTCCCTGTAAGAATGTGACAGCAAATCTTAATATCTGCTCCAATTTTATCTGAACTCTGTCATTGTTGTTTTCCTTCAGAAGGATGACTCTGGTCCAGTTCTTAAATACTGTAATTTGTGGCATTCAAACAAAGACCGGGAGGGAACCCAAGCCAGCTCTGAGCTTTTTTCCCTTTGTGTTACAAGCAGGCTTCCAAAATAAGATTATACTCGGAGCCAAAACACTACTAATATTTGCCAGGGAATGAAAGAACCTCCATAAAGAGGCAATTTCCATCACTCTGTGGTCAAATTCAGGAAGATGGAGGTTGATCACACATGCAGGAATATAAAATGGATGTTTAAAATCATCAGCTAGCTCCTGAGACTTAAAATTTTAGTATGAAAATACCTTGATATCTCCCCAAATATTAAGGAGGACAGATTCAACAAGTATAAAGAATATAGAATATCACTTTTAAAAGACACAGTGGAGAAGCCATGGCTTTAACTGAAGGCTGTGGCCATGTGATATGTTCTTTTCATTGCTTACTCATGAAAACCCTGTTTTCAATCGTTCTAAATAATATTCTGGTTATAGCATAATGATGCGTTCCAGTCAGTGACCTTTTTGTTTTATCATCTCATTTTCTGAAGGTAAGGAAAGGGCACTTAGAAAGCATCCTAGCGTTTAGGTTTCTTAAGGTTTTACTCTTTTTTAAGAGAAAAAGCTCAAACTTACATGGAATCCAATGCAACTTATATAATGTCTTCACGAGCGATCCAATTGAGAAACAATATTAAAACACGAAGAATATTACAGGTTCTTAAATCTTTTATTTCGCTAGCTAATGCAGATGAGGAGGCATGTGCACAGTTATTTTTAAAGACAGGTTTATTCCAGGGCTCTGAAATAGATGAGAGATCAACTTTGGCATAGTATGTGCTTAAAAGAGATCTCACCAGGACTCCAGTAAGAGCAGACTCCCTGTGCACCAGCCGCACTAACTGAACACAGTCTGAAGAGAGAAGGGGAGGAAAATTCATCTACGCTGATAGAAAGAGTAGGGGTGACTTTTTGCTGAGAACAATGACTGGGATAGAGCTTGAGTGAGGCTCATGGATCCCAGTAATGCTGCAGAACCTGAGTGTGGTCCCTTTGTAAAAATTAACCCAAGAGTTCGCTTAAGATTTGTATGCTTCACTGTATATTTCAGTAACCAAGTTTACCGAAAATATGGAAGGACACTCTAAAAGACAACTGACCTGGGCACCTGAGTGGTTCAGTCAGTTAAGCATCCGACTCTTGGTTTCAGCTCAGGTCATGATGTCACAGTTCATGAGTTCGAGCCCTGCGTTGGGTTCCACGCTGACAAGCGTGGAGCCTGCTTGGATTCTCTCTCTCTCTGTCTCTCTCTGTCTCTCTCTCTCTCTCTCTCTGTCTCTCTCCCTGTTCCTCCCCAAGTCATGCTCTAAATAAACAAACAACCAAACGAATAAACAAACAAAGACAATTGATCTCAATTCCTTTAAAAAAAATCATCGTCAAACCAAACAAAACAAAGCACAACCAGATGCAATGTATAAATCTTGACTGAAGTTTGGATTAGGGGGAAAAGAGCTCTAAAAGTCTATTGGGGATGACTGGAGATATATGAATATGGAATGGTGAATACATTACATCATGAGATTATTGTTAATTTTCGTAAGTGGGATAAAGTATTGTTACATGGTTTTCGGGAAAGGCTCAGGGATGTCCTTAGAAATATAGAGTCAGGATGTTTGCAACTTACTTTCAAACTGCGGAGAAAACTGCATGCGTGTGTATGTGTGCCTGGATACAAGGGTGTGAATGTGGCTTTGTGGAGGAGTGTGGGTTTATTATTGTTTCTTGAAGCCTGGTGGACACACAACCGTTGCATTAGTTCTAGGGGTCCACCACAGTGATTCCACAAGTTTGGGCCTGATGCTGTGCTCACCGCAAAGGTAGCTACGGTCTGTGTGAGTGTGTGGTTGCGTGAGTGTAACAGTGAGAGAGTGAGCCGATTACAGAAATGAGATGCAGTTTTCAGCATTGCGAAATCCCAGGTATAGCGTACATTAAAGAATTTTTAAACATTACTGTACTTAAATTTTTTTTTTCAAATAAAAACGGGCCTTTAAAAGGAGAGGAGGGGGAAAAAAATGATCTTTTGACCCAAATCTGAAGTCTCGAGATTCCTGCTGAACTGTTCAGAAACCAGAGGAAGCTGCAAGGCTAAGGAAGAATGTGGAAATAATGGACCCCGAGACACGGGATGAGTTATATTCTTACATACAAAGCTCCTGAACGCTCACCGTCCTAAATTTTATTTTTATATGGCACACATTTAGAAAATTTAGGAGTGTCCTGGAAAGTTGTAACAGCTGGTCTGCCAGCATTGGGCCCGGGGCCGGGGGTGGTGGATGCCTGAGGAATTCCGAGGCCTGGGAGAGACGTGCATGTTTCCGAGCGAGGCCCTGCGCTGCCCAGGAGCCCACAGTGTGAGAAGCAAGCCCCTGGACGGGCCCTGACAGATGTTATGAAAGGCTGGTGTTAAGTGCCTTTTTCAGGATATTAAACCAGCGTCCTAACTGGCAAAAAAATGAATTGTCACTGACATTATGTCGGCCCATTGGAGACCCTCTCTGCTACTTTCCGTGATCTGGGAACCATTATACACAGGAGATCGATATGCCCCTGGGCAGGAATTTAAATAATGATTTCTAATAAAACCTATTTCAGACTGCTCGGGCCAGAGGATAGAGACAAGTCACAAAACATAATGCGTTTAAAGCTGTTCTCCCTCCCTTTCTCTCTTTTTTAAAGACCTGAATAATGGAAGAGAGATCTGGTGATAAGGCACCAAAAAGGCCTTTCGGTCCCGGCCAATCTGCTTAGCTAATGGCTGTAAGCGGACACCCCTAATGAAATAAAAATGTCTCAGTTCAAGTGCATAGCTGTGCAATTGTTAACAACCCTGAACTCTGGCTGCGATCCTGCTGATGGGTACTGGGTAACCAAGTAACGCGCTGACAATTTCCCATGACTTCCTTCCTTTCTGCCCCTGCCTAGTGAACAGCTAATAAAAGCACCCTGCTCCAGATTAAAGGCCGGTAGCATCACGGGGGATTGAGGCCCGGGAGACGCGGGTGGGGGTCGTGTTTATCTCTTTCCTCGGCTCCTGAGCGTGGACCTGCCCGGGATGCATGTCAAGCGCTGAGGCCTGTGATGGGAAATTGACGGCGCTCGGTTTGGCCGGGGGAGGGGTGGCGGGGCAGGGGTGGGGGGTGGGGGGTGGGCGCTTGTTACAAAGGTGCAGGGGAGGTAGACACGCGGGGGGGGGCGGGTGTGTGCCCCTCCCTGGGCCCTCGGAGCTCCGCGGTGCGGCCGGCAGGCAGGCCGAGGAAAAGCCGCGTCCAAGTGTGCGAGGCCGTGAGGGCTGTGGTTAAAATGGTTTCCCCTGGCTCTCCTTCCCAGCTTGCAGTTGTCTGATTTCAATCAGTGGCCGGTGGCAGCTCCCCCCACATGTCCAGCCATCAATCTTCCGCCGCCCCTGGATGAGTGTGTCACAGCACGGGGCATGTTCTAGTTAAAAAATAGCCTTTGCCGCAGCTCTCCCTCCTCAGCCACTGATCAGTACGCCTTTGATATTTTTATTAAAAAAGAAAGAAAACACATTGGAAAATATGTTTCATTTCTCACAGCACAGACCAAAGCCCCTGAGGTTGAGGAGGATGGGGGTCTGTTGAGAGGAAACCGGGGAGGGGGGAGGGGGGTGCTGAGTTCTACCTTTGAAATCCCAGAGCTTTGCCAGGTGGGCAAGGCCGTGTCCCAGACAACTGAGTCTCTGAGGTCCCTGCCAGGGTGCTCCCAGGACCAGGCTGTGCCCCCGGGGTTTTCGATGGCAACAAGCCAATTTCGCAATCCTCCGACAAGGGCCGCACATTTTAGAGAGAGATACGATTTTGAAAGAATGTGAAAAGAAATAGTGATCTCCCTCCCCCACCCCCACCCCCACCTTTTCGAGACACCCACCGATGGACCACAGCACCCTGGTGGCCTGATGGTGTCTCCCACCTCACTGCGCGCTCAGCCGCAGGAAGGAGGAGAGTGTGGGAGGCGGGGAAGTGTCGCTCCTAGGCAGGGCTCTGCTGGCCGGCCTCCAGGAGATGCCTGTCCACTGAGTCACCTCCAGGAGACGACACAGTAAACATTGTGTAGCCAGGTTCCCGGCGCCTACTTTAAAATAGGCTGTTCCGATCTATTTATCATCAGCAGTCCACCTACCTTCCTGGCAGAGTCATTAGAAAACCCTCTGGGATTGAGCGTACCTGATCCCCACCTCTCCACCCCTCCAGCCTTTTGTTCCTTTGTAAGGCTAAGGAGTGTACGACCTGGGTGAGGTTTATTTCAGTTAGGTTTTTAAATGAGGTCAGTCGTCCACTGCTGGGAAGGACTCTCACATTATCAAGCCCTTTACCCGGCAACACAAGAATGGAATTTAAAGTAAGAGGACCTTTAGGTATCCCACCCTCTCAAGCCTCATACTCTTTGGGGGGTTGATTAGAAAATCATCTATCTTCAGAAGGGTCTATAGGGCTTCTAGTAGAGTAGGAACGTCGAGGGGAGGGGAAGGAGGGTTTCTAGATGGTCTGACATGGTAACTTCAGCTGAAGGAATCTGTAGGTCTGGGAGCAATTCTATTTTTGGAAAATCTTAGAATTAGAAATGACAACAAAATACCCTGGGACTTGAGGAGGTGTCCATAAATGGTTTTCGATATCTGGTACTGAGTACGCTTGGAATAAGGGTTCAAGGATATGGTGAGCTTTCAGCCCTGTGCAAGACTACAGACAATACTTATGGAAGGTAATATCCTCATCCTAAAGAACTGATTCATGTTAAGAAGAAGAAGATGATTCATAAGTGTTCCAAAAGGACATGAAGGAAAACAATCTCTTTATGAAGTAGCACTTAAAGAGTTTGTCCATCTGGTTAAGCATTTCATTATGGATTGACTGAATTCGATGACTCACCCCACTTGCTGGCTTCTCATGGCCCATAAAATTTTACTGGTCTCGAAATTTTTATTCTCGAATGAATAAAATTGCTGTTTGTGTTGGTACAGATGATTATGATGTTTACAGTTTAGGAAATAAAGACTAGAACAGAATAAAAAAGCCATCCATTCACTCAACCAATACTTTTGGACAGTCTACTGTGTGTTAAGCACTGTTCTTGGAGGTAGGCATACAGCAGGGAAGAAGAGAATATCCTTGGTAGCATTTACAAGCTAGAGGAGGAGACATACGATAAATAATTAAATGAAAAAAATAAAAGATATAATATCAGATACTGATAAATGCTACCAATAATAATGCAGGTGGTTAGAGGTGGCCTTCCTGAAAAGATTTATTGACTAGAGAACTGAATGTTGAAAAGGAGAGACCCAGAGAAGAATGTTCCACACAGAGAAGCCGGCCTGCCTGTGTGAGAAAAAGAAAGCAAGTTCGTAGCAAGGTGACCATCTGCCCCAGTTTGCCTGGAATGGAGGGTGTTCTCAGAACACATGACTTTCAGTGCTAAGACAAACTGGGAATTGTTGGTCACCCTATGCATTCCCAGACACGCCAAATGAGAAGCTGTGACAGAGGATGAATTTGGAGAGTTAGGCAGGGGTGGGGGCTCCTGGAAGCATGGTCTGGAGTGATCTCATTCTGAGATTGATGAGAAGCTTTGTAGGGTATCTGTGGGTCCCAGGCTCTTATTCTAGAAGATTCCTATTCCATAATGGCGTTGACACTTGAATGATTTAGTACGTAGAATTGGATATATATGGAATGAGATTAGCAGCGTACTTCAGCGTTCTTTCCATCCTGCGGAATTTGGGAAAAGTGAAAAATATAAGAGGCTCAGAGTTGGAGTGATCTGTTTTTGTCATTTGCTGAAGTTGCTACAAAAGCTCCAGTGACAGGATGGGAAGAACAGGCAGTGGGTGGCCTTGGTATGAAGACTTTAATAGTGTAGGCCTTCATTTCTCAGTGGGATCGAGGGAGGGAGGATTCATTTTGGGAGGATTCAATTTATTTGTGGGAAAGGGGAGATTTGATTCATGGTATAGGGGCTTTATCTGTGAGAGTTTGAGAATGAGAGGGATTGCATTCGTAAATTTGGTAAGGTGGCAGGAAACATCAGACATTTGATGTTGCCATTGTGTTACTGGGGCTGTGTGATAATCTGGGGGTTCGTTGTTTAACCCTTTGTGGTGAACTGGGGTGGAATTAGAGCAGAGCATAGATCAAGGTGAGGAGAGAATGGAAGGTAACAACAAGAGATAATATTGCCTCGAAGGAATATTCATATCATGTACTGAGCCCTATCAGAAGCTTCTGGAGGTAACATTAAACGGGCATTTATAAAGGGCTTAGGGACTGAATTGGGATTCCATTGATTCTCTGTGGCTACATAGTGGCCAAAGACTAGGGACACAGCCCCACAATGATGCTGGCGGGACATCTCTGACATCTCTCTGCTAAATTGGTCTCTCAAGGGAGACAGCCCATCTCTAGTTGGCTGCTAGATTGCTAATCCACACCCCCATCATCTTTCATTTTTTTAATTTTTTTAATTTGTTTTTTTAATATGAAATTTATTGTTAAATTGGTTTCCATACAGCACCCAGTGCTCATCCCCACAGGTGCCCTTCTCAATGCCCATCCCCCACCCTCCCCTCCCTCCCACCCCCCTTCCACCCTCAGTTTATTCTCAGTTTTTAAGAGTCTCTTATGGTTCGCCTCCCTCGCTGACTTATTTTTTTCCCTTCTCCTCCCCCATGGTCTTCTGTTAAGTTTCTCAGGATCCACATTAGAGTGAAAACATATGGTATCTGTCTTTCTCTGTATGACTTATTTCACTTGGCATCACACTCTCCAGTTCCATCCACGCGGCTACAAAAGGCCAGATTTCATTCTTTCTCATTGCCACGTAGTATTCCATTGTGTATATAGACCACAATTTCTGTATCCATTCATCAGTTGCCCCATCATCTTTTAAATGAATGTAAGACTCCCTCCTTATTGGTCTCCCAAATCTCATTCTTCCCTCCCAGACTCTATACTCAGCAGAACAGCGATCTTTTAAAAACAAGTTCCCATCACACCCTGCTTAAAAGTCTGCTAACAGCTTCCTGTTATAACAAGGAGAAAATTCAAGCTCTTCTGCATGCTCTATGGGCCCTGCATCTGGCCCCTGCCTTCCTCTCCCTGCTCATCTTCTAGCATTCTGTCTTCCCTCGGGCCACTCCAGCCACACTGGACTTCCTGTTCCTCCAGCAACACTCCAGCTTGTGACTATATCAAGGCCTTTATACTCAGTGGTCCCACTGCCTGGAATAGTCTTCTCCCCATGTTTGCTGGAGTTCCTCCTTCATATTATTTAGGTATCTACTTAAATGTCACTTCCTTAGAGACTCCCTTTCTGTCTCCACTATCTAAACTCGCCACCACCCTGTCACTTTCTATCACCTCAGCCTGCTTTATTTTCTTCATAGCATTGAGTACTCATCTGTTTCATTTATTCTGCTAGATTGATAAGAAATCCAGGACGTTGTTTTTTTATGAGTCCGTGGCGCTCAGAGCTGCTGTCCTTGTCCAAGAAGTTCTCTCCTAGTTACCTTCGTTCCCTTTCTTCTGGGGCCGATGGATGTACTTTGGATTTACCTCTTTACACATGGCGGTGCTAAAGTTTGAGTCTTGGGTTTGGTCTTTAGAGTTGAAGTAGACAAAACTCACATATGAAATGTATTTTTTTTTTTTTGCACTACCTGTACTAAAGAGAAAAAGACCCTGTGCATTAACCCACTGAAGTTGTGCATTAGACTATTAGGCTAGCGAATAAGAAGAAGCCTTAATTCTTGCTTTGGTCAATCATTATCTTGTCCATTATCTCTCCCAGTGACCTCCCACGGAGAGGTTATTGTCTGGCAGATGATTCAGACATTCCGAGGTTCTCTGCCCAAAACAATATTACTATGATCTCTTTAGAATACTCCATTGTATCATTTGCAACATTTAAGCTTGCCAGAAGTGCCGGGAATACTATTAACAACATCAAAAGATTTTTTTTTTTCTTAACCAAAGCAAAGGAAAATCTCTAGTTATCTTAAAATATATTTAAGGCAGTATATCTCATTTTCATCTTGCTTGTACCTAATCTTTTCAGTGTGGAAATGACCAGTGACATACTAATGATTAAAACATAAATGAACGTCTCCACCACAGAAGAGTGTGAAAAGTTAAAGACAAGTTTTTCTGTTTTCATGTTAGAAGTTTACATTAAATAAACTAAGATAAGCTTCAAGTATGCTTAATTTCTGTGTTAAAACTCTCTTTTCCTGAATGTTATTGATCGGGCTAGATATGTGATCAGTTTAATAGGAAATACTTTGCATGTAGCTTTAAAATGTTTTCCAGTTTTTGTGTTTATTTACCAAGGAAGCTGTTTTCATACTGGGTTTAAACCAAATGGTTGAGTGCATATGAATTTGACCTGTCTGAAAACTTACTGCATGGCTTGGTTTCTAAAACTCTGTTTCTTGGTTTGATTTGATGGGTTTTGAATCATTTATTATTGGAATTCACCTTCAATTAAGTGTGTGAAAGATAATGCTTTAATCTTTTGTATCTTCTGTGTTCAAGTCTGCTCCCTCTGAGCTTGCCTCTGTGTTAATACATTGAAGATCATTGCCGAGAGGGCTGCGGGGGGCGGGGGGGGGGGGGGTTGGAGTGGATACAGAATGGGAGAGGGGGAGAGAGATAGAGAGAGGTTTAGAGAGAAGGTCAGAAAGAAGAGAGGGGGGTAGAGAGAGAGGGAGGGAGAGAGAGAGAGAGAGAGAGAGATTTTTTCCTTATTCTCTTTTCTGTTTCTTCTCGTTAATGCTTTCTTGGTCCCTGATCGCTTGTCTTATTTTTAGAAGTCAACGTTCTTCTCCTTTCTCAAGTTTTGCTTAATTTCTTCTCCTCAAAACCCTTTAAATCTTTTTAAATTCTTAATTTTTTTTCAACGTTTTTTATTTATTTTTGGGACAGAGAGAGACAGAGCATGAACGGGGGAGGGGCAGAGAGAGAGGGAGACACAGAATCGGAAACAGGCTCCAGGCTCCGAGCCATCAGGCTCCGAGCCATCAGTCTCCGAGCCATCAGCCCAGAGCCCGATGCGGGGCTCGAACTCACGGACTGCGAGATCATGACCTGGCTGAAGTCGGACGCTTAACCGACTGCGCCACCCAGGCGCCCCAAAATCTTTTTAAATTCTTTAAAATGTTTATTTATATCTGAGAGAGAGAGAGACAGTACAAGCAGGGGAGGGGCAGAGAGAGAAGGAGACAGAATCTGAAGCAGTCTTCAGGCTCTAAATTGTTAGCACAGAGACCAATGCAGGGATCAAACTCAGGAACCGTGAGATCATGACCTGAGCCAAAGTCAGACACTTAATCGACGGAACCACCCAGATGCCGCTCCTCAAAACCCTTTAATAGGTAAGAGAATCAAACGCCAAATGGTAAAAAGTAGAATGTAGTGATTAAAAGGCTGCATTCTGAAGCCAGACTCCCTGGATTTGAATTCCCAATCAACTACTTACTAGCTATGTGAAGATGGGCAATTTGTTTTAGCTCTCAGTTACTTCCTCTGTAAAATGGGAAGATCACCGCTCATCTGGTATTATTTAATGATGGTTCTTTAATTCAATGCATTAGTAGATGTAAAGTGCTAATAACAGTGCCTGGAGGTGAGTAAGCACCCAATAAACATTTGCTCTCATTATAATTTCCCTTCCAAATCCTGAGTCATGCATATCTTTATCCAAAAGTGTTACATAAGACAAACCTTGGGTCACACTAGTGCTCCTGTGCGTGGCCTGTGCTCCCTTGCCCCAACATGTTTGCCGGTTCAAATCAGGTTAAATTCAACACTGTGGACAGCTGAGAAGGAGAAATTAATCATAATAAGAGTATTCACAGTGTGTCTGGAGGAAGGGGCAGGCCATGTACGCCCATTAGTCTTGAAGATGAGGAAGGGAGGTGGCTACAGAAAGGTGGCCGGGAGCCTGGGGCTCCTTTTTGTGCTGCCTTGTGAGACCACCCTTTCCCCACAGTGACTCTCCTGGGACATAGGTCTGGCCCAGCAGCCCAGACTAACCAGGCTGTAGGACTCAGGACAGTCACTTGACTTTGAGGAACACTTGGGAAAGCTTAGCGTCCCAGGATTTAGCATCACTACCAGGTCCCTTTTTGTTATAGGTAAGGTGTAATGTAAATTCGTAATTATTAATTTTTACTTATATTTGTGAAAAAACAGAAATTCTTCATTAATAACAGATAATTAATCTGTTTCCGTGATCATTTATGTCGGCATGCCTATTCCTAAAGAATAAAATATTTACATTGATTATACATGTATACTATATTATTCAAAAATTTTAAATGATAATTTCTTTAAGGATTATTGGCTGATACAGTAGGGGAGTTTAGGCAGATAGTCAGCACTAAGCAACTTTTACATTATAGATATTAATCAAATTCTATTTCATTTCAGGCACAGGTTTTTAAAAGATAGGTACAAATCATGCAAAAGCCAGTGTGCCTATCAGGGAGTCACTTTTCAATAAAAAGGCAATTTTTTACTAGCGGGGTACCTTACAATGGCAGTAGAAGTAATGTTAATCTAAGACCTATCTGATTTTGAAGTACAAGTTTGTTTGCATTGGCCGTAGAAAAGTCTTTGCTTAATGACCAAAAGCCAGATGTAGAAACTGTAAATCTGTCTTTTCAATAAGGAACACTGCTCCTATACAATCCTCTTTTCATTCTCAAATCCTGAAAACCAGGACTTTTCACCAAATAGTCATTAGACCTCCAGCATCCACAATTGCTCAGGCCTTTTGTGGCACAGAGAGTTGCAAATATTTTCATCTGGCTCTAACATCAAGGAAAATAACCGTCGGTCTGGCCTCATGAATCTACCAAAGGCAAGTTTACCTCCTGGGAAATCAAGGCTGTATAATGTTCTTCTTTCTGGAAGTCATGGTATCATCTAGCTATATTTCAGTTAATAGCGAATCATTGAACAGACATCTTGAAAATCAGAGCTACATTGGAGGGAATTAAAATTAGTGGGAATTAAAAGAATTAAAATTAGTGGGAAGATTGTCTGATATTCTCACACACAAAAAAAATCTCATAAATGTCTGCAGTCTTAACAGAGCAAATGCCTTTTTTAAATAAATAGCAATATTTAATGTGTAGAAATAAAAGAATGGTTTTTATTTATGCAATAAGAGAAAATAAATTTTAAAATAAACTTTTCCCCTAAGGAAATATAACTTAATCAAACATTAAAATCTTTTAGGTATCACATTCATGGGTCAGAATTATGGAAAAGTGTTTTGAACTTGAGGAAAAAAAATTCTCTAAGTGAGTAATAAATCTGGAAAACTTAAAAATCCTAGAATCAGTCATGACTGCTTGGTTTGCCAGGGAAAAAATTTCTATTCAAATTGTCTCAAACAACAGAAAGAATTTATTGGGTCATAAAACAATAACAGAAACTGATTTCAGGCATAGTTGGATCCAGGCACTTAGATGATGTGATCAGAAATTGTCCTTTCTCTCTCTCTTTCTTCACTCTCAGGCAAGTCTTTCCCTATGTGAAAAAAAGGATTACCACAAGCAATCCTACTTAGGCTTATAGGATTCGGGTAGCTTGAAATCTGGAAAGAAGAAAGATCATTTCCCCACTCTCTTAAATAATCTCCCCAAAGAGCTCTGATTAATACTGCGTGGGTCATGTGCCTAAACTGGGCTAAGTATTATACCTACAGGGGTAAAATCATGTGCCTATCCTCATATCCAGGAAGTATTGTAATGAAATTGATGGCCCCATCATAATCACAGTATGAGGGAAAGGAAGCAGGACAGAAAAAATAAAAAAATAAATAAAACCAGATGTTTGCCCTGATACAGTAAATATATAGTTACTCTGTTGAAGTGATGTAACTTCACTAGAGGTTACTTGTCAGAATTGCTCAAGGAGAATTTATTGACTTCTGGTATGGATGTGGCAATTTACATTCAGGAGTCTCCTCTTTTCTTAGGTACTATCAGGAAGAAAACAATCAAAATTTAAAAACAAAACCACAAATTCCATTTTTAACAACACTTGAAGTCACAAAATGTCTAAAGTTTCCACAGACGATAGAGTTTATGCAGAAGCTATACGGAAAGGAGTGGAGAACACTAGAGAATAAAAACATGACACTGGCAGAGTTCTGAATATGTAACCAGAATGTACTTCCTGGAGGAGAGAACTATACCTGAAGGCCAAAATTGTTTGCCTATATCTTCAAAGGGTGATGCAGAAATGTAAGTGAACTAGTTGAAGGAAGAGGTCACTATTCTTCACTCCTAACCAAATAGAATGATTGAAATCAGAAAAAGAGTAGAGAAGGATTTACCAAAAAAAAAAAAAAAAAAAAGAATTATCCAAAAACCACATTTGCTTCATGCAGCCTAGGTGTGTGATAGCAGAAGATAAGGCAGGGTCTATGTTACCAAGAAAACAAAAACAAAACACAAAACAGTTACTCTAGAGCTCTACCTTCTTCCATCCCACTTACAGCAAACTCTTCTTATAACAGGCCCACAAACACTCAAGTCATAATAATAAACCATAAAAAGGAATTAGTACACATCTATGCAAGGAAGTCATAAGCATAAAGGAGAAAACAAACAACAAAATTTACTAACAAAGCCACTTACCAAGTTTAAAAGAATGTTGCCATGGAAGAGTCTAACTTTTAAACAAACATTTTATTATTTTACTGAAGCATTTTAAGTAAGTGTAGCAATGGCCTCTGTGAATGAAGACCACAAAACAGAATCGCAAGAACTTAAGGAAGAGATAGAGACACAACAATAGTAAGTAAGCCAGCATAACTCAGTAAGGACGTCAGGAAAATTAAAGCATCAAAAAGTGAAGAAGGAATCAGAAGGAGCTCAAAAGTGAATAAATACTGGGAAAAAGCAGTAATGGACACAGATGAAAGAAATGACAAAAATAAACAGAATATAGTTGGAACAGGTAGTTAAAAAGGATTAGAGAAAAAATGTTGGTAATAGGGGAAAGAGATACAATGTATGCATAATTGGAGACAATGAAAGCGGGAAAATGGAATATGTAAAATATTTAACGATACAATTCAAGAAAACATTCCTAAAATAAAAAGCATTTGAGTCTAAATATAAAAAGCAGGTTATGTATTACAGATGTTCAACACCTGCACATTTTTGGTAAGTTTACTAGATTAAAAAAAAAAAAATGAATCCTTTGGGTAGCCGGGAAAAGATCTCACTTATATGAGACAGAAAATCAGTCTTCTCTTATATATCTTCACAGCAAAATTTAATGTCAAACACCAAATGATAATCCATAAGACTTTTAATGTTTATTTATTTTTGAGAGAGAAAAAGAGACAGACAGACCATGAGTGGAGGATGGGCAGAGAGAGGGAGACAGAATCTGAAGCACACTCCAGACTCTGAGCTGTCAGCACATATCCTGACGTGGGGCTCAAACTCATGAACCTTGAGATCATGACTGGAACCAAATTCCGATGCTGAACCAACTGAGACACCCAGGGACCCCTATTTATTTATTTTTGAGAGAGAAACACAGAGAGAATTTGAGCAGGGCAGAGACAGAGAGAGAGGGAGACAGAGAATGCCAAGCAGGCTTTGCACTGTCAGCACAGAGCCTGACTTGTGGCTCAGTCTTGCAAACCATGAGATCATGACCTGAGTCGAAACCAAGAGTTGGATGCTTAGCCAACTGAGCCACCCAGGTGGCCCACAATCATCCTTAATAGGGAAAAACTTAGAACTTTCCCCCCAGGTCAGGAATAAGACAAGGATGTCCATTCTCATCACTTTTATTCAACAGTGCTGGAAGTCCTAGCCACAGCAATCAGACAACAAAAAGAAATAAAAGACATCCAGATTGGTAAGGAAGAAGTAAAACTTTTACTATTTACAGATGGCATGATACTCTATATAGAAAACCCAGAAGACTGCACAAAAACCTGCTAAAACTGATAAGTGAATTCAGTAAAGTTGCAGAATACAAAACCAATCTACATAAATCAGTTGCATTTTTATACACCAATAATGAAGCAGCAGAAAGAGAAATTAAGAAAACAATCCCATCTGCAATTGCACCAACAATAATAAGATACTTAGGAATAAACTTAACCAAACAGGTGAAAGACCTGTATTCTGAAACTATAAAACACTGATAAAGAAAATTATAGATGACACAAAGAAGTGGAAAAAATATTCCATGCTCATGGATTGGAAGAACAAATATTGTTAAAATGTTTCTAGTACCCAATGCAATCTACTCATTTAATGCAATTCTTATTGAAATACCAACAACATTTTTTACAGAGCTACAACAAATAATCCTAAAGTTTGTATGGAACCAAAAAAGACCCCAAGCAGCCAAAACAACCTTGAAAAAGCAAAGCAAAGCTGGAGGCATCACGATTTCATACTTCAAGTTATATTACAAAGCTGCACTAACCAAAACAGTATGGTACTGGCACAAAAATAGACACATAGATCAATGGAACAGAATAGAAAGTTCATAAATAAGCCTACAACTATATGGTCAATTAATCTTCGACAAAGCAGGAAAGAATATGCAATGGAAAAGGACAGTCTCTTCAACAAATGGTGTTGGTATAACCGGACAGCAACATGCAAAAGTCTAAAACTGGACCACTTTCTTACACAATACACAAAAATAAACTCAAAAATAGGTTAAAGTCCTAAATGTGAGACCTGAAACAATAAAAATCCTAAAAGAGAACACAGGCAGCAACTGCTCCGCTGTCAACATAATAAATTTTTTCTAGATAGGGTTCCTGAGGCAAGAGAAACAAAAGCAAAAATAAACTATTGGACTACATCAAAATAAAACATTTCTGCACAACAAAGGAAATAATCAACAAAAGTGAAAGGCAACCTAAGGAATGGGAGGAGATATTTACAAATGATATATTCAATGCATATTGTATTGAATTTAGTATTTAGTATCCAAAATATATAAAACTCAACACCCAAAACACAAATAATCCAATTAAAAATGGGCAGAAGTCATGAACAGACATTTCTGCAAAGAAGACATCCAGATGGCCAATGGGCAGATGAAAAGATACTCACCATCACTTGTTATCTGGGAAATGCAAATCAAAACTACAATGCTATACCATCTCAGACCTGTGAGAATGGCTAAAATCAACAACACAAGAAACAACAGGTGTCGGTGAGGATACAGAGAAAAAGGAACCCTTGTATACTGTTGGTGGAAACGTAAACTGGTGCAGCCACTGTGAAAAACAGTACAGAGGTTCCTCAAAAAGTTAAAAATAGGGACACCGGACTGGCTCAGTTGGAAGAGCATGTGACTCTTGATCTCAGGATTGTAGGTTTGAGCCCCATGTGGGGTGTAGAGATAATTTAAATAAAACTTTTTTTAAAAGTTAAAAATAGAACTACCCTAAGATCCAGCAATTGCATTACTGGGTATTTACCCAAAGAATACAAAAACACTAATCTAAAGGGATACATGCACCCCTATGTTTATAACAGCATTATTTATAACAGCCAAGAAATGGAAGCCCAAGTGTCCATTGATAGATGAATGGATAAAGAAGATATACACAATGGAATATTATTCAGCCATAAAAGTAATGAAATCTTGCCATATGCAAATACAGGGATGGAGCTAGAGAATATAATGCTAAGCAAAATAAGTCAGTTAGAGAAAGACAAATATCATACGATTTCACTCATGTGGAATTAAAAAAAAACAAAAAACAACAAATGAGCAAAGGGAAAAAAAGAGAGAAAGAAAGACAAAGCAAGAAACAGACTCTTAACTATAGAGAACAAATTGATGGTTACCAGAGGGGAAATGGGTGAGTGGGTGGGTTAAATAGGTGATGGGTGTTAAGGAAGGCAGGTGTCCTGATGAGCACTGGGTGATTTATGGAAGTGTTGAATCACTATGTTGTGCACCTGAAACTAATATAACACTCTGTGAACTATACTGGAATTAAAATAAAAACGTAAAAAAAAGAAATAGAAGTCAAATGATAAGTGTCAAGAACTGATCATGAAAATTAAAGGTACATCTTCAAGTATTTGAAATGTATTTTCCATAAACCTTTCAGTTTTCAAAATAAAAACCTTCAATTTTCATAAACCTTTCATATATATATATCAATCATACTGGGCACGAATGGAAACCTCAGTATATTCCAAAGAGTAAAATTAATACAGGAATCATCCTCTGATCACAATACAGTGAAACTAGAAATTAACAAAAACCACAACCAAAGCCCCCATTTCCCACAAATTTGAAGTCCTAAGTACAACTCACTAAAAAAGAATTTTTAATCTCAAATTATAAAATGTCTCACAAATGATGATAATTAAAACACTTCATATTAGAATTTATGAGATACAGCTAATACAATGTTCAGAGAAAATATTATAGTCTCAAATATTTTATCAATAAGTAGGAAAGATTTAAAAATGGAATTGGCATATATATTAAAAATATAAGAAAAGGAATAAAAAATTGAATATTAGTAAGGATTCATAGAGATGACATTAATCCGTAAATAAATAAACCAGGGGCACCTGGGTGGTTCAGTTGGTTGAGCATCCAACTCTTGATATTGGCTCAGGTCATAATCCCAGGGCCGTGGGATTGAGCCCTGGGTCAGGCTCTACACTGAGTGTGGAGCCTGCTTGGGATTCTCTCTCTCATCCACCTACCTCGTTCTCTCTCTCTCTCTCTCTCTCTCAAATAAAAAAAATGAACAAAATAAATAAAGAAGAAAATAAATAAACCAACGAAGAAATAATTGTAAGCAATAAATAAGTCTGAAAGCTGTTTTTATTGAAAAAGTTGGATTAAAACTTTCACTGTCCTAATTTTTTAAAAATTCAGAAGTGAAAACAATTAAGAGAATTACGACAGTATTTTGCCCAATTCCATACCAATAAATGAAAAATATCTAGATGAAAAGGGCATTTTTATTGGAAAATGTAATTTACCGAAACTGACTCCAGAAGAAATAGAAAAATCTAACTGCAAAGAGGAAACAAAGAAAACTGCCACTTTTTTCCAAAATGCACCAAGTGAAAATAGGCTAATGGAGGATTTACATCAAACTTGTGGAAGATAATGTTATTTAATCAGTTTCAAAATATAGATAAAAAAGGAAAGTTTCCAAATATTTTCCACAAAATAGAAGGTATCTTGTGGACTGAAGCCTGATGAAAATCATCCCTGTATTTGTTTCTGTGTTGCATCATACATTATCACATATTTAGCAGCCTAAAACAACACATGTTTATGATCTCATATTTTGTATGGGTCAGGAGTCCAGGCACAACTACTCGGTCTTCTGCCATCAACATATTAGTTGGGCTGCGTTCTCATCTGGATGCCTGAAGAAAGAAAAATCTATTTCCAAGCTCACTTAAATTGTTACCAGAATTCATTTCTCTGTGGCTGTAGAATTCATGGAAGTTTGCTTTTTCAAAGCCGACAATGGAGTGAGAGACTCCAGAAAATTTTGCCAGGAAGATAAAGATTTATATAATGTAATGTAAATATGGGAGTTCTATCCCATCACCTTTGTCATATTGTATTGGTTAGAAGCAAGTCATGGAAGGATACAACCCATATTCAAGGGAAGGCAATTAAACAAGGGCATAAACACCCCAAGCGCACTTTAAAAGTTTGTCACTGTAACCCCCTAACAAAACTATATGGACCTCTCATGTATAAATGTCAATATAAAATGTTTAAATAAAATATCGGCAAGAAGAATATAGCTTCACCTGAAAAGAACACAGTATTCCAATCTAGTGTAGATAACTCTAGAAATACAAGGATAGTTCAATATTATAAATGTATTATTATGATCCATTTTATTCATAAACCTAAAATTAAAAAAAAATACAGTTACTTCCATAGATGCTGAAAAAGCATTTAACCCAATTCAACAGCCATTCTTATTTTTAAAAACAGTTAAGTACTAAACACTTAATTAAGTTGCTCTTTAACCTAATAAAATATGTTTAATCTAATAGCCAGCTAGATTATTCTAAGTTAATAACAAGAAAGATATCCAGTATCATTGGCATTATTTAAGATTGTATTGGAGGTACCAGCCAAATGCACTTAAAATAGAGAAAGAGGGGCACCTAGCTGGCTCAGTCAGTTAAGCGACTTTGGCTCAGGTCATGAGCTCGTGGTTCACGAGTTTAAGCCCTGCATTGGACTCTGTGCTGACAAGTCAGAGCCTGGGGCTTGCTTCAGATTTTGTGTCTCCCTCTCTCTATGCCCCTCCCCTGCTCACGCTCTCTCTCTCTCTCACAAATAAGTGAACATTAAAACATTTTTAAATAGAGGAAGAAAATATAGAGACACACAAAATTGGAAAGAAAGGAGTAACATTACTTCCTTTCGTAAATGGCGTAAATATGTACCTGGAAGCAACACCTAAGAGAGTTGATAAAACTCTATTACAAACAGCAATGGAATCCAGTTAGTTAAACCAGTAGAAAATAAATATAAACTAAGACCAAGCTCAATTCCTACATAAATAAGATGAAAATAGCCCCTTTCTCTTGTGATGAGAGACTCAAGCTACCTCTCAAGGCACGGGCCCCTCAATCTTACTCAATGATGTTGAAGACTTCAGCGTGATTCCCCACACTTGATGGTAGTTGCCATAATGCTGCATGTGCAAAGCCACACTGTTTATGACACCATATCTCTGTTCTCTCAACAAGGCCTGCAATTCAATTCCCTCAGGAAGACATCTCTGATTATACTCAGCACATTCTCTGCATGCCATTACTCTGCATGCCCTTAGCACTTAGGGTAACAGTTTGTCTTGTCCTAATTTGTGTTTCCTTATATGTTGCTTGCTAAGTAAGTGTTAAGTGGTGCATGTTTTATTTACCCAAATAAAGATTTTGAAAATCTTGTCTTTTCTATACCCCTACCTATAGTGCCTGGCTGGAATAGTCCGGGCCCAAGTATGCAATAAATGTTTCTTTTAATTTTTTGATCAATTTGTGATATAGGGAACATAATTTCATAGTTAGGACATTACAAGAGATATAATGGCATACATTGAAAAGTCTTTCTCCTATCTTATTCCCCATCTTCTCCATTCCCATCACCCACAGATGACCCCTGTTGGTATTTTCTTGTTTATCTTTCCAGAAAAAAAATGTATTCGTGTGTGAGCCAAGACAGTTATAGCTTCTCTTTTTTCTTACCCCTTTTATATAAAGAGTAATGTATCCATTTCTGCAAATCTTAACAGTATATTTCAAATAGCTTCCCATTAATACACAGAGACCTCCTCTAATTTTTAAATTGTCCACTTTATTATAAGTGCATACTACCATTTATTTAACCAGGACACTATTAATTGATATTAATTTGATTCCAATCTTTTGCTATTATAAGTAGTACTTTTCCATTGGCCTATTAGATAGAAATAGATAGATTTTCAGTAAAATTATAGATACATATGTAGATTCATTTGCATTGAAACTATTATATGTTGATGGCCGAGAACACCCCTGGCCCTCTAAGATGACTTTTCATGTTTATGTTCTAATTCATGACGTATTCTTGGAAACAGCCATATTCCCCGCCCTTTCTTTCACTGTGATTATAATAGGAAGCCAATCACTCCCAACAAGGACAAGCATCACTCAAGGGAAGGGCTAGCCTTACTGCCTTAATACAGGATTGTGAAAATAGAGAGGGTGGCTAATTTCATCTCTTTTTATAAAGATTTGTTTAGTAAGAATATTTCTGGACATATAGGCAGATGATCCATGTGTGCTACGGCAATCAAAATAACTACACTTGTGAACCATGTATTACCACGTTAAGAACTTGAATTTTGAAAGCAGACCACTTCTATATGTAACTTTGGGCAACTTACTGCCTTATTTGCATTTCAAATGAGTGCATCTGTAAAATGCAGATACCAATAGTTCTTACTTAGTGTCTGACAAGTAACACTATGTAAATAACAGTTGATATTATTATTACTCTTTTTAGGAAACATTAACTAATATGTACTTATCACTCATAATAAAAGCAAAATGCTTACATTCTGCTGTCAACCCATAGAAGATATGGTGGAGGCAGATCGTGCCCAGAGGGCCCCCACTGATGCCTAGATGCTTAGCTATCAAACTTGATTAGGCTCTACAGAACCATTGGCCAAACTCACTGACCCAAAGTGACTTTTGCACCAGTGGTTTTGCACAACCTCGTTTCTATATCCAGGCCTAGACAGGGGCTGGCTTTTATGAATTGCACTAGGCTCCCAATTGTTTTATTTACACACAGTGATCTGCAACGGTACTTGCTTTACTGTTGCAACGAACAGGGCATACGAACACCTGAGTATTCGTATTACTTCAGCACAGGGAGTGAGAAAGCAACAAACTTATCAAGAACTGTTAAAATTACAGTGAAGCCATGTTTTAAAATGATAGCAACCAGAGAATTCAGGCAAAGTGAAAAAAATCCCTCACTGTACTGAGCAAGCACCCCACACCCCCTCCAAAATCACCTATAATACTGAATCTATGATATTGACTAACCTCCCCCTGGGAGGCTGGAGCTGAAAATAGAGACAGGGCAGAGACCACTGTTGCTCGTAATGGTAGGGATTACATGTTAACATTGATTTATTTCATTGACTGGTTGCTGCCCATCAATATCATGGTAGAACAATGGCATCTGTGCTGAATCTAATGACTTTTATATTTATTTGTTCTCCTCAAAACCTCTTAGGAAACGAATCGATCTTAACCCCCAAATTAAGCACAATTTCTCAAATGCCCATGTGTTATGTTAACTTCTCTAGTGTTACTCTTTTAAAACTGGTTCTAAAACAGAAAAAGGAGTTTAACATCTGTGAATGAAAGACTGAATATAGGATTCTAACACAGTTTTCAATTTCCAAAATAAAACTCGCATAAAGAAAACAAACATGTTTCTCCTGCATTTGATTGTCTGTTGACATCTTGCAACTATTTCCACACCATTCTTTGTTCTTCCCTCTACTGTGAGCGCTGAAGGCCTGAACCCACATTTCTCAGATGTCCTTGCCACCGGGTTCCAGTTTAAGAGCTGCGAGTCAGAGGCCCCTGTGTGTGATTTTCCCGGCAGAAGTGAGGAAGGGCCAAGATGGCTCCTGTCATGGTTGGAAGCTATATGGGCCTCAGCAGAGGTCCAGAAGACAGATGTGATGATTTTGCCAGAATTTTCTAGAAACCACCTACGTTAGGGCTATAGGTAGTGAGGTTATTAATGGTGGCTCCCTGAGATTCCTGCCTTCCTGATTTCTTGAGTATCAGCAGCAGCTTCCTTGACTTTTGCACAACTTGTTCTTCCAGTGGTTTTGTGTCTCTGACTCCTGAATTAACTCCCTTCCCACATGCACACACTAGAGCCATTTCTCTTTTCCTCTCTAATTCCTCATCAATACAACGATTGCTACCAACAGGAAAAGCCAGTGGAGTCTTTCCCTCACTTTGGACCGGGACAGATGTTTCTGGGCTCTTTTTGGCTTTCACATTCTCATCAGGTGTGGCCTTGGACCCAAGAGCTAGCCAGTCAAACGGGAGCCTAAAACAGATGCACCCGTCCAGTCTGGTTCTTACAAACTTTCCAAAGTTGATTCTCTTTTTTCCCCCCACCAACCAGCTGGATGGAACTGGCTCCCAGAGAAGGGCACAGCCCAAGGTAGAGAAAGTGTGTGTTCCTGATCAGCTCTAGAGTAGGGTCCTTCTCTCTCCGCCTCCCTTGCCCATGCAAGCCTCACTTCTTGGAAAAAGTAAGATTTTATTGTGAGAAGACACTGAGATCCTGGGACTGTTACAAGTTAGCCTTCTATAGTTAGTGCATGGTCCTTGAACACAGGAAGTATATTCTCCAGCTTCTGCTTTTTTCTATGGAGCCAAACATACATCTATGGAGAGACTAGACAGTCAATAAATGTTTATGAAGGAAGGAAAAAAAGAGGTGAGGATAAATATATTTAAATAAGGATAATTTAATAATCGGGTGATCGCTGGAGGAGGTTAGCTCCAACATATAGTAGTGATCATATTGTCACATACGTTTGAATGAGAAAAAGGCACCAGCCCTCCCGACTATGCTAGCTGTTATGGCCAAGGGAAAGAATTAATACAGCACAGAGGTTAAAAACATAGAAGTTCAAAACTGCTTTGCCACTTTCTACCTGGTTGTCTTGGAAAAGAGAGGAGCTTGGGGTTTAGTTTCTTCATTTATTCATTTCATCTGGGGACAATGATCATAGCATAATTATCTCAGAGGGCCATTATGTAGATTCCATGAGCCCACACTTGTAGAGTACTGTGAAAAATGCCTGGCACATCGTATTGTGTTTGTCAATGTGAAAGATAAAAATATTGAAAATATCCTGGCCTCTCTTGTCTTTGGCAATGAAGCCTTGTTTGATTCTATTCTCTATTTTCTACACTCCATCCTTTAACACTGATTTTGATTTGGGTGCTATGGATTCCTTTGACTAGAGCTCTGTAAAGGAAAAACCTACCATTTTCCACCTGTGTAAGGAAAAACCCAGTTTTTCCCTTCTGGGTTTCTCTCCTGTGAGTCTCTCTTACTAGTCACAGAGAGCGTTTGACTTCTGACCCTTCTGGTCACCAAATTTGTGGGGGTTTTCTGCCTCAATGAGACATTCTCTGTGATGTCAGCTGGGGGTCCTACACTTTAACTCAATTCTATCACTGCCTGGAGATAGTGTCAGATCCACGGCTTACGAGCTCAGTCCTGCAAGACTATCTGCCCCCCCCACCCCTCTTCAGATACCAGTCTCAAGCCCAGATTATTACCCCTGCTTCTGACCAACTGGCTATAGATCAGGGGTTCCAATGATCCCCTTCCTTTGGTTCAATTAATTTGCTGGAACAGCTCACATTTTCAGGGAAACACTTCACATCCACCAGTCTATTAAGGGATGGGATAAAGGATGCAGCTGAACAACCAGATGAAGAGACGCAGAAGACAAAGTCTGGGCGGGCGTCAAGTGCAGTAACTTCTGTCCCTGTCGAGTTGAGGTGTGAAACCCTCCCAATGTGGATGTGTTCACCGATTTGGAAGCTCTCCGAACCCCCTTCTATTGAAATCTTACCGAGGCTTCCTCACATGGCATGATCAATTATTAACTCAATTTCTAGCCCCTCTCACCTCTCTGAAGAATGAGGGTAGGGCTGAAAAGCTTCTAATCATGGCTTGGTTTGGGTGACCAGTGCCCATCCAGAAGCCAACTCAGAGTCACCTCAATGGAGCAAAAGATGTTCCTAGTACTCTTTTTTTTTTTAATTTTAACTTGTTTTATTTTTTATTTTTTTAAATTTACACCCAAATTTGTTAGCATCTAGTGCAACAATGATTTCAGGAGTAGATTCCTTAGTGCTCCTTACCCATTTAGTCCATCCCCCCTGCAGAACCCCTCCAGCAACCCTCAGTTTGTTCTCCATATTTATGAGCCTCGTCCCCCTCCCTGTTTTTATACTATTTTTGTTTCCCTTCCTTTATGTTCATCTGTTTTGTCTCTTAAAGTCCTCATATGAGTGAAGTCATATGATTTTTGTCTTTCTCTGACTGACTAATTTCACTTAGCATAATACCCTCCAGTTTCAGCCACTTCGTTGCAAATGGCAAGATTTCATTCTTTGTGATTGCCGAGTAATACTCCATTGTATATACATACCACACCTTCTTTATCCATTCATCCATTGATGGACATGTGGGCTCTTTCCATACTTTGGCTATTGTCGATAGGGCTGCTATGAACATGGGGTGCATATGTCCCTTCGAAACAGCACACCCGTATCCCTTGGATAAATGCCTAGTAGTGCAATTGCTGGGTCGTAGGGTAGTTCTCTTTTTAGTTTTTTGAGGAATCTCCCTACTGTGTAGAAAATAATAGGGATTTTAGGAGCTCTGTACCAGGAACTGGGGGCAAAGATCAATATACACATTTTTTATTATCTCACAAAGTCATAAAAAGACTTGGGCTTTTCCCCATCTTCACAATTTCTGTTCGTTTTTTTTTTTTTCCTGGTTTACACGAATCCTTAATTCGCTTCCACATTGGTTTGTTTATTACCTCAGACATATTATTCTTACATTCTTACTACATTAATGTCCAGTTAACAGCAAATGTCCCCCTTCTTCCTCGACAGCTTTAAAAAATACTTCATCAGGTTTTATTTTTCTAGTATGACTTCTAAGGACTTCACAGAAATATTTAAGAAATTCTAGGTTGTATAGCCCCAGTCCACCAAGTCTGAGGCCACAAATCCTCCTTTCCATTTGTATTTTGTTCCGTGGCGCACAGCCTCTCTCTCTGTTTCTGTTTCCCTCTGTCTCTCAGCTACATGTTATGACATTCGGTGTCTGTAACCTGTTTGGCCCCCGACACGTTATTCACCACACCACCAATTTCCCCCCCGTAAGTACCTCTGGACGGCCAATTCACTGACTTTTACTGTCACTCAGTTTCTCTGTGCACTTCTTTCCCTACATCCACCCTGCCACGCACACACAGCTGTGATTTCCTTTCTCCTGTCACACCGCCTTTCTTGCTGAAATCAGCCCTGAGTCCTCAGTGACTCCTGCACATTTCCTCCAGGAGAAATTTGCTATGTGACGTTTATTCTGTTGTCACTAAACGGGCAGCACTCATAACATGCTGTTTTTAATTTGTGCTGCAGAGCTCAGACACATACGGTCCTCATGGAATTAGAGACAATGAACAGGTCTAAGACTCAGTGCCGTGACAACCTCCCAAATACGTAGCGCTTCTTCCCCCCACCCCCACTCCCACCCAATACAGTCATATCAACTCCTGAAGTCAGGGTAGGGAGAAACGTCAAGAAGATGGCATGCCTTTGACAGTTTGTTTCTGTCTTTCTTATCTTTGAAATAGGGTGATAGGCACACAAGACCCCTTAAGCCAAATGTTGTGGCCTTCTTCGTTGACTGGGAAGAATCTTCAGTTGAACTGTCATGATTTATTCCTGAATTGAAAAGCAGAAGAAAGTGTAGCTAATGATGCGGACAGCCATATATTTTTTTTTAATTTTTCTTTTTTAACGTTTTTATTTATTTTTGAGACAGAGAGAGACAGAGCATGAATGGGGGAGGGGCAGAGAGAGAGAAGGAGACACAGAATCGGAAGCAGGCTCCAGGCTCCGAGCCATCAGCCCAGAGCCTGACGCGGGGCTGGAACTCATGGACCGTGAGATGGTGACCTGAGCTGAAGTCGGATGCTTAACCGACTGAGCCACCCAGGCGCCCCGAGGACAGCCATATTGAGTGTTCTATCCGCAAGAGCTACAAGGTCAGCCCTTTACAAGTTACCGATGCTTTGGAAAAATATGTTTATATTAAAAGAGTATTTGTTAAATGTGTCTGTATCTCTTGCACTAGCTTGGTGCCGTCTTCGAGGGCCCTAGTGTCTGGTCGTAGCAGAGGGAGTTGGGCCACAAAAAAAGCGTAATCGGCGTGGGCAGAAGTAAACCCACAGGTATGCTGTTGAGGGATTTTGTGCGGTGTCTGTGTTCATTGCCATGATCTTCAATGGAACAAGCTGGGCGCCACACAAGGGGCCGCCGTGCAGATGACTCTGACCTCTGTAACTAACAGCGCTGCGCTTTGTTTTCACCTCTCTCCCTGTTATCCCTTTGGCAAAGCCCTTTTTCCATCTCGCCCTTCTCCGATGCTCCCCTGCTTCCGCTGGCCTCCCAGCATCCACCCAGGCAGCATCCTGTCTAGCTTGGTCTTCGAGGCCACAGGTTCTAAGCCTTTCTGCTCTCACTTCTTCCATTCCACACACCACAGTTTTCCTATTTTCTCTGCTTATCTATTAGTTCTTTAAGAGACTGACCCACAGCTAATTCACATTTTCCTCCCCACATCTAGAACAGAGATATAGCACAGAACAGAGGTTCAACATACGTGTGTTGGAAGGATGAATATTGACCCAGTCCCTCAAGATCGTACTGGCTTATAGTGACTCATAAAGTGTGCATGGGTAAAAATGCAATAATGCTTTGGCTTTCTTAGAAAATATTTAAACATTTTCATTATGAAAGTAAACCTGCTCCTTTTGAAACCTGTAGCAAAGCAGAATCATATGACGTGGAGTTCCTCTTGACTCTCCTACCTTCTAGCATCCGTCATTGCTGTGTACCCTTCTGAACATGTTCTAGGCATATACAATTACACAAATATGTCTATAATATATGAGTCTATTTATAATAAAGATATATAGAGATACAGATATCTTTATTTTAACACCTATGAAAGAATGCATGACCATCTTGCCCACATTCTTCAATAGTGAATAGTGAACTTGATGTTTCCTTACGACTTAGGTGTATGTATCTACAATGAACACGTATCACCATATAATAATAATTTAAAGGCTACCACTTCCTGAAATTCTGTGATGCCCTCCAAAACTGTTGAGTTGGTAAAAGTCCTTCCACAAATGATAGCCCTGTTTCCATCCCCCCCCAACCCCAATGCCTGGTTTTAACATGTTTAACATGTCTCCAACTCCTGCTTAGCTGTGAGTTGTTGCCTTTTTCCACTTTCAGTCTGTTTGTTTCTTTCCTCCTAATTTGCCATCTCTAATTTGTTATATGTTTGCAAATGAGATTAACGGGCTTACCCGGGATCTGCATAAGTTGAGGGTGAAGCCCTGAGGGAGGTCTTTGGAGGATCTTCTCTAAATGAGATGTGTGTACCTTTGGTCATGGGTTCTGCGATTTGAGAGTTACCTTGCAGAGAAGTTCCATGACAGCTTGCTGACAGGTGAAACCAGCCAACACAACCAAGATGGTGTCCTAATAAGTGTCCCTAGCATAAGGCTTGGTTCCAAACTGGGGAGTTTCCCTGGTTGGCAGAGACTCAAATAATTCAACTGTAATCTAAAAACAAAACAAAACAAAACAAAAACTTACAAAAACAGTAACAAAAATAAACGGTCGAACAGAGGGTTGCTTAAATGTTAATGTGATGTGGATTGTGAAAGTAACGAACAACGATTGGCTTCAACATTCAGACATATTAAAGGCAAAAGAAAATAAAGGGGTGGGGGCAGAGAGAGAGAGAGCCTTGTCTGTAACTTTGAGCTGCCTCATTTTTTTTTAATGGAAAAATTGTTACAAATGGGTTCTTCAGCATATGTTATTAATTTCATTATCCTGGCTTTTTGCCAGCTAAGCATCAAGCCCTGGTTTTTGTGATTTCAGTTGCAACTAGTAAAACTCATGTGGGCATTAACAGAAACAGACAAGGGGACTTTTTTTCCCCCAAAATCAACTCCAAGTGACTATTTGAAAGGCTTTTATTTCATAAAACTAGTTGGAACATTTGTTTTTGTTGATGAGAAGAATTATGCCTTCCTAAAAATACAGTATTCCAAGCAATACCCACCTTATTTGAAGAACTTTGAGTAAATGATTTTTACTGACAGATAAAGAAATATTTAAGTAATGTTTTAACATGTATGAAATTGTATAAATGTTCAAATACTTTTGACTTTTTATTTTTAAATGCTCTACACAGTTTTCTTCTTTATAATAATGAAGACTGGGACCAAAAACCAAAAACCAAAACCAAAAAACCCTTGTCTTCTAAATGAAGAAATGGTAATAAATCTCAGCAAACAGAATGGCAAATTCAGTATTAAAAGTGTACCACAAAGTATTCTTTAGTATACCATTAAAAAAAATTTTTTTAATGTTCACTTATTTTTGAGACAGAGAGACAGAGCATGAATGGCAGAGGGGCAGAGAGAGAGGGAGACAGAACCTGAAACAGGCTCAGGCTCCAAGCTATCAGCACAGAGCCCGATACAGGGCTCGGGCTCACAAACCGAGAGATTATGACCTGAGCCATAGTTGGACGCCCAACCGGCCGAGCCACCCGGGTGCCCCATACCACAAAGTATTCTTTGGTATGCCTTTTGAAATAGTATAATTCTGTCACGAAAAGTCATTGTCCAAGTCACAAAAAATACTCTGGAATTAGCATCCTCCCTCACCTTTAAGCTGACATTTACTGAAGCCGATTACAAGCCAGGCACTTTAATAATACCATTTGCTGTGTATCTAGTACTCATTGCGTACCAGGAACTTTATTAAGCACTATCTACATAGTTGTCCTTAAGAAATCCCTACAAGACTTTGACCCAGATATTTCCATTTCCACCTCCAAATGTTTACAAATGAGAAATTGAAAATGTTTACGAATGAAAGAGAAAGTAGATCTTGCCCAAAGTCATATTGCTAATAAATGTTGAATGGAGAATTCAAATTCATGAGGGCATCTGACTCTTGAAAACCAGGGTTCCGTTTGCCTGGGACAAAGAGTTTATGGGATGAGTGATTTGGGCCCTAAAACTGGAAAGTTCCTAGGTGATCAGAGATGAGTTGGCCCAATTAGAACCTGCTGTTTTACCTGTTGTGCTAGCCCCTTATCTTGCTCTTTCCCACACCTACTACTCTATTACTTCGGAGCCCATAAATTGCCTAGATTTTGCATTCTTTATTTCTTTTTTTAAATCCTCAGCACCAGTCCTCATACTACTTTATATTTTTAATTTTTTAAATCCTCTTAAGGACACAGGATATTTGAAATTGACACATCCATTTCATAGATGCATTCATTCACTTATTCAGCAATTTTTACTGAATGCCCTCCATGTACCAGGCACAGGGGTTACCATAGTAAGGAAGACAAAGTCTCGTTGCAGAGCTTACACTGACATGAAAGAGGACACAGAAGAAACAAATAGGTACATTTCACATCTGCTGATGATCCAATGTTATGAAGCAGGGCAAGGAAAGTAGGGATTGGTCATGTTTTGTTGTTTCCTACCTTATAGTCGGGGAAGTGTGAGCAGTATTGAGGCAGAAGGGAACTTGACATGAAGTCCATGGAGCTGGAACTAAAAAAGTGTAGGGGGGTGTTGCATCAGGACCTCTGAGGAGGTACTAAGAAAGTTGTTGGGGAGGGGTGCTTAGGTGGCCTCAGTCGGTTAAGACTTCGGCTCAGGTCATGCTCTCCTGGTCCGTGAGTTCAAGCCGTGAGTTGGGCTCTGTGCTGACAGTTCAGAGCCTGGAGTCTGCTTCAGATTGTCTCTCTCTCTCTAAAATAAATAAGAACAATTAAAAATTTAAAGAAAAGAAAATTTGGGGGGAGGCAGCTGGGTATGAATGTGAGGTTCTCCCCCCCCTTTTTTTCTCTTTCCCTTTCTCTGTCCAGAAAGCATAAAAGAAATTGCACAATTTTGGAAATTCTTCCATGAAATCTGCTTTGCAATTTAGCCCTGGCGGCGATGATCATCAGGTAAGGAGTTAATACTGGGTGAGTTGAAGCAACTATAGGGCGATGGAAAGAATTTCGCCTAATGTCTCAAGTTCTCGATTTTTCACAAATGCACAGCCCAGATTGGCAAAACTCAACCATACAAGTTGAAGATTCTTAAGCTGCTAGATCAAATTAGTCAGGTATTGGTAGTAGCTTTTCTCCAATTTTTTTTTTTTTTTTGGTCCTATGGTATTCATTGAGCGAATGTAACAATAATAATGACAACGACCACATGAATGTCTTATGTTTGAATAGCTATTGACAGCTCTCAGTGCCTTTTCTTAGCATTATCATTTATTCATAAAACCCAGGAGGGTAGCAAGGAGATAATAATAGCAACAAAATTTTATACATAATGAGGACGGAGGTTCACAGAAGTGAAAGTTAGGTGGTTTGTTGGAAGTCATGTTCGCAGAAAGTAGTGGACTCTGGACTAGAGTCATGGGGTCAGTGGTCCCATGTATGGTCTGCATATCACTTTGATGACATTATTGGCAAGGCGACACTCAGGGAAGCACCTGTCTCCTCTGGCAAGGTCGAGCACCATTTCACTGCAAAGACAAAATGGATCCAACCCATTCTTCTGGTTCCTATTGAGTTCTATGTTCATCCTGGAAAGTGTCTTGGTGGTGACAGGGCCAGTTGGGGTTCTTTTATCTCATTGTGGGGCACCTTCCTTCTAGCCATCTTCAGATTCCCATAACCCTTTCTCCCAGGTCATCTATTTAGTCTACATGAAAGCACATCTATCAGCCCTTCCCCCACCCCCACTCTCACATAGGAAAAATGAAAACACCAACTATTTTACACACAATTAGAAAAATATCTTACTCTCTGTTTTCCCCCGGTATCTTCCCCTTTATTCACATGCTCAAATCTCTGAACCTTAAAAAGTCTGCTTGATTCGAACCCCCCCTCAAATTACTTCCCAATTTCTCTGATTTTTACAGCCAAGTTTCTTTGAAACTTTTATCCTCTATTTTCTTTCTTCCCCACCTATGCTCCCTTTAACCGATCATTTCATATTATTATGTTTGCTGATCCATGAATTTGCTCCTCTCTACCCTTTGAGGCAGCCGGAGTTGCAGTCCTGATCGCTTGCACTGAACTCAGCCTCCCACTGGTCACCAGTTTCTTTCTAATGGAATCTGTCCTCACATTGATGCAGAATGAGCTCGCCAGGCCAAACCGACAGTGATAGTCTCCGATGCAAAGAAGCCGCTCTGTTGACTTCTCATGACCTACAATACATAAATTCCTTAGCTTGGTTCACGAGACTCATCACAAGCTGATCCAAACCTCTTTTCCAGCTTTATTTCCTGTTGTTCTTCCTTCTTTCATAGCTCCCCACAGGTGTAAATGCTATTCCCCGTGCCTGGGAAATGCATCCATCCACTCACACCCAGAGCAAGGGGCACCTTCTCCCATCCCCCCATGTGGTTCCAAAGGACTCGGATTATACCCCCTTTCAGCAGTTCTTGCCATATGGCAATACTGTTTTTCTCTTTATGTGTTTCTTCTCCCTGACTGTGCTGTGTTTGGCTCACCGCCTGCCACACAGTAGGTTCTTCATAAGCTTTTCAGTAAATATTGATATGAATAAAGAAATGAATGAATGGAATTGGGGAATTGGGTAACTTTATTACATAAATATCAATACGTATGCCTTTTTTCACCACAAGAAAAAAGAAGTTCAATTTTACAATAAATAACCTACATGAAAGTGTATGTGTGCGTGTGTGTGTGTATACACATTTGCCCTCGTAACTATTCCCTAAGTGTATTTCAACTACTGTAGTTTTAACAGCTGCCATATATGTAAATATTGCAATAAATTTAAGGTTGCAGTTTTATGGCATTGAAGTGAAAATGAAAAATTCCAGTGAAACACTAGACTGCAGCAGTATCATAGAGGCTAAACATTATAGATCATATCACAAGATGTAAGACCATATAAAGCAGTGAACCTTTTTTGACCTCCGACAAAAATGCACCATTAAGGGACTAATAACACATAGTCTTTTTTTATAATTGAAAGATGAAAATAGGTCACAAACTTTGGATTTCAGTTAATTCTCCATTAAAACAGGATCAACAAAACTAAATACCCAATAATAGGTGAACTGTTATTACCCTCTATTCTTTTGTACTTTCTAATTTGTCTATAACAGGTATGTAGTATTGTAGTAATGGGGAAACGAAATAAAAATAGCATACTTACATAACTGTAGGCTTGTTACGTCAAAGCTAGATGTAATTTTAGCTGCTTATACTTGATATTTTAATTTTATCATTAATAAATCTAGTTTTTTACATTCCTTTTAAATACGACTGTTTCTTCTAGAGCAGTTTTAGGTTTATAGCAAAACTAAGAAGGAGTTACAGAAATGTTCCACATTCTCCCTAGCCCCATGCATATGCTACCTTTCCCACTATCAAAATAGCACAGCAGAGTGGCATATTTGTTATGACCACTGAACCTACATGAACACATCATTACCACCCAAAGTCCATAACTCACATTAGGGTCCACCCTTGGTGCCGTACATTCTATGGGTTTAGACATATAGGTTTAGACTTCGTTTCACCGTTATAGGACCATACAGAATAGTTTCACCGTGCTAAAAATCTTCTCTGTCCCTTTTCTTCATTCCTCCCTCCTCTTTAACTCCTGACAGCCACTGATCTTTTACTATCTCGATAGTTTTGCCTTTTGTAGAATTCGTATCGTTGGAATCATCCACGATGTAGCCTTCTCAAATTGGCTTCCTTCATTTAGTAATATCATTTAAGGTTCCTCCATGAATTTTTATGGTTTGATAATTCATTTCTTTGTAGTGCTGAGTAATATTCTATTGTCTAGGTGTACCACAGTTTATTTTTCCATTCACTTACTGAAGGACAATTTGGTTGCTTCCAAGTTTTGTTTTGTCTTTTTTACATTTATGAATTAAGTTGCTATAAACAACTGTGTGCAGGCTTTTGTGTGGACAAACTTTTCAACCCCTCTGGGTAAATACCAAAGAACACAACTGCTACATGACTTAGTAAGAGTGGGTTTAGTTTTATAAGAAACAGCCAAACTTGTCATCCAAGTTCACTGCAGTTGGCTCCTAATTTCAAGAATAATTTATTTGTTGTAGTGAATTTCTTAAGGACACAGAAAAAATAAAAACCTTAAAGAATATTTAAATTACCCATAATTACACTAACCATAGCAACCTGTTAATATGTTGACTTATTACCTCCATATGTCTCTCTTACTCAGTCATACAGTATATGTACATATTTTGTGTATTTCTTTTATCCTAATCTTTAAACCTTTCCCTGAATTTTGGAATATTTCCTTAGGAAAGTTAGCATCTCTTTATAAAGATGATCCCAAATTTCACCTCCAGCCCTGACCTTTCCACTGAATTTCAAACTCACATATAAAAATTCTCCCTTAACAACTTCAGACATTGCAAAGTCTAGTGGGCATCTCAAAGTCAATGGAGCCAAAGTTACAACTGATTGTTCTCCTCCCCCATTTCCCTGATGAACCTCTCCCTCCCAAATGTTCCCATCTCATAAAATGACCCCCAAATGGGCCCAGTTGCTTAGGTCAATAATGCAGGGTCATTCTGAATTTCTCTCCTTGCACTTCCCTACATCCTCCTATTGGCAGTCCTTCCCAATCATGTCCTACAAACCTGCCCATCTCTCTCCTTGTGCATGCCAGAACTCCAGTCTGGGCACCAACATCTCTTCTCTAGATTGTTTGAATTACTTTCTCACTAGCACACTCCTCAATACGACACGAGTCCTTTTGACTCCTCATATGACTCAAAAGTGTCAATCTTCACACTTAAACTGAGATCTAAATTTTTTCGCATGACATTTAAAGCCGTGCCTACCCCTTTATCTCTTTCCATGTTTCAGCATTATGCTGGCGAATGTATAAAAAGTGGGCGTCAGAAAAGCTCTGGTTGGAAGCGTTTGCTGATTTCTCTGAATGATTTCAAGCTAGTAGCATGGTGTCACGGAATGTGGGGTCGGAAAGATAGTCCTACATTCAGCTCTTGGGAGGCAATATGAGCAAGTCCCGGCATGCAACTGGGACCCAGAATAGAGGTCTTCTTTTTGTGCCCAAACACCTCACTTTCTTTTTTTACCTTAGAGGCTTTGCATCTGTTCCACCAGGAACACCTGGCTGGTTACATCTTGTCATTAACTTGTCAAGCTGCAGTATCACCTATGATGACTAATTTAAAGTGTCAACTTGGCTAGGATATAGGGCCCAGTTGTTTGGTCAAACACCAGTCTAGACATTTCTGTGAAGATATTTTTTTAGATGTGATTATCATTTAAGTCATTTAGAGTTTGAGTAAAGCAGATTAAATTCCATTATATGGGTGAACCTCATTCAGTTACTTGAAAGCCTTAAGAGAAAAGACAAAAATCCTCAGAAGAGAAAAGAATTTGCCTCCAGACTGCCCTTATAACCCTTCCCTGGATTTTCAGCCTCCAACCTGCCCTCATGATTTCAGACTTGATAGCCTCACATGCATGTCAACCAACTCCTTAAAAGTTCTATATTTATCTATTGGTCAATCTAGATAGATAGATAGATAGATAGATAAGCTAGATGATCAATAGACCTTTATCCTACCGGTTCTCTTTCTCTGGAGAACTTTAATACATCAATAAGAATTTCCCTGACAACCCCCTGGTCACTAACAAATTTTTCTTCACTCTATGTATCACTTTCTATAATATCTTGTCTGTTTACTTATTTACTTATTTATGTACGTGTTTATTGTCTGTTCTACCCCTGGTCTCATGAGAATGTAAGTCCTGTAAGAGCAAGCACCTGGTCTGCCTTGTTAAATGCTCTATCACCAACCCCTGCCCCCCCCGCCCCCCCCCCCCCCCCCGTAGTAAAAGGTCCAGAACAAAGGAGGCTTTTAAAGAAAAAAAAAAAAAAACTCTGTTCAATGGGTAATTCTCAGAAGTGTAATTAGGGGCCAAAAAAATATATTTTAAAAAGTTAAAACTCTTGCTAACCTTAAATGCCTTCTAGAAAGCTTGTAGCAATTAAAGCTACCAATGTCAGTATCAGAGGGACTATCTCAACAATGCTTCATTTACATCATAAATGACTATTTTGGAGAGGCTCTGATAACTAACTAACTAACTTCTTAACCATCCTCTATTGCTTACGAGTTCATTACTAGAAAGAAAATCTTTGGAATAGACAACGTAACACACAGACATGGCCCACAGAATGATAGAGAACACCTCTTTACTTTTCTCCCAACTGTACATACAAAGGCTGCTGGTGATGGACTTTAGAAAGTTCTCCCTTTTCTACCATGTCAGTTTTATTTTTTTTTCTCTTGAGTATAGTCCAGGAAGGGGTCTACTGAAAAGAGTCATGATCCTGCCGAAAAAGGATGTGATGAAAAAACGATTCCTTCAGGCCCACTGTCACACTGGGACATCAACTTGGAAAAAAAAAATAAAAAAAAAAATTTTTTTGTTTGTTTATTTCTGAGAGAGAGACAGAGTGTGGCAGGGAAGGGGTGGAGGGGGGGAGGACACAGAATCCGAAGCAGGCTGCAAGCTCTGAGGTGTCAGCACAGAGCCCAACACGGGGCTCGAACTCAAGAACCATGAGATCATGACCTGAGCCAAAGTCGGAGGCTTAACTGACTGAGCCACCCAGGCGCCCCAGAAAAAACTTGCTCATATAATACAGCCCTCGTGCTGTCTCTTCTACTCAACCAACCCTTCTGTCCTTACTGGGGACTCAAAAAAGAAGGTTGGGTAACAAACCCCTCTAGTAAAGGATGGTCTGGGGGCTCGGTAGGGTATGTGTGACAATCCCATTGCACCTCTCGTTCCCTCTATTCCACTAATCTGCAGGTCATGGTGCTACCTTATTTTAAGTTGTTATGCAGTTGAAATGTATTTGATAGTGAGGGCATGTTTCGTTGTATTTATTAGTCACGTATATATTCCTTGTCAGTGAATTGTATCTACACTTGGTCCACTTTCCTATTGGTAAACTTACTGATTGGCATGAACTATAAGTAATAGCATAATCTTCTGTCATGTTTCTGAAAACCCTTTTCCAAGTTTATTGCTGATCCGTTAATTTTGCCTCTGATAGGTTTTGATGTATCAGGATTGAGTATATTTTATGCACTCAAATATGCTGGATCTTTTTTCTCCCTTGGTGATTACTTCCTTTTTTTTTTTTTTCTAAAATCAGGGCTCAGATTATTATTTATAGAAATGACTTCTGTTTGTAGTTTTATTTGTTGACATTACTTTATGATGTATCTGAAACTTATTTGGTTGTGCTATTAAGATCTAGTTTATTTAACCCACTGTCACAGCATCATTCATTGAATTCCTTCCCGTGTGGTTTATTCAATTTTTAAAGTTTCGCTTTATTAAATTATTTCATTGGGCTTGTTAACATTAGTTTTGCTTAATTTTATTTGTGGTGGTAACTATGCCATGTGGAAAATGCTTCAATTACTGAGATTTGTTTCTAGATTTCCTTTTCTATCTCTTTGATCTGCCTTGTAATCCTTGAACCTAGGATACTCCGCCGTGTTACTACAGTTCTGTATTATGTTTTTAGTAGCCAGTAGAGCAAGTCCTCCAGCATTCTTTTCCAGAAATTTCTTTGACTTCTTGCCTTTTTAGCCTTCTGGATGCTTATGAATTCAAGGAAATCTGACTAGGATTTGCACTATTAATAATACTACCTCCATAACCTACTTTGAGAAAAATTGCCGCCTTTACAACACCAGGGCTCATATCCATCAACAGTGGTAGAAAGATTCTTTCTTTTTATTAAAAAAAATCATGGTAAAGGGGTTAAAAGACAAGGATGATCAGGTCAAAACTACAGAGAAAACTTGAGGTAAAGGCCCACTTTCTGGACTCAAGGCCAAAAATGCCAATCTCCCCATTTCCCACCCCTACACAACTGAACATTCTCACTCTTACTGTGTGCACATTCTTCACGATGAGAAGGATTTTTTCTTCTTTCAACTCTTAGTTGTGCCCGCGGTAGGTTCAGATCACTTATGCGAAATCTTGACTTTGCATCTATTGATGCATTGATGCATTTTAGCTTCCATTTGAAGGGCAAAGGAAGCATCGTATATCTTCTAACACCAGCGGGAGATTATGAAAAGGAAAAGGAAAATGATCAAATTCAGCTGATCTCCTAACTCTCTTCTTTAAACAGAGGGTGAACCGAAGCTGAAAGCCCTCAGATGTATGGGCCAGTTCTCTCCCTGATCCTGGAGAGTTAAAGATGGCATGTTCCCCATGTAAGGCTTGCTTCGTGAAGGAAACCACAGTGAATCTATTATGTGAGAGCTCTCATTTCAAGATGTTGCTGCAAGAACTCCTTAGAGTGTTTTCCTGTAACCTTCAGCAATCCCCCTAGACATCATTCACCAGTCACACACCACTGTATGCAATCATACATTACAAAAAGGTTTCTTAATCTTCAATTAGATTAGAAAACAGTATTTTTTCAAAAATGTTTTCGGTGATTCTTCCCCCTAGGGCTTATAATTGCTACCTTTATTTGTGACGGTAGGGAACAACCAGAATTCTTTTTTTTTTTTTTTAACGTTTTTATTTATTTTTTGAGACAGAGAGAGACAGAGCATGAACGGGGGAGGGTCAGAGAGAGAGGGAGACACAGGATCCGAAACAGGCTCCAGGCTCTGAGCTGTCAGCACGGAGCCCGACGCGGGGCTCGAACTCACGGACTGTGAGATCGTGACCTGAGCCGAAGTCGGAAGCTTAACGGACTGAGCCACCCAGGCGCCCCCAGAATTCTTACATGAAGAGAATTTCTCAATACACTTCAGCTCAGGCCATCCTGTCCTAGTGCGACCATAAATATCTGATTATTATTTGACCACACAGAAAGGGCTGGGTTGCAGGCTCTCAGCTTCCCACTGCTTTTTTTTCTTTTTTTTTTTTTCCTGGATGTTTCGGAAATATTAGAAAAGGTAATTATAACATGATATTATATTATTATATTTTATACATATTATAATATTATAAAAGATAAAGCAGAGAAATTAGGGAAAAGTGGTGTCTGATGAAAACACGGGTGATTTATTTATTTGTTCTTTTAATTTTTTTAATGTTTATTTTTTTGAGACAGACAGAGACAGAGTGTGAGCGGGGCAGGGGCAGAGAGAAAGAGAGACAGAATCCGGAGCAGGCTCCAGGCTCTGAGCAAACTGTCAGCACAGAGCCCAACATAGGGCTCGAACTCACAAACCGCAAGATCATGACCTGAGCCGAAGTTGGACCCTTAACCAACGGAGCCACCCAGGTGCCCTGCAAACATGGGTGATTTAAATCTGACTATTCCTCAAATATGAATTTCTTATTACCAATTTCCTTCTCACTAAAGAAAAAATACTTCCTTGGCCCATAGCAGAAGAGTCAATATTGGACAATGTTTCGGGAAGGGCATAAATACTGGCCTTTTTCAGAAAGACAAAATTTTTTCTCAGATGGGACTAAAACGACATTAATTCATTGGCTAAGGACAATCCTTCTTTTCCCCTCTACTTTTGCCATTGTGTAATAATCACCACACTTTCAATCTGAGAAATGACTTTATTTGTTTGATATTTTTTTATGATTCTATTATATAATTTCCATGCCAGGAACAGTATATTGAGTTGAGAATTAATTAATTTTGAGAAAAGCAGGGTATGCTATTGCTAGCTTTCCTTCCAGATATGAGACTGAAATCTTTACCGCATTTTGGAGGTAATTGCTACCAACAAGGAATTCTGACATGAGCATACGTGTCTGTTTGTAACTTTAAGAAATTAAGAAGGTGATAAAGCTCACATGGCATACCAGATATACGAATTGGGCTGTAAAGCCTCTATTCATTGCAGGATCAAATCAAAATTGTCACACGTGAAAATGAATACGGTACAAATTACTTCCAGGAGGCAGGGTGTTTTGGGATTCTACCATACTGCTCTGTGCTTTGACTGGAAAGACTTCTTCGGTTTGGGGCCCAAGGATAGAGCTGAGAGGACATTGCATGCTAACTGAGTAAAGGATTTGAAAAGGTGGCATTCAGACTACATGCACACTCTACCTCTTTTATTTCCAGGGCTTTTAGGGCATCCTTAGAGACAGTCCATTTTCCCTAAAATATTTAGATAGTAGAGAGTATTGAGGAAAGAAACGTCCATCCTGAAAAAACAGTTCAAATCATGTTGGAAGGGCTTGTGTTTACACACAAAGAAAGACAAATAAGGTTGTTTTTTTTTTTTAATTTTTTTTTCAACGTTTATTTATTTTTTGGGACAGAGAGAGACAGAGCATGAATGGGGGAGGGGCAGAGAGAGAGGGAGACACAGAATCGGAAACAGGCTTCAGGCTCTGAGCCGTCAGCACAGAGCCCGACGCGGGGCTCGAACTCACGGACCGCGAGATCGTGACCTGGTTGAAGTCGGACGCTTAACCGACTGCGCCACCCAGGCGCCCCAAGACAAATAGGGTTTAAGACACGAGATATAATCCACTGACTTTGTGTTAAATGGTTATGTGCTATCTGTAACAGAGGGGAATAAGGTCTCCATGGCATTTTTAAAATTTGTTTATTTATTTTGAGAGGTGGAGAGGGGCAGAGAGAGAATCCCAAGCAGGTTCCATGCTGTCAACACAGAGCCTGACGTAAGGTTCAAATTCACAACCCGTGAGAACATGACCTGAGCCGAAATCAAGTCAGACATTTAACCAACTTAGCCACCCGGGCACCCTTCTGTGGCATTTTTTTTTTTTAACGTTTATTTATTTTTGAGACAGAGAGAGACAGAGCATGAACGGGGGAGGGTCAGAGAGAGAGGGAGACACAGAATCTGAAACAGGCTCCAGGCTCTGAGCCATCAGCACAGAGCCCGATGCAGGGCTTGAACTCACAGACCGTGAGATTATGACCTGAGCCGAAGTCGGCCGCTTAACTGACTGAGCCACCCAGGCGCCCCTGTGGCATTTTTTTAAAATGAACAAACATCTTTTTATAACGTATGGAAAAAATCTTTATAACCAACAACAATGGGATCTGGTGTGCCTAGCGTCAACATTCATTCATCTGTACACTTTTATTACAAATTTGATATACCAGATAATGGTAAATTTTACCAGATAACAATAAAAAAAATTCCAGTGGTTCCTATCGTCTACCATTGATCTGTAGCCAGATTTCAGGGACAGTCTCTTTATTTGGCCAGTGACTACCATCATCGTTTTATTGTAAGAACATAAAACTGCTCAGAGAGTCCTGACTTTATTTCCCCAAATCCTTCTTTCCCCGTGACACAGCAGAATGTTTTAGGAGCCTAACTCTGCTTTCAGTGGAAGACACTACCACGCTATTCTGCCACTTCGAACAGCTGTGTGTGTAAACTCCATTCTTGAACACCAACCACCTAAATTTGCAAAGCCTTTGGAATCCTTAAGATCAAAGCATCTTTTAGCTGTACATTTCTATTATTAATTTGGATGCGAATTGAAAAGTTGGCCTGGTGGGCAGAATTGAATTGCACTGCTGATTTTATTAAGCTGATCAAACTTCACTAACTTGTAGCAATTCTTTTCTATCTACTGTTCAGGATAAACAGATGCTCAAACTAATCCCAGCAAATACCAAGTAATAACTTTTCATTTCAGTGCGGGCCATGACAGGCACAGGTGAGGACAGTTAAGCGGTTGCAGGCTATCCTGCTGTTTAAAGCAGCCAGCCATCTCTCTAGAATCGTGTTATTACTGCAGCAGATGCCCCAGCTTGGTGAATAGCTGGAATTTTTCCTTGCCTGGAGATGCTATAAATTTGTCTTCCTCTTTTTGTATCCATAATACCTGGTGCAAAGTAGTTGTTCGTTATCAAATACTGAGTACTGATAAATGGGCCTGCTATTTGGCATCGTTTTTGTTTTGGTTAGCAAGGTTTGTTTTCGCAATGGAGCAAAATGTATGTAACACACACAGATCATTTAAAGACATTTCTTAAATCGTGGAGATGATTATCCACCTAGTCCTCTGGAAAGGATCTAGGAGAGCTTGTAGTGAAAGTCATTTATCAGTTGTTTTCAGAATGAAATGAGACTATATTTTTGAAAATTGTTCTTGGTTTGACAAATTTTTAATAATTATCATCATCATCCATCAGAATTCCAACGCCAAAAGGTGCAAGGTCACATAATGAAGGAGTTGTGTAAAGGTCATTATGCCAATGTAAAAAAACCCAAAAAACAAAAAACAAAAATCACCATCTCCATTCCAGTCTCAAATTGCTTGGCCAGACTTCAACCCTAGTATTACCTTGTTTACTGAGTATAATGCTTTACATTATTGTGCATCAGGGTTGATGCATTCTGTTCCCAGTTCTATTAACTCACTAATTTTGTAAATACAGAACAGTCACTGAACTTCCTGAGCCTCATGTTTTTAAACCTATAAAACGCTACCATTGGCTACTCCTCTGTGCTTCCAGAAGACCTGACTGTTACTGCCGTTACCAGACCTGCTGTGTCAAGTGATGTTCTGATCTTTTTGCCTTTATTAATTCATTTAATCTTCACCAAAAAAATGATGTAAATTTTCCTCATTTCTTCTCTTCTTTCCTTCATTTCTTTCCTTGGCATCATAGCAAATTTAAGCCCCTTTTCAAAGTCACACAGTTACTAAGAAACAGTCAGGATTTGAACACAAGCAATTTAGCGCCAGAATCCAAACTCTAACCACCATTTTCCACCTTATTTTATTTTCCTTCATTTTAACTAAATGAGTATACATCTCTCTTCACCACTAGAATAAGAGCTCCTTATGGCCAAGTACTGTATTTTGTTGATCTTTTATCTTCCTCATTCTCAAGTATTTTGTTAGTCCCTCGCACATCATGGATGAGCCATTAGCATTTGTCAAATGCATGGAGGAATATTTGCCCAGCTGTCTCAAGGGAATACAGCTCCCTGGGTAAGTTACATTAGATGGCAAAGGTGAAGAGATTTTGCAGATAAATTAAGGCCCTTAATCAGTTGACTTTGGGTCAATCAAAAGCGATATTACCTTAAGTGAGTCTGACTTAAGCAGGTGAGCTCTTTAAAAGAGACTCAAAGCAGTAGTAGTGATATTCCTGTTGGCCTTCAAGGAGCAAACTGCCATGATGTACAGAGGAATCACATGACAGGAAATAGCAGGTGGCTTCTAGGAGTCGAGGGTTTCAGTCCTATGCCACAAGGAACTGAATTCTGTCACCAGCTGTGAGTTTTGAAGAGAGCCCTGAACCTTAGACAAAATCATAGCCATGACTGAAGGCTTGAGGTTAGCCTGGGGAGACCTTGGGTAAAGAGTCCAGTTAAACCCATGACCAGACTCTTGACTCATGGAAACTGTGCGATAATAAATGTGTATTGCTTTCGGTTCCTGAATTTGTCATAACTTATTGTGAAAAAAAGGAAACTAGTCCAGGGCATTTTAGTTTAACCTCAGCGTTTTGGTTCTGCTGAACTCCTAGAGTTAGCATGCTACCATGGCTGGAAACATGAAGGTAGAAGACAGAGTCAAGGGCTCAGAGTGATTTAACTAGAATAAAACCCGGTTGTTGGAAATCTGTTCATATTTCTCCTACCCCCAACTCTGCTTTGGACATCAAGCTCTGAGAAGTCGGTTATTCCTACTCCCCAATACATGGCACCCATGATCATTGGTCTGTACAAGTTTCCCTCTGGTTTTAGTTCTCTCTGTTTATTCCAGGTCCCTATCACTATTCCCCTCCCCTCCCCTGACATTCCAACGCATTAAAGACATGCTTTGATAAGACTTTGGCTGTGTGATGATCCTCATATAATAGAGTGTAAGTGACCTATTGTATGTGTGTGCCCTTACTTTATATAAATGATATTGTGTAATAATTCTCTTTCTCTTTCTAATTTTTTTCTATCAGGTTTATGATTTAAAGATCTAGCCACATTGGTCCTATTAATTTGTTGTCTCTTACCGCTGCTGAATGTTGCTGAACACACACACATAACCTATCTGTGCCCTAGGTTCTTGGACCTCCAGGTCGGTTCCAGCTCTCTTCTCTCACCCACAATCCTGTTCTCCAGAATAGCTCGTTTACATTTCAACCTGCAGTTCATGAGAGTTCCTGTTTCCCCAAATCTTTCCAAAAGTAGTATTACGGGTTTTCTAGTTTCTTGAGTCTTTTGAGTGTAAAATATGATCTCATCGGCCATTTGAGTTTCCCTTTCTGTGGACATGCCAGTTTATATACTTTGCATATCTTCCTCCCTGTCCCTCTTCCTCCACCTCCATTTCCTCTTTCTTTCACATTTAGTTTTTTATTCGGTTTGGAATTTATTTTTGTATGCAGTGTGAAAGAGATGCATAATTTAATTTTTCTCTCTGTAATGAACTAATTTCCCGCCCCCCCCCACATTCAATAAGCAGGTTATTCTTTCTCCACAAATTTGTGGTACTGCTTTTTAATCGTGTATCAACTACACTTAAGCACAGACTAATTTCTGAGCTATCTATTCTGCTTCGTTGTTCTGTTTGTTTCTGTGCTAGGGTCACTCTGGTGTTTTTTGTTTTTGTTTTTGTTTTTGTTTTTGTTTTTTTAAATAATGACTATGTAATATGTGTTAAGTCTGGGTCCATAAGAAGTCGATGCCCGGGGCGCCTGGGTGGCGCAGTCGGTTAAGCGTCCGACTTCAGCCAGGTCACGATCTCGCGGTCCGTGAGTTCGAGCCCCGCGTCGGGCTCTGGGCTGATGGCTCAGAGCCTGGAGCCTGTTTCCGATTCTGTGTCTCCCTCTCCCTCTGCCCCTCCCCCGATCATGCTCTGTCTCTCTCTGTCCCAAAAATAAATAAACGTTGAAAAAAAAATTAAAAAAAAAAAAAAAAGAAGTCGATGCCTAAATGAGGGGCTGGGAGATACATCAAACGGTAATGCCAGTCTCACCTCAAGTGCAGAAGAGAAGCGAGTAAGAAACTTCTTAGGCTGCCCTGCACTTCCAAGGAGAGCTTGGCAAGGCTGTTCGAGAGTCCTGGAACCAAAGTTGGCCACTGGAAGCGTTCCATGTCTCCCGATAATGGGTTTGCCCTAGTATCCCTAATGTCTTAGTTCAGGCTGTTATGACAAATACAGCATAGCCTGGGTGGCTTAAACAACAAACATTTATTTCTCACAGTTCAGGAGCCCGGGAAGTCCAAGATCACAATGCTAGCATATCAAGCATCCGGTAAGAGCCTGCTTCCTGGCTTTTCGATGGCCATCTTCTCTTGCATCCTCACATGGCAGAAGCCAGAAGAGGAAGCAAGCTCTTTAGGTTCTCTTGTTTTAAGGACACCAATCTCATTCAGGAGGGCTCCACCGTCATGACCCATTTACCTCTCAAATGTCCCTCCTCCAAATAGCATCACGTTGTGGATTAGGTTTCAACCTATGAGTTTTGGGGGACGCGTTCAGTCCATAGCATCTGCCATGCTTCATACTTGATAGGGAGCAAGTGTATTCTTGAGCACGAACACAGCAATGGATTTCAGAGCAGAGCAGCAGGGGACTGAGTCAATTACACCCACCGATCAGACTTCTGAGAGGTGCATACTTTCACTGCCAACTACAATCCACATGTGGATTCAAGAATGAGCCTTCTTTTCAAGACTGATTTAGCAATTCTCAAATCTGTAATTTTTTCAAACCAATTTTAGAATAGTTTGTCAAGTTTTTAAAATAACCCAGTGGAATTTATATTAGAATTGTACTAAACTTTTGGAATAATTTGGGGAGAATTTATATCTTTAAAATGTTAAACTTTCCCGTTCACAAACGTATCATACCATTTATTTATTCAGGTGTTCTTTCAGGCAGTTTAGTAGGTTTAAATTTTTTTTCCATAAAAGCCTGTGTATTCATTTGGTTAAATTTTATATAACTTAGAAGACCCATCGTTACTGCAAAGACTATGCATAACTTATTTGGCTTATTAGTCCTTAACACATAACTATTATGCATTTTTGTGTGTTGCATGTAATAAATCATTTCTTTTTGTTCAAACTCTGTCCTTATGATTTCCATCTCTATCATTTAAGTGGTCGAGTCTCCTCTTTTTACAAAAAAAGTTCCACCATTTCTTTTCTTTTAATTTTATTAGTTTATTAATGTGGTTTCCAAATTAATTTATACATATCAATAAAATTATTTTGAAATGTACATAAGCGCTAAACCACAAAAGCTCCCAACTCTAAGTCTCAATGCAAAAATTGATTATGTTCTGATTCCCTCTGCCATTAATTTGACATAATACGTCTGCTTTTATCATTGACTTTGGTTGTTTTGTGGGTTCTGGAAATATTGAATTTTCATTTACCCCTTAAAATTTCCCCATGATTTTTAGGCCATCTATCAGCCACTTTCCTTTAGCTCAATAAAGACTTAAGAACAGTGTCTGCTTAATCCCCTATCACCATATAAATAGGCAATAAAGAATTTACAGCAAGGTCAAATCTTATGGGGAAAATATTTAAAAGATCATTAAAGTAATTATTCCCTGGAAGCCAAGGTAATTGTTTTGAAATCAGACTTTTTAGAATCGTATAGCTATCGAATGAGCATACAGTCGAGAGAGTTAAGCACAAAAAGTAGGTCTTTGGCACGACATTTAGCAGTCTTCCAAAAAGATGGTTTACATTTCCTTGTGAAATCATACAAAGGGAACGACACGCAACATGTTGCTGGATTTACAATTGGGCTGAAGATAAGGGTATAAAGTTTTCCAGTTCATACTACACTTGTCACCCACTTAAAGACGCTCTAGGCAAGGAAGAAGAAACTCAACTTGACGCACAGGAACTGCTGAGTAAGTGTAGAATCCCCCACCCGGACTTGATGTACACAAACTTTTCAGATAGCTCATTTGGATCCTTGTTGGCCAGGCCTTTGGTGGCACCGTGGATGGCCCCAGGTAGCACTCACCATTGTAAATAGGCTGTCATGTCACAGAAGAAAGGAGTCGGGCAACGAACAACCACTAAGCGGCAACATCTCCAAGCCCTTGCTATTTCTGTACCTGGGTAAAGACTTAATGGATAAAGAATGTTGAATAAAGCACTTAGGAAAAGCAGGAGAGCGGGTAAGTGCCAAATTATCACAACCTCAGGATATGATAATTTACGTATTTATTTCTAACAAAAACATGACTGAATACCTAGTGCTAACGGATTAAATTACATGGGAGGGTGTATTTGTTTTCCATTGCTCTCATGACAAATTACCACAAATTCAGGAGCTTAAAACAACACACCCTCTTACAGTTCAGTGGGTGGATCAACAGTCTGAGTGGCCTTGACTGATTTCTCTGTTCTGGGTCTTCTAAGGTCAAAATCAAGGCGTCCTCTAGCCTGGATCTTACCTAGAGGCTCTTGGGAAGACTTTTCCAGGCTCATTCAGGTTGTTGGCGGAATTTAGTGGCCCGCGGTTGTAGAACTGAGATCCCCATTTTTTGTTTGCTGGCTGTTAGGGGTCACTCTCAGCTTCTAGAGGCTGCCCATATTCTCTAGTGCATGGCCTCCTTCATTTTCAAAGCCAGGAGTCTAGGTCGTTCTTTTCACCTGTCAAACTTCTTCAACTTTCTTCTTTCTCATCCGCCGTGTCTCCAGGTGGAGAAAGTTCTCTGCTTTAGAGGACTCCTATGATTATATTGGGCCAACCTGGATAAGGCAGGGTACAGTCTCTCCTCAGTTGCCTCCGGAAATCCCTTTTGCAAGTTAACAGTCACAGGCTCAAGGCATTAGGGTGTGAGCATCCTTGGAGGTCACTTTGCTGACCGTAGAAGGTCAATTATAAGGGATAAGTCATTCCCCTGGGTCTGGTTAGTGTGCACCCTCATTTTGGCATGTCTGGGAAGAGGCAACACACTTGGGGAAGAAATTCATTCTATGATGCTCCCAGTGAATGGCTCATCTACAGACCACCCTCCAGTTAAGAGCAGAGTTCACCAGCCCTTATGGTTTCCTTCTTCCCCGTGGACCTGACAGAGATCAGGGTCCTTCAAACATGCACAACACCAAACAGAGAATGTGCTAATTTAGTGGCGTTTGTAGTTTTTAGCCTCCAAAACGCCTCAGCAGTATTATCCAAAATTCATTACCCCAATATCTGTCTTTGGTGACCACACTGATGCAAAGTTGTCTCCTTGAAATGAATTTTTAATTAATAACTTTTAAAGTAAAATAAAAGTGGACAGCTATCTCGGGAACTTTTAGCTTACTATAGGAGACATTGGTGTAAACAGTGCTTTTTGGATTAGATCTTTTCTGCCTGTGCCCCTTGGACTCAGAGGTTATCAAAAAGCTAACAAAACTTTCTATTATTTAAAGTAGCTTAGAGAACAGAAATGAAGAGTTCACTAGAAGGAAAATGCCCAAGGACAAAGATAAAGGACCTTAATTCACTGACGTATTCTAAGTTAGATAGTCCCCGGCACAGAGTATGCGCTCAGGCAATATTTGTTAAATAAATGAATGATGAATGTAGGAAAGACATGCTATTATCACATACGAATGAATCTAATCTGGGCAATCTGCTGTGATTTCGTTTTCTTGTGTTTGTCTAAAAGTTGGTGATCTAATGTCAAAATAAATGCATACAAAGTGAAATCTGTATAACTTTCGTAAATTCACAGCTTACTAAAGATGTATTATTACAGTATGACAAATTCCATGACTATATTGTAAATGGAATTATCTTGGTGTGTGAATGCAAGAGTGTTTGACCTTCCCCAAATTCTGAATTGTATGTACTAGCAGGACGAAGGGGAAGAGCTCAAAATCTACACTTACATCACGGCAACACTTCACTGCGCTCATTATTTCAAATCTCCATGTTTATAAGACTATTGCGCATATTTGTCACATGTCTCAAAATTTCTGCTTTCAAAAATGCATGGGAAAAGAGAATCGAAAGTGATATGCTGAAATATTAATTTTGGCAAGAGCATGGATGATTATTTTTGTTTATGAGTAAATACTAGGGGCACAGGAACACACTTTACTTTTATTGTCAGAACACAATATCCTCTACAAAGGAGCAGGGAATCAGTCTTGTCACCTCCCTGTCCCCGGTGACGCTGTTTCCTACTGGCCGGTAAAGTGGTACAAGGAGCAAAGAAGCATTTCACAGATACCACAGAGCTAAGGGGCAAACTATAAAAAGGAATAAATCAAGTTTTGATAAGCCAATCGAAGTTTTTCATAGCTTACCTATTCTTTCATATTAACATTTTATGTTGATGGTTGATATATTCACAGTAGTTGTAAATTGGATGAAAATAAGTACAAGGTAGAAGGAATTAGTTAATGTTGTTAAGGACTCGTATGTCTTCAGTTCTCTGACTTTGACAGACTCCTACAAAACAGGTCAGGAAAACATCCACAAGAAAGTTTCCATTCATTGTGCTTTCCTCCCTTGCGTCTGGTAACGTGGAAAAAATTACCATACGTTCCTGTGGGGGAAGACTTGCTTCCCTTTGGGGTATTTCACCACGGAAGTCTGAATGAATAGAACATGATTATCAGAAAAGCAAAGATTTTAGAGTTTACAGACTCTTATGCATCTCAACAACACAGATTCAGGCTTGCATCCTTCAAGAGGAAAGAGAGCTTGACAATCCGGGCTGACAGTCAGTTACATCCTACAAGCAAGAGCCTGTGATTGGGTTCAATTCGTACTAAATTGGCTGAACCTGAAGGGGAAAGGAAGCGCATCACCTCCTTCCAGGGGCTCATCAGTACTGTATAGCTGTCGTAGCAACAGGGAAACGTGCCAATCTCTGAAAGTCACAGCCACCAAAGAAAGAGTGTAAGCCACTCTTCACGTATGATTGTTTGGGACTTTTAAAATAATGAAGTGGGCAGGTTATAGGTTATACTTATTCTGTTTTTGAAGAAGTGCTCTGAAAAGTAAGGAAGCCATACAGGAAAAAACAACCCCACAAGCCCTCTGAAAATATGACCTGTGTATACCTAATTTGCATATATGCTTTTCTCATAATGTCCCAAGAATTTAAAACAATGTTTACATTAGCTGTATATATATATATATATATATATATATATATATGTGTGTGTGTGTGTGTGTATATATATATATATATATACATATATATATATATATATATATATATATGAGTCTTCGAACAGAAGGAAATACTCCGAAAAAAACTGTGAATAAAATTTGATATGCGATGCATTTAACAGCTGGAAGGATTTCACACTTAGAGCCCAATTTACAAAACTTTGGAGTTGGCATTGTTTCAACTCTAGTCCTGGAAGTCATAATTTCCCAAAGATTTTTTTTTTCTGGACGTGTAAATTATTTGTGTACGGAACATACATCATTTCAAAAATGAAGTTATCATAGCTGAAGCTGGCCAGGCATAAATGAATAACTTCAGAAGAGATGCCTGAAAGCATTATTCACTCCCACTGAAGTCCGACAGTTTCATTTGTTGGCTATCAAAATTCTTTCTTTGCAAGCAAGTGACCTCTGCTTTCACACTGCCCATCTTTAATTAGCAGAAGAAACTTGCTGCTTTGTGATCAAAATAAGACACAAGCTTCCCATATCATAAGTAGTGATAATAAAGAATAGAAACTCAATTTTGTTCTGTGTGTGCGTGTGTATGTGTGTGTGTGTGTGTGTGGGGGGGTGTGTGTGTGTGTCTGTGTGATGTGTGGTGATGGGGTGTGGTAGATGACTAGAATAATAGATGAAGATGAAGAGACGCTGAGGGACTGAGGTGGGTTTGTTTTGACTTGTAAGCACAAGGAAGGAAAAGAATGTCTGCCGGAGACAAATAGCACGGAGGTGAACAAATTCACACCCCCGTTGCTACTATTGGCTGCCTTAATCTGTCCCAGGCCCCGCACTCCCGGGACACCGGGACGTGATGGATGGTGAAAAAGAGGGGCACTCTATTCTTCCCCTCATAGATTCTCCTCGGTGAGGCCTCCAGGCCAGAACTTCCTTCTGTGCATCCAGATTTCTCTAGGTTCAAGAAAAGGGACCAAAGCTCGGACTCGTTTGCCAATTGCAGTTCGATGCAGCTTCAAAGACAATTTTACAAAATTGCCAGTAATATAATCATCGTTAGGCGTCATGTTGCTTTGGCCTTGCCTGTACTCGCTGAAACTTCTCGCTTTGAGTCTGCGAACCATGAACAGTTCCCTTAACCACTACTTAGGATTCCATTTTGAACCACACCTTGTGACAGAAATCAGCCTTGTTGTCATTTGTTTTAGCCACTACATTTAAATGTGCTGTGTGTGGGAACTTTGAGGACTTTGTCTTCTGAGAAGTAGCCTGGTGTGATGAAAACAGCAGAAATCTGTGAGTCAGACAAAATGTTTATATCCCGGTGTTGCCATTTGTAAGCTGTGGGACTCTGAACAAATTACTATACCTCTCTGAGGTTCATGTTGCTAATTTACAATGTGTTGTACCAGATTATGGTTAAGGGATGGTAATATACATACACATATATGACTTAGCACCTGGAATGATACCTAGAAGATAATGAGGCTGCTCTAAATCGGTATTTGTGATCCCATGTCATATCAAAGGGTGCACCAAGCTTTCAAGTTTTGGAAGAAGTGCCTCTGGAATTAGAAAAAGAATTTTAGAGGGGCGCCTGGGTGGCGCAGTCGGTTAAGCGTCCGACTTCGGCCAGGTCACGATCTCGCGGTCCGTGAGTTCGAGCCCCGCGTCGGGCTCTGGGCTGATGGCTCAGAGCCTGGAGCCTGTTTCCGATTCTGTGTCTCCCTCTCTCTCTGCCCCTCCCCCGTTCATGCTCTGTCTCTCTCTGTCCCAAAGATAAATAAACGTTGAAAAAAAAAATTTAAAAAAAGAAAAAGAATTTTAGAATTTATCTTTGGCATTGAAAAATTAGGTGTGTATATTACCATATCTCTCAGTCTGAAATAAGGCAATGAAGCTGAAACAAAACCATACATGCGAATTTTCTGTCACCTGTTGAGAGTGTTGATTGATAAACTGAGTAATCCAAAAGACAAATTTCCCCAAGAAATGCACATGGGACCCCTGAAGGGCTGTTTGGGTGTAGATTTTTTTTTTATGCCTACAGTCTGGTTCCATTAACAAATTTTGTTGAATACCGTGAGGCATGTAACGATTTTAAATCCGGATGCAACAAGTCAAAGCCGAAGATCTAAGACTATTCCAGAATACGATGTCCTGTCACCCCGGCCACCCACTTTAAACAGGTCACAGGTCTTATTAAATACATGGAAATCTGTTTTGCCTCTAGAGATGTTCTGCTTAATTCCTGGCGGGCCACTCTGAGCTGTGCCCCGAAAAGAGGTCGCCCGGCCTGTTTTGTTTTCACACCTGCGGGGGGGAAAAAAAACCCCAAGACTGTCATGCGGCACACAAAAGGCTCAGGTGTCTCCCTGTTTAGAAGCTGGCCTTCCCCAACAGCGAGAGGAAGTCAGGTTGTAATACTAATAAACACCTGCTGGTTCTATTACACTCATTGGCTCATTTAGTCAGTCAACGAAATCCAAGAAAACGGTGGGCTAAACCCCAAGGCAGCCTGCGTGACAACACACGGCTGCCAGGCCCCCCTGGGATAAAATGCGACAAGCCCCTGCCCTGTACTGTTCTGCCACCTCGGAGGGCCGCGTGGATCCCCCAGCAAGAAGTTAAAAGTAGCAACAGTAATAACAGCGTGATTTGCCAGTGCCAGGCGCTGTCATAGGCGGGCACGAGGGACACTACAGTGAATGAGAAAATAAAGGTCTCTGCTTCCCTGGAGGTCACATTCCAGAGAGAGAGAGAGAGAGAGAGAGAGCGCGCGTGACAAAGGATAAGCCCAGTGAGTCCCCTTCCTGTCACTCTCAGATCGCTCTGCCCATTTCCCCAGGAGGTTGATCCATGAGACGGTGACGCGTGGGGTGGGGAGGGGACAGAAGGGCCCCAGCCAGGACTTCCTCGGCCGACAGAAGATGCCTGACCGAAGAAGGGGCCTCTGAACAAAGATCTGAGCGAGGAGAAGGCACCAGGACTGGACGGTCCTGGAGAAGATGGCCTTCTCCCAGAGAAACGCAGATGCTCAGAGCGGGGTCCCAAGGAAGCAGAGGAAGTGGAAGTCACACTGTGTCTGACCCACTGCAAATACGCTCCTTTGGCGGCCCCAGGAAGCATCGCTTCTTGGAGAAAAGGAAATGTGAGCGGTGCTGTGGCATTGGTGGTACATTCTCACTTAGCAGGGGGAGCATTTTTATTAGGCCCTGGATATGTGTGAGCACCTCCGAACCCACTCCTTAGGGAGGCCTGGGAGCACCATAGGGGCGCTGCTTTAAAAATGTACTTTACCAAGGGGGCCCCACGGCCACCCAGTAGGTTGAGCGTCAGACTCCGGCTCAGGTCATGATCTCACGGTCTGTGAGTTCGAGCCCCGCGTCGGGCTCTGTGCTGACAGCTCGGAGCCTGGAGCCTGTTTCGGATTCTGTGTCTCCCTCTCTCTCTCTGCCCCTCCCCCGCTCACGCTGTGTCTCTCAAAAATAATTAAATGTAAATTAAAAAAAAGGTTTACCAAATGTATTTTCCATTTTATGTTCACAGGACTTACTGCAGGTTAGGTCTCTTTCCTTGAAATATGTTAAGTGTTCAGTATTTAAAGTAGCATGTAGGGGCGCCTGGGTAGCTCGGTCGGTTGAGCCTCCGACTTCGGCTCAGGTCATGATCTGGTGGTTCGTGGGTTTGAGCCCCGCGTCGGACTCTGTGCTGGCAGCTCGGAGCCTGGAGCCTGCTTCGGATTCTGTGTCTCCCTCTCTCTCTGCTCCTCCCTGGCTCATGCGCTGTCTCTCTCTCCTTCAAAAATAAATAAAAACATATAAAAAAAAAAAAATAAAGTAGCATGTAATATAGGAATCCTGTTTCCACACACGATCAAATCTTTGAGAGGATATAAAACATATCCCAATTGTGGGGGAGAAAAAAGATAGCCAAGCGCAACTTTAGAAAACTATTACTGACAAATGTATTTTACTAATTCTATTTCAAAAATAGATAAAATAAGAAGATAAGATAATTAACAGCCATGCATTTTATCAGCGATCAGCTGTATGAAGACAGGCTCTGGGCCCTTTTATCTGTTTCCCAGACTGTACCTTGCACAAAGGACATCAGCAAACATTTGTTTAAAGAGAATCGAAATGAGTGCCAGCCAAGAAACTGGCCAGCAGATGTATTCTAAGGAAAAAGAATGATAATAAAATAGTTCTGTTATGCACACAAAATGTACCCAGAGAAATGCAGCAATTTCAAGGAAAGGAACCACAGAACAATTAAACAGTAGCATGGTTTTCCCTTAGAAAAGATAGCAAACACTAAATGAAAAAGCCCTATAATAATATCTTGTGCATCAAATAGTTGGAATATAAGGATATGCATTCATTATTTTTTATTATACTGAATATCTCACCCCCCCCCAAGAACCTTTCTTTTTTGCCCAGATGAAGATAATAGAGATAAAAATAAGTTTTAAAAACATCACCACTTGCCTACGGAAGGCTTTCGGCTATGAGCAGCCAAGGAGTTAGAAGCTATGGAACCAGAAAGGAGAGGCTGGAGACCCAAACTACAAACCTGGTTTCTTTTATATTTCCCAGTTGGTCTATTAGAGCTGAATTAAAGAACTTCGCTGAATGATTCTGTTGGCATAAGTGAGTCTGGCCAGAGGTCCAGAAACAGAAACACATGGCGGAGGGCACAGGGGAATCTCAGACAGCGGACTGTGGCTTCACTCACACGCACCTACACCCCCCCCCCCCCCCCCCCCCGCCAACACAGAAACACACAGACGACTTTCTCACTGGTGAACCGGCAGAGCAACCCCCTCCAACTTCTAAAATTAGAAAAGGCATGCATGAGTACTCTGAATCAGAAATATTTCAAGATCATTGTAAGAATAATCTGTCTGTGGGGTGACTGGGTGGCTCAGTCTGTTAAGCGTCAGACTTTGGCTCAGGTCACCATCTCGCAGGGCTTGAGTGTGAGCCCCACATCAGGCTCTCTGCTGTCAGCACAGAGCCTGCTTTAGATCCTCTGCCCCCCTGACCTCCCCCCCCACACTCGTTCTCTCTCTCTCTCTCTTTCTGAAAATAAATAAATAAACTTAAAGAATAACCTGTCTAGGGGCGCCTGGGTGGCTCAGTCGGTTAAGCGTCTGACTTGGTTTCAGCTTAGGTCACGATCTCACAGTTTGTGAGTTCAAGCCCCACATTGGCCTCCGTGCTATCTCCCTTTCCCTTTCTCTCTGCCCCTCTCCTTCTCTCTCTCTCTCCCCCTCTCAAAAGTAAATAAATAAACTTAAAAAAAAAAAAACCTATTTCACTCGTCTATTTTAATGATTATTTAATGACACCCTTTTACCATTGTGTAAATGTAATTGGAAATAAAGGCAATCCTGGTCTATATAGCAACAGCACATGCCATCTCTCTATACCGGACCAAACAGATTCGTACCTGAGCTGGTAAATCCTGATGATTATTTTAACTCATTAGTGATAATGCCCGTAGTGAGCAACTCTACTGTTTTAACATACAACAAAATGGTATTAAAAAAAGAGTCGTCGCCCACTCCCGTAACTACTTGAAACATCAGATCGCAGACAACGAAATCGGTGTCCACAGGACCACCAATTTCATTGCTAATGAAATGCGCGGCTGTGCACGTGTTAGAAAAGAACTAAAAATTGAAGAAGAAAATGAGAAGTCGTGACTAGAGATGCAATAAGATGGGATAAATATGCAATCGAACAAGTCAAATGTTCACAGTACGGTTGAGGTGGTGGGAACACGAGTGTTCACGACAAAAGCGTGTCAATATTGCTGTATGCTTGCAAATATTCTTTTTTTTTTAATGTTTATTTATTTTTGAGACAGAGGGAGACAGAGCATGAACGGGGGAGGGTCAGAGAGAGGGAGACACAGAATCTGAAACAGGCTCCAGGCTCTGAGCGGTCAGCACAGAGCCCGACGCGGGGCTCAAACTCACGGACTGTGAGATCATGACCTGAGCCGAAGTCGGCCGCTTAACCGACCGAGCCACCCAGGCGCGCCGCGAATATCCTTAATAACAGGAGAAAATACAATTTAGGAAAACATTAAAAAGTGGCAACGAAGAAAAACGAGTTAAGAACACAAAGACTTGGAGTAGCGGACATAGTATCCTGCAGGTATCGTGGCCCGTGAGGCAGGCAGTGGAACGCAGAGCCCGAGAGCACAGGTTTTGAAGTTAAACGCTTGAAGTTAAAAGAATTCAATCTTGAGACGCCTGAGTGGCTGATTTGGTTGCGTGTCTTGACTCTTGATATCACGCAGGTCATGATCTCACAGTTGGTGGGTTCGAGCCCCGCACTGGGCTCTGCACTGACAGGGCAGATCCTGCTTGGGATTCTCTCTTTCTCTCTCTGCTCCTCCCCCGCTCATGCTCTGTCTCGTTCTCAAAATAAATAAACTTTGAAAAATTCATTCCTTCATTCATTAAATTAAAAAAAAATAAAGAATTCAGCCTCAGCTCTATTATTTACCAGTTGTATAGCTGAGGGGGTCACTCTGTTTTGGCATTAGCAAAATGGAGACGATCTTGCCTACTTAATAAAAACATAAACACAGAAAAGCCTTAGGAGAATATCAAACATTATTCACATTTGCCATTGCTGATAATTACAAAATCAAGCGAAACACCACCAGGAGGGGTAAAAATAAATTAGCTGCATACACCCTAGCCCGTGAAATGACGCACACAGCGTTAACAATATATTAAAATGTTTTGGGGTGCAAATAATGAAATACTCAAATAAAGGTCAAATAACATTTTTTGTACATCTCACATAACAAAGAGTCAGGAAGTGGATGATTTTATGGGTGGTTAATTCCGCAGCTTAATAAGATCAGAGAACTGGGGGGAAATTTGTTTCCTCTCATGGTCATGTGTTGGCTGTAGCTCCTTCAGTCATAACTTCTTCTCAGTAGAATATCCAAAGGCAAGAATAAAAAAGATGCTATTCCTTGCACATCTCTCTTGTTATCAGGGAGAAAGTGTTTTCCCAGAAACCCTATGCTATTTTTACCCCAGTCAGAAATGGATCACATGGTCACCTATAAATATTCACCAACAAAGGAGAATGGATTGCAAGGATTGGCTTCGAACAGTCATAGTTTATCCTTTGGATTTAAACAATGGACCTCTTCCTTGAATGTGGTATTGCCTAGTATCTGAAAAAAAAAATCAAGTTTTCCTGGGTAAGAAAGATGAATAAATAGCCATTGAGTTGGTAACACACAGTTGCGAGCTACATACGGAAAAATAATGATCATGTTAATAAAGACACACAAATTACATGCTGATCACAATAAACATGTGACATAAAATAACAAAAACCTCTGTGATATAAGAAAACCTTTAAAACTGCTAGGATTATTTCTATAGCAAGGTTGCTACCAAAATATTCCACACTGAAGTTGATTACACACGGTGAATCTATGCTATGGTAGCCCCTTTAATTAAAAAGCATGAATGATTTTCAAGAAGCAAAAGAGATCCACTTCTGAGCAACAAATATTCCTCTATCAAAATGTCTCCGATAATGAAGTGCTTTAGATTTACATTCATTTCTTCAGGGTAAATTTTGGAATAAACGAATAGGTGGGGCCCTATGATAGAATAAAAGCTTATAACTTCCTATTATGGGAAAGATTTTGATGACAGTGTTTGCACTTATTAGTTATGAGTAGTTACACCAGGAAATTGGACATAAAAATTGCACAGTTCATTTCAAGCTTTTACCATAAAGATGTTCCATATTTAGAATGAGATATTCTGGGCTGAGTTTGGCTGATGCAAAAATACAGCTTACTAATATTTAAGAAGCCCATTTACACGTCGTTAAAATTGTGTTACCTGAGGGGGAATTGGAAGAAGGTAGTCAAAAGGTATACACTTCCCGTTATGATAAATAAATATGAGGGATACAATGTACGGCATAACGAATATAGGTAACGACGCTGTATGATAAATAGGAAAGTTGTTAAAAGAGTAAATGCTCAGAGTTCTCATCTTGAGAAGAATTTTTTTTTCCTTTGGATTGTATCTGTATGAGAGGCTGGGTGTTAACTAAAACCTATTACTATAATATATATCACTTCGTAATATATGTAAATCAAATCATCATGCTCTACACTTTAAACATACACGTATACAATGATATGTGTCAATTCCTTCTCAATAAATTAGGAAAACAATGTGCCAGTTAAGACTAAAATTTAGGTAGATTGCTCTGTCATTAGATGCCAGAAAGGTGGATAGAGTAGGGCAACGTACAAATGAAGCTTTGGAGGAAACAAAGTTTTACACGAATAGGGAACCAGGCAGCCACTTGAAAAACATGCCCTAGGTCCCCAGCTGATAGTATTTTGTGAGCCTTGTATTCGGGCCAAAAAATCTTTGGAAGTCCTTAGGGAGCTACAGTACCAAAGTTTCAGCTAATTTAGCATCATTTAAATGGGGCCTTGCTATATATCTTTGGGTCTGGATTTCTTTATTTCCAATTCTTTAATGGATTTATTGGGAAAAAAAAGTTTTATTTCAAAACCCTTATTTTAAAAAGGCCTATGTAATTTTCTTCTTTTGTGAATTGAAAATACATGCTACTGCTTTGAATCAAATTCATTTCAAATCAACAATTATTTACTAAGTTCTTACCACTTGTAAATCCTGCGTTAGGTGATCCAGAAGAACAGTGAAGTTTAAAACATAACCCTGGACTTCTAGGATTTCCAGTAACCTAGAACTGAGTTATGCATCCTCAAAAAATCTTTCTCTGACATATTCTGTCTGTTGAAGACTCTTTGGGGATAATATGCCTCTGAATTAAGCAAAATAAAATAAAGAATGCAGGTAGGATAAAGAAAGGGCACTGAAGGGAGAGTTCTACTGTACCTACACATATCTATATGTCTTAATCTTTAATGAACATGGGTTTCTTTGTAATAAAGAAACATTATTTAACAGTTTTTGGAACATCAATGATAATCTAACTTTCTAAACATCTCAGAAGTTATAATATGTATGTTGTAGGTAGCCTCCAAGATGGTCCCACAGACCCCCGCCTCCTCACCGTATCCTTACCCTTGTATACTCCCCTTCCACACTGTATCAGGGTTGGTCTATATGGCCAGTAGAATATGGCAGAAGGGAAGTATGTCATTTCTGAGATTAGGATGTGAAAGACTGAGGCTTCCCTCTCAGGATTCTCTCTCTCTCTCTCATCTATCATTCTTCTATTTCCATCTCTCTCTCTCTCTCTTATTACTTACTGTGGGAGAAGGCAGCTGCCATAGCATGAGGTAGCCTTATGGAGACGTAAAGGTGCATGTAATGGAGAACTGTGCCTTCCAGCTACCATAGAGCTTGAAAGCAGATCCTGCAGTCCCAGCTGAACGTGCAGATGATTAAGGACCTGGCCACTCTTGTTTGTAATCTTGTGGAGGAGCCACGTGAGCCAGAACCACCAGCGAAGCTCAGAAACTGGGAGAGATAACAAATGTTTGTTGTTTTAAGTGCTTATATTTGAGTACATTGTTATGTAGCAATAGATATCTAATGCAATGTGAAATGTCATCTCCTGACTGATAACCTCCTGGCAAAGTCCAGTTCAATTACTAGAGCGTTTATTCAACAAAGCACCTGCTATTTCCTAAGTTAATTTGCTTAGATTTTCTACCATAAATGTTGTTCTAAGAAGCCCATTATTGAAAGAAAGAAGGGAAGAGAGAAAGAAAGAAGGAAGGAAGGAAGGAAGGAAGGAAGGAAGGAAAGAAAGAAAGAAAGAAAGAAAGAAAGAAAGAAAGAAAGAAAGAAACCTATCATTCCTCAAAGCCCAGGATCTTTAGTGTATCTATTTCATATAAGCTATTAACATGAGCTTCAAAAATTATTAAAACAAATTATTTTATATATGAAACTTGTAATTTGCTGTCTTTCAAATAACTGTTTCTGATTGGTGGATATATAGGTTTGGAATATTTACTTTAACTTAATTTTACTTATTATATAATTGTAGCTAATGTAAGAAACTCTCAGATCTCAGTGGCTTAAATCCATCAAACTATTTCTTATTTGTGTTAAGTCCACAGTAGATATGCTGGTAAGGGGAGAGATTTCTGTGAGGTTCTTCGCTGGATTTTTCCATTTCATGGATCCTGGGCTGGTCATTTGCATCTCATCAATAGACCAAAGAAGGAAGACTATGAAGAATCCAGTGGTATGTTTTTGTGTACCAAACCTGGAAGTGGGAGACATCATTCCAACTGTATCCATTGGTTGGATCTTTCTTCTCTTCCCAATCCTATGAATCTTTGTTAAGCTTAAGGTCAGAAAATGGACTTTCTCTTATTTTTCAAGGCCAGACTGTTCAGACTTGAAAAATACGTTCTTTTATTCAATTCCCCATTTTAAAAACCAAAAGCTTGCTATCAGTTTTTGTCCCTTGTTTTTCTGCTATAGCAGGTTGAATCTCTTCTTGTTTTGTTATTGTGCTGTTCTTTTATTTGTAACTCCAGGTAGCTCTCCAAAAGTTGAGCAGAACTGGTGGGAGTACCAAATTTTGTACACAATTTTTAAAAAATAGGTAAGATCAAGACATTAATAATAAATCTTTTGAAATATTACTTTTAGCAAGTTTCTTTTGATTTTTATTTAAAACATAAATAAATTCGGGGCGCCTGAGTGGCTCAGTCGTCCGACTTCAGCTCAGGTCGGTTGAGCGTCCGACTTCAGCTCAGGTCACGATCTCACAGTCCATGGGTTCGAGCCCCACGTCGGGCTCTGGGCTGAAGGCTCACAGCCTGGAGCACACTTCCGATTCTGTGTCTCCCTCTCTCTCTGCCCCTCCTCCGTTCATGTTCTGTCTCTCTCTGTCTCAAAAATAAATAAACGTTAAAAAAATTTAAAAAAATATGAATAAATTCCTAATACTTAGGCTGAATAGTATATTAAAAAATGAATAATTTTTTTTCCTCTGGATAGCCTTTTACATTTAAAATTAATCACTTTATATATACATTTAAATTATGATAATATTTATTTTAGAAACATTTATGTGATTTTCACTGGTATGTTAAAGTCATATTGTTAGTAGTTTCTCATATATGTGTATTTATATACACACACTTACTACATGTATTTTTATATTGCACACACACTTACACTGATTCATAGACCATATGGTTCATGTGATTCCAACATTATTCTACTACTTAGTGAAGGGCCACTAGAACAAAGACCATAGGTTATAAAACTTTCATAATTTCTTGACATGAATATTACTGCTACCCAAGAGTATATCAAATTAGTCATTCTACTCTAGATAGCTTTCTAAACTTTTCCCCCTTGAAATAAAATATACTTTTTGATGTAAAAGAGGCAGGAAACAATCAAATCTTCCATTTCTGGTCCAACTTTATAATTTCACAGTTCTATTTCAAATACACCACAGAAGAGAGAAAAATTAATCAAGTAGAAAATTATACAAACTATGAATCTTACATTTTTTTTCTAATAAAGAAATAATTCCAGTGATTTAGAATGATTTTGGTCTACATGACAAAGGAAGCAAAATAGCCCCCATATCTGGATAAGCATTTACGGATAATATGAAAGATGACCTAATTCGGAATTATAAAATGACGCCCAATGGAATATTTTTTATTAATACAATGAATAAACATATGGCATTGAAATTTTTAAATTGAAAGAGAACTTTTCAAATCACCCTGAAAAATAACCAGATTAGTCATTTCTTTCACTGTGAAGACTAGGCTTCATTAAATCCTGAGCAAATTTTTTACTTTGGGAGTAATTTATTCTCTTTTTTTTTTTTTTCTTTTTGGTTTGTCCTTGAAATTCAATAGTGACTGCAATAATCTCCATAATCCATAATCCAGTAGTCTGAGGATCAGATAGAAAAACAGGCAAGAACCTGAAATTCAGTCTTCCCTGGTTTTATGTATTTTGCTTAAAGGTCCTACAAGAAACAAGTGTATGTCTCTTTGATCCATATAACAACAGCCTGTAAGCCCTCCCACCTCCGACACCTAGAAATTCAAGATAAAATAGAACTTTCAGTTTTATTGTTATTTTTTATTTTTATTTTAGAAAGAGAGGGAGAAAGTGTGAGCACGGGAGAGGGACAGAGGGAGAAGGAGAGAAAGGATCTTAAGGAGGCTCCGTACTCAGCATGGAGCCCCACTTGGAGCTTGATCCCACAACCCTGGGATCATGACCTGAGCCAAAATCAAGAGTCGGATGCTCAACCGACTGAGTCACCCTGGCGCCCCTGAAACCTTTATTTTAAATACATAGCAGAAATGCACAAAAAGAAATGGGTTTCCTTATGTGCTGGGGAAAAAATGAGAGCTAAACCAGGGTGGTTAGCTCATGAGCTGTTGTAGCTGCTATGGTCTAGGATTTATAATCCAAAATTATAAAATATCCAGAGAGGTAATCCCCTATGACTGAGATTCAGAAGCCACAACATGTAGAAGAATTAGACCCCAATAACATGAATAATAGAAAAAGTCTGACAGAGCATACAAAATAAGTATTTTTAAAAATGATTAAAGCATAAAAGGGAGAGTTGAAATTTTACAAAAATCCAAAAACATCAATGAAAAAAACCTTGGCAGACTCGAAAAAGGACCAAATAATAGACACCAATAAAATCTGGTAAACTGGAAGATAGACGTGCTTGTTTTAAAAAAAGAAAGAGGGCGCCTGGGTGGCGCAGTCGGTTAAGCGTCCGACTTCAGCCAGGTCACGATGTCGCGGTCCGTGAGTTCGAGCCCCGCGTCAGGCTCTGGGCTGATGGCTCAGAGCCTGGAGCCTGTTTCCGATTCTGTGTCTCCTTCTCTCTCTGCCCCTCCCCCGTTCATGCTCTGTCTCTCTCTGTCCCAAAAATAAATAAACGTTGAAAAAAAAATTAAAAAAAAAAAGAAAGAAAGAACATATTGACCCAAAGATAACAAAGGTAAGGATGAAGCGCTGTAAACTGTGAATGGGATGAAGAAATCTGGAACGTAGAATGACAAGATACATGTATCCGTAAGTTTCAGATGAAGAGGAAAAAAGAGAATAGGAGAAAGGCAATATTTAAATATTTAATTCCTGACAATTTTCCTAAATTGATGAGGACTTGAGTCCTCCCATTAAAGAAATCTGAGTTCCAAGCATGATAAATAAAAATAACTCCACACCTAAAACAAATAGCACCAAAATTACAGACTATCACAGATAAAGAAAATATCTTCAAGGAAAAAAAAGGAAAAAGTCCACCACCTACAAAGGAACTGTGTGGTTAGATTAACCGCGGAGTTCTAGAGCAATAATGAAGTCAGAATAAAACGGAATAACAAGTTCATTGCACTGAATACAAATAACTGGAAATAAACATAAAACAAACATTTTTTCAGGACAGAGGGTTTAAAGGCATATTGAGACAAAGACTATTAGGCAGTTTATCATTTGCAAGATCACCATTGGCTAAAATAAATAAAAATCCATTTTTAAAAATGTTTACTTATTTTGAGAGAGAGAGCACACATGAGTGGGAGGGGGCAGAGAGTGGGGGAGGAGAGAATCCCAAGCAGACTCTGCTGTCAGCACAGAACCAGATGCTGGGCTCAATCTCCCCAACCTTGAGATCATGACCTGAGCCAAAATCAAGAGCCAGACATTTAACTGACTGAGCCACCCAGGTGGCCCAAAAATGCATTTTAAGAAAGAAATTGAATCCAGAAGGAATATAGAGAATACAAGAGGCAATGATGTGAAATGAAATTGGTCAATAGGTGAGTAATTCTAAATAATATTTGGCTGTATATTTTTTAAATGATTAATCTGGTAGCATAAACATAAGATAGAAATAAAATACTGGATAGCTGTTACATACAGGAGATACACTGGAGTAAACTCTCCAAAGATCCCTTACGGGCTAGGAGGAAAGTTAGAATTTAAATTGTGTTAATAACACCATACATGAAAGAAAGAAAAAAAGAAAGAAAGAAAAAAGAAAGAAAGAAAGAAAGAAAGAAAGAAAGAAAGAAAGAAAGAAAGAAAAAAAGAAAAGAACACCATACATATTAAATTTTAAGATTGATCTTTAATAAAGTAGAAATAGACTATAAAGCTTCCAAACTATAATGGAGAGAAAAAAGGAATAAAGAAACTTGATTGATGTAATAGAGGTAGGCAAAGAAAAAAAATGAGTAAAATATGTTGAATAAAATAAGACATTCTATCGTTCCTTACTTCCAAGAATTAGATTCAAAATTCTTATCAAGGAATAGGAATATATATACATGAGACTATTTAACATTATTTTCTCAAGATATTATCCAAATGGAAAAGAACCAACCTATATTATTGTATTATATTTAAAATAATTTAGCTAAGATTAAATTATAAACTTGGAGAGTATTAAATAAATAATGTTATTAGCACCAAACCATCTAAAAGTTAAGATGGATTAGGCTCGCAGATAATTAGATAACATTTTGTGAGGTGGTTTGTGGACCTCTTCTCTAAAGAGAATATTTGGCACAATTAAACCAGCACAAAAGTTTTTTGGAATGCCCAGTTGTACTTGAACAGATGTGGTGGATGAATAAAATAGTTCCTTCTGATGTGGTTTCTACTTCCATCTTCTGCCCAAGGTTGCTAACGTAATGAGCCATCATTTTATATATTTAATAATACAAGAAAATAAAAAATAACTAAAAGACAGATTTGCTGATGTTATATTTTATACAGTTGCCCCATTCCATTTAGCTACCCACACACCATTGGTTCCGATCACATTGTGATGCTTGTGTTTTGGTCCCTCTCATCTTGACATCCCATATCCAATCACTCCTGGGTTCACTAAGCCCCTCCCTTCAGCTGTCCAGAGTGTGACCTAACTCTGCCCTTCCATGCCAACGCTATAAATGGCAAAATTTTCCAGTGGCCCTCTTACAATAAATGTACCTGCCATGTGTCCTGTTCTGTATGGAGCTTTCTCTTTTCAGCCTTCCACTAATAGCAATAATACTATCAAAAATGTGACTCTCCTCTACTTAGGTAACAAGTGAATTTCATGGTAGCTTAATCATGGAATCTAAGACTGTGTTCAAGGTCAAACTAGATCTCTATGCAGCTGTGAGACTTATGGGAAACCACTAAACTTATTGAGCTTTAGTTTCTTCATTTGCAAAATAGGAAAATGGCTCCTGAACTGCCTGCCTCAAATGAGTATTAGGGACAGTACTTGAAAAAAAAATGTCAAAGTAATTTAAATTGTATCAACCTCAATATGTTGTATTTAAAAAAAACCAAACTCATTCAAGTCTTTGCACTTGCTGTTCTCTCTACTTGGACTTCTCTTCCTCTACGTAATGTCATAGGCCTACTTTTCAGGAAGACTTCCCCAATTACCTTTGGTAAAATATAGTCCATCCATCCCCAAAACCTCTCATTGCTGCAGCACAGAACACTCTTTATTGTCTCCTGTTGCTATTTCTTTTTCTTTTTTTCTTTTTTTTTTTAACGTTTATTTATTTTTGAGAGAGAGAGGCAGAGAGGGAGACACAGAATCCGAAGCAGGCTCCAGGCCCTGAACTATCAGCACATAGCCTGACACAGGGCTCAAAATCACAAACCATGAGATCATGACCTGAGCCGAAGTCAGATGCTCAACCAACTGAGTCACCCAGGCTCCCCACTATATTCTTTATAATATCACCACCTACCTTTTTTTTTCTTTGTTTCTGTCTGTTTTGCTCTGCTAGGATGTCAGTTCACTGCTATATCCCAGTGCCTAGATATACATACCTTGTATGTACTTAATAAACATTTCTGAGTGAAAAAAACCTCATTTAAATGATTGATTTTACTATGAATTTTGAATATGGTAACTGCTCAGACTCTGAGCATTTTTAAGTGGGTGTTTCATTTGAAACACATAAGCAGACAGTTGTCTACATTTTCTTGCAATGTTTTGAAAGTCATCTTGAAAGTAACTCTCACTGAGAAATCCAATTACTTCCAAATAATGTATATGTTGATGTACTCCCTGATTTCTAATCACCTGGGCTCAAGAAGGCCAAAACACGAAAAATAAAAACCAGGCATCTAGAGAAAATGGGAAGTTTAGCCACACTCATTTATTCTGTTCAAGAACTAGTCATTTCATCTTTTACAACATTCAGGGTACAATATCAACCTTCAGAAATATTCTGTGAACTGACTAAATGCTATGACAGTTAGAAACTTAAAAGCCTTTCATTAGCTATTCTGCAAGTCTGGCAAGGGACCCAACTGGAGAGGTAAATATTAAAAATTTGGGTCTAATCTAAGAAATATTTCCTCTTAAAAAAAGGAATGATTCCCACTATTTAACTGTAGTACACTATAAAGTCAATGACAGATTCCTTTAGTGTAAGTGGTATTAGTTAACTGAAACAAACTAGGGTGCAACGCAAAATGTATCTAAGTAGATTCAATAAATTTAGTAACTGGTTGGAAAAAGTAGATAGCAGGTCAGTCTCAGAATAAGGGATACATACATACAACACACAGAGATTTTTATTCTCTACTATTACTTATTTTTCTCAAATCATAATAGATAAAATATAAGTGATCTTTATGCATATTTTAAAAAATATTTTGAAGTAATAGAAGAGAAACATGTCGACATCACCAACTAGACAGGTCAACATAACCCAGAAGGGGACGCACTGTGACATTTTGTTGGTATTGAACAAGTAAGTAAAAACACTTCTCTGTGCGTGCCTTCCCTTAATATGAAACCATTGTGTATTCTGCTGGCCAATCAACAAAACTTACTCTGCCGGTCCGAACTTTAGACGCCATGAAATACAAAAATGGATACAGTTTTGAAGAGTTTCGTTATATTCATTATATAGTTTCACTATATTCATTATAAGTTAAATGCAATTGTTGCTTTCTTACCACCTCTGTGTGGCCCAAGGGCAGGTCTCAGGGCAGAGAAAGAGTCAAAATATCTACCGATATTTTGGGGGGGGGGGTGATATCCAGTCATAGTATTTCTATCAGTTTTTATAATGCACTTAGCTCGTCCACTGGTGGTCCTTTCCATAAAATAGTTTTGAGAATAAGTATTTCAAAATGTCAGAGGCCAGACAAAATGCCCTTTTAACGGATGAAAAGTCTCAACTCCGAAATGTATCTTCGTTACACGGAAGACAAATCTTTGAAGGCAGGCCTGTGTAATAAGACACTGGATCAACACGGCAGGTAAGTACTGACATCCTGGTGACTTTACTGGAGGAGTACCAGTGTTTAGTGGAATACCAGTGGTCTCAGGCACTTAGAATTTTAAAAGCAGAAAATTAATTGCCATTCATGCTTGAACCGAGATTTATGAACACGATGCGGTGGGAGAGTGGAGTCGGTTTTGTTGGTTTAACCTGCGCCGGCGATATTTTCACCCAAGCCATCGTGTCGGCGCTCATGTTGTAGGTTCCACCTCTCCCCGTTTGGAAACGCGGTACACATTTCTAAGTCCGATTTTTCTGGCTGTTTTCTGAAAAGGTTTATGATCACAGCTGCGGTAGTTATGGGTTGGTTTATAGTACGTTGCCCATAGATGGGCCCATATGTCCAACAGAGTTTGTTTGATACTATTACCTTCCACAGACACGGGGCAGTTCTTGAGGTGCGCCTATAAACCTGCCGTTAAATGGACCAGCTGTACTCATAAACTTACATCAGCAGCCTCAATCCCCCCGCCTTACAAAAGTCATTGGCAATAAATCTATGTTCAGTCTATATATGCACTTTTAAGTATTTTTTTACACTTCTGAAAAGAAAATATAAAATATACCCAAGTCTTCTGTGATCCTGACTGAAATAAGAGCTGATTTCTTTGGGGTGAATAAACAATGTCTTTAAAGGCCTCACTTTCCATTTCTTTGCAAGAGGTCCAGCGTTCTTGACAGCCTTTATTCCACAGCTTAAAAGAGAGAGAGAGAGAGCGAGAGAGAGCGAGCGAATGATAAATGTGGGAGGGCAGGGTTCGACCTGGAATCTTTTGATAAGAACTTTTGAAGGCTTGAGCACGATTCTTTCTACGGTCACTGTTTCATGCATCTGGTGTGGCAGCTCCCTGTGGAGCCAGGAGCGAGCAAGTGTCAACCCGGTGATCCACACTGATTTGCTGTGAGAGTGTGCTTCTTCGGTGTGGTCACCGGGGACCACACCACTTGCACGGGATGGACCTTCTCCACTCTCTTGGTGTGCCGTCAAAGACGCGTGGTAGTTACCAAGGCCTCTGCAGGAAGGACGTAGCGAGAAGAAGCTACTTTTCCATCTGAAACAGAATTCTGGTTCATTCTGTTCATCAGATTTGTTCCGTGGCATTCTACTCCTCACGCAACTTTTAATTACTCCTTTCAGCTCTTTTTTTTGGGGGGTGAGGTATGTGTTACGGTTTTATATTAGAAAAAAACAAAACAACAAAAACCTTGTATCTGAAATCTTCGGTAGAAATCCCGGGTCTACAAGTTACAGCAGTGCTGTGGGGCGGACTATTGCATCTTTGAGTTTCCTCTTCCACAAAATGGAGAAAACTCTGCGTGTGAGACAGTGCTGAGTAAATATTTGCTGAATCTCAGATCTGTGCTTCTTCCACTTGAGTCACAGCATCATTTCAATTTCTCCACTTTATTCCAGAAACAATCCTTTCTTCCCACTACTATCCCCTACTCTACATGATGAGAGTGATAAATGCTTCCCGTTTGGACTATTGCAACGGCATCTGATCTGGTAATCCGCTTTCCAGTTCTTCCCTTTTTCAGACCATCTTCCTATGAGATTCCCATGATCTAGTCGTTCTCTTGCTCAGACCACTTTCGTTCCAAATGTATGCATAGATTTACAGCTTTTTCTTAAATTACAAGACATTTCGGCCAATTTAAATGAGTCAAAGATACACATTTTTTTTTTAAAAAAAACCAACTTTGGAGAGAGTTTTAAATTACTTTGAGGAGGTAAAACTGGCTTTCCAACTAAAGCAAAGTTAAAAAGCCTTCTGAAAGTTCCCTTGCCTGAACGTTCTCATCTTGAAATGGCTGGGCATTTGAGAAATTACCAACAGCAGGTTTTCAGTCAGTTTTGCAAGTATATCAATAGCAATTTATTTTAGATAGCATAAGGAATCCTTGGATAAAGATATTAGACATTGTATTACTAATCTAAGTACTGTCTCTATGGGACAATCCAGTGGTGACAAAATTGGGAAAGGTGATAGAGGAAATAGATACAACAGCTCTTATTTAAGGCTTCCTTGAGTAACAATTATTCAGAAATAGGCTAAGCTCTCTCTCTCTCATTTAAGTAATAAGAAAAGAGTAATTTATATGTCCACCTTAGTTCTTTGGGGAGTGGGGACAGTCAGAAATTCTTTTCCCTTCCTTCTCTGGCTCAGTGCAAAGTTTTTCAGGTGACCTTGCAAAAGCATTCAACACTATCAGACCATTCCTTTCTTGTAATACCATTTTCCTTGATTTCTAGATATACTATGCCCCTGCCTTCTGTCACCTCTCTGTCTTCTGAAGCAGTACATTTTCTTCGTCATGGCCATTAAATGTTGTCTTTGCTTGGTGTTTGGTCACTGACCCTTTGTTCATTTCATTTTATATCTTTCCCTAAGTAGTCTCATTTATACTCATATCCTTAGTCATCACCGACACTCAGATGATCCACAAATTTGTGTTCCTGGCTGAGACCTTTCTTTGAGTCATACATGTATGTATCCAACAGCTGATTTCACATGTCCCCAGGCAGTCTCACATATACCACAAATTTACTACGTCAAAAACCAAAATCATGATCTTCCCTTCCAAACCTGGACTGTTCCCTGTCAGAGTGAATGGAAGTAGTATCTATTAAATTCTGTAAACCAAGAACCTGAATTCATCCTTGAAACTTACCTTTCCTTCAGCAATCTCCTTGCCACAACCAATTCATCACCAAATGAGGCTAATTTATCTCCTAAATAAGCTCGGAAATCAATTCCTTTTTCTGTTTCTTCATCACCGACTCTATCATCCAAGCAGCCATCGTCCCTTGACTGGCCTACAAAATACCTTCTTTCTGGTCTACCCAAATTCACTTGGCTCCCTCTACTACAACTCCACATCTGTCAAGATGCTTTTTCTCATTGCACCCTCACCATAACTACTCCCCAGTTAAAACCCTTCACTGGTTTGACATTGCTTTCAGAAAAATAAGACTAAATGATCAATATGGTTTATAACGCCCCGTATAGTATTGCGCCTACCTGCCTTCTCAGCTCCACTTCGTACTAGTATCCCTTTTGCTCTCCTCAGCTTAAGCCTTGTTAGCCATCATTCGTCTTTCTTAATCATCTTTTCCCTCCCTTGCTCCAAATCCTTTGGATCTGGGGTATTCTTTATTTTTTAATTTACAGAGTTTAATCTTATTTACCTTTTGGAGATTAGGATGCTTATATTGGAACTACCTGTTGTAAGCTGTCTAGTATAATGTATGCTTTCTTTCTGGTGCTGTTAGAATTTCAATTTTGCATTTATTTTGGATTTTTTCTTTATTTGTTGCTACCTTTTGAACAGGCTTTAAGCTTCCTAAAGACATTGACCAATCTGCTCAATGTGTAGCACGGAGTGAGTCGTCAGTAGTATTTTTTTTGCCAGAATTACTTGATAATTGAACATGTCTACAGAGGTCGATCTACCTTTTCAAAGTGGCCGAAATGACCGTGGTCTCTCTGTAAGAAGCAGTGGAACAAGGAAGGGGAAACATGAACCATGGAGTCAAACAAACGTGGGTATGGAACTCCGTATTCTACCGGAGTCCTCCTTGCCCATCACTTTTCTCCTTATCAGGAGTAGTGTTAACGAGGTCTTCTTTCAGGGCCGTTATGAGGTAAGGGACATGGAGTAAGCACTTTTTGGATAAGTAATTTAACAGATATACTCATTCAAGTGACAGCAATTTTTAAGCACCTACCGTATGGCAAGGATCATCATCATTCTCATTTTTTGCTTCTCAGTATGGATACTGATTCATTGAAATCAGTATCAGCTGTGTCACTTGTTGACATTCAGTGTTCTCTTTTTTCATGTTTATTTATTTATTTTTGAGAGAGAGAGAGAGCACGTGAGCAGGGGAAGGGCAGAGAGGGGGCGGGGGGGGGAGAGAATGCTAAGCAGGCTCTGCACTGTCAGCACTGAGCCTGACATGGGGCTCAGTCTCGTGAATGGTGAGATCATGACCTGAGCCGAAACCAAGAGTCAGATGCTGAGCTGACTTAGCCACCCAGGTGCCCCTGACATTCAGTGTTTTTAATCTTGTCTGTGTGTACATATTTTGTTTCCTCAAGAAGATTAGGAAGCAGGTGTAATGGGCTAAGATTGTTCTCCTTTTAAATGACTTTCACTTGTCTTTATTATTTATTTCACATAATAAATGGCTATAAACATATGTTAATTTATTTAATAACTTCAAATACCAATTGCACAGCTAATCGCCAGGAAGGAATATTTAAAAAACAAACAAAAAGGCCCATAATCTTTGCTTTTAGAGAGTTCAAAAATCAAATCATAGAGAGTAAATAAATACCAGCCCACATGAGAATGATTTTAGAGTATAAGTATTACAGCGGATGTCAGGAACTTTGTCATCATAATAGAGTTTTAATATATGAAATGTAAACTTAGAACAAATTAGTAGTTGCCCATAAACACCTTTAAAAAATTTATGACTCTAGTTCTTTTCCATGTCCAAACCAGCTTTTAGGAGACACTCTGAAAATCAGAAACATTTCCTCAAATATCCTTTACGTGTTTTGTGGGAAGCATAATGGTAGTGAATATGGAAAATATTCTATTTTATTTTGAAAGAAATCCTCAACGGAATTATTCCATGCCAGGGTTAAGCTGTGAGTTTGTACTCCACAGTCTAGTTATAACTTACATGCAAAAAGTTAGGATGACTGACAAAACTAGGCATTTAAAAAGCAAACAAAGGCCTTAATTCAATTTAAAATATCTGTAAATGTTGCTTATCCTTCCTGGAGTGAAGCAAAATGCAGACCTTGATCCTTGGCTCACGGAAATGGTGGTGCTAAGGATTCAACATTCTGGGCTATTTCATGAAATAAAACTTGCATTTTTCCATACTTATAACATTTACTCTTAAAAGTACATTATAAAATTATAGCAGCAGTACCAGTTCATGAGAGAAATTTAGAGACATTTTAAAAACGCAGAGAAGGAAAGAAATGAACTCTACTTGATGAGTTTATGAAACAAAAAAAAAGATGTGTCTAAACTCTACTCTAAGGGAAAATTGGTCAGGCTGGAGTCTCTGAGATTCACCTCGAGGAAGGTTCAAGGAGCCTGAGAGAAAATCTCAGCAAAGTGAACCTAACCTCCAAGAAAGACTTGGCCCTTGAAAGGGATTTGATCTTCCAGATTCTGAGTGCCACATGGGTTCTGACGCCAGGATTTGTCGCTCAGGCCAGTTCTTTATTAAAATCATACCTTAGTCCATCAAAGAGCTCGGGAATCCATGAAAAGCTGTTCCAATAAAACTTAGTAAGCCCTTGGGAATAAAAAGGATGGGGCAAATATTCCTTCAACAGGAGGTATCACATAAGGGAAACAAGCCATATTCCCTTTTCATCCAAGAAGCCCCAAGGAGGTATCTGGCATCTGGAGGTTCTCAATGTCACAGGTTGGGTGGAAGAAGATGGTCTCCAGCATATGCTGAGTGAGTAAAAGGCAGCTCTGTCCGGGCTGACCAACGGCAATAGCAGGAGGGGAGGTAAGTTCTAGAATAAACTTGCAAATGCAAGAAAGATACCTCCTGGAATATGAATTAGATTTTTAAGAAATGATGCCTTATAGGGGCGCCTGGGTGGCACAGTCGGTTAAGCGTCCGACTTCAGCCAGGTCACGATCTCGCGGTCCGTGAGTTCGAGCCCCGCGTCAGGCTCTGGGCTGATGGCTCAGAGCCTGGAGCCTGTTTCCGATTCTGTGTCTCTCTCTCTCTCTGCCCCTCCCCCGTTCATGCTCTGTCTCTCTCTGTCCCAAAAATAAAAAAAAATAAAAAAAGTTGGAAAAAAAAAGAAATGATGCCTTATTTTAGTTAGCATATCTTTGATTTCTAAGAATTTTAAAAAATGATTTAGAAGTTTGTTTGTCAGGGGTGCCTGGGTGGCTCAGTCAGTTGAGTGTCCCACTCTTGATTTCAGCTTGGGTCATGATCCCAGGGCCATGGGATCTAGCCCCACGACAGGTTGCATGCTGAGTGTGGGGCTGCTTAAGATTCTCTCTCTCTCGCTCTCACTCTCTCTCTCCATCTCTACCCCTCTTCCCTGCTCTCTCTCTAAAATAAATAAAATCTTAGAAAAAGGAAGTTTCTTGGTCATGTAGTTCTTGTGATTTGCCTATTCATGTCTTTTTTTCTGCCTTTATGTTCATTCTTTTTACTTAAAAGGAAGTCATTACAAATCTGAAGATTTAACAACCTCTCTACAATATGTTGCACTAACTTTTTAGAATTTGTAGTTTGTTCTTTAATTTTACTTAGGATATTTTGACCCAGATCTATATATTTTTTCTTTTGTCTTCAGCCTTTGTGCTTTACTCCACAGTCATTCATCTTTTAAAAAAAATTTTTTTTAACGTTTTATTTATTTTTGAGACAGGGAGAGACAGAGCATGAACAGGGGAGGGTCAGAGAGAGGGAGACACAGAATCTGAAACAGGCTCCAGGCTCTGAGCTGTCAGCACAGAGCCCGATGCGGGGCTCGATCTTACGGACTGCGAGATCGTGACCTGAGCCGAAGTCGGCCGCTTAACTGACTGAGCCACCCAGGCGCCCCTCGGTCATTCATCTTTAAGTTGTTATGTTTAGCTCTATAAACCACATGAATAAAATTTTTAATAGCTAACTCATTTTTGCATTTTTTTAAAAATTTTTTTTTCAACGTTTATTTTTGGGACAGGGAGAGACAGAGCATGAACGGGGGAGGGGCAGAGAGAGAGGGAGACACAGAATCGGAAACAGGCTCCAGGCTCTGAGCCATCAGCCCAGAGCCCGACGCGGGGCTCGAACTCACGGACCGCGAGATCGTGACCTGGCTGAAGTCGGACGCTTAACCGACTGCGCCACCCAGGCGCCTCTCATTTTTGCATTTTTAAAACAATTACCTTATTGCCATTATTTCCATAATCCATAATTTCCTCACTGATTTGAAAGTCCATCTTTCTCATATTCATTTTACTCATATGTATTTGTCATCTCTTTGTTTCCAATGTCCTGCTGTAAATTCAAATGGCAATACCACGTATTCCAAGTAATAAGATTTATCATTTATTTTAATATGGAATAACGTAAGTGTGCCTCATTATTCTTTTTAAAAATATGTTGCCTATTTTCTTCTATTTATTTTTTCAAATGAGCTTTAGAATCAGTGATCAACACTCTTTGTTTTTAAGTTGATTTATTTATTTTGCGAGAGAAAGAGCATGAGCGGGGGAGGGGCAGAGAGAGAGGGAGACAGAGAGAATTCCAAGCAGCCTTCGTGTTGACAGCCTCAGCTTACCAACAGTGAGATCGTGACCTTATCCGAAATCAAAACTTGGAGGCTCAAACGACTGAGCCACTCAGGCGCCCCAAGTGATCAAATTTCTAAGTAAGAGCTTGTGGAACTTTGGATTTGGATTTCACTAAATGTACACATTAACATGTGGGAGAAGTGACAACTTTACCATGCTGAAAAACTCCCGTTCTAAAACCAAATATATTTCTCCAATTAGGGTTTTATATTTTCTGGTTCAATAAAGCTTTGTGGCTTTGTTGTCCTTAGTTTCTGCACTTTTCTTGTAAGTTTATTCCAAATCAGTATGTCGTTTTGTGTATTTTGTACCTCTTGAGAGAGATCTTTTTAATCTATTATATTCCGTTAAGTGAGGAAATTAGTTTCTCTATATTTATTTTAACATACACTTCTTGAAGAGTATCTCCTTTTATACAGTGTCTACTTCAAATGCTTTATAGCTGATGACATCTTAAGTTTTAGGTAAAGAGAAAAACCCACAGACTTTGGCATCAAAGATACTTGTAGGTTGCACCTCGGCTCAAATGTTTCCTCACTACATAAAATTGAAAAGTTGTACATTGTCTGAACCTCTGTATCCTCATCTACAAAAGGGGCTTGATGTTTCCCTTGGAGTGGCCAACGAGAGGCAGCGTTCAGAACTTTTGTAAAGCACGGACCTCAAGTATAGCAAACGGTGGGAATAGAGGAAAAACACCAATTCCTTCCTCTTCAACTTGTTCTCAAAAAATATGACTTGGAAATTTCACCTTTAAGATATATATGAACTAGAAAAAAATAATTGGAGGTAAACACATACACATATAGATAATGTGCATTTTTATTATTTGGTTAGATAACTTTTCTCCTGGTCCTATTGGTTGGTGGCAAAATGAACATCTGTGCATGTATGTGAGCGTGCATGGTGTAATAAATAGTATTACTTTATAGATGAAATACCAGTGGCTCTAATGTCGAAGTTAATGAATTAAGTCACAGAATTGATCTATGGAACCACAGCCGGTCACATCTGCCAGGCTGATGAGCCACTAATGACAGTCGGCAGTCGAGGGTTTCACTCATTAATTATCCAAATACTCACACTGTGAGCACGAACTCCTAGGCACAGTGCTGGGCACTGAGGATGTGAAAGGTAACACTCTCTGCTCCCGTAACTGGGTGGCATCTTCAATTTTTTTTTAATATTTACTATTTATTTTTTGAGCGAGAGAGAGAGAAAGAGAGAGAGAGACAGACAGAATACAAGCAGGGAAGGGGCAGAGAGAGAAGGGGACACAGAGGCCGAAGCAGGCTCCAGGCTCTGAGCTGTCAGCACAGAGCCCCACGGTGGGGGCTCGAACTCAGGAACCCGTGAGATCGTGGCCTGCGCCGAAGTCGAAGTCGGAAGCTTAACCGACCGACCGAGCCACCCAGGCGCCCCTGGGGCATTCTCAATTTAAGCAATCCGCTGGTGGACTCGTGTAAAGCGGTGGTTTCCTCATCTGGATCTTCTGCTAATGTGTCCAATTTCTTTACCCTGAGAAGCTTCTCTTATGGATCTGATGTGCCCGTCTTTACCCGCTGGGAAAAATGGTTCTCAGCCTGAGCGGACCGAAGCAAAGCTTTGAGCATTCCATTTTCGTTCCTGAAGTTACTGCCCAAATCTTTATTTCCTTTTCTGTCGGTGCCTCAGAAGCTGACGTAGGATAAATGGAAGCGATCAACTGGCAACTGTGTTGTCAGCTGCGTGGTGGGGTCAAAGGTGCCGGCTGAGCTTGCAAATTCTGACCGGGGGCCAACAGCGAGGGTGTTTGCCTTAGAGGGAAACGGTGCCCTGCGCATATCTCACCCCGCGGTGCTGCTGAATGCGCCAGTTTCAGGCGAGGCCCCCTTTGCAGAAAAGAAGTACAAAGAAGGACATCTCCTTGATGCCCTCCAAGCGCCCGAAACTATCCACAGCTCCGTAGCCACCCTGCCCTGTGCTCCAGGCACACCCCCATGCGTTAATACCAGGAGGGAGGCAAGTTTCTGTTTCCTCCGAGTTCTGGGAACTGGCATGACAGCTGGTTGCTCTAAGCAGCGCACATATTCCGACCCTGGGAACTAAAAAAAAAACCTCCCCACGGCATGCTCATCTATTCAACCAAAAGGGGCTTTAGTGCACTTTTCGTGCTTTCGGTACGTTTCTCTAACTGCCTCACATTAAAATCTTGCCAACGAAGGGTTGTTCTCACGCTGAAAAAGAATTTACCTTTGGCCAAGTGTAATTCAAATGCCGGATTTCTGGTTTCAACAAAAAGACACACGGAGCGGTTAGCACTGGGGGAAAACAATCTGTTGACAAAATCATTTGACAAACCAGGGCACGGCTGACATCGGCCGGAAATCATGGTCATGTCCGTTTGAAAGAAACAACACTGAAAGAATGTGCTTTTTCTCTGGAAAGATGCACCCCCTGACCTACCTTGGGGCCTGGAGCGAAGAGCTCAGTAACTATAAATGTTACCGATGACTCTCACCCCTGGTTTAACTCTGGGTTTTTCTAAATGCTTATGTAGCGTGCAAATTATCTGCTGAAGTGTAGACATCGGTGCCAAATGAACAGTGCGGGAGACGTCAGAAGGGAGTGAAACTTGGAAACGAAACGGCAGCCTTTAAATAGCCCAACTGCGTGCATCATGACGTGACATCAGGGCCTCTCCAGTCATTGCTGATAGGCTACAAGGGAGGACCCTTGACAGGGTTTAATCCAGAGCAAGCTTTTTATTTATTTATTTTTTAATTCAGTTATTACTCTATTGCCACTAGGGTAGCTCCTCTCCTATCATTCAAGATGTTATGTTCTCCTCTTTTTTTGTTTGCTTCTGTCTTCCTTTCCTTAGAAGGGCCTCGAAAATTCAGGCCCTAAATGATTTGCCGTTTAATCAGTTTTGAGCACTGCAATCAGGAATTTAGGCATCATTTTGTGACTTGTCATGGAAAAAAAAAAAAGGACACGATTAAGAATTTTGAGGTTTTTTTTTTTAATTTTTTTTTCAACGTTTATTTATTTTTGGGACAGGGAGAGACAGAGCATGAACGGGCGAGGGGCAGAGAGAGAGGGAGACACAGAATCGGAAACAGGCTCCAGGCTCTGAGCCATCAGCCCAGAGCCCAACGCGGGGCTCGAACTCACGGACCGCGAGATGGTGACCTGGCTGAAGTCGGACGCTTAACCGACTGCGCCACCCAGGCGCCCCAGAATTTTGAGTTTTAAGAGAAGAGGCCATAAACCAATTTTAATAGCGTTTTTTCTACTAAAATTTTGAGGCATTGGATGAATTAAGAGCCATTCATATGAAGAATGTGCGTATAACTGTGGAAAATAACTTAACGTTTATTAGCTTCCTAATATGTGTCAAGCACTAGGCTAAGCATTTTACATATGTTTTCTCATTTACTCTTTTTAACAGCCTGAAGAAATATGCATTATTGTCCTTAATCTACAGAGCAGGAAACTGGAGACTCACAAAGATTAAGTCAAGTATTCAAGCTTAGAGAGAAACTGCTTTTAAGTGGCAGAACTTGGATTAAAATTCAGCTCTCCTGGATTAAAAATGACATCTGCTAACCCCAGACCTCCTTCGCTTTGTATTACACCCCACAGGATTTCTCATTCAATGAGAAATCGAAAAGGTAGAACTTACAATTTAAAAATGTTTCCTCTCACTGGGGTGCTGGGTGGCTCAGTCTATTAAGCGTCTGACTTCGGCTCAGGTCATGATCTTGCGGTCTGTGAGTTCGAGCCCCTGTGCTGACAGCTCAGAGCCTGGAGCCTGCTTTGGATTCTGTGACTCCCTCTCTCTCTGCGCACTCCCCCACTCACTCTCTCAAAAAATAAATAAATGTTTAAAAAAATTTTTTAACGTTCCCCTCAGTAATAAAAACAACAAAAAAACCTAAAAAGAATAATCATAATTAAGCAACATTTACATCTGCTCATAAAAATATTTTTTAAAATTTTAAAAAAATGTTTATTTTTGAGAGAGAGAGGGAGAGTGAGAGAGAGAGAGAAACAGAGCACAAGTGGGGGAGGGTCAGAGAGAGAGAAAGAGGGAGACACAGAATCCAAAGCAGGCTCCAGGCTCTGAGCTGTGAGCACAGAGCCCGATGTGGGGCTCGAACTCACAAACCACAAGATCATGAACTGAGCTGAAGTTGGACTCTTAACCGACTGAGACACCCAGGTGCCCCTCAAGATATTTATTCTTATGCAATAATGTAAACTTTTATCTCCTCTTTTTAATTAATTAACTTATTTTTTATTTCAGAGAGAGAGAGAATGCATGAGTGGGGGAGAGGGGCAGAAAAACAGAGAGAACCTTTAGCAGGCTCCACACACAGCGTGAAGCCTAACACTGAGCTCAATCCCACAAAATCAAGAGCAAAAAATCAAGAGCTGGACACTCAACCGACTGAGCCACCCAGGAAGCCCTAAACTTTTATATTTTAATAATAAATGATCTGAGTGGGAAGTTTGTCCCCATTATTATTAAAACATAGTTTAAATGACATTAATAGTTCCCGCAAAGTTAAATTTATATTAGGCTCATACATAAATACAAAATACACGCAGATTTGCCACATTAAATGTAGACTATACCTCCCCTTGATTTATGTTTTAATTCTTAGTGATCAAGAGAAAACAAAATAAAAGGTCTTTGCCACTCAGACTTGAGTCACTCATATTTGATTTAGTATTTCCAGCTTCCAAATAGATTTTGTTATTGGTTATGTCTATATTTAGAAAGGAATACAAAACCACAGTAAGATCGTTTTAGACTTTTGTTAATGTGTGAATGGCAAAAACATGGGTAAATTCTGGTGAGCGTGGGTGGGGCTGGTGATAGTGGAGAATCAGAGTATCTAAACCTCTCCTCCTTTTCTTCGCTCGTGTTTGGTGGTATTAATGTTTCTTCTCAAGAGGGAAATGCTTCCAGATAGGCACACAGATTCCCCCGCCCTCAATAGGTCATAGTCTGAGCACAGTTGGAAATGGCACCTTGAAGAACATAAACCCACCAGAAAGCTCCATAAGAGGATATCTTCATGCCAACCAATGATGGTCAGCCCTCTGATAAGTCAGAAATTGAGAAGGATGTTTGCTTTTCCTTCTGTCGTAGCAATATGCCTGGATTAACCAGGAAAACAAAATTTCATGAACTTAATTCTCCTTAATTTATCCTCTGGAGCTATCTCCAAGGAATATATTTCTATGGAAAGTTTCTTCTTCATTCTGTGCTGTCCAATATGGTGGCCACAACCCACATGTGGCTACTGATTACTTGAAATATGGCTAGTGCTACGGAGAAATTGAATTTTTTAGTTTGCTTAACTTACATGCGTTTAAGTTTTAAAACAGAAGCAGTATGTAACACGTTTTTGTTAAACACAACTGTATTGCTTTGGTAAATGCTACATGTCCCCTTAACTGTTGCATCAGGTAAGATATTATTGAAGTTAAATTTTATTCTTTACTTTTTTAATGTGGCTAACTAGGAAATTTTAAATTAAATAAATGGCTGATGTCTTTCTATGGGATAGCACTGTGCTAGAGGAAATAGGGCAAGGATTCTCATGTCAGATTGCATGGGATCAAAGTCAGTTCCTCTACCTACTACCGCTTGGCCATGGGCAATTTACTTAACCTCTCCGTGCACCAGTTTTCTCATCTATAAAACGGGTGTGATAATACAACTACCTACTTCATAGGGTTACCAGGACTAAATGCATTAAGTCTTGTAAAGTGCTTAAAATAGTGCCTGGCATAGAGAAAACATTATATATGCACTTGCAAACGAAAAATGAAAGCCAATTGTTCCTCTCTAGAAGAGGTAGGTCACCATTCTTTCAATGGAGGCTACCTGAGAGTAAATTGACTACAGTTATTCTGATGCCCTAAGCTGTACATCTGTAATAGATAAGGAATTAGCGTATTTAGAATTTTTTGATTAAGTCCCATAAAAAGGATGCTCAACAACGGAGGTGAACTAAAACATACATTCTTACAAAAGCTTAGTTACCTTAAAGTGTATTTTAAAACACTTTATGAAAGGCAAACAAAGACCCCAAAATATTACTCTTGTTCCTATAATGTAGTCCTCTCTCTTCCAGGACTGGAACTGTTGGAGCCCAGAACAATCATCCTTAGACATCACTTGCGGTAGCTGCCAATCAGCCACAATCATTAAAAAAATTTTTTTAATGTTTCTTTATTTCTGAGACAGAGAGAGACAGAGCACGAGGTGGGTAGGGGCAGAGAGAGAGAGAGACACAGAATCCCAAGCAGGCTCCAGGCTCCGAGCTGTGAGAACAGAACCCGATGCGGGGCTCGAACTCACGAACCGCGAGATCATGACCTGGGCCGAAATCGGATGCTCAACCGACTGAGCCACCCAGGCACCCCCAGCCACAATCATTTAAGACATTTAAATACCAGTATGTGTCTATTTTACTATAATAACCAGCTGTGTCACTTAGACACATAATTAAACTATCTGAAAAATTATCACTAAAATATACAGAAAGGCTCAATCAAAGAAGTCGAGTCTAAGTAAAAGATCTTTTAAATTTTTATTTAGACAGCAGAAGGGATAGAGAAATCTCATCTACAAAATTCCTTAATTCACTAGTTAGGCATTCAACTGAATGCCTGCTGTGCACATGGCCCAGCGAAACAAGCCACAATCTCGATGTTCAAAAAACAAAACTCTGTAGAGTCGAAATTGAGGCAAAAGCGAGCAATTCGTGATTGTAGTTTTTTACAAAACAAAAGGTCTATTTTGAGTGGGCTACCATTAGAATAGACCCATGTTTCTGAGTTTCTTTTCCGGAACAATGTTCAAAAATGTAATTTCTGATTTGAGAGGGTAGTCGTCTCCACAATTCATCAAGCTTCCTTTAGTGTGGCTACTTAAAATACAGGAAAGAGCTACGGTCAATATTCTAGCAAACACTAACGTGCTTCCCTGGAAGGTCAAAAATCCTCCCCTCGGCACAGATCCTCTTGAGAGTGACCATAAACCCCCAAGTCAAGCTTAGACAAACGCACGAGTAATAAGTCGAGAAAAATGAGGGCTAGATTTGTGCTTGTCATGGTATTTTCCGAATGTAGTAGTCCTTCTATCTCCCCCTCATCTGGGAAACACATCTGCGATTTTTTTTTTTTTTTTTTTTTTTTTTTTTTTTTTTACTAACCATTTTCCAGCCTCTTTCATAAAAGAGCGGTTGTGTTCTGGTGTTTTTCATTTTGAATACTCAGAGCACGTCTCCCATCTCATCCACCGCCACGTTGTTAAATCCAAAGTAGAAAGAGAGAGTGATCGCTCCAGTGTCTCCAGTCGGCAGCAGAAAATGTGTTGTTTTCAATTACTGTGTGTAAACGCTCAGCCAAAGGGACAGCTTTGCGGGATGACGTGCTTCAAGAAGGAGCTACCACAAGTGCACACGGAGGGGACAACCCCAAAAGGCCTCCTTAAAGGACTCTCGCCAGGGACAGTCGCCAAGACTGAACACTGACCTCAGTTTTGCCAAGTCACCTAAGGGAACGTGATTTTGTCTTCTGGGCCGAATGTCACAGGCAGACACGGCCTGGATCCCTACAGAGTGGTGTTTGACAAAGGAAGGTCATGTGCCCAGCTTTGCTCCAGAGGATGTCTGCTCTCCGCAATAGTAAAAGTTAACACGATACAGAAGTTTCGCTAATACAAAGGATTTGCGATTAACACTCGACATCGATTCTGATTTTCCATATTTTTTTAGTAGAACCAGGTTTGCTAATAAATTGCCAGCTGTTAAAGTCACTAAGCCTATTTTCATCACAACCACCACATAACAGGACCCCTGCAAATACCTGAGGCCTGCTTTTCTCTCATTGTACACTTTATATTGTTTCAGATGAAACGTACCCTCCGCCAACATTTCTGGGGCTTCATCGTTAATGACTTAAAATACAGTTACAAGGTTCGGGTGGGAAGTTGGCAGGTCTGCCGTCAGTGTGGCATCCAAGCCGCTCTCTTCTAAGGCCTGGAGATGATTTCAAAAGAGAAGGAAGGGGGGCGGGGGGGTGGGGAGAAGGAAAAAGTAAGGGGAGTCACCAAAAACTTTGACTCATGGCCACATTGCCGAAAATACAGATTTTCAGATTAATGCTTCACCAGAAGGCAGGTAGGAAGGGGGGGGGGGAAGGAGTGATGAGTTAGAAACAAAAACTGGAAGGGGAAAAAGGCGACGCTGTGTCAATCAAATTGGGGGCAACTCTGTCATAAGGAAGGAAAATGTTGCGTTTAGATCTTGACTTAACGGTCAATATCTAGTCGTCACAAGAATCCCAGATTTTCTGTCTCTTCCTTCCTCCCCCACCGCCTCCAAGAGAAAGGGAAGAATTTATGAGAGAAGGAGGTCTGTAAAAAAAAAAACGAAAAGGATACCAAAGATTTCGAATATTTGGAGGAGCTTTCAAGAAAATCACGCACTGACACCTCCGGCTTCTCAACAGCGGTGAGTTTTGCCCCTGAGCAAAGGCGATTTTCATCACCCCGCTGCTCTAGCTAAAAGGCTGGTCTTGACAAGCTGTGTTCCTGGTAAAATGTCATGGTTGGCAAGTGCGGTCGGTGGAGAGACAGCTTCGGGAGGCTCCCTCCAGAGTGGAGATGTGCAAATTGACTCCAGCACCTGTGGGAGAGTCAGGTACCTCTGACCCAGATTCGCTCTGTTTTCTAGCACCCTGTCCCTTTGTTCTGTAATGAGAGCCAAATGTTCCCTTTCTCCAGTCCCTCTGGCCCTGTAATGTGACGCCCATCTGCCCCGGACAGCCCCCCTCGCCCTTCCCCACTCCTGGGCCCTGCCGCTACCACCGGCCTGAAATGGAAAGGGATTTAAAAGCCTCCAGTTCTCTTGGGTGTCACGCTAGAGCTCTCTGCTCCCTGAGTGCTGGGATAGCTGTGCCCTGCTAACTTTTCTTCCGCAGTGAACCCGAGCATCAGCAGGGCAGTCGTGAAGGCGGAGTTCTTAGGCGTGGGAGAGTTCTCCTGTTTTCCAGGCAAGAGAGACTCTTCTCCCGAATGAAAAGCCCGGGGAATCTTACGACACTGCGTAGGACTGACTCGTATCAGGAAGCGCCTGCGTCTAACTGAAATCACTGAGGCTGTAGTTTAAGTCCGTGTGTTTTTCTGGCTCCTTTTCCCCCCATCTCAGTAAAGACACGGGGAAGCGGATGAAGCTCCAGCAAGGTGCCAGAGCAGTGGTGCTGGGCTCCAAATCACATTTGAAAATGTCAGGATGTGGCCTGGTTTCGTTTAGGGTGTTCGTCCTTTACCTAAGCCCGGCTCCCCGTCGGACCACACACCAGCGGCTGCACAGGTCAATCAACCACACCTCTGCCCAACAGACCAACGGCGCTTCTCCCAAAGCAAAACAAGTCTTAAGAAGGTTTCAGGAAAAAAAGAAAAATTAGGGAGCCATGAGTACCGTGTACAGAGGACCGTTGCTAAGGGTGGCAATGTCGCCCCACCTCAACCCACTCTTCTTCAATCTCGTGAGTTAAATTGGCCTGGAAAGTTCAAGAAGACCTTTCCTTCGGTCACTCTTAAACAGGACCACAGGAGATTTGCTCTCAAATATGTCAAATCAGGCTCTGCTTTACGAGGCATCCCCCTTTTCCATGTCCATTTCTATGGTGACCACCACATAAGTTTTCCTATCACTGTTGTGATGTCATGGGCTTTCGAAAGATGGCCTCTCTTGCCAGGGCAAACAGTTGGACTGGAGTTAGAGGAACCAATTCAGTTTCTGTATTCCAGGGGAAGACGAAGAGTCACCTTCGAGAGCTCTCTAAGGGAGGGTTTTTTTTATGTATAATTACAGCTTGCCAGACATCAGACATTGTGCTAAGGACTTTACATGCATTGTCTCGAAACACCAACGGCGATAATACCGTTGCCCCGTCGTGCGAGGAAATTGACATGTAGAGAAAGATGAACTTCCCTATGTCAGTATGTGTGACTGAGCTGTGATTTGCATTAAAGTCTCTCTGATTCTGAAGTGCAGATTTCTAACAGAAATGCCAAAGGAGATTTAGGGACTGAGCAGATGCTGGGGAAGGAGAAGGGCCTTGGGGTCGGAGTGACGATACTATATTGAACCTAGAAATACGAAGTAAGATTCACAAAATACATTTAGACCCAAAAGCGATTCTAGTGATTTAGATCAACTCTACTGTTTTTTAGTTGTCTCCTTCACATCACTTTCAAGTGCCAGCTGTAAGGCCAGAGGAGGGGAATATTAAAGTGTTAGACACTGAGGTCCCTGTTATAAATCAGTCAGCTAGCCAGCCTGCTTACAACACTCCGTTCCATCTCCAGAAAACTGGGTGAATCTGCTATTCTGTTTTCCAACTCTGTTTAAGCTTAGGGTATTTTTCTTTACGTAACATGTTGAATGCTCTCTGTGCCTTTCAGCTTTGTTGGGGAGCAGGTATATTACGTCGTGGCCTGCATTGTCCCCGACTCATGTGGGACAAATCAGCCAACTATACCTTTCCCCTGATTCAAACACCCAAGTTTCTAAGTAAAGGAGAAATATCCCTATTTGTGTGCATTTGTTTTGGATACACATTAAGTTACCTAGCCTGTGTTTGGGTGCCGTGTTCTAGGCAAGATGCTTTGCATGTACACCTTTATCCAATCCTCACACCACGATTATATCTACTTTTCAGATAAGGAAACTGAAGATGAATTTTTCTGCTATTGTTGTTCAGGTTCGCGCAGCCAAGCAGACCGTCTGGATATCTGTTCACCTGCTCCCTCCAAAGCTCCCCTTCTTTCCACCACAACGTGCCTCCTTCATTTGCAATTGTGCAAGGGCCCCTTATCACCTACAGCCCAAAGTCCAGCCTGCTGAGGGGGACATGTACCCTCTCAGCGTCTGGCCTCTGGACCCCCTGCCTCCTGTCTCCCTGCCGTCCCCTAGGGACGAACACCTCCATGCCACAGGGGGCTCTGCAGTTTCAGGCCAGGCCTTCTAGCCATTGACCACATTTTCTCCTCTTCCTGGAAGTCTCCTCACCAGACTTCCAGCCACTTTACAGACAATCAAGACAACGGAAACATAACGCATGTTCAATCGAGGTCAGCCTCTTTTACTTCTAGAAAGCACTAGTTTTTCCTCCACTTTCTTATTTTTCTTGGTTTTAGCCTCACAAGAAACTATGTGATTGAGAATGAAAAGCTTTTCAATGCACACTTACCAGGAAAAGAGACAGTAACCTTTGGAACAGAATGAGTAGTTAGTTGTGTTGCTGCTTCGGCACCCCCTCTCCAGCACGCCCGTCTAGGAGAGCAGAATTCAGGCAACCTGCCCAGCATGAGGCACAGAGAAAACCATCGCTGGTTGGCAAACCACCCACGAGTATGGTGGGAACTGATTCAGCGCTCTGTCAGGTCCTGCCGAAGCCAACAGGAGGAGCCCAAGGTACATACCCCTGACCTGGGAGGAAAGCTTAAGTCCACCCAGGGCAGGACCAAAATATAAAATGATCCACACTCTCTTGGGGCCCTCAAGACCGTGCAGGAAAACTGTACCGGCTGGACAAGAAAGTATTGGCACCAAGAAGTATCACATATGGGAGGAAATAAAAAGAAATATCTAAAAACTGAAACCTCAAGAGAGGAGGCTCCTTATAACCTGTAAGAAGAAAGAAATGAGGAAAGCAAACAATATACAGCTTCAAACACAACAGTGGAACCGTGCCCAGAGAGCAACAAGTCTCGATGATGTCATACGTCTCTTCCCTCTCCCCAACATGGAGACCCTTTCAGTCCTTTCTGTCATCCTTGCTTCAACCACATGAAGCATAACGTAAGTTTCTCCCTTGTGTCTCCAAGGAAGCATAGCAGCTTACAGCAAGTGGAGATATAAACAGTGTCCTTGTCAGAGGCATGATTTTGGTTTTTGATACATAGGTATCCAACGACTTTAAGAAGGGCAACTTGTGAAAAACCCGCAACGCTGCAAAGCTTTTCAAGATTGCAGATACCACTGCAGGACTAAATCTTATTGTGTTGCTAACAAGGCTCACGTGAAGATGTCTTTCAGCAAATTCAATGATATATCAGCTGACCTCCGTGAGCTAGTTACAAAAGGAGCCCTTCTGAGAATAATTTTGGAGGAAGAGGTGCTTTCTCGATCATGGACTACGACCCCTGCTTCATTTGTTTCTAAGTCCTGTTCTTATTCATACTTTGGTCACAACAGAGACCTTCTCTTCCAAATAGCCTGGGGAGCTCAGAGGCTCATACAACTTCCACAGTTCCGAATTGTCTTCTCTTCTTACGAGGTCTCTCTTATTTTTTCTAGGCAGCACAGAAGGTAAAGCCGAATTTGAAATAAATATTCTCTCAAACAGATCAAGTGTAGAAATGTACAAAGAGAATTGTTTAAACCCAAAGGGCAAGTGAAGAGAGCAGGACCTAGAAGGCAAAGGCAAGGGAAATTTGAGGAACTCAAGTCTTACGGGCATATTAGAAAAAAGAAATAAATGCGGACAGACCCTCGTGCCAAGGCACAACATAAAATAAATAACCCCAAAGTTCAACACAGACCCTCAACTATCAAACAACATAGGGAATTTCCTTTAAAGTCTGCTGGAATTTTCACTAAAAGTTGATCAATAGGCATCAACAGCAGTTTATTAAAGGTGACACAGCCCCTAATGACTTGCATTTATTCACAATTCAACGTATTATTCAGCCTATAATATGCTGAGGCCAGTGAAGGACTAATAATGGAGATGCTCTTCACAAAGGTTGGTATTCGAATAGAGAATATGACCACTTGGATGAATAATAAGAAGTTCTAGAGGAGGTGGTAGACACAAGACTCAAAACACACACAGAACACAGTGGGGCACGGAGGAGGACAGGTTCGTTATCTGCAGAATAGTCCGAGAAAGCCGACCAGAAGAGGTGGTTCATAAGTTGGTCTTGATGGATGAGGAGGAGAAGGATCAACATTTTCAAATGGCAGCCAAAGCATCACAGACCACAGTGGATACTGGTCATGGGGAGCCGTTTCGGGTATGAAAACTAGGGGAACCATTCAATTCCATTGAACAAGCAACTGTCCAGAACTGACTTCTGCCCTTAGCACTATATTGAATTTTCTGTGGGATATTAAGAGAAGAAAAAGAAATAAAAGACAGAACGCTGCCTGCAATGAATTGTAATCATAACTGGGAAAACAGGGCTTCAACACATGAACTAATAAGAGAGTAATGTAAAACAGTGCCATTAACTGTCAGAGTTTGTTCATAGAAACAAGGTACTATAAGAGGTTAACCTTTGGGGTGTCTGGGTGGCTCAGTTGGTTAAGCATCTGACTTTGGCTCAGGTCATGATCTCCCAGTTTGTGAGTTTGAGCCCCACATTGGGCTCTGCACTGACAGTGTGGAGCCTGCTTGGGATTCTCTCTCTCCCTCCCTCTCTCTGCCCCTCCCTGACTTCACTCTCAATCTCTCTCTCTCTCTCTCTCTCTCTCTCTCTCTCTCTCTCTCTGTCAAAGTAAAGAAATAAAAATGTAAAAAAGAGGTCAACCTTTGAAATCTTGTTCATAATATTAGTAGGCAAGAAAGTGGAGGGTCTATTTTTAAGGAATATACCAGATAGAAATTGGTAGTTATAACTCATTTCATTAACATTTGTTCCAGACAGATCATCTGAATCAACAATTGAAAATGGAATGCTTGGGGTTCCTGGGTGGCTCCGTTGGTTAAGCATTCAACTTCTGCTCAGGTCATGATCTCGCAGTTCACGAGTTCAAGCCCTGCGTTGGGGCTCTGTGCTGACATCTCAGAGCCTGGAACCTGCTTCAGATTCTGGGTCTCCTTCTCTCTGCCCCTCCCCAACTCACACTTTTTCTCTCTCTCTCTCTTTCAAAAATAAATAAATGTTAAAGAAAAAAAGAAAATGAAGAAAATGAAATGCTTAATTGTTTAGTGATACATTGGCAATGAAGCAAATCTTACCAAGACATTATTTGCCAAACAAAACTCCATGTTCTTTCATGTAACCTATAATGGAGTAGACTTGGGAAGTGTCTTTTGCTTTTTCCCATGATCTAGCTGAGCTTCCAGACAGATTTGGAGATCACATGGTCAGCTTCTTGTTAAACCTGAGTGAGTGTACTTAGGCAATTGCTGAGGTTGGGAGTTGGATATCAGGTGGCAAATTAAGAATGGGATTTCACTGAACCATAATCACCAGGTATGCAGCTATTTCCTTGACCCCTAAGCAGGCACCAGGCCTTGTCAGGCGGTGAATAAGTGACCACAACAAAGGAACAAGTCAGCAAAGACAAGGGACATATCTGCCTATCTGTAGTCCACTGATAACCAGGAGGGAAATGTAGGTACAGGACAGGAGAAGAAGAGATGCTAAGCGATAGCTAACAAATGGCTACATAGTTGCATAAACAAACAAGCTCTCCACCCGGAGTTCTATAAATAGAAGAATCATCTTAATATCTAACAGATCTTCCTTTTAATGGACTAGCTCTAACAAATAGCTATAAATGCCTTTAATTAATCTTATAAAATAGATTGACTAATTATAACTGTCTAAAACAAAGTTTATTTCGTATGTAAATACGGGAGAATGTTGGCTCCTTATGTTGGCTCCTTAGCTGGAGAGGGCGGAAGATAATAACAAAGTCTTTGGTGGTATTTGGGTAGCTAACCACTACTTAGTGCCATCAATGACACGGTGACGCTGCAATGCCAAACATAGCTGGTGATAAACACTTCTAGCTTTGAAATAAAACTTAGTTGGGACCAAAATGTAAGCTTTCCCTCCCCAGAGACCTGAACACATCAGCTCAGTACATGCATTCAGAATTCTCTCTGCAGATTTTCACCATTTAGTTTTGCTGCTCTCAAACTGATCCAGGTTGTGATTCTGTGGTTCTTTCTCTCTCTCTGTATCTCTCCCTCTTTTTTTCTCTCCCCTTCCCCATCTTTCTCGCCCTCTTTCTCAAGCTGGAGCTTGGATCCCTTTGTGTTTTTCTTAAAATATGATGCCATTCCAAGAATAACTTACTCACTTTATCTCCCTAAGGATCAGATCTCATGGTTGCAGTTAAACCATCACCCCGCCTATAAAAGAGGTTTTGGTAGATACCCTTCCTTAGGATCAACCTTACTCAGCTTCGCGAAATCTGCAGCCGGTCTCTCTCTCATGATTCCATCTGTGATGTTTTTCTTTCTTCCACTTCTACACCATGAATATGTTCTCTCAGGATTCAAACCCAAGGAAAGCACAAGTAAGAAGGTTTCCGCCCATTTCCACCTTACTCCCCATGATGGAAGTGAGGACAGTATTGATCATTGACAAGCCTTTATCGCAGAAATGAAACAGCAGTGGCAAAGTTTCCATCACAAGTCAGCAAATAGAAAAATTTAGCCAAATTGGAAAGACTTTTCTAGTATTGCTGAAATTATCTCACACTGTAACTGCCTTATCTCACTGAGAGCTACTGATCTTGCCCTTGTCCTCGCTTCCAGAAAGATGATCTTCTTGCCAAGTGATAACATAAAACAAAACAAAACACCACACTCTTAATGGCAGACAAATGAGAGAAAAATAATCCCTGGGGGTTTCTATGATTTATTCATGTGCTCTAAATACAAATGCATATCTAGCTTTCTACCCGACAATCATTAGGCCATTATTAATATACAGTCCTTACACTTGATTCCTCAATAGAACATAGACTCAGAAGTGAGCTTGTCATGATATATATATATATATATATATATATATATATATAATTTATATATTACAATTATTTAATTAATAAAACATAATGATTTATATTAACAAGTTTAGTAAATATAACCATTATAAATTATGCTGTATAACATTTATTATATAAAATATAAAATATACAAATATCTCAAGTCTATCGATGCCCCTATTGACTGAGGACCCAGTTACCAGACCCTTCTCTTCCAAACGTACAAGGACCAAATCTGAGGTCCTCCCAATTTAAACCCTTCTGAGACTCCCTAGGTACTTCCAGGGCAGCTTGTAGTTTAGAACACAAAGAAAATTTAGAATAACACGTGGCAGACCATAGAGGCTTGAGATGGTATTACAGTCAATCGTGTAGACTCTCGTGTACGTACTTAACTTCAAAAGCATGGAGATTTTCACTTCCACTCTTCCCTCCCGCCCTCCCCCTTTCAGCCGGCATGTACCAAAATAAAGAGGAAATGAAATTATATAAACCACTTTCATGACATGTTGTTGGTCTGGCTTACATTCCAGCAATCTATATGTATAATCATTTTATGGCTTAAAATATTATGATTATACCTCACATTTTTTCAGATAAAATGGGTTTTTTAAAAGAGGAGAAACCAAAGGAAAAGAAGGAAATACTGGGATTATGGAACAACCTTTAATTCAAAAGACTTTTCAGTGTATCTGTTCTCAGGGATTGCAAATCAGACACCAAATCTCACACAGAGATTGTGGGATGTCACGGGTTGCAGAAATGATAAAAATCCTCCCAGTCTCTGCCTTTCTGAAGTCTTGTGGGTTTGAACAAGACCCCTTGCTGCTATTTGGACTTGGGCTTTGTGGTTAATATATGATAAAGGGGTTATTACACAGTGATCCTTGAGCTTTGAGGTCAGCTGTGGCAATCAATCAAGAGACACTTCTTTTCTGGCAGCACGTACTTCCCTACAAAATTCTCTGGCAGACTCAAGTCGGTTGGTAATGACAGAGTAACCCCTATGTCAAGTAATATACTGGATAAATTTTGCATGTGCTATTGACTGACAGAAGTTCTGGCGTTCTGGTAAGTAGTAATACAAGCTTCAAAAGAGCGTAGAAATCTCTTTCTTCTACCCAAACTAAAGTTAGTTCGATTAAACCTGTTACATCTATAAAATTTAGAAAGACGCTTCAAGAATAATTTCACATGTTGGTGCCTATTCTTAGTTCTCTTTTCTTTATTCTATTACAAATGGTCTCCCTAACACATCGTTTCATTAAGCTAATTTGCATTGCTGAATGATTCAGTTCCGTGCAACGAAAATTTCCGGAACTCCTACTGTATATTTGGTGCTAGGGTTAGTGAGGAGAGGAAGATAGGCAAGATACTCCCTAACATCTTACATCTCGTTCACAGTCATCGTCTTTCAGGATCAACAAATTCAAAAGGATGTGCAAAGAGGGGATAGTCTTTTAATTTGGTTCTCAGTTTACCTTGGTTAGTTTGTGTTTCCCACTAAGAAGATGCTGGCATACGATGATTCTGCCTTTCCATCTTGTGAGAAAAAAAACGGATGGGAACTCTGTACGGAGCAGTTAGCTTGCAGCTCAGTAACTCTAACATTTCCCATCAGCCATTTTAAGTGAGGTGATAATTATTCTAATTTTGGCGAGGATAGGAAAATCTATTATGACCTCTAGTGGTCAGTCATGCCAGGCCTGTTCTTGGGGGCGGGGGGAATGGGGAGGAAACCTTACCTAAGTTGACCAAAAATGATTTCTCATGGGTTGATTAAAAAAAGTTTGGGGGAAGGTAAGGCTACCTAAACAACCACTAATGTTGGCTTCCTTATTAACTCAATGATGCTTCTGTGAATAACAGACCCGCTAAGAAAAGAATACTCCAGGAAGGAGTTGAGATAATCTCCAAGGTGATAGTTCTAAGACACGCTAAGGGAGAAGTGACAAAGATTCTACGTATGGATATGACTGTGCGTGACAGCACTATCTAATAGAAATATAAAGCGAGTCACATATGTAATTTCAAGTTTCCTACGTGTCACCATCTGCTAGAAACACAATGTGAGCTACACGTGTAATTTTTAATTTTCTAGTAGCCACATGACAAAAAAAAAGCAAAAGAGAGAGAGAGATGTGTAACATTATATTTTATTTAACACAATATCTTGAAATAAGTATCATTTCAAAATGTAATCAACATTAAAAACTTAATGAGATATGTGTTCTTATTTTCTATGAAGTCTTGGAAATCCAGTGTGTATTTTTCACTTACAGCATGTCTCAATTTGGACCTGCCACGTTTCAAGTGTTCAGTGGTCACACATGGCTAGTGGTTGTGTTAGTGTGTGGGCAGCGTAGATCTACAGAATTCTTTTTTTTTTTTTTACGTTTATTTATTTTTGAGACAGAGAGAGACAGAGCATGAACGGGGGAGGGGCAGAGAGAGAGGGAGACACAGAATCTGAAGCAGGCTCCAGGCGCTGAGCTGTCAGCACAGAGCCTGACGCGGGGCTCGAACTCACGGACCGCGAGATCATGACCTGAGCTGAAGTCAGACGCCCAACCGACTGAGCCACCCAGGCGCCCCTAGAATTCTTAAAACAGTAAGAGACGCTACCATCGAATTGTACAACACTTAGTGCCAAACTTCTGGTTCAAAGAACCAATTGGTAATGAAAATTTTTATATCATTTAAATAAGCTTCATATAGAAAAAAAACACGCTTTTTGAGAAAAGAGATAAGATAATCCAATTTAAATCTTGAAATATATAATGATCTGAGCAAAAACTTCAACTCAACAAGTGATTAATAATCAAAAATATTTCCCAGGGGCGCCTGGGTGGCTCAGTCGGTTAAGCCTCCGACTACAGCTCAGGTCATGATCTCACGGTTCGTGAGTTCGAGCTCCGCGTCAGGCTCTGTGCTGACAGCTCAGAGCCTGGAGCCTGCTTCAGATTCTATGTCCCCCTCTCTCTCCGCCCCACCCCTGCTTGTGCTCTGTCTCTCTCTGTCTTTCAAAAATGAATACATTAAAAAAAAATTTTTTTTAATATTTCCCTACCAATTACCTAAAAATCTAATACAATTTTGTCATTAAAGTATTTTCAACTCCAGACAATGTTTGCCAGGGGTGCCTGGGTGCTCAGCGGGTTAAGTGTCCGACTTTGGCTCAGGCCAAAGGACTTACAGTTTCTGAGTTCGAGCCCCACATCTGGCTCTCTGCTGTCAGCTCTGGAGCCCACTTCTGATCCTGTCTCCCTCTGTCTGTCCCTCTCTGCTTGCACACATTCTCTCTCTCTCTCCCTCTCTCTCCCCGCTCCCCAAAATACATAAACATTAGGAAAAAAAATATTTGCCATCACACAAAACCCAAAAGTTCAACCAACCAGTTCTCTGGGTGAAATACAGTCACTCCTAACAATCCAAATGAACATGCTCATAGAGAAAATACGGACCTTTAAACTACCATTTATAAAAGTCAAACTGCTCATCAGCAATACCGACAGTTCCTGGTGTAGTTTGGCAGGAGAAGAGCATGCAATGCAATTCACCACGGACTTCCAAAGATCAAAACCAACCAGATCTATAATCGTGCGTTCAAACATTCTCATTTCGAAAAGATAGAGTCTATTTGTTTCTGAAACAGCTTATTTGGAATTCACATAAATATGTCCTTAACTTCCCTTCTAACACAAGTATGAATTCCTCAAAGACCACAAGAGCCAAGTTTATACTTAACTATAGTGGAAAGGTTTGTCAAAATGATATTTTTCTATTACTGAACTTTTATTTTTGTTTGTTTAAAAACTTTTATATTTTTAAGAAAAAAATATAAAATGATGACACAGGCAAGCCCATGGTAACTGTGCATCCACCCTTTAGGTAAACTGTTGATAAAAACATTTTTATGAAAAATAAAACCTCTTCCAAGAGAATTTTGAATTTTCCATCATGATTTTCATATTTTAAGGCGCTACCTTACCATGCACTACCTGGTTTTAATGACAAATGCTAAACAATCTTTGAAAGGGAGCAGCGAATGGTGGTGGACATCAGTGCAGAAAGCCCAGAACTTGGCCTCGCAGTGATTAGCTGCAGGACTGAGATGCATTTCAAATCGCTGGATCTCAATGTCCTCATCTATAAAATTTGAAAATAAGGATAAATCAACTTCAAGACATCTTATGTTCTGTAAACTACTAGGGAAATCATGGTAAAAAGTTTGCAAGATTCGTCACTTGTTAGGCTGAGCAAAGAAGTTTTGCATTTTCAAATGCAACCGTGGAAAAGTCATCCACGCCAAGTTTCCATTTAATCAGGTTTATCTATACAAAGGCTAACAATTGCTTGATTCTGCCACTTCCATTAAGCGTCCAAGTTAATTCAGTGTTGGCTCTGTCTCGCTTCTTCCAAAGCCAACAAAAAAAGGGAAAGACCCCATATAGACTATTTAAATGTGTAAATTGTTGTTCATTGTCCAATATGTCCACCTTACAATCTAGCGTGACATAACAGAAAGTCCATGGGTGCTATTAGTGAACATATATTTCTTCTCCCCCGTTTCAGTAGATGACAATAAACCATTAAGTTATATGAGTTAATATATCTCCAAAAGTTGAGTACTATTCTCTTTGCCAAAACATACCTTTAAATGTGTCATATCCTGAAGATGGACAAGATAATTATTTTTGATTGTGCTTACTTGTTTAGGAGTCAAGGATTAAGTTTAATAACCATGTATATTTATGAAGGAATTTCCATTCCCCTACTACATAACATTTCAATGTGGATAACATTCTAATACCCTCCAAAAATGTAGATAGACAGATAGATAAATAGATAGATAGCTAGGTATAGATTGATAGATGATAGATACATAGATACATAGATAGATACATAGACAGATAATAGATAGAAATAGGTAGACCATATGTACATATGTACATATATAACATTTTTAACTTCTTTATGGGTTTACCTATACCTTCATCCAGCCTAATAACCAGCTTAAAATGGAGCAGAGACATGAATGGAAGTCTTTTGCTTTGTCTTCTAATGGAAAGCACTACCTTTCTGATTTGTTTGCAAACAATAGTTTATGTACATTTCAATTCTTTATGTATGAAATGCTTAGCTTGTTTGAATGACATATGGATTCATTGATTCTTGTTTCTTTTTCATTCGATGATTTTTATATGGTAATTAATATTTTAATCACACAATAGGGGTATTGGATTTTATTTATTAAAAATAAATTTTAATTATTATCTTGGCATGCCTGCATATATCACCGTATAGTTATATGCTGGTCAGTCATTCTTCAACTTTCTATTTTTTCTTTTTATTACAAATTTTAAATTCAAGCTAGTGTGCTCTTTTTGACATAAAAAAAATCATTTTGCATTATATACTATGCATTTGTGTAATATATATATATATATATATACATATATATGTATTAACCATTCTTTTGCATCTTGATGATAAAAATGCAGTAGGAATATAATTTTAAACAGAACGAAAGATTAAGCAAACCAAAAATAATGAAAAGTCAAAATATGCACACTGTGCAAAAACATGGTCACATAGCCTTTGCCTTGTATAAACTTCATCCTGCCTATGTGGGTTTTAACATATTTCCATGGCTTTAAATAGGAAAACATCTTAAAGCTCAGCCCATGGGAAACCCAAGCTTGATTAGTTTTCCCTTTTACTACAGCCTGCAGAGTGTAAAACACAGCATATCAGAATTGAATTTGTCATCTCCAGACCTCACAGGAATTTTAGGAACTAAATAGTTAGGAAGCCATCCTGGTACTTCTCTTTGCTTTAATCAAAGTCGAAGTTTCAATTTAAACATTCAGGAAATCTCCCTTATTTAAAGCAATCAACTCGTTGCTGACAGGGTCTGGCCTTACTGTGTTTAATTTTTTGGCATCAAGCAAAACTTGATTGGTCACAGCCAGTGCACGAGGAGTCCTCCCCTTCCCTCAAAGAAGAAAGAAGGATTCCAGACCTTTGCTGCTTCCAACCTGAGTCTAGAGATTTTGATGCATTCTCAAGTCAGCAATGCCTTGACGTAAACCTCAACTGGAAAATGGAGCTAATGTTTAAGACCTATGTGGGGTTTCAGAGTCAAACAACGAGCCCGTGGAGAGCCACTCCACTGTCAAAGAATTTTCTGGGACAGTATGAGTCAAGCTTTTCTTTCCTCCGATTTCCCCCTCTCTTGTCACACTTTGTAGAATATGTGGCAAGTCACCAACCTGCGTTCTATTTTGAAGATTTCAATTTCCTGTAGATCAAGTGGACAACAGAACTAGTGAGGCATGGGGCAGGAACAAGGTTGCGGCACGCTTAAGAGCTAGCCGCCAGACTCTCCTAGGAAAATGGGTTTAAGGAACGGTCTCATGGGATGCAGGCACAGAGGTGGATGCAGATGTAGCAGTAGAAGTAAAAATTGAAATAGATGGAGATATAGACACCTCCTACTACATTTAAGAAATGGGGGAGGGGGTGGGTAGCTAACAGAACTAGACCGATTGCACTAAGATTGGAAAGCATTATTAAAGCTCTAAGAAAAAAATCACACACTCAAGAGTTTGGAATGATTGTGTCCTTTCTTGGGGCTCAAGGACTCATCTTCTTATATTAAATACTCAAAGATGGGAAACGTGAAGTGTTAGCTTTTTAGTTTGGCTACCCCATGGAGGTACAACCAAAGCATGGCTGAAAATATTCCACGCTATATTAGACTCAGACGTTTGCAGCCTTCTGTGATAGTTCTCCAAGAACATCCTTCCTCAAAAGAAGCTAAAAGATGTGAATTGTATAGTGAATTTACTAGTTCTTGAGTGAGGCTTTAATCTAGAAGGGGCTATATTTAAATACTTTCAACTTTTATGAAGCAAATTCTACAATAAAAATTAAGTGGTCATGTTTTGTGCCGTCAAAATGCGTAAAAATGCACAAAATTTTAAGAGGCCTCTAAAGTTAGGTCTTATGTAGGATTCTGTTTTCCCCGGCTATTATTTGGCCTGTGTACTGGTCTAATCAGGCTGCCATAACAAAATACCACAGATTGGGTGGTGTAAACAACAGAAATGTGTTTTCTCACAGTTCTGGAAGGTAGAAGTCTCAGATTAAGGTCCAGAAAGGTCAGTTTCCAGTAAGAGCTCTCTTCCCAGCTTGTAGACAGCTGTGCGCTCGCACAGCCTCTGCTTTGTGCTCAGATGGAAAAAGGAAAAAAGCAGGGGAAAATAAAGCATGGGGTCTCTGGTGTCTCTTCTTATAAGGGCATTCACCCTTTCATATCAGGACTGCACCCCTATGACCTCATTTAACACTAATTATCACCTTACACATTATCTCCAAATATAGCCACACCGGGGATTTAACATAACTTTTGGAGAGACGCAAATCAGTCCATAGCGGTCTATTAACAAGATATGAGATATTTATGTTTTTTACCTACTAGCAGAGGAAAATTTCTCTCCTCCGCTATGAACTGACAAATCCATATATACTTTCTCCTCTCAATAAACACATGTATATCATCAGAAACAAACTACATTCTTGGAAATTAATCTGTGTATTTGTGTGCGGCAGTGTGGAAATCTGATATGTTTCCCTAGAATAGTTACTGTTTCCTTGATGTTACTGATAAAAAAAAAAAAAAATCTAACAACAGACGCCACTCATGTTCTAGTCAAAATCAAATGCTGTAGGGGGCGCCTGGGTGGCGCAGTCGGTTAGGCGTCCGACTTCAGCCAGGTCACGATCTCGCGGTCCGGGAGTTCGAGCCCCGCGTCGGGCTCTGGGCTGATGGCTCGGAGCCTGGAGCCTGTTTCCGATTCTGTGTCTCCCTCTCTCTCTCTGCCCCTCCCCCGTTCATGCTCTGTCTCTCTCTGTCCCCAAAATAAATAAACGTTGAAAAAAAAAATTTTTTTTTTAAAAAAATAAAAAAAAATAAAAAAAACCAAATGCTGTAGAACAAACATGTCGGGAACTTCAGATTCTCTAAAAACCAGGTTATTATTTACAACACGGCCTAAGATATCGGTGCCAAATAGTTCCATAGTTTTGACAGAAATGCCTTTTCTCTTGACCAACAGGAAAGGAAATGTACAGAAATTGCCCCACAAAATCTGAGAAAAGGTGTTTGAGACTTTTGGGTACAGGGAAATGCCTATTACACTTTCATTTTTCAACCATGGCATACCACCGCTCAAAACCCAGGGGTAAAGAACTCATTTAACTAAGATACATCCCATACATCACAAAAATGGGGCTGCCTTCACTGAAAGATGATGTCACATTCAAAGCGAGTATATTGTGTTACTGGGTTTTGTGTAGTTTTTCCTTGTAACTGTCACACTTTGGATATGATAAGTGAGGACAACTACTCGATATACTGTATTTTATTTCCCAGTCATGCATCATTTGAGCCGGAGTTACTCCCAAGCGTGGTCCGGAGAGGCCCTGGGGGCCCTCTGGTCCGTCTGTAATGCTTCCTGGGGAGGAAGAACTTGACCGGGGCGGGGGTACCGAGGAGACTGACGGTTGCAGGAGGCAACTGAGGTCGTGGTAGTTCTTACCCACAAAAAGAGGCCAAAAGAGCGGAAATCTGACAAGTCTGAAATGTAGCAAGCATGCGAACATTAAAGCTGAGGACCCCTTCTCGATGGCAGGGCGGCATTGTTCTCCTTTTAGCAAGTCATAGGACCCCAACAGACTCTCCTTTGCTCCAACTTGACCCATTGTCTCCTGGCACATTCCCCAGCATCGACACCCTCACCCAAGACTTGCCACAGAGCCGAGGAGGTCGGCAGGGCATTATTCCTCCACGTTGCCACAGAGGTCAAGATCTTTCCTCTTTCATCCAGTTTGTTGTCCTTGACTAGGGGGAAAGCAGAGAACACAGAAGTAGCAAACACAGAAAGTTACCAATATCTCAGAATTCTTCTACCCCTCTGAGATGATCACTGGGCTTCTGTCTCTCTTTTCATTTCTGAGGATAGAGCTCTCTGTTCGCCTCTGTCTCCCTGCAGGGCAGCGAATCCCTTGCTCCAAGCAGCCCCATTTAGTTGAGGGGTGTTTGGTGTACCTCATTGTTGTTCCCATTTCATAAGTCAGTACTTTGCATTTTCAACGTGCTGGTAATGGGTGGAACTATGTTAAATGGACTCTGTCCCGGCACAAGAAAGTTCCTGCCAAACCATTTCTTCACATGGCATTTTATTTACCTTTTCACATTATTCACTTAAAAAATACCATAGCAGTCCTATGGCATTAAAAAAAATTTTGTAATGCTTATTATTTTTGAGAGAGAGAGAGAGAGAGAGAGAGCAGGGGAGGGGCAGAAAGAGAGGGAGACACAGAACCTGAAGCAGAACCCTCAGGCTGTCAGTGCGGAGCCCCATGCGGAGCTCAAACTCACGAACCATGAGATCTTGACCTGAGCCAAAGTTGGATGCTTAACCGACTGAACCACCCAGGTGCCCCAGTTGTATGGTATTTTAAATGCAAAGTAAAAAAAAAAAAAAAATCAAACATTTAAATGGTGTATATATGAAAAGTTTCCCCATCTCCTTTGCCTCAGTCGCACAGTCTGGCCTGCTTTCATATCTGATTGTCCATTGGGACAACCGTTTAGATTGTCACTATATACAAGTGACATACACACACACACACACACACACATATAGGGGTATTTATGTATGTATATGTATGTATGCATGTATGTGTATCTATCTATGTATCATCTATCCATCTATCCATCTATCATCTATCTGTCATCTTTTTGTTTCTTAATATAGTAAAGTATACAATGCATTATTCCAAAAGTTTTGGTGCAGTTTCAAGCTTTAGTAATTTTAGAAGTATAAACACTACAAGCTTTCACCAAAAAATTAAAATTTTGATTATTTAGATTTTATTTATAGTTATTTAGTCTTTTACAGTTTGAATAATATATTTTTAATTTTAATATTTGGGTTTTTTAATATATTTTTAGGTTCATTTTTTAATTTTTTATTTTTTAAAGTAGTTGTTTTTCTTTTATTTTTTTTTCAAGTTTACTTATTTATTTTGAGATAGAGAGAGTGAGCAGGGGTGGGGCCAAGAAAGAGGGAGAGTGAGAGAATGCAAGGCTCGATGTGGCTCGATGCAGGGCTCCAACTAAAGAACCATGAGATTATGACCTGTGCCAAAGTCAGAGGCTTAACTGACTGAGCCACCCAGGTGGCTCAGATAAAAATAAATTTTTATTTATTTTTGAGACAGAGAGACGCAAGTTGGGGAAGGACAAAGAGAGAACAACAATCCCAAGCAGGCTCTGCTCATCAGCAGAAAGCCCAGCTCGGGGCTAGAACCCACAAACCATGAGATCGTGACCTGAGCTGAAATCAAGAGTGGGATGCTTAACCGACTGAACCACAGAGAAGCCCCAATCTTTTGTTTTCATTGTTTGGCATCTTCATTTTGAGAGATTGAAATATACATTATTACTCTGTTTTTGCTTTTTCCATTTACTGTGTCTTGATGATTTTTTGTCACAATATATACAAATTTCTATCCTTTTTCGGAGCCACATTGTAGCCCACTGTATGACCGGAGGAGAAATGATTTAACCAGCCTTCTGTTTATGTACCGTTAAGTTGTTTATAACAATAGCGTAAAGACTATTCAATATATATATTGCTCATTTATGATGGCATATCAGTTAAGAACGCTTTCAGTTACAAATTAAAAGAAATGTGGACCAACCATGACAACACTATTTGTTTTCAATAGGTGTTTTATCCCCCACATAATAAGAAGTCCAGAGATGAGTGGTTGCAGGCAGTTTCAGCTGCTCAGTGATGTCATGCTTGACTGAAAGAGTCATGCCTTACATATTTTCATATAATCATTCTTAGTGTGCTGGACTTTTGTCCTCATCCTTGTAACCTCATGGTCACAGGGTAGCTACCACAGCTCCAGACATCACATTTATCATCCAGACAAGAAACGGTGGGGGGGGGGAGAGAGAGAGGCAACTACATCTGTCCCTTGGCTGAGGATAGGGAAAACGTTCTTAGATCCTGCAGTAGACTTCCAATTTTAAGATGATGATGATATCTCTCCCCATCTTCAAGGGAAATAGCAAGAGAATGGAGTACTGGAAATAGCTGTTGTGTTAACTGACCGACATTGTCTGCCAGAGCGAATTCATCAACTGGAAACATTTCCAGATCTTTTCCAGTGACTTTTTTGCTTAATACACAATCCTAATTCTTCACTAAATGTTCTGTCTACCCCAGACTTCCTGATAGCTCTTCTCTGAACCCCTGCCCTCCCTTTGGTCCTATTGTCCAGTTTCTTACTTGTTTTATTTATTAAAAAATTTTTTTAACGTTTATTCACTTTTTAGGGAGAGACAGAGCACAAGTGGGGGAGAGGCAGAGAGAGAAAGGGAGACACAGGACCCGAAGCAGGCTCCAGGCTCTGAGCTGTCAGCACAAAGCCCAACGCGGGGCTTGAACTCTTGAACCAGGAGGTCATGACCTGAGCTGAAGACGAATGCCCAACCGACCGAGCCACCCAGGTTCCCCTTGTTTTATTTATTGTAGTCTCGTCTCTACTTTGAGCTCATAAAATGTTCTAGGGTGGAGACCTTGTAGTTCTTTGTTACTCACAGCAACCAACAGAGCCATTAGTCTACAAATATGTATATTAAAGAAAAATGTAGAAAGCTACTAAAAAATGTTGTCTGAACTCTGAAATTTTTGAAATGTTGGCAGTTGATTCACTCAGACCACTAGGTCAGAAAATATTTTGCCTTATATTGTCAGATAAAAAAAGATAAGTTTAATGTAATATGTATGATCCTATTTCAGTAAAATCATTAGAATATATATATAGAATATTCATAGAATATATTTAATATGATACACTACATATACACATACATATACAGTATTTGTGTGTGTGTATATACATGTGCAAGAAGGATAGGGAGAGATATATTTCAGTCTTTTATTATCGGTTGGGGAGGAGAAAAAGAGATACAAGGGAGACAGAAGTGGTTACCTTTTACTTTGCTTTTTCACTTGATAATACCAGAATTGAGTACTTGAGTAATTTGGAAATAATCAAATAAGAAACTACAAAGAAAAAAAGGGAAGTCTCCTTTTCAAAAACACGTTGATGCATTTTATAATAAAATTCTAAAGATCCATAAACAGAATTTCAGATAAAGAACTATATCTGAAATAAATAGAGCAACTTAGCCCGCACATTTGTATTAGTTCCCGGAATAGAAGTCCTTTTACAAAGAAAGAGTTTGATGTAACGAAACTGTGTATAAAAGTCAATAGTTCAGATACATACTCCCTGTACTCTTTAGTCTTCTAAATAAATCAAAACTCATTTGAAAATTATTACGGATATTTTGAAGACCACATTGAAGGCAAGGGGAAGTAAAATATACTTAGTACTAGTAGACTGAGTAGACTGAAATAGTCATTTGAATAGACAATGTGCACATCCCTGTAAACTTGGAGGACGTCAGACCCTGTGTCAAAAAGCAAACCAGGCGGCAGATTGGAAAAATATTGGAGAGTCTCCCTTTCTTTTCTCTCGCTGCATTTATTAGGTTTTCATGGGAATATGTGTTCACACAGAAACTGAATATGCTTGATGCAGTCTATAGGGATTTTTTTTTCTTTTGGTGCTTCTGTATCAGCTCAAAAATGCCTGAATCTGCAGAATCTGTTTTCATTGCCTATCAATCAAAAATGCATTCTACAAGCGGCATTCACACTCTACAGAGAATCCTACATTTAGGGCTAATCCTTACCTTCCTTTTCTTCTTTCTCCTCCTTTCTCCTGGTCCTTTTCCCTCTAGACTGAAATGTAAAAATCCAGGGCAATAAGCAAAACTACACCATGAGCAAACATAAAGGAAGACTGGAGGGGCACTGAGCACTGGATTGGGGCAATGATCCAGCTAAAAAAATATCGAATGTTTATTACACACCAGGCCATGTTTTTTGCGCTTTACGCCTGTTAACGAATTTAACACTCGCAGCCATTTTGCCTACATAGAGAGATCCGTATTATCAGAACCATCAACGGTAAACTAGGCAACAAAAACAGTATCTTGGCGAAGGAGGGCAACTTCACAGGTTTTAGCCCCAGGCCATGTCAGAAATAAGACAGAGGGAGAGTTACAATTATTTTATCTTCTTTCTCTAACTTCATCGCCCCTTAAATCTCATCCTCTGATTGGCATACGGCCCTCAGCCTTGGCATGAAAACCATCAGCCCATCCTCACACCAGAGAAAGTACTGAAGTTGCTCTCTTCAGCTCTGATCTTGGCAGTGCGATGAAATCTTCCCATCTGATTTATTCTTTTAATGCCTCATCATTTTAATTAAGAAAACTCTTGAATTAATTTTTCAAAGTTTAAATTCATGCTATGTAAACGATAAAAGAAATAACGATAAAAGATAGGACCTTCAGCTTGGCTGTTTCTGGTGGATCCAAAGAACAAGATTGAGATTACGGGCTAATTATTACTTGCTTTCATTTAATGCTGAGTCGGAGCTTGAAAAGTCAGAGCCACATTTTAGTTGACCAATTGGGGAGCTTTTATAAGAGTAAAACCTTTTTGTTGTTTTAAAAAAAAATTTTTTTTAACATTTATTTATTACTGAGAGACAGAGAGAGACAGAGCATGAGCATGGGAGGCGCAGAGAGAGGGGGAGACACAGAATCTAAAGCAGGCTCCAGGCTCTGAGCTGTCAGCACAGAGCCCGACGCGGGCTTGAACTCACAAATCTTGAGATCATGACCAGAGCCAAAGTCAGCTGCTTAATGGACTGAGCCACCCAGGCGCCCCTGTTCTTTCTTTCTTTTTTTTTTTAATGTTTATTTATTTTTGAGAAAGAGAGAGAGAGAGGGCAGGGGAAGGGCAGAGAGAGACAGAGACACAGAATCTGAAACAGGCTCCAGGCTCCAAGCTGCCAGCACAGAGCCCGATTTGGAATTCAAACCCACGAACCTTGAGATCATGACCTGAGCTAAAGTTAGATGTTTAACTGACTGAGCCACCCAGGCGCCCCATTAAGTTTTTAAAAATAAAACCTTGTCCTTAAAAAGAGTTTCAGGGGCACCTGGATGGCTCAGTCGGTTGAGCGTCCAGCTCCTGATTTGGGCTCAAGTCATGATACCAAAGTCATAGGATCGAGCTTCTCCTTGGGCTCTGCACTGAGCGGGGAGCCTGCTTATGATTCTGTCTGTCTGTCTGTCTCTCTCTCTCTCTCAGAAGGAGGTGGAGAAGAGGGAAGAGGGGGAGGAGGAGAGGGAGAAAGAGAAGGAGTATTCTAGTGCCAATAGCTCTCTCAAGTCCTGATGCAATCTGATGCTTGAAGTCTTTCTTGGGATTTCTGAACCCGGAGTCAGCAGTAAAATCTACAGTGCTCAAGTTCTTACATCACTGTATCTCCAGCAGGGTCTCTTTCAAAAAGAAAACAACAGCTAACAGTGACCTGTGTCGCTCATCCTTAGGGGAGGAGTTTGTAAAGCCAAACTGCAGTAAAGTGATATACGAAGTCCTCGGTCTAAGAGTGTAGCCCGCTTCCTAGCTTGCAGTGTGTTTGCCTATCTGCTTGTTGATCTCTCCAACCAGAAATGAACACGCACATGTGAGAGATCTGCCTTTCGCTAGGAGCTTTCCACTCAGCTAAATTCCATAATTTATCGCACTACAATCTGCATGGGCTCGCCTTCCCCGCTGACTTGACCTCCTGTCATATCACAGGAAAGGGAGCATTGAGCAGAATCTCTACCACCCTCTAGGTTTTACCTCTGTGGCACACCCTGAGCCGTTGAGTTTCGGGCATTTCCAACTTAAGAAAGGAAAGCAAAATCACATGTTAATTTTGGTATTATGAATCTGCGAGAAAATAGGGGGCCTGGAATAGCTGTATGCTAAAAAATACTGGTCAAAACCACGATGAGACTTTTTTTTAAAAAATAAGAGGTTACGCCAAGTTCTGGCTCCTCTTGTCTCCCAACTGCTGTCCCACAGACCCCTGCACTATTCTAAGGGCCGGAAAGGCTTCTATACACAGGCTCATTTGTGGTCAACATAAAGTAGACTGTAGCCTTGTCCCCGCTCTCTTTGCCTTGTTAAAAATAACATTAATACACATTCATTGTAGAAAATTTGGAAAATAGAGAAAAGCATAAAGAAAATAAGAATTGCCCATAGGCCCACCCCTCCGCTGGCTTCCTTAGCTGCTGGATTAAGAGCAAACACAGAGATCAAAAAGGCAGATAAGTGTGCCCGAGGTTTTCTGGTTCTTTTTTACATTGTTCATATCCAAATATTTATTTAGCCAAGCAACTGGCAGCAAAATGACTAAACAAAAGAACTGCCTTTGAATCACAGCATCTTAGAGGCAGAATAGACAACCTGAAACCCTACCCAAGAATTTCCTCACACTACCTCTGAGGGAGTGTAAGCCAGATTCAGTTCAATGTTTCCAGGAAGGCTTTTCTGGAGAGTTGGCTTGGCTCGATGAATTTCTCTTTGCCAAAAACTTCTACCTACGTGATATACTTCCTACCCACGGGTCCTAATCAGAACTCTGGAGCAACATACAATAGGTTTCACTTCCTCTTATGTTATTTTAATGATCAACCACTGAATCTTCCTAAATCTTATTTCAAGAGTAAAGTATTCCAGACATATTACTGTGGATGAGCTCTACTTTGTTTAAATCGTGATGTCCAGAACTGATTTTGCTGAATAACGGGGTGGGGGTGGGGGGGTCATGGTAACATCTATGATATTGACACAATATCTGTTAACATCCACCTAATAGTCAAAATGCAGTCAAAACACATGTTCTAATTTAAAAAATAAAGTTTAATTTCATCCAAACTCACTGGCCACACCTTACACTGAGGATGTTGGCAGGAACACTGGCTATCCTCACCCTGTCTCACCAGCCCTAGAAGGGTACCTTAAACAATTTTTGTGCCTCTGCAAATGTTAGGATGGCTAATTTCTATGTCAACTTGGTTAGGTTATGGTGCTCATTTGTTTGGTCAAACACCATTCTAGATGCTGCCATGAAGATATTTTTTCACATGTAATTAACATTTAAATCAGGAGACTTTGAGTAAAGCACTTAACCCTCCATAATGTGAGTGGGTTCCACCCAGCCAGTTGAAGGCCTTAAGAAGACTGAAGTCCTAGAGGAAGGAATTCTGGCTCCATACTGCCTTTGTACTCAAGGGATACAACATCAACCCTTGCCAGAATTTCTAGTCTTCCAGCCGCTTTGCAAATTTTGGATCTGACAAACCCATAATTGTATAAGCCAATTCTTTACAATAGATCTCTCTCTGTCTCTCTTCATTTATTGGTTCTATTTCTTTAACGGTTCTACCACATGTGTATATAGTATTGTTCCATTCTTCCATTCCTTTCCTTCTCTGTTATCTCTTACTTTCTTTCCCTATGCTTGACGCACTTGGTCAAACGTGGATCCTTAGCTCAACTTATTTTTTGTTCACTAGACAAATCTTGTTCACTAGACAAATTTTGTGCACTTCTATATGTGAATCATGATTTTCTTGGCCCCATCTCCAAGAAAATACTTTTTGCCATATCCACTTAATGAAATGCCCTGGTACTTTCTGCCTTACGAACCACAGTTCTTTTCTCAAAACATTGACTAGAATCACCTTTGCGGGGAGACTCATGACTTAAACTCTTATGGCTCTGGTCAATGACACCTCTAGCAACTTTCACAAAACACCTACCTCTGTCGTATGCCTACTTCTATTCTAGAACCCTGTTTATGTGCTTTTATGGTTATTTTTTCTACGCCCTTTTCTTTTTGGTTTCATCTGGGTTTTCTTTCAAATTTATATTAAAAGCTCTCTAAGGAATGAAACGAGTCTGACTTTTTAGTCAGACTTTTTTTGCCAGAACTATGTTCAACATACAGAGGCTCCTTAATAAATATCCTTCACTGTAACTTATTCAGATAACTTGAGATTTTCTAATGGATGGAGTATGGATGAAGCAGAGAGCTAGACACAAAATTACCTCGAATTTCCATAAAACTAAGCCCTGTTTAGATCATGTTTTAAGACCACTGTGAGATTTCAGCTATTGCTATTTATACAACTTCTTTTAAGACCAATTTCCTGAGGGTCCATTGTTAAACTTTTCAAAGTCCTACCAGTACACACATGCTGAGAAGATTATATGCAATGATGCAGTGCTTCTCAAACTTTCATGTGCATAGGACTCACCTAAAGAGCTTGTTAAAATGCAGATTCTGATGGAAAGTGTCTGGGTCGGGCCTGAAATACTGCATCTCTAACGTGTCAGGGGATGATGATGATGATGCCGGTCCATGGTCCACATTCTGATTAACATGAGCCTAACAGTGGGGCGCCTGGGTGGCTCAGTCGGTTGAGTGTCCGACTTCGGCTCAGGTCATGATCTCATGGTCTGTGAGTTCGAGCCCCACATCAGGCTCCTCGTTGATGGTGCAGAGCCTGCTTGGGATTCTCTCTCTCTCCCTCTCTCTCTGCTCCCACCCCACATACTTGCAGGTGCACTCTCTCACTCTGTCTCTCTCAAAATTAATAAATAAACTAAAAAAAAAAGATGGGCCTAACAGAAAGGACAGGGGAACTAAAGTCACAGCTGACCCCAAATCATGACTCTCTCTCTCTTACTAGCTCTGGGAAATACCTAAAACAAAAGAATATTGGTAAGATTAAATAAGCAGATGCATATGAAAGCACCTAGAAGAGCGTCTGGAACTTAACAGTTGTTCAGTAATCTTTATTTCTTTCCCACCATGTCAATGACTCTCCCTGTCACCCTGTTATGTCTCTCATGTCTGGCTCTTTTAAATTTGTCAGCTTCTAATGGTGGTATTTTTTCTCAAAACATCTGTGGTTTTTGAAAAACCTGCTTAAATTATCTTTGTTTTTTCATAATCTTTGTAAAATAAGAAACAATTTCTGCACTCCATTCATTTCCATTGGCATACCACACATCCTTGTGTGGGCTTTGAAGTCCAACGGACCCGATTATTCAAATTGTGGCTCTGCAACCTGTTGGCTGAGAACCGATCCAAGTTACTTCATTTTTGTAAACTTTATTTTTCTCATCTCAAAAATGAGGATGATAGTAATCCAGGCTACAGGCCTCTTGAAAGGATTACGTGAAAGCATGTAAGAAAGTTAACCAGGGTTTGATTCATAGTAAGCACTTACATCAGATATTTTTGAGCTTTGATTTATATCTTAATAAGGGTAGAAAAACTACAGAGGAGACTGAAGGCACAGCCGTGACTGTTCTTCTTTGACAAAGTCAAGAACAGGAGGAGTGGGACACAAAGACCTATGACGGAGACATTTGAGTGGATGAGACTGAGAATCTTGAACACATACAGTTCACTGAATTCACTGCCTGGCAGAAACCCTTTCCCCCTTGCCAGAGGAGAGCAGCCCTCCCTGTCCCATAAAGGCCTTACTTGAGGCGGCTGCCTGCAGGAAGATGCTTATCTTCCTCCAGATCTACCTTTCATCACGTATCGTCTACAGGCCAAACAACAGTGTCAAGTCTCAGCATAGCCCGAATGGGGAAACACAATCCCTGCTTTGAGAGAAGATAGGTTGCACATCAAAAAATTGCTAAGCTTGGCGAAAATATAAAAGCAAGAACCAAGAGGCTATGCATGAGGGTGGTCTTTAAGGGTATAGGACTAGATGGGGCAGAATAGATTGTAAGGTTGGTCAGAAACATTTATTGACAAGGGAGCGCTCTTCCGTAACAGGACGTTCAATGTTGTAGCAGTCTGCTATTGCCACAACAACCACATAATTTCAGTGACATGCCACAAGAAACCTTCATTTCTCACTTTGCTGAGGTTTGGCTGATACAGTCTGGGCTTGGCTAGGCTTGCTCCCAGCCGTGGGTTGAATCCAGATCGGCAACTCATGTCTTTCATCTTCCTTGGAACAAGGGTTATTCAAGGCATGGTCTTCTTGTGGCTAAAGATAGGAGTTCAGAAGACCGGTCCAACTGTGCATCCATATTTGAAGCTTCTGCTCCCATCATGTTCAATAGCATCCCAATAGCCGAACCAAGTCATGAAGCCAAGCGCAATGTTCTAAGCATTTGCAAGAAAGAAAATATTTTCATTATTTGCAGATGATATAATTATCTAGCGAGAAGACAAAGAATGCATAGATAAAAATATTAGACGAGTAAGAAGCTATAGCAAGGTAGCCAAAGACAAGATCAGTGTACAAAGAGAACTGCATTATTATTTGCTATAAAATCTTATTATAAAAATAATCTATGAAAGATACCATTTATAGTCAAAACGAAGAAGAAAAACTGCACAGGCTATGTGTGGAGAAAATGTTGAAGCTTTTTGAAGGACCTAAAAGAAAACCTAGGTACTTAAAAATATATCTCATAATCAAGGGTAGGAAGGCGCCAAATCATAAGAATATAAATAACCTCCAACAAAATTCTAAATTCAATTAAAAAATGCTAAGTAGTTCTTTTCCCAATAATTTGACAAATCATTCTAAAATTTATATAGAAGAGCAAAAATCCAAGATGAATGAACACATAAAGGAAGTTGAAACAAATAATGGAGAAGTGTTCCTACCAGATATCAAGATCTCTTATAAAACTAAATTAATTGGGGCGCCTGGGTGGCGCAGTTGGTTAAGCGTCCGACTTCAGCCAGGTCACGATCTCGCGGTCCGGGAGTTCGAGCCCCGCGTCGGGCTCTGGGCTGATGGCTCAGAGCCTGGAGCCTGTTTCCGATTCTGTGTCTCCCTCTCTCTCTGCCCCTCCCCCGTTCATGCTCTGTCTCTCTCTGTCCCAAAAATAAATAAACGTTGAAAAAAAATTTTTTTTTAAATTAAAAAAAAAAACTAAATTAACACACTGTAGTATTAGAACAGAGACAGACAAATCTATCCACTGAACAGAACGACAAGCTCAGATTAAGACTCATGCTAAGAAAAGAGAGATTTTAGAAGACAGTGTAAGAAGAGACCTTTACAGACTTTCGATACAGAACATTTTGTAAAATAAGACAGAAAACATTAACTATAAAAATGTTAATAAACATCATTGCATCCAGAGGATCTTCATTGCTCTAGAAGGTTACCATGGTATGAACCCCCCCAGGTAGTGTATGCATGGGTGCCAAGTGCATTCTCGTGCTGTGGTGACAGAGATGTTTCAAGGCTTCTTCAGTGGCTGAAGAAGAGGCAAGTTTGAAAGAATATGATGGCCTGCAGAAGCCACCATATGACAGTTACTTTTGGTACATTTAGCCATAACTCATTTGCGTTTATTTACAGATAACCATTTAGTTATTTTAGGAGTTACTATTTGATAATTCCAATATCATAAGTTGCTCGCAATTTCCACTGAAATTCAATCAGCGGGTAGTTTTCTGAGACGCTTCGTGATCTTTGGTTCTGATCGCTGTTTGGCTCACCTTTACCCATGAAAGATTGAAGATGCTTAACTTTGGAGAAGAATTATGTTTGTTTCTATTAGAAGCAGGAAGGGACTACTGGCCTTGGACAATTTTATCCCCTTTGGAAAGTTCTTGGATTAATCCTAGAGTCTCTGATTTATTTCTCCCATTTTCCCCTTGGCCAAAGGCAGTTTCCCAGCTGTAGCCCCAGTATAGGCATGTATATTTAAGGCAAAGTTACTTTTGAGTTTGTTTAATGATTCCTTTTTCAGCACATACTTTTGAGCTTTTGTTTCCAGGTGGCAGGTTCTTTAGAGTTTTCTTTATTTCCTGCAAGTCCAGAAGTCCAATTAAAATAAGTTTTATGCAGATCTTATTTTTCCCCCTCGGAGGGCCCTCCACAATGTCTGGTCTGCCAGAGGGACAGAAGCCAAAGCCTTGGGTACATAATTGTGGACAGAGCCTGGCCGTGTATCGTTGGCTGTTCGCAAACTACAGCAATACCTACTTTCCCTCCTATAAAACCTCCCATGCTTGCTGATAACTCTGCATTGCTCCCTTTCCATCACTTCTGGCACTTTAGTCCCCTCAGTGTGGAATGCTTAAGGAATCTTACAACTGCTCCAAGATGAGGAAATATGAAAGATTGCCAGCCAGTGACTTTCTGACTCTTCACCTGAAACTGTAGCCCTTTCTCTACTGTTTTTTTTTTATTCTAAAAGCAAAAAGGAAATGATTATTCATCAGAACCTGTGCCTTGGTCTGATTAAATTATATCGCAGGATAAGAACAGAGAGTAAGCTGACTACAGGGATAATGTGAAACAATGGAGAATTTGGTTAACGAACTCTAAAATAGTTCACGATTCTGTTTGCACTTTGCAATTCTGACCTATAGCCAGACAGAAAAGTGAAAGCCATTTTGCTATTCAAATACAAATTTAGCTCAGCTCAATTTTATTTATTTTTTATTTTTTTTTTTAATTTTTTTTTTCAACGTTTATTGATTTTTGGGACAGAGGGAGACAGAGCATGAACGGGGGAGGGGCAGAGAGAGAGGGAGACACAGAATCGGAAACAGGCTCCAGGCTCTGAGCCATCAGCCCAGAGCCCGACGCGGGGCTCGAACTCCCGGACCGCGAGATCGTGACCTGAGCTGAAGTCGGACGCTTAACCGACTGCGCCACCCAGGCGCCCCAGCTCAGCTCAATTTTAAATCACATATTGAAGGACGTCATTCGACTACTGTGATTTTCCTGCTTTGCTCTCGTTCTAAAATATAAAATATTCTGTCTGCTTCTCTTCTATTATGTCTAACCCACAACGGATAAAGCCTTCGAATTCATAGTCAGAAACTCACAATCTACCGTGATACTTTTTCTGTTTCCTTTCGCCATGAACCAAATTGTGCATTTAAAATTCTGGCTACATTTAGGATCCTAAAAGCACATTAGCTACAATCCAACGTTTTCTTTCCCTCTGGTACCCGTTGAAAACACACTTTCCAAGCTCTTACTTACTCATGTAGCAGTTTCAAGTTATACTTTGTTAGCAGCTTTAATAAAACAAGGAAAAGAATCTAGTAAAGAATATAATTAGATCAGAATTTTTAAAAACTTCGTATTTCATACTCTCCACCAAAATGTGATCTACAACACTTCTGCAGCTTTGAGTTAAGTTATGAAGTGCTAATAATTGTACCTTTCAATATATTTCTTTTACTTGAGAAGACAAGGCAATAAGTTCCTGCTTTAAAAAAATTACTCTGCTCCAAGCAGATGCCTCCAACCAACCCTCCAACATAAAGGACATGAGAAAACTGGACAAACTGTATACTTAGGGAAAGGGAAATCTACCAAGATAGTGAAGAAATACCAGGACAGAACATGAAAGAGTATAGGAGCCTGAGAAGGTGAGTCTGAGATTTGAGGCTGTTCCCTCCCTCACCTCACCCCCCCACCCCCACCCCCACATCCCCCATGAATATTTCTGACTCTAGATGGGGCAGCTGTGAGGCTAGTCTATGCTTTCAGCAAACTAGCGGGAGCAGGGATCAACAATTGGGGTCAGGGCTTGTCAAAGGAATGGAGTCTGGTAATTCTCCTTGCTTTTGCTTGGCCACACATTAAGGGTGAACAAGAAGCAAAAAGCCCTCCACGGTGGCTGAAAGACAGTTTTAAGTCATGAAATCCTTCAAATTGGACTGAGTGAATCTCAGGTTGTCAGGACTGCCCAGGCACCTGGTAAAAGCAAATGTCAGTCCTCTCTGGAGGAAGAGACCACCACTGTAAGCTTCAAATTACTTCTGTATTCAGTTTTGCAAAATCGATTTCTGGTACGCAGTGAAAAACCAGTCACATTAGGAGAAAATAATGCATTCGAGGAAATCAGCAGAAACAAAAGCAAGAAACAGATCGAGAAGGTCTCCAAATATCGGCACTATATGGAGATACGAAATACACACTGTAAGATAACTCTGCGTTCTGTGTTCAGTGAAATAACAGACAAGATGAAGAATGAGAACTGAAAGTTATAAAGACGAAAACTAAATGGAAATTCTGCAATTTAAATAATATGTACCAAGATTAAGAAATCAATGCATAGGTATAAGAGCAGATTGGACCTGGCTAAAGTCATAATTAGTAGCTATAAAATAAGAAAAAGAAAACATATAGAAGAAAGCAGAGAGACAGAGAAGAAAAATACAGAGAAGTGGATATAAGGTTTAGAAGGCAGAGTGGGAATTCTAATATGAAAGAATTTGAAACATCAGATACAGAAGAAAGAGACAATGTGGACAGAAAAAATATTTGAAGAGATAGTGGTTGATGAAAAATATTGAACTATAGATTTAAGAATCCCTAAAACTCCTAAGCAGGATTAAAACATTTCGTACCTAGGTCTGATAGCAAACCTATTGAATACCAACTGCTCCCTAAAAAGCAAAAGAAATAAGACAGTCATCAAAGGACAACAATTAATCAGAGAGCCATCTTCTTGATAGGCAAAAAGTAAAAACAATGGAATAGAATAATATATTTATGGGCCTGAGAATAATAACTGGTCACCTAGAATTTAATATCCAACAAAGTATTCTTTGAGAATGAAGGAAAAGTAAATATTTTTCAGACAAACAGAAATTGAGACAACTCCTCTCCTGAGGACCTGTACTGACAGTCATCAGGCAGAAAGAAAGTAAATTCAGATGAAAGTTTGGGATGCAGGAAGGAAGAGAAAGCAACAGAAAGGGCAATATATATGTGTCAATCTCAATGAATGTTGACCACATATACCAATGATAATGTGTAATTAAAATAGTGAGTTATTGGTGCAAGGATCCATTAGAGCAATGAATCAGAATGGGAATCACATAAATAGACCTATGCATATATAGACTATTGATTTATTAAAAAGTTAGCTCTAGAGCAGTGGGGAGTAAAAAGTACAGGCATCATGGGATATCAGTATTTTTAATGGAAGTTATCTTTTACTTCATAAACACACACAAAATAAATTCCAAGGAGATTTTTTTTTAGTTTATATATTTATTTTGAGAGACAGACAGAGAGAGAGAGAGAGAGAGACAGAGAGACAGAGAGCACAAGTGGGGAGGGGCATAGAGAGAAGGAGAGTGAGAATCCCAAGCAGGCCTCGTGCTGTCAGCATAGAGTCCTACTCAGGATTTGATCTCGTGAAAGGTGAGATCATGACCTTAGCCCAAATCAAGAGTCAGATGCTTAACCAGCTGAGCCGCCTAGGTGCCTTCAAGTAGATTTTAGAGCACTGGGTGCTGTAGGTAAGCGATGAACCATGGGAATCTACCCCAAAAACCAAAACCACACTTTACACACTGTATGTTAGCCAGTTTGACAATAAATTATGTTAAAAATAATAATAATAAAATTTTTAAAGATAAAAATTTCACACACGGAAAATAAAAAATAAAAATGAGGGGCGCCTGGGTGGCGCAGTCGGTTAGGCGTCCGACTTCAGCCAGGTCACGATCTCGCGGTCCGTGAGTTCGAGCCCCGCATCGGGCTCTGGGCTGATGGCTCAGAGCCTGGAGCCTGTTTCCGATTCTGTGTCTCCCTCTCTCTCTGCCCCTCCCCCGTTATGCTCTGTCTCTCTCTGTCCCAAAAATAAATAAACGTTGAAAAAAAAAAAAAAAGAAAAGAAATTTAGAAAATAAGTGTAGAAAGTAAATAACAACACTCTCCAAGATACTTTAAGAGAATATCTTCGTGACCTTAGCGTAAGGAAAAACTTTTCAAACAAAGGCTGAAAATGCACTAACCATAAAGGAAAAGATTGATAAAATGGACTACATTAAAACAATCTCCATTTTTCAAAACACAGTGCTAAATAAAAAATTTTTAAAAAGACACTATTAAGAGAGTTAAGTGAGTCACACACTGAACAATAGTATGTGCAATACACATACCTGGCAAAAGGTTCACCTACTGAATCTACAAGAAGATGCCTAAAGATCAATAAGAAAAAGACATCCCAAAAGAAAAATGGGCAAGAGATTTGCATAGGCACTTCAAAGAAGAGAAAATACAAAGAGGTTGATAAACATTAAAAAAAGGGTTCAATCGCATTAGTTATAAGGAAAATGCAAGTAAAACCAAAATGAGTACCTCCCCCTCCCCCACCTGAACTGTTAAAAAGAAAATGACTGGCCATCACAAGTGTTGGTGGGGAGGTGGAGCAGACGAGACTCTCATAATCTGATGATGGGAATGTAAATTTGTATAGCCTCTTGAAAAGTTTATTGGATGGGGCGCCTGGGTGGCGCAGTCGGTTAAGCGTCCGACTTCAGCCAGGTCACGATCTCGTGGTCCGGGAGTTCGAGCCCCGCGTCAGGCTCTGGGCTGATGGCTCAGAGCCTGGAGCCTGTTTCCGATTCTGTGTCTCCCTCTCTCTCTGCCCCTCCCCCATTCACGCTCTGTCTCTCTCTGTCCCAAAAATAAATAAACGTTGGGAAAAAAAAATTTAAAAAAAAAAGAAAAGTTTATTGGCATTAATTACTAAAGCTCAATTTACACATAATCCATTGACTCAATAATTCTACTCCTATGTAGATATCCAGTAGAAATGAGCATGTGTGCACCAAGAGACATGCTCAAGAATGTTACCTCAGCATTGTTTCTAATAATAATTCTAACCTGGTAGCAATCCAAAAGTCCAGCAAAGGTAGAACAGATCAATTAATTCTGGTATATCCTTTCAATTCTTATGAATTGCATGAATACATAACTGCTAACAACACTGTGGATATATCTTGCAAATATAATGTGGGATGAAAGACTGCTTACATTATATGATTCCATTCTTGTAAATTTAAAAACACCTGACACTAAACTATAATGTTAAATGATGCATATGTATATGGCATAACTACAAAGATATGCATGAATGTGATTTTCATAAAAATTATGGAAGTGGAAAAAAATTATGGTAGTGGAAATTTGGGGAAGGAGGAAGGAAGGGATACTGACTGGGGTACACAAAGAGTACTTTTGGGTCTTGGCAATTTTCTGTTATTCCTAGATCATGGACAGGATGTACACTTTGTAATAGATCATAGAACTTAACATTTTGGTTCTGTATTTCTTTTCTGTATGCATGTTTATATTTCACAATAAAAAAAGTTAAAAACTAAACCAACATAAAGTAAATAAAATAAATTTTAGCTTGAGAGTCAAATTTTTGTAAGGATCACCTTTTGCTATTTTTCTTTTCAGACTGTAAATAGTAGAGAATGATGTGTCAAATGTGGAATATTCCATCTTGAAAGGAAAAGGGCTGATACCTTTTGGATATACCAGACGTTTGCATGCTCATTATTTTGTTTTGTTTTGCTTTTGTTTTTAGCAGTTCAAAAAGAGATTGAGTAGCAGTATGTTGTGACCAGAAATGTTTTCTCGAAGGAGACTAATTTTTTTCTCTTCCTTTTCTTTTCATACATACGGAACACGTACCGAAGAGAAGAAAAAAAAAAAAACTACTACAAAGGATACATTACTATGTAAAAGCAACTGAAATTCAGTATAAGAATATGTTGACCTCTTCCTTTTCCTTTGTTGATTCTTAGTTCATTTTCACAAACTGCTTTTGAGTTTGGACCTTCTGTCTCTAGTTTTCCTGTTTCCCTGAAGAGTTTCTTCAAATTACAAGTACCCCCAAACAACCTTAATTAAATGCCTTTAATTATAAGTTGAAATGTATGTTTTCCCATTTGCTACGACTTTACAATTTCCTAACAATGATGACCTCACTGCTATTCTGAAGTTCAAAACCACATGCGTAGCTACTAATCCATCGTGGATTTGTGCCAAGCGTCACTCCTCTCCTTGGTGCTCAAGAGCACTGGTGAGACTGTGATCATTAGAACCCCCTGAGGATGAGAATCTTACACGTTCATGCATAGCTTCTGCCCAAACTGCTTTTGCTCAAACACGAGCCTGTTTTTGCGATTACTCTAAAGATGGAGTCAGCTTATTGTATTGATACGGCAGATCTATGTGGGCTCCCTTTCCTGGAGTAGAGACGTCTTGATGACTTTATGAATAAAACTTCTGTTTGAGTCAAAAGTAATTCCAAGGAAGAAAGTCTGTAGGATCTGAAACCTATTAAATAATGTGTTAAATTAACACCCAACCTTTCACAGCACCCAATTAATCACTAAATCCTGCTCGTTGTTTTTCCTGAAGACACCATCATTTCTTGCTCAAATTACTACGAACGTTTTCTTACTGGCCTCCCTCACGCTAATCTTGATCCCTTCTTAGTGATCATGCTAAAAAGTAAGGATACCCTCTTACCACCCTGTTGAAAGTTTCTTCCTTCCAAAGTATCCAGAATTCTCAGAATAAACTTCAAATTCATTTAGCAGACCCCAAAACCCTTCGTGATCAGACCTCTGAAGATGTGAAGAGGCGGTATGCCCCAGGATTTTGAATTGGTTGCCCAAGATGTGTTGTGTTCTCTCCTCTCTCTGTGCCTGTGTACCGTTCCTCTACCCATAACCCCACTTCTACACCTCCCTTCTTCCTCTGAGAATTTCACATGGTTAATGGCTATTTCCTATTTGGCCTTTTCAGTCTCGGGTTAGATATCACTTTTGCTGCGCTTCCTTCTCTCAAGATCCCAGTCTGGATTATATGCCACCCAGCATGTGTTCTTCTAAGACTCTATACTTGGCCCCCTGACTTTCTTATCACTTTGAATTAATGGCTCATCTCATTTTCTGCCTGAACCACAATTCATAAGCCTTAGAGGGCGGGGGCTGTGTCTGCAATGTGGCTAACACTGATGGCTAGCACTGTGCTGGCATAGACTGGGTACATTCCTGAAAAATAATAATAATTGAATGCGGTACTATTGTCCACTATTAAATAGTAGGCACTGAAACTCTGAGTGGAAGAAAGGCAAGAACAGGGTATATAGGCAACTATTTCATGACGGACTAAAGCAATGAAACCATATTCCATCTACAGATGGGAAAATGTTTTCATGATTGGCTGAAGATGTGTTTCAAGTATCTTGCCAAAATTTGAGAATATCACACCAATAAGATTAGCTTCAAAATCGGAAGCCATACTTTTCAAATCCCAAACCAGAACAGATGGGGACAAATGATTCTAGTGATTGCTAAATCCATCTACATAAACAATTTAAAATGTTTAAAAATAAACTGTATTTAACACTTAAGAAATTGCCTTCCCTAAAAATAATTAAATTTCTTGGGAATAGCATACAAGCATATAAAATAGCATATATATGTATATATATGATGAAAATCTGAACGCTATGATTTCTGCATCTATAAATGTATAAGTTTAGGGTGTTTTTGATGAGAAAATGCAAACTGACTTAGGTTATGAGGAAATATACATCATGAACTTCAAAGGTGGAGCAAGTGATGGAATTGACTAATCCAGAGGCTCTGTCTCCATTTCTCCCCTTGCCTTTAGCCGTGTGCTCTCCCAGGTAGGCTGGATCCTCCAATTGGAGCCTAAATGGTTCTACAGCAGTTCTAGGCCTCCAACTTGTACACCACAACATAGAAGAGACTTCTTTCCCAGGAGAGCTCAACAATATCTCTTCAGGTCTTAAGTGCCCAAAACGTGTAACGTGTCACATGTGAAATAATTGCCGTGGCCTCATTGGTTTATTCCTGAGTTCCTAAACATGTCCCTGTAGACCAGACATGAGCCAGACACGTAGCTCAAAATCAGGGCATTGAAAGGAAGGAGAAATGGGACAATAGATCCTGAGAAAACAGCCAATAATTCTCACTATAGTAAAGATAGCATGATTCAGTTTCAAGTTTTTAATAATTGCTTTTCAATTATTAAAGAAAGAAGATATATAGAGTATACATTTATATCGTATAGGTTTTTAGTGGAATTCAAATTGAGCATATGCCTAGCTTCAAAACATAAAGGATCACATTTTAGCACATGGTGTATAATAATCTGAGTAACACAAAGGCTCATCATGAGAGGCAAATACTCAAATGCAAAACATTGCTCAAAGCCAAACACTGTAGGTCTCCTGGGTGGCTTAGTCGGTTGAGCGTCTGACTTCGGCCCAGGTCATGATCTCACGGTTTGTGAGTTTGAGTCTCGCATTGGGCTCTGTGTTGACAGTTCAGAGTCTGGAGCCCGCTTCGGATTCTGTGTCTCCCTCTCTCTCTCTACCCCTCTCCTCCTCATGCACTGTGTCTCTCTCACAAAAATAAGTAAATATTAAAAAAGAAAGAAAGAAAGAAAACTCAAAGCCAAACGCGATAGCCATTTAAAAATATTTTCTGACTTCTGACTGGTTAAAAATGGTTTGCTTGGAAGTATTGTTAATAAAATATGTGGACTTAGAAAATACGTGTGCAATTCCTAAATTGTGCAAATGATAGTCAAAGAATTGAAATAGATATCTATATTGTTAAGTGGATTCAGCCCTTTGTTTCTTAGGTAAAGTAAGAAATACACACAATATGCAAAAATCTACTTACACATTTTGTTTAGAGAAAGCACTTAAATTGTATATTTTACTTTTCTGGCTTCCTCAAAGAAATCATAACCCAAGTTTGACAATGTAAGCGATATAAAGACAAAGTAAACAATATATACAACTCCTTTCTAAATTAAACTGCCTTCAAGCACAAAACAAAAGATTTGTTTCATTGTGCGCCTGAATTGGCTGTGCTAGAAGGTCAGGCTTGCGCCCAGGCCCCTAAGACCATAACGTCATGCCTTTTCCCACGCAGGAAATGTCATACTATTATGGGTAGCATACAAATTAGAAACGCAGAAGTCATTTTAAAGCCATCTTTGTTTTGGCCCTCAATTCATTATTTATATCTAGGGTATCCTCATTTTGTTTAATTAAAGAGTCCTTTAAATTTTTATCAACAAAAATTAAATAGTTTAATACAGTTAGTGCCACAAGGTTTGGTTTAAAAAGTCCAGACTCTCTCTTTAAATAAGGCTAGGGTTATATTTTCCTATCTAGATTGAACCAAACTATATAATTTTTTATGTTCAGCCCAGGATCCTTTGCAGAGATTATTATCAAATGGATAATAATGAATATAGCACATAACAGGCACTTAAGAGTTTTTCACATAGTAAATTATACTTAAAAAGAAATGTTATATGTCAGTATACATACATATCTATTTTACATTCTGAACATGGGGAAATTCCTGTGTGTGTGTGTGTGTGTGTGTGTGTGTGTGTGTGTGCGTTTAGGAAATAGAAAGAGACCATTGTTAGAAGAACTTCAGTAAAAGCAAAACTTACTGTCATTTTCCTATTTTTACATGTATAGAGTTGACCAAAGCCATCCATTATAAAAAGGAGACATGACTCACAAATCATTTAAAAGCTGTAGAACCTCACACCTTCTTTTAGTGGCTCTACACTGTACTTATTGCCAAGGTCACTGTGGTTACCAGAGCCTTGCTTTTCTAGGATTGAAAATATTTTGTTACTGAAAAACACATCGTATTATTTACATAAATATAAATAAATTATATTTATCATGTAATTTAGATAAAAAGAGCTTAGGTCAAAATCAAAATAAAAGACAGGATATTTGCCCTTAAAGCAGTGTCTCTTTGAAAAGCCCCAAAGTATTTATAGAACAACCCTCAAGACGCTGTTCTGGCCTTGACTTCATCACTCCCCTCTTGTGAGTCTTCAACATTGTTTTTCCAGTTTCCAACTTGACACAATTTATGCCTCCTGCATAAAAAAGTAGATTCTGTAAAGTTCTTCAGATTGCTAAGAAATGAGGGATAAACACAATAAACACAAAATATTAAGAAAGGAAGTCTGTCCCCATAAAAGGCCACATTTCAAAACTTCCATTGCTGCTACACTATCCCAGACCACAGAAAAAGATGCAAATCTCCCCAATTCATTTTACAAAGACAGCGTACATTTATTGTCAAAACCTGCTAACCCTTTATTGCCAAATAGGTTCCAAAATATTAAATTTGAGTATGTAATTGCATTGCATATCTCAAAATGGTATTCACCACTCATCATATATTGATGTGGAAAAGATACCACATCGTAAACTCAAACTCTGCCCTGCCGGGATCAGACCCGTCCTTCCCTCCCCTGCCCTGCATCTCCTTCCTGCATGCTGGGACCACATCAGATCTCTGAGGGCAGTTCTGGCCTTGAGCCTTTAGCCAGCGACAGGCCATTTTTCAGGGACTCAACATCATGTCACTAGTTCGCTCGGATGCACTTGTCCTGGTGCTGAGATTCGAATTTGGCTGTTTCTTGGGCCTCCTTTGAAAAGGAGATCTGACCCTGAGCCCCTTGTCGTAACTAAAAGCCCGTAACTGCTGACACTAATTCTGAGGCTGACTCTGTCTGATTCACCTTGCACGTGGGACACCTGGATGCGGACTTGTCTGGGCTGGCGCTGTTGCAACTACTATTGTCTCCACTCCGCTGGACTGGACAGCCTCTCAGAATGCAGGATTGATTCTGTCTCTTCAGCATCTGACCAATCGCCCTGACATTTTTAGTTCTGGGTATTTCTCCTTCCAAGTGTGACTCTTTCTGACTACCGTTAACCAAGCGGTATCTGACAAATGACAGACCTCCCCACGCTTCGGCACTAATTTTTGTATATGTTCCCAATATCAACATGCTAAAAGAAGAACACTAATGTGACGCTACTGTCCGTAAGTCAATGGTCCCGTAGACACACAGGCACATGCGCGCGCGCACACACACACACGCACACATAGAAACACATACAAAGCGCTAGACAACAATCTATAATTTCCTAAGTGGGTAGAATTGCATGATTTTGACAGTATCGAAGGCAGTTTTTTGCACCCAGTAATTCTTGGTAAATGTCGACATTGAGAAATTAGATGCCCGCTTTCAGTCATGGCACTGCTGTTTCCCACTTGTACTCTTTTTTTTTTTTAATTTTTTTTAACGTTTATTTATTTTTGAGACAGAGAGAGACAGAGCATGAACGGGGGAGGGGCAGAGAAAGAGGGAGACACAGAATCGGAAGCAGGCTCCAGGCTCTGAGCCATCAGCCCAGAGCCCGACGCGGGGCTCGAACTCACGGACCGCAAGATCGTGACCTGAGCTGAAGTCGGACGCTCAACCGACTGAGCCACGCAGCCCGCTTGTACTTTCTAATGATACGTCTTGTCAAGTGATTTTCACTACAAAGTGTTTTTATTCCCGCGTTCTCTCCTCGGTTCTCAAAAGTGAAGTTTCTGGCTAAAGTTCTGTTCCAAATCTTGACACCCTTTTCAGCTTACTTGTTAAAACCAAAATGCCTTAACATGTAGTTAATAGAAAATTGTTAAAACAACCAGGTTTCATCCAGTGCGCATATTCCCAGATACAGTTAAATCCATACTAATGAATACCAGGAGCATCTGTCTTCAGATTATAGGCACATTGCTTTTTAATGTAAATATCAACCCAAAGAAATCACTTACTACATTATTCAGAGGACACAACAGGAATGTTTTAGGGCAGTTGGAAGATGACAAGAGGATCAGTGTTTGGACCTCCAAGGCAATGTTTCTGTTTGAAATATTGCAGTATCATTTGCAGGGAAGGCATGTGAAATTCTGTATGTTACTTGATTAATATGGGCAGTGACATAGTTTTCCAAACTGTAGTTTTGTCTGACTTTCAGCACCATTTAGCAGTAAACGCGAGATATGTTACATTGCAATTTAACTTACAACCTCCCTGAATCAAAAGCTACCCACCATTACCCAATCACCTACGCGTAGGCTTTCACCCCCAACACTTGCTCGTTGACACCAACCCATCACATCTTACCAACACTTGGCCCCTGGACAGTCCCTGAGTCCCCATTTCACACAGTCTTCTTCCTATGTTGTCCCTTTTCAACTGGTTTCTTTTTTTAAAAATTTTGTTTAATGTTTATTTATTTTGCAGAAACAGAGACTGAGCACGAGTAGGGGAGGGGCAGAGAAAGAGAGAGAGGGAGACACAGAATCCGAAGCAGGCGCCAAGCTCTGAGCTGTCAGCAAAGAGAAGGAGCGGGGCTCAAACTCACGAACCATGAGATTGCGACCTAGGCCAAAGTCAGACGCTTAACAGACTGAGCCACCCAGGTGCCCCTCAACTGGTTTCTTTTTGCCCAGCCTTGAATTCTCTTTCTCTTAGGCCTGTCGGCTACCCTCCTCCCACCGAAAACCCCATTTCTCATGGTTGGGAGAGGAAGGACAAAAGCAATTTGGCTTTGAAGCATTTAAGTGGATTCCTTGCTTTAAAGACATAACCAAATGAAGATATATTGCCTTTACTCAAAGCAAAAAAAAAAAAAAAAAAAAAAAAAAAATCCAGATTTATACAAATTAAAGTTACATTGTATACCAAGAGATGTTTGATTTTGTCTCTCTCTTAACTTGATTGTTAGGCAATCATGAAGAATAGAAAAAGAACTAAAAAGGTCATTACAGGGATTAAATGAAATCTGACTGGTTAGTGGGCTTATGCTCTCATCAAGGTCATGTATTAGTTTGATTTCACTAGGTTTTAGCATAACAACCCCTTGTCTCAGGACAGAATAGTACAAGTTCAAAATCGTTTGCATAATTCTGGTCCAACATTTACAAATACTTACATTTAATCAGAATGTAGTTTCCATATAGAACAGTCATCCCCTGGGGCGCCTGGGTGGCGCAGTCAGTTAAGCGTCCGACTTCAGCCAGGTCACAATCTCGCGGTCCGTGAGTTCGAGCCCCGCGTCGGGCTCTGGGCTGATGGCTCAGAGCCTGGAGCCTGTTTCCGATTCTGTGTCTCCCTCTCTCTCTGCCCCTCCCCCGTTCATGCTCTGTCTCTCTCTGTCCCAAAAATAAATAAACGTTGGAAAAAAAAAAAAAAAAAAAAAAAGAACAGTCATCCCCTGGCCTAGTAACTGGCTTCATTCAGAAAAAAAAAAAATAATCGTAATTACAAACATAAATAAACACTGTCGTTTTCATGTGATATGTTTCAGCAAAATCAATCAATTAATGGAGCAAATCAATAACTTCCAGTAATATAGAAATTAAGCAGCTATGGAGGCAGTGCCCTTCTTATTCATGGGTTTCTTACCATAAGATTAACACTGTGGCAGAGTTAATTACCTTCTTCATGTGAATTGGGTATCATTTCCCAAAGAGAAAACCCAAGACTAACGATAGCAAAATTAGAACTGATAAAACGGCTTGCAGTAACGTAGTCTGCCGAATTATTGATATTAAATAAATAGCTTTTGTAAATATTTCATAGCAACAGTCAGTTAAAAAAAAATGTTTGCAAAACATCCTGGTCCAAGTGCCAGCCACAGAATTTAAAAACATAGCAAACAACCCAACAAAAACTTCCAGGCAAAATTTAACAACAAAAATGAAGGAGAAGGAAGAGGAGACGGGTGATGAGGAGAAGTAGGAAGACGGAGAAAGAGAAAGCATTAATTCTTTTTAAAGAATTAATTCGCAAATTTATCTTGCACATTAAAAATGAAGAAATTCTATAAAAGAAGGGATAGTAAGGAGAAAAACATCTTACCAGGTATCAAAATATACCATAAGACTATATTAATTAAAACTGGTGATACAGGAATAGACAAATAATAGACTAAAATGATGACAGTAGTTAATTCCATGCTTATATGAGAGGTTAGTCTATTAAAAAGGTAGCATTTCAAATTTCAGAAGGAAATGGACCATTTAACAAATGATGTTCTTGGGGCACCTGGGTGGCTCAGTCGGTTAAGCGTCCGACTTCAGCTCAGGTCACGATCTCACGGTCCGTGAGTTTGAGCCCCGTGTCGGGCTCTGGGCTGATGGCCCAGGGCCTGGAGCCTGGTTCCGATTCTGTGTCTCCCTCTCTGTCTGCTCCTCCCCCGTTCATGCTCTGTCTCTCTCTGTCTCAAAAATAAATAAACGTTAAAAAAAAAAATTTAAAAAAAAATGATGTTCTTAAAACAACCCTCCACTTAGGAGAAAAAGAAGTTGTAAGGAATACTTTCCAGATGGATTAAATATCCAAACCTAAACATGAAAAGTGATAATGGAAGATAAGGTAGTAAAATTATTTCTATGATCTCCCTAATCAAGACACAAAATAGTGCAAAGAAATGAGAGATTTAAAAAAAAATTAAATTATTCTTTTAAACAACAGACTAATTTGGCAGATGTTTCCTTAAGATGGACACTAGGGGCACCTGAGTGGCTCAGTCAGTTAAACTTCTGACTCTTGATTTTAGCTCAGCTCGTGATCCCAGGGTCGTGGGATCAAGCCCTGCATCGGGCTCCATGCTGAGTGTGGAGCCTGCTTTGGATTCTCTCTCTCCCTCTCTCTCTCTCTCTCTCTTTCTCTCTCCCTATGCCCCTCTCCCCACTCACTCTCTCTTTTTCTAAAATAAAAATTTAAAAACAGAAGTATAGATTTACCCCTCCCCCCTTGAGGTCAGGGTGCCTACATGAATTATTTGGAATTCTTCAAACAGGAGACTTATCTCTTCTCCCATATTTATTAATTTATTCAATTATTTATTTGTAGAATTATGGACTCATAGATGTTTATTGTATACTCTGTCTTATAACCAATACTACTTTATTTGTTTTATTACTCAAATTGGCCCAGTTTTGGCCATTGGGAGCTCTTTCAGTAGGGCCCCGTGCCTCTTGGACATACACCCCCCCCATCGGTAGTGTTTTGTTTTGTTTTTGAGTAGTTCCTTACTGTTTGGCACTACAAGATGCTCCAGACTGATCCCATATATTTCCTTCCCGAGCCCCAGGGTCAGCCATTTCTCCAGAGAGCTCTGGTTCCTTCTATTGGAGAATGGTTTTCGCAACCAACATCTGGGCACTAAGTCTGCTCTTCACTACTGAGATTTTGCTTCTAGGCTCCCTCAGCTGACAAAGCAAATACATATGAATATATTCACTAACCCAAGTGTATGCAAATATCTATAAATGTTTCTATGTGTAACCATCCATGTCCATATGTAGTTAAATATGAGTTTATAATGATTGTCTCCAGTTCTCAGCCATTACCACGTGAATCTCTCTAGCCTCTTCCCTTGCTTGTCTGTAGATTCCAGGACAACAGTGACAAATTCAACACCCACCACCTGCCACCTATTTACTTAATTTTTCAATTCCAGTATACATAGGTCCGTATCAGAATTGTTTACCTGTGCCCCCATGAGAAACGACTTTATCAACCAGGTAGCACTTTTTTACCTTTAGTCTTACAGATTCTGCTCATTTGCAGAGTTGTTTAGGTCAGCCTTTTTTACCCCATCCCCTGCAATGCTGTTGTCTCATATATTTGTAATACATGTATATTCTCTTGTTGTAGTCTGTACTCCTTCCTGATATCCCCCAACCTCCTAAATATTTTTTTTTCATTTGCATACATTAAAGTTCACTCTTTGTGCTGTAAAAGCTCTATGGGTCTTGTCAGATATCGAAAGGCATGCATCAGCCATTCGAGTATCATACAGAATAGTTTCACTGCCCCCCAAAAATCCCCTTTGCTTCACCTATTCATCCCTCCTCCCTGAACGCCTGGCAACCACTGATCGTTCTACGTGCATGGTTTTGCCTTTTCCAGAATGCCATAGAGTGGAATCGTGCAATAGAGAGCCTTTTCAGGCTAGTTTATTTCACTGAGGAAAAAAAAATCTAAATCAAGTAATGAGAATATAAGTGACTTGAAGTATAAAGAAAAAAAAAGGAATATAAATATCTAGTATGGATCACAATTTATAAACACCAAACTCAGAATGCATAGGCTTTGTGGCCCTCGGAGACTTTGGGAAAACACTCAGCAAGCGTCCTTTGTGAAAAAAAAAATCCTTAATTCCAAACCTTGTAAATCAACACAGGACCTGTCAGCAGGACTGCGTGAGTCCATCTAATTACTGCAGATGGCCGGTCTAAGGGGGGAGAGGTAACCTCGAAAGGAACTAAGATTTATCCACAGCTAGAATTCAAACCATTTCAGGGATATGGTTAAGAGAGTAATTTTATTCTAAATTTGTTTTTGCAATAGCAGACCATTTAAGAGACCATATAATGTTTAAAAACCAAATACCCATAGGTATGATACAGTCAAAAATATCTTCCCCATGGCTTAATAGTGTACTATTTAAAGTGCAAAAATTATACCACACAGAAGCATGAAAAAGAAATGTAATGATCAAGCGGTTAAGGGGCATGTATTCTACTTAAGGGCAAGCGATCGTTTCTTGAAAAACGGCATTTCGACAAACTGCAAGCGAAAGTGTAGTTAAGCCATTAAATAGTTTTTGTTACTAGTAAGTTAAAATCATTAGCTGACAAAATGCTATTTATATCTGATACTTGTATAGAGGTGGATAAAGACAGATCCCATGAGTTACTCAGATAGAAGACGCAAATAGTGTTACAAGTTCAGACGTCTAGGTGCTGCTTATGTTCCAACTGGAGGCAACGACTTGACTTGCTGCATTGTGGTGTTCTTGTTTCGTGCCAAAGCCAGGAAGTCCTGAACCAGAAATCTTCCAAGAAAGCCTATTCTTATGCGATATTTAATCTGATTTTACGGCAACTAAAACAGAATAAGTTTGGACGGGGCTTCGGAACGTTTTGGCTGCTTATCTAAACTGAATAGAACCAAACTATTGGAGCCTTTTGTACTTTTTAAAATATTTTCTTTAAAAGAAAAAGAGTGCTGTATTGTTTCTTTAAAAACCGGGGTGGCAGGTGGGCAAAAAGTAAAAATAAATAAATAAATACATAAATAAATAAATAAATAAATAAATAAATAAATAAAATAAAGTAAGAGCCAAACCAAAGTTTACAGATTTGAGTTATGCCTTCTAGAAAATTCAACTTTTCTTCATTACCTGACAATATTGAGAAATAAGTATGTACTGGCTTCTGTATGAACACACATACTGTTTCCCAAATCCTCGAGATATCTTGGATAAATGACATCACTCTAAAAGTAGCACCTTAGGAGTGCCTGAGTGGCTCAGTTGGTTAAGCGTTTGACTTTGGCTCAGGTCATGATCTTGTGGTTCGTGAGTTTGAGCCCCGTGTCGGGCTCTGTGCAGGCAGCTCAGAGCCTGGAGCCTGCTTCGGATTCTGTGTGTGTCTCTCTCTGTCTCTCTCTTTCTGAAAAACCAAATAAACATTAAACAGGTTTTAAAGTGGCTCCCTTAGGAATTATTTAAATTCAAAAGGTTTAGGGAGCTGAGAATGCACAAATCTAGAAAGAGTTTTCAAATTATCTAAGATTTTCTTTATGTGAGACCTTTAGAAATTTGCTTATCAATGGAGTGGAGGGTGAGTTTTTTACATGGATGCACACTTTTCATACAAATTGGTGAACTTTTAAAAATTATAACTGGGTAAAAGTGAAAATACAAGGAAATGATCATCTATACACTGTTGGTGAGAGAGTAAATTCTTATGAGAATCTTTTAGTAACACAAATTAAAAACCTTTAAACCATGCATACCTTTAACTGAATAATTCTACCTCTATCCATGGGTCCGAGGATTTAGTGACGAGGATAGTCATCACACCCCCTATAATAGGGAGTTTCAGAAACATTGAAATGTCCAGTAATATGCATTATTTGATTTTAATAAATAAAACTACCTAATACATAAACTATTCTTCTAAATCTTTTAACCTTCTGAATAGCCCCACAAGGTAGGTGCTTTTGATATTTCCACTGAAGAAACTCACATGCAGAGATTAAGTAACTTCTACGAGTTCATACCCTTAGTAAGTATTAGAGCCGGGATTTGACCCTGTGCTACCTAGATCCAGCATCCCACTCTTAATCCCCAGTAACTGTGGTTATGGCTAACAATTCCCACTATGTTCATCAAGATGAGCACTTTACATGTACTAAGCTACCTAACCCTTATTACTATAGGTGGACACTGTCATAGACATTCTCATTATCTCTATCCTTTAGGTAAACGAACTGAGGTAATTCTCAGTAACAGGAATACATTTCTACCAAGCTTGTTTTCTGGGTCCTCTCTTCCTCCTGTTCTTCTAGTTCCAATTAAAGAATAATCCATTTATCCTGCACCACTCGGGCTCTCCTTTCTCACGGAAATCCATCCTTGAGGTCTGGGGAGACGTGGGTAAAAGATTTGGGGCATCTTTCCTTGATTCATTTCAGAGCCATTGTCTTGAGCAGATACTTTTTTGCAGACTGAACCTTAAGGAAATGGCTCTCTTCTGGTTTCTTTGAAGATGGCAAAGGGAGGCGTTTAACTTTTATTCATATCAGTATGTTTCAGAACTGTGGTTCTGGTTAGGGAACACGCTTTGAAACCACAGATAGAGAGCACTTGTCTTTTATTTCCTGGGTGTAACCTGAATATTGTCTGTTTGCCTCTCTAGATCTACTCTCTGCCCTTCTCCACCTGACTCTGTTCCAGGAGGCCGTCTCTGAGCAGAATGGATAGAATCCATGTATCTCCTTGCCCTTTGGCTCCTGATTGGTTTAAACTAATGGAGGAACTAACAGAAGGGAAAGAAGAGAGTGACATGGGGTACTTATTCCCCAGGCTCCTTTTCTTCCCTGTCATTGTGGGTTGACTGCCTCCCTATATGAGGAACACAGATGTGATGCTGTCGTGAGGGACTTCTCCAGGCTGCCATAATTGTTCTCTCTCTTACCTCTCAGGTCTAGGGCAACAATAGCTTTCACTGCCGCTGTTCTTAGCCTTGGGTTCCTACATATTCTTTGTAGCTTTCCCCAAACCTGCCCACAGCTTTATAAATACTGCTTTTGTTAGTCTCTTCAAATTAGTATTTTTAGCGTCCCAGCTGTTTCCTGCCAGTACCTTGACTATTACAGTACGATACGTGTTCAGCCTCATGTTGTTTCCCCTGCATCCAACATATCTAGGATGAAAGAGCCCTGCTGAGTTTTTTGCATCCTTGAACTTGAAAGATTTCTGTGTCTTTCTCAAAAATGTGAAAGCAGCTCATATAGAGCAAGAGAATTTAAAGAAGTCCCGAGCCAAGATAAGGAGAAGTCAGCAGTACCCCAACAAAGACCATCATCTGGTGGTCCAGGAATCACTTGATTGAGGAATCGCAGTAATTAAGGATAAGAGACATATATTTGTCAGTAGATGGTAACAGGTGAAAACCAGATCACCCTCTCCCAACAAGGGAAACTTTGTAGATAGGACTTTATGGATGTGACAACTCTGGAATTTAGATGGATAGTTGGACTAAAATGTTCAAAGACCAGCCATGTCACAAAGAGAAAGGAAAAGAAAACCCTTGAGTTGACAAAGACCAGGAAAATGGGAGGACACAATGAGTTTAAATTCTTGTAGTCGCCTCCAAGATAGACCCCAATGATTCCCAGTATGAGTATTTGTGTCCTTGTATAGTGTTTCTCCACACTGAATAGGGCTGACCTGTGTAACCAGAAGCATATCATAGAAATGGCAGCGTATGATTTCCAAGGCCAGGTCATAAAAGATATCAAAACTTCTACTTTACTCTCTTGGGTCACTCATTCTGGGAAAGTCAGGTGCTATGCTGTGAGAATACTCAAGTCCAAGGAGAAGTCTATGAGACACCAGTTAGCATCAACTGGCCAGCCATGCAAATCAACCATCTTGGAATCAAATCCTTTCATCTCCATCCATCATTCAGATGACTTACAGCCCTGACTGAATTCTGGACTCATAAGAGACCCAGGGTAAAGACCACCCAGCAAAGCTGGTGCCAACTTCTTGACACATAGAAATTCCGCCAATAATAAACATTTATTGTTTTAAATTGCCAAGTTTGGGGTAACTTATTTCATAGCAGGTGGTGACTCCTGCGAATTTCAGTAACTGGGCGTGAATGGGGTGCTGACATAAGAAAAGCCTAAAAGGTGGAAAAAACTTTCTAACTGGCAGTGGGCAGAAGCTGGAAGAACTCTAAGAAGAGTATTAGGGAAAATCTAATGGGCTTTGAAGATATTGTTAGCAGAATCCTAATGGCCTTTGAGAACACTGCCAGAGAAGGCTTAAAGAAAAGTAGGGAGAATGTTATTGGAAACTGGAGGAAAGGAGATACTTACGTACTGGCAGAAAGTTTAGCAACACTGCCACCTGTGGTAATGAGGAAAGTAGAGAATATACCAATTAATTAGGTACTTTACTTGGAACCTCAGATACAAGCATGTCATTTCAAGTGCAAATGACAACTGGCCATTCTGGGCCACTAACGGAATGCAAATTCCTCTGGTCAACTAACCTCTCAAGTAACTAAGGAGATTTCCAGGCAGTGTGCTGCCTTATTTCTTCCTGACGCTTATATTACGATGGTGGAAGAGAGAGAGAAGCTAAAGGAAGGACGGTTAACAAAAAGGAGCCAAGAATTGTTAAAGTTGAATACTCCAAATGGCCAACACCAAGAAGTGGCTTCTGGGCAAAGATGAAAGCCAGGAAACTATCAGAAAAACGTGAGACGGAGTTGAAGATGTGACCATAAAATCTCTTGAGACTCCATAAAGAGCTAAGGCATTAGCTCAGAACACTGCTCAATCAATACAATAGGGCTTTTGTCTAATGGAATGAACCTCAATCAGCTCAGTTTGAGGGCAATTTGTTACTCTGCAATAGATAACTAATACAATATGTCGTAGAAAATTGGGTTACTTTTTGTTGTTGTTACACACAGCTAAGTTTGAGGCCTTAGAATCCACATGTACAACATTTTAATATCCCAAAGGAAAACACAAATTCAATTAAATCAGAACTGAATTTTCATTCTCTGTCTCATTGTATGGAATCGCCATCTACTCTTCTCAGTCACTACTTAGTCCCTTTCCCCAGTTGTCAACAGTGTGCGCATGCGCGCGCGCGCGCGCGCGCGCGCGCGCGCGCACACACACAACTGATTACTGGATATCATAGATTCTGCTAAGTGAAATGCTTTTCCGAGATTTTTGCAACCCTGGCTGGTCTCTAGGCTTCTCGTCTAATCCCTGACAGTCCCATCCACCATGTTAGCACAAGGCTGATCTCTCTAAACTGAAAATCAAGTTATAGCCCTTTTCTTTATAGAGAGCTTTATTGTTTTTTAGGAGACAATTCAGCTCAGCGCATGAATCTTGCCATGCTTTGATTCCTGACGAAGTGCCTTCTTTACCTTCTATAACTTTCCTAAGAACTACTTGTCTCTGGCCATATCAGTTTTCAAACACGTGATATTTTTGTACTCTGCTTTCATACACATGGTACACACGAGGCAGATTATTCTTTACTTCTCTGACTAGCTAATTCCCTTTCATATTTTGAAACGACACAAATATAATGTCCGTAATTTACGGATACAATATTAGCCAAATTACGTAAAATATCTTAGCCTCCATTTTCTCAAATAGTGGTAATACTATCTATATTCTGGGCTTGAAGTGGAGATTAAATGAGATACTGTGTGAAAAGTGCTTACCAGAAGTCCCAGCATTCTATCATCGTTTTTATGTGTTTTTATAGCTCCACCTGAGGAATTTTCTTTTCAAAACACTATGGCCTTGTTTAAACAGAAAAGATCTCCTACTAACATCTTAGACACCACTTGAGACTTTGGATGTAAGCATGTCACTTTAAGAGCAAACAGCAGTCATTCTCTCAACTGGCGGTTCTGAGCCATCAGACAAAATACAAATCTCTCTAGCTAATTAAATACTCTCAAGTGCTCTTATTTGCATATGACTCGGTGCTTACGTTCTCTGCTATTTTTCCTTCTATTAACCTTTGTCTTAATTCTTCTCAAAATGCCTTTTGAAACATTTTCCCATTAAAATAAATTCTTCATTGCATTCTTCAAAATACTCTCACCTGACGATCTTGTCTTATACTAATATCTTGTTCTTGCCCTCAGGCTTTTAAAGTGATGGACGTTCATTTTCCTGGCCTGTGACTATAAAATGTAACAAAAGCATTGTTTGCATTCTCCTCTTCCCCCTTTGTTATAGCTACTTCTAGAGCATTGCTTAACAGCAAGAACTTTTCCAAACTCCTGACGTTGCTACACAATATGCCGAGGCTTTTCGGAGAAAGTCTGATTCTGGTCTCGAGTTTTATATCCTCTCTTATTTTTTGGCATTTATTTAAAAACCCATAGAGTCTTTGTTTAAAAATTTAATTATCTGGGGGTGTGTGGGTGGCTCAGTCAGTTAAGCATCTGACTTCAGCTCCGGTCATGATCTCACAGCTTGTGAGTTCGAGCCCCACATCGGGCTCTGTGCTGACACCTCGGAGCCTGAAGCCTGCTTCAGATTCTGTGTCTCCCTCTCTCTCTGACCCTCCCCTGCTCGCACGCTGTCTCTCTCTCTCTCTCAAACATAAATAAACATTAAAAAAAAATTTCTTACCCGAATTTCTTATTGGCCTAATCTTGGTGTTTATTGCAACCTGCCCATTTCCCTTACAGTGGCTTATTTCTTTAAATGAGTTTATAATGCAGATTATAATCTTATCTGCAGAAAATATTAAAAACGTGTCTTCCTCCAGAGTTGTGTTATGGTAAGCTATACTAAATATCAATTTAAATGCCTACCTGAGCTTTCAAATATGTATCCATACTTGTATATATTTTCACACACACACACACACACACACACACACACACACGCGCATATATGTATGCATATGTAAAAGCAATTTCTGGAAGCTAGAACCCAAGAGGAAAATGAAAACCAGAGCAGTGAAGAGAGAGTTTATGTAGGAGTTGTTTGGGGTATTGGCCAAGCTCATGGCCAAAGATTCTGCTTTTATATATCCTTAGAAATAGGATATTAAGCTTTGAGGTATCTTGAGATAGAAATCCTGATTGTTTTGCCTAAAGTAAGGACTGAAACTTAAATGAAATGGTAGACCAGGAGCAAACTGCTTGCCAGCACAGGGAATTTGCTTGTCTTGTCCTGGAGTCACAATGTGAAAAGGCTCCTTGATTATTTGCATCCAGGAGCCTTCTGGTCTGTGACTTTGAGATTCGAATTTATCTTCTCTGTAGGGTCTGGGAGCCAAAAACCATGACTCTAATTTTTTTTTAAGTAGTAATTTAGACTTTCTAGAGTAATTTATGACAATTTTATAAGCTGATATTTATTGTACGGTATGCATTTCCAGGTGGTTCAGAAGGGTTTTCAGGTTGTCTCATCTACCATGTTGCCAGAAAATAGAAGTCTTTTGGTGTACGTCACCTATTTTTTTTAACTTTATGGTTTCTATTCCCTTCTAATTTCAGCTTCTTCAGAACTAACTTTCCATGACCCTGCTAACAAGGACATTCTCTTTGACTCTCTTCATAAATTTCCCTACCTATATCCCCAAGGGAAAGGAAGGCTTGTCCTTGCTAATCACCATTATTCCTTGTTTAAGCAGACATACCAGACCATAGGCCACTGGATTGGTTGCCCCAGTGTTAGCTGCCCATCACTTGGACCAATCAGCAATGAGCATGACAGTGCAGCCATTTGTATACAGATGGATGCTGTCTCATTAGGCTCTGTCAGTGAGGTAGTTCTCTTATGTAGGGGCTATAATTTTGAAAGTAATTGTGAATCACCTCTCTGTATAGTACATGGCCACTGTTGGAAAACCCAGAAACGTGGTCTCCCAGAAAAAGGAGAAGTCCCAAAGTTGCGTGATAAAGCTGTTTTTTCTGCTTCTGCCACCTCCAATCGTATCCTTCCTCCTGCTTTCCCACACACACCCTCCATTCCCATTTCAGCTTAGACAAAAAAAACGCCCTCAGTAGAATTTCCCACAACTCTAGCAGGTTCCTACCAATGGTATCATTAGGTTGTCATCGAATTCCTGGAGCCCCAGACCTGTAGAGCATCCCAGGGACCATCTCTACTCAAAGTTAACAAGAGATAGGTTGCCATTACACAATAGCTTTTAAGGCTAAATATCAGCACTTTTCAAAAGCAGAGTTCTGACACCTGTTTGTTTCAATAATTGTGAGATAATTATACTTGGTTATATATTTTTTTAATTTTTAAATGTTTGTTTATTTTTTGACAGAAAGAGAGAGACAGAGTGCAAGCAGGGGAGGGGCAGAGAGAGAGGGAGACACAGAATCCAAAGCAGGCTCCAGGCTCTGAGCTGTCAGCACAGAGCCCGACGTGGGGCTCGAACCCACAAACTGTGAGATCATGACCTGAGCCAAAGTCTGGCGCTTAACCGCCTGAGCCAACCAGGCACCCCAGTTATACTCTGTTATTCACAATAAATGTAAAATATTTATGAGTGATTTGCTTTTTATTCACAATGTCATTTGCATTATGATAATTTGCATTCTGCAAATAATCTGCATGCAACTATAAAAATGAAATTAGGACAAATACATCAGTGAAATCTTTCATTGAAATCTACAGACATAGAATTTATTGGAAGGATATCAAGAAGGAAATTACGGTTCACAGTTTATCAGAGGATAAAGAGTAAGGCTTCAGCATACAAAGGAAACAAGTCAGCTCCCAAAACTAGGAAGCAGGAATCACCACCATAGTCTCATAGCCAAGCAAGGATAGTGAGGACCTCACAAACAGGAAGGAAGAAACCTAAGCATTTTGGTCTGTCTGTTCTTCTACTCAAGATTAAAGTCCTCAAACAAAGCATGTGATTGCTCTGGCTTTGTCTTTGGCCAGAAGACATCAGGCCTCCGATAATGGCAGTAAAATGCTGTTTAAAAAAAGGAAAGGAAAGGAAAGGAAATAGGTGCAAAGGGTCAAAAGATACAAAATTCCAGTAATAAGATAAATAAAGTAATGGAGACATAATGCGCAGCATGGAAACTACAGTTGTATTGTATATTTAAAAGTTGCTGAACGAGTAGATCTTAAAAGTGCTCACCGTAAGAAAAAATTATGTGTGATGATGCATGTTAACTAACTTTATTGTGGTGATCATTTTGCAAGATATAGGCATGGCATCATTACGTCGTACAACTAAACCTAATGCAATGTTACATACCAATTACATCTCAGTTAAAAACATATAGTAAAATAAACAGAAACTACGGCTTAAGGGAAAATGAATGCTGGGCAGTGAAATAAAACAAAGCAAAACAAAACCTATGTCCACTGCAGCTTGCATCCTGGAATGACGTATTATCTGTAACCTCTCCGTTTCCGTAAGTGTGCTGTAGGCATATGGATCTCAGCTCAGAAATACTAGCAAATATATAGCAGTTTCAGTAAGCAATGTTTGTCTGTTCTGTTTTCATTCTTTTTTAAATTTTTTAAATGTTTATTTTTTGAGAGACAGAGAGAGAGAGAGAGAGAGCAGGAGAGGAGCAGAGAGAGAGAGGGAGACACAGAATCTGAAGCAGGCTCCATGCTCTGAGCTGTCAGCACAGAGCCCGCTGCGGGGCTTGAACCCACGGACTGCGAGATCATGACCTGAGCTGAACTTGGATGCTTAACTGACTGAGCCACTCAGGCACCCCGTATGTTTTCTTTCTTAAAGAGAAGAGCTAAGGAAATTCATACAACGCTAGAAACCAAAGATTCGTTTAAAATGCTACTTATTGAATTTCTTAGAAAATGCCAAACTTTTTTAATGTGTGGGATTCAGGTAACTCCGGATTCAAATTCAGAAGCTTAACCAATGACTATAATGTATGCATTTTATAAATAGTCTTAAACCAACAAGTACAAACCTATCATTTATTATAAATCTGTGAGGAAAGCATGTTCACGGCCCCCACCTCCACAGCTTTCTTTCTTGACCCTGAGTCTAGGGGAGGTTTTGAGTCTCTTCCTTCAGTTTCTTCTTCCTCTGCACTAACTGCTCTGTACTAACTGTGAGTCATGGTAAGACTGAAGACGCAGGCTTGCCAGCATGTGGCTGGCTTATGCGGTCATTCTTGAAGTGCCACTGGGCATGATGTGCGGACGATTCCAGACTATTACTTGCCTTCACAACTTTTTGTAACAGGTGCAGCAAATGAACTTCTGCCCCTGTCTTCCTTAAATGCACACAAATAAAGCGTTACCATGTCCTGGATGTGAAGTCATGCCTACTTCCATGAATCATATTTTGTGTTCATGACTCTGCAACTGGGAATTAGTCATTTAGACCTAATTAGTTTCTTCAAAATAGGAAATGTTGCACAAACAATTTAATATCCAAGATATAATTTCATATAGTTATGAAACATCTAGAAAAATGCCAGTGAAGATATTCAACGACAAACAACAAATATATGTATTTTTGCACCCTGCCATCAGAACCCTAAATGAACCCTGAGAATCATGTGCTGAAACTGGCCACTCTCCTACATTTGTAGAGGGCAGTCACAATCAAGGGCAAACTTTCAGCAATGTTGAACCCAACCAAGTACCTGACAAGGCCCCATTCAAGGAAAATGCAAACAAACAAATCTTGTGTCACGCACCTTTTGAAAATTGTATTTCAATTTGATAGTTTTGTCATGTGACCAAAATGAATCTATTCAAGTATTGTTGATGAAGCCAGCATGTTACCAGAAATAGAAACAATTCTTTGAATCTGTTGCTTGTTTTTTTTTCCACAACAAACACATGTATTAGGACATATAGAAATATGCACAACCCTTAGCTTTATCTTTCTATGCATTTAATATTCATGGAGACAAAATAAAAGAAACTTTAACGTGCAGACTGTCACTAAGATATTTTTAAACTTATTTACAATCCCCACAAGAGTACAAGAATCTATTTTGCTGAAGATGAGCAAAGCACATTTGTATTTCCAAGTAAGTTGACAACACTTTTTGCATTTCTACTTTGGGTGAAGTACATATAACACCTCCAGAAGTGACTGAAGAATATTTTCTGGACACAAATATCTGGTGTTAATCTAATAAACATTTGTTTAACCCCCACTAATATGTTTTATAATTTTTAGTGTAGAAATAGTACACATCTTTTATTAAATATATTCTTAACTATTTGATTTTTGATGCTCATTTTAATGGAATTATTTTATTTTGTAGTTTTTCCATTGTGTGTTGCCAGCAAATTAAAATAATTGATCTTTGGGGGCGCCTGGGTAGCTCAGTCGGTTGGGCATTTGACTTCGGCTCAGGTCATGATCTCACAACTCGTAAGTTCAAGCTCTGCATTGAATTCTGGGCTGACAGCTCAGAGCCTGGAGCCTGCTTCAGATTCTGAGTCTTCTTCTCTCTCTGACTCTCCTCTGTTCATGCTGTCTCTCTCTCTCTCTCAAAAATAACAAATAAATACAAAAATTTTAAATAATTTATTTTCGTATGTTTACCTTGTATCTAACAACTTTGTTAAATTTACTTATTGATTACCTTAGATAATTTGCAGATATTCTAGCAGAATCTATTTTATTGGATTCTATTTTCACAATTATGTGATCTACCTTTTGCTTCCTTTTAAAGATATTTTAACATTTTATTTCTATTTCTTATCTTACTGAACTACCTAGGATCATGGAAGCATTCTGAAGAGAAAAATGACCTCTTTGCAACACTATTTTTAAAATACATTCTGGCAGATGTGTGTGGTATTTATTATGAAATGAGAAGTTAGGTCTAGAGAAATCTAACTAAGGAAGCATATGTAGGAATTCAGAGAAAGACACATATTCAAGATCTTTCAGAAATAAAATTGACAAGGGATAGTAATCATTTATAGAGACTGAGCTCTCTAGCCAGAATGGCTAGATATTACATGAGCTAAGGGACATTTAAAAAGAAAGAGAATTAGGGGCACCTGGGTGGCTCAATCAGTTGAGCAGCCAACTTCAGCTCAGGTCATGATCTCACAGCTCGTGAGTTCGAGCCCCACATCAGGCTCTGTGCTGACAGCTCAGAGCCTGGATCCTGCTTCAGATCTGTGTCTCCCTCTCTCTCTGCCCCCAACTCACTCGCATTCTGACTCTGTCTCCCTCAAAAGTAAATAAACATTAAAAAAAATTAAAAAGAAGAATTAACTAGAAGTATGTTCAAAAAAGGTAATCCAAATGAATACATCTTGAAAACAGTTGATATCCAATTCCAATCACATTTCCAGATCTTACAAAGCCAGTAATTTTAACACCTGTATAGATTAGGTATCTGCCTCACCCCAGGGAGAGAGGGCAGATAGGCCTGGACAACCATGGCTTGAATTTTAAGCCACAGCTGAGGGATCTTAATGTGGGATCTAAGAAGTTGATTTATAGGGTGACCAGTTGCCTCCTGAAAAAAAAAAAAGTGGCCCAATAGGAATTAATTTTGAACAGTGTGTTTCAGTAATTAGAGCTATGAAGTGTGAAGGGATTCAGGTTGTAGGAAACCAAAGCAAATCTAAATGGAAACCTAGAGAAAGTTTATAGAAAGAATAGAATCCATGAACAAACTCCAGTTATGGATTAGCCTCAGTTTCAAGGTAACAGAAAGCTGCAAAGGGGAGGAATGGTTTAGGGACAAAGAAAGATAGGTAACAGGAGTATTTAAATGAAAATCCAACAAATATTTGAGCATCTACTATGTTGAAGGTACTTTTCTGGGTTCTGGAACTATAGCAGTGAATAAAGCATACAAAAATATTTGCCGTCACGGAAGGATTACATTTTAGTGTGAAGATAAATATGATAAATGAGCGAAATATATAGCATATCAGAATGTGGCAAGTGCTATGGAGAAAAAGAAAGCAAAGAGGAGAAATAATGTGCACTGAATAAAAGAGAATATGAGTTTCAAGTAGAGTGGTTTAAGAAAAGCATCACAGGGGCGCCTGGGTGGCTCCGTCGGTTGAGTGTCCCTCTTGGGCTCAGGTCATGATCTCCCGGTTCCTAAGTTCCGACCCCGCTTCAGGCTCTGTGCTAACAGCCCAGAGCCTGGAGCCTGCTTCGAATTCTGTGTCTCCCTCTCTCTCTGCTCCTCCCCCGCTCATGCTCTCTCTCTCTCTCCTTCAAAAATAAGTTTAAAAAAACATTAAAAAATTCTTTTTAATTAAAAAAAGAGAAAAGCATCACAAAAATGATAATATGTGCAAGAACTTTCATTGGGGGCACACTTGGCATGCTCAGGGAACAGCAGAGAAGACAGTGAAGCCGGAATGGATGGAGCCAAGGGGAGTGTGGAAGGAAGAGAAGTCAGAGGAGGCCACAAAAGTGGATCCTGACAGGTGTATGTGTGTGTGCACTATAAATGCGTTGATCACTCTCAGATTTACGGGGTCATTGCTTGACTGATTCAGTCTATCACTCATTCCCTTCATCTGCTTCATCCATTAAATTAACTAACCTATAGTATTAGCATCTGTGAGAACTAAGGTCAAGTTCATTCCTCTTTTTGTACACTATTTGGTTAAGTACTTGCTCCTCATTTTGGATATCTAATCCCTTTAGCCAAGTCAGTTTCTCAGCCCCCTTCTTCATCATCCTTTTTTAGCTTCAATCCATCTTCCATTGCAGCCAGACTCTGTTGCTCTGGTGCTAAGCACGCAGCAGAAGTTCCCTCCAGTCAGGAGGGTATCATTATACACTTTCTTGCTCTAGTGGTCATTAGTAAAAACCCCAATCAGAGCAGTAAGATTTTCCTTTTAAAATAATATTCCCAGAGGCAAACTCACTTCCACTGGAAAAACTCACAAGAGAAGGATGGCTTTTGAGGTCCCACATGGCCCGTGAGCTTGCTTGGGGAAGTTACTCAACTCACCTCCCATCAGGACTGCAGAGGACTGGCAGAATTATAATGACGGTGTGGGTCTGGGAGAATTAGTAAGAAAATTACTTAATTCCATTTCTTGCAACTTATGTCTTTCTTTCCATGTGCTCGAGTCACGTGTGGGGCATCGACTCTGTTCCTCTCAACCGGACAATGAAACAGAAACAGTTTTTCTAACAAGTCTGGTGTGTTAGCACAGTTTTGTGCCTTTGCATTTTCTTTTCTAGTTCCTTTGCACACATGGAAAAAAAAAATGTCAGCTGTTACATTCATGAAATCTCAGAAGTTTCAGTCCAAGGAAGGGGTTTGGAGTAAAATATGCTGATGTGTAAGTTAAACCAACTCTTCCCGCCGCCCCAATATAATAGACGTCTCCTCAAGAACTGATAGCAGTTATAGCTTGAAAACAAAAGTTGCAATGTAAGCTAAGTTTAGAAGACAATGAGAGGCGAGAATACTCAAGGCTGGTGCTTGCCTTCAGTAAACAGCAACCTGTAATTTTAAAGACGTAAAAATATCTCACAGAAACACCATTTTAAAATTTGGAAAGGCCCTTTCTCCCCCAGAAACAGATGCACAATTATCTAAGTGTAGTAAAATTCAAAGTGCATGAACAAGTTTCTCCCAGTTTTGATAAAACTTTTGAAGTTGAAAAATAAGTTATTAGACCATATACAATTGGCCAGAATCAAAACATATAAAAAGGTCTGGAGAGAATTAGGAATCTGAAACAATGACAGTTTCGCCAACCTATGTTATTAAAAGCCCAGCTCTGCCGCCTTTTCAGTTATGGACATTTAAGGTAGAGGACCACAGACTGCAGGGAGGAAAAACAATTATACTTGTTCTGGGTGCCCTCAATTTGCATAACTGACATCAAATGTTGGAAGCTACAATGAAATGGATTTGGCACAAATGAGACCAAGATTGTGAGATGCTCAACGATTTCCAAAGACAGTAAACTTTCGAACCCAGCAGAGAATTTTCCATTTCTGGATTTGTCAGGCAGAGGCCCATTGACCACTATCCTTCATAGATGGTTGTAGAAAAGTATGTCCCAAGCTTTAGTCATTTAAAAATGTATATCATTAATTCACCATACTTATGTACCGTGTCTTAATTTTTTTACATTAAAAAGGTAACTTTTCACCTGAATACTTTGTTGAAAGAAAAAGCAACAATATCTGTCATCGTAAAGGCTTAATATCAGGGGGCTTTTTTTTTCCTAAAACACTTTATTTTTTTTTTAATTTTTTTAACATTTATTTATTTTTGAGACAGAGAGAGACAGAGCATGAGCAGGGGAGGGGCAGAGAGAGAGGGAGACACAGAATCCGAACCAGGCTCCAGGCTCTGAGCTGTCAGCTCAGAGCCCGATGCGGGGCTTGAACTCACAGACTGCGAGATCATGACCTGAGCTGAAGTCGGACGCTTAACCGACTGAACCACCCAGGCACCCCTCCTAAAACACTTTAAATTAAGCATTTTAAGTAAGTGTTTTAAATAACTTAAAAACTGTCATTCATGTAGCATCTAAAGCCTCATTTCAACTTTAGGAAATATGATGCAAAAGACAATTCAGCATAGAGAGGGACCCTTAGTGTCCTTTTCCCTCTGGGGTCTGTGATTCTAAATAAGGGAGAAGCATGACTTTTTCTCTTCTGCTGCTAAAGCACAGGTCACATAGAGCCTTCCATATCGGTAGACTTTTATCATTTCAAAAGTGCTTTTCCTAGCCATTCTGGAAAACAGTATCAAGATTCCTCAAAAAGTTGAACTTTTTTAGAACTCAGCAATTGCAATATGAGGTATTTACCCAAAGGATACAAAAATACTGATTCAAAGGGGTACATGTATCCCAAAGTTTGTAGCAAATAACCAAATTATGGGAAGAGACCAAATGTCCATCGATGAATGGATAAAGAAGATGTGGTATGTATATACAATGGAATATAACTCAGCCATAAAAAAAGAATGAAATCTTGCCATTTACAATGACATGGATGGAGCTAGAGTGTATTATGCTAGGGGAAATAAGCCATAGAAAGACAAATACTATATAATTTCACTCGTATGTGGAATTTAAGAAACCAAACAGGTGAACATGGCGGGGGTGGGGGGAGAAAAAGAGAGAGAGAGAGGGAGGCAAACCATAAAAGACACTCTTAACTATAGAGAACAAACCGAGGCTTCCAGGAGGGAAAGTGGACCAGGGAATGGGCGAAATGGGTGATGGGTACCAAGAAGGATGCTTGTCACGATGAGCACTGGGTGTAAGTGATGTAAGCGACGAATCACTAAATTCTACTCTTGAAACCAATATTGCACTCTATGTTAACGAACTAGAATTTAAATAAAAACATGAAGCATTTATTTTTTAAAAAGTGTTTTTACTTATATCATTGTGTTTTACTCAGAGCTCTGCATAGCAATAGTAGGGTGAGAAAATAAAAGCACATAAAGTTGCATGAAGCCCAACATCACATAGCTAGATCCTGACAAACTAGGTCTAAAGTCAACTCTGAGCCATATGTCCTTTCCACTAAATTAAATTCATCCGTGGCGGAGAGAATTATTTAGACCTTTGGCTGTTTTATGCACCTTTTAATAAAAATATTTTTCCCACTTAGCTGTTCTTTATTTCCTTTATTTCCCCTTATTTCTTAAAATGGGAAAACCTTGGCTCAAACAGCAAACAAAACTCTGGGCAAATGTTTTTTTGAATACTTTGACTTTACACACTTGTATTAAGACAGTTCTGAGTATAAAATGCTATTTCACTTAAAATAACTACCATGGTAATAATACTTAAATGTCGAAAGATGGGACTTGAATAAATCACATTTTTTTGTAATGTATTTTTTCTTGATATTATTTTGAGTGACATTCTGATACTCCAATAAGTCAATTAAGTAACTTGTATTTTTTGAAGACTACATATGTGCCCATCACTAGGATACGTGCCGTGGAGATACATGTAGAAGCATAAATTAGTGCAGCGACAAATCTTACAATTTAATTAATAGAACAAAAATTTTTAAACTCTTTTTAACTTTATTTATTTATTTATTTATTTATTTATTTATTTGGTTGAGAGAGAGAGACAGAGACAGAGACAGAGACAGACAGAGAGATCGAGCAGGAGGAGGGAGGGCAGAGAGAGAGAGGGAGCGAGAGCATCCCAAGCAGGCTCCACACTGTCAGCACGGAGCCTGATGTGGGGCTCAAACTCACAAACCGTGGGATCATGACCTGAGCCAAAACCAAGAGTCGGAGCTTAACTGACTGAGCCACCCAGGGGCCCCTAATTAATAGAACAAATGCAACATAAATAGAAGAAATAGCAAATAACTCCTTTGATGGAAAAACCATATTCTTATGGATTTTTCTATGCCTTTGAATAATACACTTACCCTCTCTGAGTTATTTCATTTGTAAAATAAGAGGATTGATTTTGTTCTTTTCAATCACTGAAATTCTAAAATTTATGTCTTAGAGTAGATAAGATTAAATAAAAGAAAAAATTTGCTTAAGAAACTTGACATTCTTTTCTTGCAAAGAATGCAAAACACATCAATTTAATAGTTTGTTAAGTAAATTTTGCAGAATACTGCTGAAGTGGAATCAATATTTAAAATTTAATTCAGACATAACGATAGGTTCTAGTAAGCTAGTTAACAAATATTTCCTGGGGCGCCTGGGTGGCTCAGTCGGTTAAGCGTCCGACTTCAGCTCAAGTCATGATCTCGCAGTCTGTGCGTTCGAGCCCTGCGTCGGGCTCTGTGCTGACGGCTCGGAGCCCGGAGCCTGCTTCAGATTCTGTGTCTCCCTCTCTCTCTGACCCTCCCCCGTTCATGCTCTGTCTCTCTCTGTCTCAAAAATAAATAAACATTAAAAAAAAAATTTCCTGAGCAACTGTTCATGCCAGGCACAGTTATAGTAGGGGCTGGTGATATATGCAAGAGTCCCTGTCCATATGGGAGCTTACATTCCAGAATCAGGATCAGGGTGGGGTGGGCCAAAGAATAAACATCAGGTATCAGCATGACTTGGATTGTACTGAAAGCATTTAAGAAATAATTGTGTCTGTTTCTTATAAATTTAGTCTCCCTTCCCATGTACTCTCATACGAGACATCAACTTGGCATCTCCAATCAAGCTGTCCCCTCAGCTGGACGGTGAAATAGACGGAAGGCAGGATCTGACGCCAACTTCTAGGAAGTTTTGTCAGTCCTTGGGAGAACTATCCCCTAAAAACTATAGCACAGCAATGGCTTCCTATCTCTTCTTCAAGTTCCTTTATCAAGGGCAAATCCATTGTACTCTGGCCAATCTCTTGCTCCTTCTTTTCCCCAGAGTCACCAGTGCCTTCTTTCTAGTAGCCTTCTTCGTAAAAGCTAAACTAAGGCCATGCCACTCTCCCATTTATGATCTCACAAGATGATCCCACACATCCACTAGTCTGACAAACTTCAAGAGTGCGAATTTCAGCCCAGTCAGCTCTTCTTGGCTCCACATCAAAGAAGCTACTCCTTCTGTCACTGACATTTTAGGTTTTTAGTCAGCATCCAAACACTGACTAAATGCAAAGGGCTTATATTAAGGTCTCAGAGTGGTCTCATTAAGGACCTTTCCTCTTGATCTGAGGTTAAAAAGACATAACACACGGACTCCTGTCTTCAAACCTGCCCCTATTTCTAACCCTTACTCTTTTCACCCTCTTGTGAGTGAAGGGTTCATAGGATTAGTTCTTTACCGTTCTCTTTGAAAATGCGGTGTTATTCTAGCCTTTAAACTTTATTGTCAGTTTACAAGGAGAACAGATGAACTTTAATTAAATAAGGATGCAATCAGCCAAACCCAGAATGTGGGAAACTACAAGACAAACATCCCAGTTTTTTCAACAGATAATTATAAGAGGGGAAAATAAAAGGAAGAAAAATCCATACATTAAAAGAGACTGAAGAGATGTATCAACTAAATATGATTCATGAACTTTGGTCCCTAATTCAAATATACTACCTATAAAAAATATGAAGCAACCAAGGAAATGTAAACACTGGCTGGATTTTGGTGATATTAAGGAAATATAGTTAAATTTTTTTTGAGGGATAGTGGTATTGTGAATATGTTAAACACCGAGTCCTTATCTGTTAGGAATATACACTAAGATATTCGTAGATGAACTAATACAATGTCTGGAATGTGTTTCAAAATAATGTATTAGTAGACAGAGTGAGGGCAGAGATGAAACAAAGCTGGCCATATGCTGAAGCCAAGTGATAGATACTAAGGATTCATTATACTATTCTATCTACTTCTGTAAATGTTTGGAATTTTCTGTGAAACTAAAACGGGAAAGCACAGTTTCATGGGTCTCTTTGAATTGTGGCATTGATTGCCTTGATGCCTCAACTGAAATATTCATTTAACATTTTTCATATAATGCATTACAGATGTGTGGCCACCTCTTGGATTGTCTAATATTCAATTCACTTAGTACCATACTGTATTTCTCCTTCTTGAAAGTCACCCTGGACAACTGGTCTACTCTTTCCCCAACCCCATCAAAGTGATATCATACAGGAGCAACATGGTATAGGGAAGTAACTTTCTGGATTTTTAAGTCTATGAGTCACTAACTGAGCACTTCAAAATTTCTTCTACCATGGTAATCATGAAATTCAATAGGTTCTATCATGAAGTTTTACGTAGGAGACAGTTATGCTTCTTATCAGTCTCAAGGAAGTGACTTTATTTTGAGGTCAAATACTTGATTTTAAAATGCATATATATATATATATATATATATATATATATATATATGTTCTTTTATTTATTATTTTTAAGTAAGCTTCACGCCCAGCACACAGCCCAACACAGGGCTTAAACTCACGACTTTGTCCAAGACCTGAGCTGAGACCAAGAGTCAGATGTTTAGCCAACTGAGCCGCCCAGATGCCCTGAGGTCAAATACTTTAAGTTATTCATTAATGCCGCAATTTGTATAACCATTTGACAGAAAATTATAGTGTAAATGATTTATGGACTATCAGTTGCACTTCTGGAGTACGCTAGAATTAAATGCCATTTAGAGTTTTTTACTATGATGACATTATGCCGTCCTAGATCCTTTCTCTTAAAATTGCTTCTCTTTTGAGTATCTGTTGTAAATTTCATGATTGATTACAAAAATTTTTCTGCTGGGCCCAAATCCCCTGCACTTATTTCTTGTATTCCATTCTTTGTTATGTTACCCCAAATTAACAGTGCCAAAAGCCATTATGAGGACAGACATTTACAGGAATTTTAGGGTAAAGCTCATGGAAAGCAAATAAAAATAAGGGGCCACATAATATTCTCTGCTTCATGTTTCACTTTCTTTCTACTCAAGTATTCTTTTCTTTAATAACATGGGTAAAAGAGAGGGCAAGTTAAACTTTCTCACCACTCTTAAATATTACAAGTTACAGATATATTTCAACAAGGCATCATTAACATGTCATAAATTATCTACATTCTCTTTCCTTCCTTAGAAACAGCAAGGAAATCTCAAACACACACACACACACACACACACACACACACACACACACACGCACACACAGCCCCAAGATGACACTGACTTCATATCGCTAAGTTGAAGTCCCTAATTTCTTCATTTCATTCTCTTGCACAATAAAATAATAAAATTTTGGGCACACAAGATAGAAAAAAAAGAGCTATAACCTCATCAGAATATTTAGAGAATTACAACTTAATCTCTGTTAGTAACTGAGGAAAACCAAAGTTTGGTCCTGATTCATTCTCCAGTTAAAGGGCAATGACATGGAACAAGGTCATGGCCATCAAAATTATAGACAAAACGTTGAAAATATATTAAAACTCATCACCGCAATATCTATTTATAAAGATAAAATTTGAATGTGAAGAAGGAGACCAATAAACAAATTAGCTTTCTAATGTTTTTCATAGATGTGTACATCTAACAAACCTAAAGAATGCTGGTATGGTAAGTTGACTCTGAAAACAATTGTCTAAGTATGTCATCCACATGCATCGAAGTAACTGGGATAAGGTAGTTTTGCACATTATGAAGGAGGTACACCTGAGAGGGTACCTGGCCAAGGAAAACTGATTATGCTGGAATATCATCAGCCAGTAAGGGGAGAAAAAGAGATGCACAGATGACAAACGCAACCGAGAAAAACCCAGAAATCGTTTTCAGAGAATTTTGTATTTTTATCAATTGCTTGGACTTCCCAATGATATTGTTACATTAAGTGGATGGTTAGCGCTTGATAATAACTATATATACAGTGCCTGTTATGTTATTAGAAATTGTCCTAACACTGCATCAACCCCTGTAATCTTCATAACAATCCTATGAGAAAGCACTGTTATTATACCTGGTATTAATACGCATAATAACGGTAAACCGAGGCATGAGAAGTTATGTAACTTTCCCCAGGAAATGAGTGAACCAAAGCCACTACTCTCTACTACCCCTTTGCCTTTGAATAGACAAGACTAACTTACATTAAATAATTAGAAAACAGTTGTAAATGTATCAGAAAAGCTATACGTGCATATCAAGAAAACGTGGAGAATGGATATGTGTTTTGGAGAGGAACGTGGCCAAAGAATGAAAAAAAAACAACTGTAATACTTAATTGGGGTAAATGCAAAATAAGGGAATTTCAGATCTTTCATCTGATTCAGGGAAGAAATATTAATAAAAAAAACCTGCACAAAGATGGGATAAGAGACATGATACATCATAATCTCAACCTGAGTTAGCAAATTAAAATAAATTCAAAAATCATAATTAGAACCACAAGAAGTAGGAACCTTGAGAACGTCCTACTGACATACTTGGTCAGGTTATTCTTTGCCATCGGGCCATCTGTGGATGAAGCTGGGGCTCAAAAGTGTAGGCAGAAACCATCCAAATAGTAAATTTATATTTTCCATTCTCCAGACATTGTGCTTTAGTAGCAGTAGTATTGTTATTTTCATTATTACGATTAATGACAAAAATCAATTTTTGCTGATTGTGTGATCCAACATAAGTATTGAAACAAATAAGGGCAAGTTCAACAAGAATGATAAGGACAGACTGGACATATTGAAGACTGTTGAAAAATACAGGTCAGAAATCCTAAGGAATTGCAGCATTATTAACAACAGCCAAGGTATTGAAATAACCTAAGAGTCCATCAATGGATGAATAGATCATCTGGTATATCTACACAATGGAATTTATTCAGCTATAAAAAGAAAAAAAATATTGCCATTTGCAACAGCATGGATAGAATTTGAGGGCATTATGCTAAATGAAATAGAGAAGGACAAATACTGTATGATCTCACTTATATGTGGAATCTAACAAAACAATTCACAGAAACAGAAAAGAGACTGGTGGTTGCCACAGGAAGGAGGTTGGAGAGTCGACGAAATGGGTGAAAATTTTTGAAACCTCCAGTTATAAAATAAAAAACCCTGAGGATATAACGCACAGCGTGGTAACTAGAGTTAATAACACTGTATTGCGCATTTGGAAGTGGCTAAGAGAGTAGATCTTAAAAGTTCTCATCAGAAGAAAAGAATTGGTAACTATATGAAGAGGTTGATATTAACCTGACTTACTGTGGTGATAGTTTTGCAACATATACAAATATTGAATCATTATGTTGTACATGTGAAATTAGCATAATTTTACATGTCAGTTATACCTCAACCGAAGGGAAGGAAGGGAGGGAGGGAGGTTCTCTCTCCTAGCCAGTATCCAAAGGTCAGGGAGGGAGAGAGAGAATGAGACAGAAAGTCTGCAGAGATAACCATACCCTTGCTAGATAGAGAGGATCTGACTGGTCCTTTGCATGAACTTTGAGTGAACTTTTCCTATCGGGGTTCTTTTCAAAGTAGTCCTCACACTGAAAAGTTGTGAAGAGACATTTTATGGCTGATGGTAAAGCCTTTTTTTTTTTTTTTCTAATGAAGGGCAGAATGAAATGCTGCTTTAAAAATCCTAGGACTCAGTTTAGGCATAGGAGAAATGTCTTGGCTGTAAAAACCTACGGTCTCCGTAGCACTATGGCAAAGTAAATTATTGACTCACCTTCTAGTGTTTTTATGACCAAAGAAGAAAAGGATCTTGAGGGCCTGCCTGGAATCAGGGGGATGGACTAAACACGACTTCAAGGATTCCTTCCTGCTGGTCGATTTGGGGATAATTACAGGGAAGAACAAACACAGTCTACTGTTAGATGTCTGGTATATCCCCCAAGTGATTTTAAAAAGTCAAAAAAAAAAAAAAAACCATTAGGGTACATGAGCTCGTTACGATCCCTTAAATACACCGACATCCAAATCTTTGCGGATGTGAAGATATGTTTCTCCTGCCTTCTTGTATCTGGTATCTGACGTCCTTGGCAAATTTAGCCCTGGTGTATCCCTAGCACTGAGGCAGGGGTTTCGAGTTACTGATGAGGTCTTCCGCCTCTTTAAAGGTGGTATTAAGAGTACCTAGCAGTTCTGAGCAATATCGTCCCTTTTTAGATCTGTCCATTCATCATGATCCCGTGCCAGAATTTGTTAGGTAAACATGATTGACAGGCAGCCATCTTTATCCTTTATATGGCTGGAGGTCAGCCCTGGTGGAAAGTAATGCTTTTTTAATTAGCTGTTAGAGGATTGAGTTTCCTTTGTGTGCGGTATGGGCAACTCTCTCTCCTAGCCAGTATCCAAAGTGGGTATCTCTCATGCCTTTTGCGCTTGGTATAACTCAGATGACTGAAGAAGTCATAAAAGATTCATATTGAAGCTGTTTTCTAAAAATTTGCACAGCTGGCAAAAAAAATAGACCGAAAAAAACACCCTTGAAATAACAGAGTTCTCAGAAAGGAAAATGAGCGAACTTTTCAAGGCTATCCTGGCAAATAGTGACGGCGAAGAGAAAATGGTTTTGTCACAATATCCCGGCTGCAAAAATAAAATAAAATAAACATAATTTTTAACGGTAATGTGCACAATATAATTTCCCTCCAAGGAATCGGTCCTTCCATTGGAAGGTAAAATAAACCCCTGAAACACTTTTGGTTTGGCAGAGTTTGCAAGAAACACAGAGCAAGCATTCGTGACTAATTCAATGGCACTGTAGTCCTTCCATATCTTTTGTGAGGCAAGATGTTCGCTTCAGAAGAAGCTGATGATTTTTATGCCTGAAACAATTAATTCAACAATACATGAAACCGCTGTGAAACAGGAACGGCGTGCACAAAATGTTAATACATATTCAAAACACATGACTTTTATTTAAGTGTGAAATTGATGGGCTACAAAAGAAACACTCTCGAGCTTATAATACAAACTCCTAAGTAGTATATAAATCCAGGAACTAGATAGGATGATTCAGCACAAGGGCTAAAATTACATTAAGATCCTAAAAATGAACTTTCTAACTTGTGCATCAAACAAATAAAGTCAATTATTTGAATGCAAGGCATAAATAGACCCAAACTCTCTTTCGTCTAGTTTTGTGTCTAAAGTAGTCTGCTGCTTTCCTTTATTGATTTCTGTTTCCAATTTCACTAATTTCTGATGTTTTCTTTTTATTATTTTCTTCTTCTTGGGTTTATTATACTCTTCTCTTTCTAGTTGTTTGAAGTGAAAGCTTAGATAGTTGACTTGAGATGGTTCTTTTTTTTTTGGAACTTTCTTCCACCATGTGCGCTCTGTGTCTCTTTTTTTTTTGTTTTCATTAAGTGGTGGTATGGTGTTTCAAAGCATCCAGTCTGGAGCCAAACTGCCTGGGTTTGATCTAAGATCATTTACTAGCTGTGTGATCTTGAGAAAATTACTTAAGCCCTCTGGGTCTCAGTTTTCTAATCTGTAAAATGGGACTAAAAATACTTCCTGCCCATTTAACTGTTATAAGGAATAAGTACGTAAAGATACATAAAGAACTTTGAATTCTTTGTAAGGTGGACAATTTGAGTGCTATTATCGCAAGTGGCATGAAGTTATAAAACGTGTGGAGTATCCATCAGGTAGATTCTACCTTTTAAAACCCCGACTTCATTTAAATAACACATCAACGCCTGGGTGGCTCAGTCGGTTAAGCGACTGACTTCAGCTCAGGTCATGATCTTGTGGTCCAGGGGTTCGAGCCCCGCGTCAGACTCTGTGTTGACAGCTCAGAGCCTGGAGCCTGCTTTAGATTCTGTGACTCCCTCTCTCTCTCTGCCCCTCCCCTGCTCATGCTCTGTCTCTCTCTCTCTCTCTCTCTAAGATAAATAAACATTAAAAAAATAATACAATAAATAACACATCAACATTAGTAAATAGTTCATTGGGGTCTTTGTGCTTCATTTTTCAATGTATCAATGTATATATATGCAAAATATTGGGTTGTAGTTAGCATGGAGAAGGAAAATGAATTCATCCACTTGTAATGCTGACCCCGTCTATCACCCAGTGAAGGTATCTACGCCAATGGGTGCAATTTCAACACAGAAAAACTTGAAGACGCCTCTGTTGCATGTCTTGTCTATGACAAGAATTAGTTCATTAGTAGCTAATTAAGCTCCAGAGATCTATTCATTACGAATCTGTATCCCTCGCCTTCTGAGCGACCTGGTATCATGTATTATTTAAACAAACAACAATCTGCAGGAGTAAAGAGTTCACTTAAAGCAATGACTACAAGGCCCAATTAAGTGCCCAATTAAAAAAAAAAATCCAGGGGCGCCTGGGTGGCGCAGTCGGTTAAGCGTCCGACTTCAGCCAGGTCACGATCTCGCGGTCCGTGAGTTTGAGCCCCGCGTCAGGCTCTGGGCTGATGGCTCGGAGCCTGGAGCCTGTTTCCGATGCTGTGTCTCTCTCTCTCTCTCTGCCCCTCCCCCGTTCATGCTATGTTCTCTCTGTCCCAAAAATAAATAAAAAACGTTGAAAAAACAATTAAAAAAAAATCCAGGCTGAGATGACTTTAAGAGAGTCCCCAAGATGTAGCGTTGCTAGTTTGTGTCTGATGCTAGGCAGACAAATCCTTTGTCCCTTCATCTTGCAACTTTGGGCGGAAGAGTTGGCCTATGCGATCAGAAACCTGGACCACATTTGAATTCACTTGAATTTTTAGCTTGCTAAGGTTGCGTTTTTTCCCCCAAAAGGGTCGTGATGGCTGCCAGAGAAATCGACGTATAAAACTTGCTTACCGCAGGTTAAACAAGCCATTCCATCTGCAGCTGCTCTGGCCGCTCGTGACGCAGCAGGGGGCTGAGCAACCACGTGCATGGCCAAGATTCGTGCTCTTCACCATTTCCCGTCAACACATGGCAGCTTTGCTCCCATGTGTGACCATGTGCATGGCAGCCAGGATGATGACCGGAATTAAAATGGGGGGGGGGGGGAGGGAGATGATCCACTTTATTGAGCACTTATTATGTGCCTGGCGCTGTGCTGGGTAAGCCCACTGCGTATTATCCCATTTGATCAATTGAATGAAAGCAGAATTAGAAAAGCCTTTTGGAATGAACGATCATTTGAGAAATCGGAGGTCGCACCAATGAGCTGTTTTGGCCGGTTGGGATGAAAGTCGCTGAATGAGGTTTTTAAATGCTCACTTGGAGAGGGTTGTTATGCATCTCTGTTCCTCTCATTTATGGGACTGTAGGGCTCCTCCTGATACAGCCAGTGTTCTTCATTGCTGTAGGTGTACTCAAATCCCCAAATTCATGAACATGTACAGCCTAAAGAACGTGTTACGGGAATCGGTGTTAGCTGTACATTTTGTTAAATCTTATTTCCTTTTGCCGGGATCTGGTTTTGAAGGGAAAACGCCGCTGCTTTGGTGTTTCATCTCATTAAAGTACCCGCACGGAAAAGGCTTTGCTAGAAATTTATAAACAAATGCAGCATTATGGGTCTAATTAGCTGGAAGAATACCTATATAAATGGAGCCTGTCGGACACAATGAGCTGCCCTTCCCCCACTCACTTATATAATAATCCTGGCTTTCAGAAGACTAATCACTACACACCATCTACACAGCATCTAATTTCCTCATCAAATTTCTCTGCTGGGTTTAGCCATGCTTGTCAACTTCCCAGCTCCCTCTTCAATAACTGGGTTTATTCTTAGTGTCTCGCCAATAAACATTCCTATGGGCAAACCCATGAAAGAATGAAGTCCAGAATTCTTTATCGCTCCCTCTGTCGAGAAGGGTTTTCTGCTCATACTCCTGGGAAAGGTCACAGGTAATTTGGGGCTGGTCACTTTCGGGTGGCAGGACTGCGGCAAGCACATTGGGCCCTTTTGTTTAAACAGCCCCCTGAGCACCAAAGGTGCTGCAGGGAGACCCTTTAGAAAGGCTCACAGGCAATAATGGAAGCAAGGTTGCCCAATTCAGTCTCCCTTTCAGCACGAATGAAGTTGCTCGTATTCGGCGTCGGGACAAAGGCAGCTTTCTGCCAGCAAACTTTCCTCCCTTTTTGCTTATGTACTCTATAGTGCTGAGTGTTTGCAACAAGTTTTAAGATGACTTCTGGTGGCAGAGAAAGGTGCCACGAATGAACCGAAAGCCGAATGCTTTTCATATCAATTTTATCAATGGAAAGTTCATTGAACTCTTTCCCACTGAGTATCTCCGAAATATCTGCCTCCCGAGAGTCTCAAAAGGCAAGTGGGAATGCGGTAAATTGTGTAAATGCGTAGCTACTGAACTGCCCGTTTCTATAATGGTATTGACCTGGGGTGCTGTACAGGTGGGATTGTGTCCCCAACCCCACTTGCCAGAAAGATATGTCAGAGTCCTAACCCCCAGTGCCTCTGGATGTGACTTTCTTTGAAGATAAATATGTTACAGAAGTAATCAAATTAAAATGAGGTCATCAGGACGGGCTCCGAGCCAACATGACTGGTGTCCTTATAGGAAGGGGAAACTGGACACACACAGGGAGAATGAAAGCAACATTGGGATGGTATGGGGAAAGCCAAAGATTGCCAGCGAGGCACCAGAAGCTAGGAGAGGGGCATGGAGAAGATTCTCCCTCACAGCCCTTAGAAAGAAAAAAACCCTTGGGGCGCCTGGGTGACGCTTCGGCTCATGATCTCGCGGTTCCTGAGTTCGAGCCCCGCACCGGGCTGCACACCAGGCAGACAGAGCCTACTTCGGATGTTCTGTCCCCCTCTCTCTCTGTCCCTCTCCCCCACTCTCAAAAATAAAATAAACATTAAAAAAAAAAAAAAACCCTTCTGCCACCTGGTCTTGAACTTCCAGCCTCCAGAACTGTGAGACAGTACATTTGTGTGGTTCAAGGCCGTCTGTCTGCGGTACTTTGTTATGGCAGCACTGGGGAACTGGTATGAATACTAATGACATTCATAGGTCATTCAGGATGTTAAAAAGTAGTCACTGGACCTGAAAAATCACTCGATAAGTCAGTGGTAGTTATAGAAATACAGGCTACCTAGATGCTGCTGTCAGGCAAGCTTCTTCGTAAGCAAATTAGACTTGCTTTCTCCTTCTACCTCTGTGACTCCCTAAACTATAGAGGTGCTCTATTACCCTCCAAAACTAATAAAACCCCCGAGTGAGAGTTTCTCAGCCTCTGCACTATTATCACTTGGGGTCAGATAATTCTGGAGTGGGGCTGTCCCATATGTTGTGGGATATTTACCGGCCTCCCCGGCATCATTGGATGCCCAGCGGCCACATCCCCAAGGGCTGTGACAGCATCTACAGACATTTTGAAATATTCCCTGAGAGGCAAATCACCCCTGGTTGAGAACCACGGCTCTGAATGTCTTTTCAGGGAATGATTGCAAACTTTTAATGGAAAAAAAAAAAGAATTATAATTGATGTTCCCTAATCCCCAGTTTTCATGGCCTTTGGAGACTTTTTCCAAACCTCAGTAAATGAAAGCCTTGTTTTATTCACAGGCAAACCAATCTTATTCAATTTTATTCCCTGAGCGCTTCTCATTGGATGGGTTAGGCTGGAGATCCCTTGACGCATGAATCTTACTAAAGTAGCCTTGCAAATGTGTCCCTCTTCATATCTGGGAGTCCTTACCTACGAAATGGGTCCGTTTCGCAAGCATCATCCTCCCCTCGTCTTAAGGGTGAAAAGGAAAGTTTACGCGAATCAAGAGCCCGCCATCTAGTGGGAAGGGTGGTCTTCTGTGACCGCGGGCGCCTTGCCAAAACAAACACTCAGCAAATGTTTGTTGGAACAATGATGGCTCTTGTTCCTCAAAGATAAGAAATAAAAATAAAAAGTTTCAGGCGAGACACGCTAGAAAATTCGTATATTGGTAAGTTCCTCTCTCGTGAGTGAAATGAATCTATTCGTCTTATTCTACACCATTTCTAGACTATCCATTTTCAACCCCAAATGAGGCATTTGGCCCCGAAGTGAAAGGTTTTCTTATATTTTGGTTGACTTGTGTGCGAGGTACCAGTATCCACCACGTTGACATATGCTGTGGTCTGATACCTAGATCCCAGGGCTGGATTCAGATAAACGCGGATACATGGGTTTGAATCCCAGACGCAACAGGGAGCCGTTTTTTTTGCCAGTTCCTTGTCCCAACACAGCTTCAGGCTTGTGTTTTTGGGTTTTTTTTTTTTTCGTTTTTTTTTTTAATCTGTAAAATGGGACTAACAGTACCCGATGGAGTTATTAGGGGATCAAGTAGGGTGACGCTGACAAAACACTTAGCTGGGTGATAAACGCATAGCTACTGTTGATGATTATTTTCAGAGCTGGACAATTTCCAAGTTGTTGCATACAAATGTGTTCTCTCCCTAAGTCTTTCCAAATGACCAAACTTTCCTGCTGTAGAGATACTTTCCATGGCTTTCCATGATAACAATATATAAGGACAGTTTTTCCAAAATGGCTAACAGCACGCATTTCCATGAAGGAACGGGTAGAAATACTTTAATCTTTGCCAGACAGTCTTTATCTCAGCCACTCACCTCTGCCATTGTAATGTAGCATTAAGACAGCCAAAACCACTATGTTACCAAATGAACATGGCTGTGTCTCAATAAAACTTTATTTACAAAAACAAGGGATTGTCTGGGTTTGACCCACAGGCTGCACTTTGCTAATATTTATTCTAAAAAGAACAAACAGGGGCGCCTGGGTGGCTTAGTCAGTTGAGCATCCGACTCTTGATTTTGGTTCAGGTCATGATCCCAGGGTCATGGGATCCAGCCCCTCGTCGGGCTCTGTGCTGAGCACTGAGCATGAAGCCTGCTTAAGATTTGCTCGCTCTCTCTCTCTCTCTCTCTCTCTCTCCTCCTTTCCCCCATTCGTGCTCTCTGACCCTCTCAAACAAACAAAGAACAAGCAGCTTTTCATTTTCATTTGTCACCAGGGTCTGTATGTTGGTACTTCATTAAAAAAGTAAAGAAGGGGCACCTGGGTGGCTCAGTGGGTCGAGCATCTGACTTCGGCTCAGGTCATGATCTCACAGTTCATGGGTTCGAGCCCCACATCAGGTTCTGTGCTCACGGCTTGCTCAGAGCCTGGAGCCTGCTTCAGATTCTGTGTCTCCTTCTCTCTCTGCCCCTCCCCCGCTCACGCTTTGTCTCCGTGTCTCAAAAATAAATACATGTGAAAAAAAATTTTTTTTAAAAGAAACGAAAAAGCTCAAATATAAACCACACCTTATCCTTTTTCCTTAAAGCTTTACACCCCTGCCTATGATTCGGAATAGTGGCAAGTAAACTGAGTTTGTACATTGTGAGATGAAATCGGGGCCAAAGGTATTTTTTCATTGTAGTCAAAAGAAAGTTTGGTTCTTGGGTTTCACTTCTGCTCAGGAAAACAAGTTGGGCATGCGTGGGCAGCTGGAGGAGCCTCTACGGAAGCCTGTGTGAGGGTCGGACTTGGCCCTCCTCCTGGTGACCTTACCAACAGCAGGTTAAGATGGGTCCCCCAGTGTGACCGCCCATGACATCAGAAGCACTGTGGCGGGACCTGCCTCTCACACATCAAGGTGGCCATAAGGACTTACTTATACAAATCTTTGTTCCCCTCCGGTGCAGACTTTGAGTGCTATCACAGCTCAAAGAGCAGGGTCCAGTTTACAAAAGTCATTTCCAAAACAAAAGAAAAAAAAGAAAAAAAAAACCTTAGTCATTTATTTCCATTTTTTAAAATCATTGAAGGGATTAGTAGGGCAAAGAATGCCTCTTTAAAATCCCACTTCTGCCTACCATCGACGTCTATGTTTACTGTTAGTTTATTTTTAAAGGATTTATGAATACCACCTCCATGCTGATCGAATGTTACTAGAGCACCAGGGACACGGGATTCCCGCTTTCACGGTCAGGATGCTCCCTGCCGTAACAAATCCTCCGAAACGCAAGCCCCAACCCCTCGCATTCATGCCTGCTGTCATCTTTTCCTCTCTCTTTCTCTTTCCTTCAGTTCTTCCTCTTAAAGCCAAAGCTGATGGCCGATGACAAAGAAGGTCACGCAGAGAAAAAGCTAGGAACCCTCATGAATAATTCATAAGTCCCATAATAAATGCGTGATGTACCTCGATGGTGATGCTGCGTTTTGAAGCCTTAAATCAGAATTCCAACAAACTCCTATCCCTTTTGAGAAATGAAAGAGTAGGTAGTAACCCGAAGGCAGAGGAGAAAATGAGATGTTTGACAAGAAGAATGTAACAACCACCGCCACCATTTATAATTTGAAGTTCCTGGTAACGGGTCATTTGTGGCATCCACAATGCGGGTGCACTCTTCTCTTTCTTAGCGATGCCAGTTCTGTCGATGTTCAAAGTCTAGATACAGTTTGTACTGAACACGAGTGTATTCATTTTCTGTTGCCGTGTGACAAGTTACCACAAACTCAGCCAGGTAAAGTGACACTCCTTTACCATTTCACAGCCCAACTGGGTTCCCGGCGCAAGGTCTCAGCACATTAAGTCAAGGTGTCAGCCAGGGCTGGGAGCCCATCTGGGGCTCAGGGTTCTCTTCTAAACTCGCTTGGTTGTGACTATACTCAGTTCCTTGCTGCTGTAGGACTGAGTCCCTGCTTTCTTTCTGGATGTCAGCTGGGGGTCTAGCTCAGCCTCAGGAAGTTTCTGTAGTTCCTGCCATGTGGCCTTCTCATGGGCCCTCTCCCAGCATGGCAGCTGATGTCAGAGCCAACAGAGAATCTCTCTGACCTCAGGGAAGGCTTCAGTTTCTCTTTTAAAGGCCTTGCTTTGTTGGGTCAGACCACTCTGAATAATCTCTTTTATTTTTTAACGTTTATTTACTTATTTTGAAAGAGAGAGAGAGAGAGAGAGAGAGCATGTGCACACCTGCGAGCAGAAGAGGGGCAGAGAGAGAGGGAGAGAATCCCAAGCAGGTTCTGCACTGTCAGCGCAAAGCCCAACGCAGGACTCGATCCCACAAACTGTGATCATGACCTGAGCCGAAATCAGGAGGTGGACGCTTAACTGACTGAGCCACCCGGGGACCCCATCATCATCTTTTAACGAACTCAAGGTCAACTGATTAGGGACCTTAATTACATCTTTAAAATGCCTCCCCCTCTACCATATATAACACAACATAATCTCAGGGATGATATTTCATCGCACTCATAGGTCTTACCCACACTTGGGTGCATAGGACTTGCCCCATAGGAGACAGGAATCCTGGGAGCCATTTTAGCATTGTACCTAACACTATGGGAAGGCTACCGTGTTGGCATTGACAGCAATCAATCCCAAACTGCCATACATAAGTGTGTGTGTGTGTGTGTGTGTGTGTGTGTGTGTGTGTGACACACTCCTATCCTTAGGAACTCACTTCTGAGGATGGGCTCAGAAGTCCCACACTTAAGATCCGCAGCTATCACACAGAGTATTTCTTGTTTGTTTATTAAGACTGTGCTATAAAAGGTCCACATGTTTAATACTTTCATTCCGTGCAACAAAATGAAATCTCGAGATCATTCTGATGATAGGGACAGGAACCCAGATGTGCCTTTCAGGCAATGACTTTCTCTTGCCTGGAAAACTACAAAGTGAATTTGAAACCTCGGGCAACACAGTGGCAGTCACATGGATAAGATAAAAAAAAAAAAAAAAAAAAAAAAAAAACAGGAAAAACAGAAACATCAGGAGCCTTTAAGCCGTTTTCTAAATTCAGAACCCGCGGAATATTTATGTTGGCAGCATCCGCATAACTCACAGCAGGCGATCTGACAGAATGCACTCTATACATAACCCATGCGAGCCCCAGATCGAGAGGAGAGTATTTGCATAAACAGAATCCTAGAGACCACGTCGCCGCTGTCTTTCTCTTCCTCCTCGCTCCCTCTCTCCCCTACAAGCCAGTCGTATTGAGTTTCCCCGGGCTACCTTCCACGAACATCAAGGAATGCAGCAGAGCTGAATGTTACATCGACCCCAGCAGCACCACCACGGAAAACTGTTTGTCCACTCTTTTCATTTCTCAGCACAAGCAAGCATCTAAAGACTTTGCACCTGTTCTGGTTAGCCCTGGCAGATGCAGTCTGTATTTATATTAATAGAATGATGTTTTCATAACAAAATGGATGTGCAGCAATTGTGGCACTCACTCTGGATGCTCTCACAAGTGCAGCGACTGCGGGGGAGGGGTAGCTCTTACATAAAGTCCCGCGGCAAGGGTCAAAGACGCGCAGATCCCAAGCTGAGTCGTCGGGACAGTTGGAGAACTTTTTCAGGCGTGACCAGAGTCAAGTATTGGCAATTGAATCAGATACTCGCGTAAGAGGAAACTAGGCTGGATGCAAATGGGCTTTTTTCATGGGTAGTTTGGAGCGATGAACTCTTTTGTTTTCCATCTCCTGTTTCTGCAATTTGTGTCTTATCTCCCCAGGGTAGAGCTGAGAACTGGTGAGATCATACTTGGCTCAACTCCCGAAAGTTTGTTTTGAGTCGCCAGTGTAAATATTGCCCACCCAATCTGTACATTTGCACAAATTAACTGAAACCAGCTACCCAATTCCTTGTTCATATTTGGATCTGTTGATTAACCCTGACAGCTGTAACCTCATTAGTCCAAGCTCTGGCCGTAGCAAAGCAGCTGTCAAATTAGGAGGAAGTCGACTCACTGAAGTTGCCTCTATGGTCCAGACGTATTAAAATCGATAGGTGCTCTAAGAGGTTTCAGTTATGATTCTAATTCTAATTTATGTTGTGCAGCGGGCTTCTCCTCGATCCAGAAGATAGGCCCAAAGTCAGTTGTTTATCAAGAGAACAGAAGCTCTCACACAAAGCAAGAACACAGATTTTTTTACCTGAAGACTTTGGATCCGTCTCCGTCGAAAATGGGTCTTTAGCACGCATTACAACAGAGACGTTTTAATATATTTTAAAATATTAGTTCCTAATGTAGTTTTTGGCGTGAGAGATTTTGTTAGTTTTGACCAGAGGCCAACAGGGTCTTGACTGTAGAAATAAGAAAAATCCTGCAGCTGGTGCTCCCTGGAAAAGTAGAGATAAAAAGTGAGAAAAGAATCCGAACACACTCCAATAGGGATGTGGTTTCCCTAAATAGAACACAAAGCCCTCGGAGTGAAGCCTGTTCTCTTCCGTAAGAATGTCTCAGGAAGGGGGACGGAGGGAAAATGTGCAGTGTCTATTCATTAAAACCGGGAGGTTCGGGGACAGAGATGACTGTCCATTCACCAGCGTTGAGAAGGACAACAGGGCCAGGTCAAACGCGGCGTGCGACCTTTCCCTGCAGGATTTTCACTATGTGGAGACAGCATGGCAGAGTGGAAGAAGCTGTGAAGGAAAAACCTGGAGACCTCTGTTCTAGTTCCTGCTCTGCCAGACCCCACCATCAGGGCTTTGGATAAGTCCTCGACTCCCTCTGTGGATCTCAGCGGACTCCGTTATAAAGTAAGGTTTACCTGATGATTGCAATGGCCCTGTCCGCTTCTAGTGACTGAGGACAACGTGCACAAACCCACTGTCATAAGAAGTTGCTCCACCATGGCCCCAAGTGGCCCCAAGTGCAAGTATTCTCACTTAGGGGTAATTTTCTTCTATTCTTTTTACAGGGCCCTTCAGCCTACTATGCGAACTGGTGCTGTCCTTTGGCACCCCCTGCTGGTGTCTACGGCTGTTGCACGTGCCTTCACCGGGAGGTCCTTGAAGATACGAAGGCTGCGAGTGGGAACCCACCGGGAGAGGCCAGACTGCTGTTCTCCAGGGAAGAAAGCAAACCAAACACTCACTGTTGTTACATTACAACTTTTAACACACTGCTTTTTAGAGACTTAACTGAGCATGCTGATTGTTTTTTTCAAGCTGTACTAATCGGACACTTTATTGGCATAAACACTATAAATGCTTAGCCTGCTTCAAGTTGAAGATTTACAAAATAGCACGGACTTGTACATTATTGTGGGGAAATAAGACATAATATAGGAAGTATTCAGGTATTTGTTAGAAGTGTTTCCTTTGCACACGATTCGTTCAAATTACCAGAGATACTAGATAACCTATCCCCTGATGGTACCTTCCCTAAATGTACATTGAGATAATAAGAAAGCACTAAAAGTTTATGGAGACTTTCTTTTCATGTAAAAAATAGTTTACAGAGAATACTCTGAAAGTCAAAAGTCAGTTATTGTGAAAAAGTCAAGAAAATGATTTTTTTGTTGTTGTTACTGAATGGCGGGTACATATATTTTAAGAATTGTGAGTCATCAGAAATCAGATTCTACCCTCAGTCACGATAACTTCCATCGAAGCTAACAATTACAGTGTATTTGCCCTGATCGCGTCAGTCCCACTCTTTTTGCTTAGAATTCTCTTCTGTTCCTTTCACTTTGAAGCTTAGTAAGAAATCGTCTGAGTATAAAAGCAAGCACAACATTTTAAACGGAAGTGTCAAAAATTGTGACTATTCAAAGAAATCAGGCAAATCCAGTGTAAAGGAGAAATGGAAAACCTCACAAAACTTCAATTACCCTAAACGACGTTGCCTGTATTGACACTATCGTGTGTTAATACTAAGTACTTTCGAGCCTAATTCATCTCCGTGTACTTCGCTTGATATGATTATAGCCACAATAACTGTTTCCAGGCAGAGTACGAAGAAGGAAAAGTCACAGGAGAGAGAGAAGTCAATATTCCCTAAAGGAGAAAAACATTTCTCTGCCATGTTTACTTGCCTCCTTCTGGCAAAAGGCTGTTAGCCGTTGTGCCACACAGTCCAACCAGAGCTTGCCTCCAGAACAAAATATATATATGCATAATTGCATCTCAGAGATTTGGTTTGGAAAATCTGCTTTTGTTCCCGATGCCTCGCCTCTTCTTAACCACGTTTATAAGCATTTTCCAAGCTCTTTACGAGCATTTTGCCTGCCTCTCCACACTCCTAAATATCACCCTCTGCTCCTTACGGCCGGCCACGTTTTCAGCCTTGGCCAAGGAATAAGACGTTGGTTCGCCTCAAAGGCTGCCATTAAATTTACCTCATTTATTGACCAGCAGGAGGTGCACCCACCCTACCGAGGTCAATGTTAACCATAATACTGCGGAGCTCATTGGCGCCCCAGACTGCTACCCTGTTTAATGACTGTTGGGCCCCGTGGGCCAGGTAAATTCTACTGTTGACATATTGGTGGCAATGCCCTTGGAACACCTTTGATCCATTAACATGCGCTCTCCGTTCAGGGATGTATTTTACTGTGTGTTGAATAAAAATAACCAGATATGGAGAAGTGACGGAAGCAAAGTGAGCTCCTACTGGAAGAATAAGCCATTTATACTTCTCTGCAGTAGATACCAGGGCTTATCAGGACATCAAATTTCAGGAAAATCAGGCCTGGAGAACTCCGCCGTCTGGATAGTACTATCCCATAGGTCCTCTGTTGCCCCTGAGGTGGGCAGTAGTAAACCGGCCATGAACCTGCCAGCTCACTGAAAGGCATATCAGGCAATGATCCCTTCCGTGTTCCCGTTTTATCCTGCAGAGTTGCCTCTCTCAGGCCTGGCCTGCAGTGGCCAGGTTGGATGGTCAGGGCTCCCAGTCTGAATGCTGACTCAGGCCTTCTCTCTCCGCTGCCAATAATAGTTCGCCTTTGCGCCAAATTTAGTGGTGGTTTCTTATGATGTGGATACCTGTCCAGCCGGGATTGGACTGTGACCGCAAGCCATTTTCCTTAAGCCACAGAATAACTGTCGGAGGGTACCTGCTGATCGTTACTACTTGCCAGGCTCAGCCGCCTCCAAGTGAGACACTTACACATCCCATGGTGGTTTCACCGAGAAGCCCTCTCCCACAAAGAAGCAAATGTTATCGGTATGTAAAAACTCCTTGGGGGGATAATTGGGTGTGCGATCTTCAGTTCTTTGAAAAATTAACAAGCAGAACAATATCCAACGCCATCAAAATCCTCCTGCCCTTCTCTCCCGTACAGATGGGGTCTTTTTTATTCTGGTATTAATGGTTTTCTGTGTCATGGCACTTGTGTACCCTGCTGTTAAAAAATTAAAATTAAAACATTAAAATTAAAAAAATTAAAAAACTGGGGCACCTGGGTGGCTCAGTCGGTTAAGCGTCCGACTTCGGCTCAGGTCACGATCTTGAGGTATGTGAGTTCGAGCCCCGCGTCGGGCTCTGGGCTGACGGCTCGGAGCCTGGAGCCTGTTTCCGATTCTGTGTCTCCCTCTCTCTCTGACCCTCCCCCGTTCATGCTCTGTCTCTCTCTGTCCCAAAAATAAATAAAAACGTTGAAAGAAAAAATTTATAAAAAAAAAAAACTTAAAAAAAATTTAAAAACTAAATTAAATTAAAATTTAATTTAATTTAAAGAAAAAGTTATATTCGTGTATTGCTTTCCTCTGAGAGCGGAGAATACTTTTAGGATGCTTTTCTTACAGCTCTCTCTTTTGTAGTCTGGAATAGGATTATAGTATAATCATGTTATAGAAGAGGAATCGAGACGCCTACCCTGAAGTACTACAACGCTAAGCGGAATGCCATACACTTAGTACAGGGCAGAGACAAGCAAGCAAACAAAATCAGAAAGATAACTCCTCGCTACTAATCACTTTGTGATATGCTAGACCCTCTGTTCTTGAATTGAATCTGGCAGACTTGGAGAGTATGTTTTAGGTGAAGTGTTAACACAGACAGACAGAAGTTTACTCCACGTAATGGTGACTTCCTGGAGAAAATTTCCTCGGAACCCCAGAGCGTAACAATTTCTCTGTTTCATTTCTTATAAACTAATAGCATTGTCATGCATGCTGGTGCCTGGAAAGCCTTATTCCTTAAACCATAAAGTAGATGTAAGTTCTTAGGAGTAAAAATGTTTCAAATAAACTAAATATTAACATGTAAATATAGTATAATATGTATATTATAGAAAGAGAGAGAGAGAGAGAGAGAGAGAGAGAGTGTGTGTGTGTGTGTGTGTGTGTGTGTGAAAGAAAACAGTCAAATATGTTTGTAATCTGAATGATTCTTGACGTTTGGGCTCTGAGATTTAGAGCACATTCACTGGGGAAAGTGAACGAAGCTTATCCCAAAGTGAGAAGTAAGACAGTTCATGATTTAGCAACTATTATACTTCTTTTGCCAGAAATTGACAGTCTTTCCCTAAGTAAACGTGTAAGCTTTTTTGATTAGAATAAGCTTGACTCTCTATGATACTTTAGCTCAGACCAAAAAGGTGCAATTTTTAAATTTTTGTACATAAAGCAACTTGTCTTCCTAAGATTGTAGAAAATGTGAGAATTTTAGAGCTGAGACACCCTGGGTTTCCTATGGTCCCACGCAGTCATCACACAGGAAAGGACAATGAGGCCCTGAGAGATTGAATGAACTCCCCAAGGTCACGCAACGTGAGTCAGGACTTTGCAGGGGACATTGGACTTCAACCTCTCCATCTTGCCTCAGTATCTCACTATTTCTGCTATATTACAAAAACCCAGATACTGAGATATGTCTGCCCCTGTATGACACCTATCTGGCCTCTACTTTCGCATCTCTCATGTAGAAAACCCAGTTCAAAAAACTCATGCTCAAGCCCACTGTCTCCACATGCTCTCAAGCTCGATCTCTAAACTGCCAAGCAACAATGTCCACGAAATACCAAAATGTCTCCCACACAGACAGCCACAAAAGTTCTTCAAAGTTCTAAGCCAAGTAATATAAATTTTATCTGTACACGCTTGGGGGAACAAAGCAGGAAAATAGGTCAAGTTGCCATAGACCGAAACTAGACAACAAGAAAAAAAATGTCCTATATGTTTGAGGACCAAGAGTGGGCTCCAAAGGCCCTCTCCTGAATCTCCTCCAGCTGTACCAAAAGTGTCTTGGAAACAAGTGTGATTTCGACTGAAACACAACCAGTTTCTGATAATCATTTCAATTGCTATATTTCCTTGGACACGTTTTCAAAGGATTTGAATGGAGCCCCACATGCAAATTATGTGCCCTGAAAAGAAAGCTTTCGCTGGCAAGTTGGCTATCCAGTTCTTGCGGCCATGGCATAGAGACACAATGTATTTTTAACATTCTTGTTTTGTTCTTGTCTTAACTGACACTAGTAATTTGAGAAACGTCGAGGGCGTTACTGAATATAAAGTTGAGGAAAAACAGCTCTTCGCACTATATTGTTAGAAGTAGGATGAATATTCAATCAAAGATGAATCAAAAAGTTTAGATGATGTATATGGGCATATACCTTCCTGAAAACAGACTTTTTCCCTGACTCTTTCCTCATGATGTGGTATCCACAAGAATCACACTGGAATTGGAGCCGATTGTATTCTGAATGATAGAAATCTGCCCCACACTTATTTGAAAGTTCTTTTTATAGATTTATTGAATTCCAGGGCTAGAGATGATAGATGAACTATCTCACTTTGTGGAAGAGGAAACAAGTTTTGAGAGCAAAGCTATTTGCCTGAAGTTAGAGAAAAAACCCAAGATTCTGAATGCTTAGCTAAGAAATAGCCTCCCCACTCTTCAAAACGGTTGACACCACGGGGCGCCTGGGTGGCGCAGTCGGTTAAGCGTCCGACTTCAGCCAGGTCATGATCTCGCGGTCCGTGAGTTCGAGCCCCGTGTCAGGCTCTGGGCTGATGGCTCAGAGCCTGGAGCCTATTTCCGATTCTGTGTCTCCCTCTCTCTCTGCCCCTCCCCCGTTCATGCTCTGTCTCTCTCTGTCCCAAAAAAAAAAAAAAAAAAAAAAAAAAACGGTTGACACCACATTTCATACTCAAGTTTTCTTCAATGCTTCTATTTAGTCATCCATTCTTAAGTTCTTTCCTAGCCTCCCTCCTTTCCTTTCTTCCTTCTTTTTTTCTTTCATAAATATTTATTTACCGCATGCGAATCATTGTGGTGAGCTCTGGAATACAAAGAATAGAATATGGTCCATGTCTCAAAGAACAGTTCATTTGTAAAGAAGACTGACATAATAACCAGTGGTTCTAAACTCTTTGATGGCTTACATAGTCCTCTACAAGACCCCTAACTCACGTGTCTAGCTACTACTCTCCATTTTCCTCCATGCTCCAACCTCGCTAGATGTTTCGGGCTCACTGAATGGGTTTCTCCCACCTGTGCCATCACACCTACCCACTTCCTGGAACATTGCTTCTCCCCTTCCCTCTTCATCTGACTGGCACCGTGTTATCCTTCAGGTCTGAGCCTAAATGCCTATTCTAAGAGAATTCTTCCTTGACCCATAAGACTAGATTAAGTTTTCCTGCTAATGTGCAAACATTTGCATAATGCCTCTTTTCCTTTCTTGACTGGTGAGTTCAGTAAGGAGAGTGATAAATAAGTAACATGTTCATTCTTATATATGCATTTACCTAGTTCAGGAATTGGCACTCCGTACAAGTTCAATAAATCTAGGGAATGAAGGAATTTGTTTAGCATACAATAGAAGCACGAATGTAGTCAATTCTACTTGGGGAGGCGGTCAGTGGGTGTCATCCATGTGTATGTACTTCATTTGAAGGTTTGGGATGAATCTCATAAAATCAAGTGGATACAATTTCCCACCTTCTGTTCTGGTAAAAACAAAAACCAGTAAAGAAGTCCAGTTTTCAGCTCTACTATCTATGCCCCAATTTATTTCCTAATATAGACCCATACATAATCCTTTATCTCCCATTCTGAAATCCAAAAGAAAATCTGAAAAAAGACATTTTTTCATAAGTGAGGGTGGACAACGTGATCTTAACTAACATGAGGTAATATTCTTTATCCCATTTTATATGGATATTCGTGTTTTGCTGCCGAAATATCAATGTTATTAGTCCTTATCTCACATTGTCTGAACGTTTGTTTGGCTTCAGAAATGTTTGGCCTTGAAGCCCCCCAAGGATGTCATATATCCCTAAATTTGAAACACACCTGGTGTCAAAAATTTCTGAAAAGGAAACATGAACATGTATTGATGTACTATCTTGCATTGTATGCAAATTATTACATCAGTGTTCTCTCTCTTTTTCCAATGCTCTCCCTGATTAAGATGTTTCTCTATTGAGGGGCACCTGGGTGGCTCAGTCGGTTGAGCAACCGACTTCAGCTCAGGTCATGATCTCATGGTTTGTGAGTTTGAGCCCCGCGTCGGGCTCTGTGCTGACAGCTCAGAGCCCGGAGCCTGCTCCGGATTCTGTGTCTCCCTCTCTCTCTGCCCCTCCCCGACTCATACTCTGTCTCTCTCTGTCTCAGTAATAAATAAACATTAAAAAAAATTTTTTTAAATGTTTCTGTATTGAGAAGAATAGAAGTAAGAAGCACAAAATTTTAGAAACGTAAAGCTCCGGGAAGAAGGCAGATCCATGTGGTCTGTCCCTGGAACTGATGTGGTCTTACATCCTAAATAAAGGTCCAGAACCAAGAGGTCTTCTTCAGGCTTCATTTTTAAAGTTTATACAGTTAATGAGGTGAAGCCTTGCTGAGCTCCTTTATTCTATGGGGAAAAAAATAGGGGCCTCCTGAGGGCCAAGCTTTTGTCCTGGGCCACAGAGCGGGTTTATGGCTGCTCGATGTCTAGAAAGCAGTCACTTGGCTCCTTGTTTAGTGTTCTCTCCCCTCAAACATATACCACTCAAAGAGCTAGGTGGAAATAAAAAAAAATAAATAAATAAATAAATGGAACTTCAGTGGCCTGAAAAGCAAAGGAAAGGCTATGATAACTTCATTCTTGGTGTTTTCACAGGAGCACACTTCTACACCCCAAGCCAGACCCCCAGGCCTCAAATGATAGGTAACAACCAGGAGCATCACTATTAAGGACCAACTCTGAACCAAGAGATTGGTGAGCCACGTGACAATGGCAGGAACCTGAGAGAAAGAGGGTGTGGATGTGATCCTAGACCACTGGAAAGCACACAGTGGGTGGGTCTAGAAGGAAGTTAGGGAGAAAGCTTTCAAATATTTCCAAGATAACAGGGTCATTATCCTAGCATAAGCCTCCAGAAGCTAAAGTTAGGACAAAAACGTGTTGCTAAAAATAAGTCCAGTCCAGGGAGCCCCCAGTAGAGTCAGCTTTACCAACGAATACAGGAAAGATGGAAGAAAGACTTTTAGCAGAGACAAATAATAAATGTTTAAAGCCTTGTTCTGAAAATGTGGGGAAGGATAGTACTAAGAGTTTCTATGTTTAAGAAGGGATTTTAGTTAGTATAAACAAATTATAAAAGCAATCCATTTATTTGCTTGAGGTAATGTTGAAATGTTGGCGAAAGACTGAGCAATGAGAACTCGTCCACTTTCTGAAAACAAGCGTGATCTTGGAGCTAAAAGAGAGGGAAGAGAAAAAGCCAAAAAAGAACTGAAGTCCAACATAACAGAAACACCGTGTAGTGTCTATTAAGTGAACCCAAGCCTCTGTTGACACATGATGAGGGCAAGCAAGAAATTTTGTTGCCCAGCCACTGAAAATGGTGAAGAAAAAATGAACACTTGAGCTTCATTCAGGAGCAATGACTAGCAAACAGAATGGATTTAAAGGGAACACCCCTGTTGCGTTCACTTTTCACTTAAGGAGGTAACTCATGGACAAAGGAAACGATTTCACGAACAAGATGGATGGATTGGCCTGAATGCTTTGCAGTTAGGTGGATTATTAATCGGGTGAAACTCGGTGCTAACCAATCACCATGGAGGGAGGTCCAGGGGCATCTTACGGGGCTCTGTTCTCAGTTCTGTCATTTTCTACTTTTTTTTTTTTTTTTTTTTGGAGTATGAAGGAATGAAGGTAGCAAATTTTCATTTGCTACAAAGCCAGTCGAGTGATAGAGAATAAAACATTCTCAGCGAAGGAGAAATATGGCTTCCAGCAAAACAAAAATGTCTAGTGGTTTCATTGGTTTAAGTGGCTGGGAAGTTCAGCATTCCCCAAACGGAGTTCATGGCTCCTTCGCAGATGCAGCATCCCTGAATGAGGGAGACAGAATCCTTCACTGCTCTACTCCAACCAGACATTCCTGGGAGTTGTGCTCATTTCTGGGAGCCATGCTGTACCGGAGACAAAATTGCAAAGACAGACAACTCCAACTAGGAATTGAGACAGTGCTCCAAATTATGTTTCTGGGGAAATTTTAAAGACTTTGAGAATCTTTAACCTCAGGAGTAGACTTCAGTCGGGTATGACCACTGCCTTGAAATAAACTTTGTCACATGACAAGGGGCTTATTGCTCTAGGGGACACAAAGGTCCAAACGTCAAGGACACAAATCTTGGTTCCATATAAACAAGTTGCCCAAAGAACAGAATCGTACTGCCTCCTTCTCTCTCAGAGCAGGCAGCTGAACAAAGTATTCTCTGACCGGGCACAAAGTATTCTCAAACTTTGAGTCAGCCTTTGAGCAAAGATAAAGAAGGATGGTCGAGAACCGTATCTCAGCAAAGCTATCAACTGAAAAAGAATGTTGATAGAACAGACTGTGTTCTTTTCTTCCATTTGAATACACTCCACTGTCTTAAGTATAAAGAAATGAAACAAACGTGTTACTGAAAGTGGGCAAAGTTAAAAACAAACAAACAAACAAGAGTGCTTATGTTCTTAGGTTCTCAGCTATGTACCTTCAACATGGAGACTAAAAATGTGAGTGTGGCCCGTACCGTGCCGTTGGGCAAGCACAGGACGGTTACCGACCATGTTGTTTGTCGACCCATTTCTACAATACACAAAACCAAAGGTTTTAAGTCTACAAAAGTGTGAGTCCAAGAAACCCTTCGCCCGAACTCCCTCTACACGTTAGTCATCTACACTAAACCATATTTAGATTTTGGCAGGCAAACTTCTTGGAAATAAAATCATTTTTAAAAGCACGGATTTTTCTATTAATCTCCAGGCATGAATGGAATTTTTTTAATGTCAGCCGAATGTCCACAGTGGGAACATGAGAGCAACCCACCCATTTCCTTTCAATGTGTATGTTAAAAGGGCTCTATGAATAAATGCATAATCTAAAAAATTCAAAAACAACAGAGAGGAATGAAAACAAAAATCAGTCTGCTCTTTTGTTCACAATTTCCAAATGAGACAATAACACTGCCATTTATTTAACAGGCAATATCTACCAGATCAGTTCTGAGGCTAAGAATGTATGCCCAGGAGATCGTCTCCACATGCCGGTCAGTTCTTAAAAGGAAAACAAAAGCTCCTCAAGCTTGTCCTATCTTGACACGCTTTCAGATGACAGAGGGAAAAGAGGGCAGCCTTCCCATTACTTCACGAAGGTGGAGAGTATTCAGTAATTCTTGGTGGAAAATGTTATGGAAGATCCATTAGAAAAAAGACTAGATTGCCACATTTCTGCTGCCTCGGGATAGGACCACAATAAATTGGCCATATTTCCCAGGAAGAGAGGGAAATATCCAGGCAGAGACTCCTCTCATGGCAATGTTTTCAGATGTCCAGAGAAGTCTCGGAGGCTTTCTTGTTGGCCGCTGGGCAATGTGCAAAGCCATGGGTCATTACCCACCGGCACGCACCTACAGAGAACTACCTCAAATCCCAGATACGCTATGTTTGCTCAAAGACGTGCTCTGTGGTATCCAGAAGTTAAGGGAGATATAATTTATGGCATGAATATGTGCCTTCTGGAATGACTAAATTTAGAATTTTCCATAAATATTATCGAAGTTACATGATATGTTCTACTGCTCCCCCAATAAGAGTAAGTGGGTTTTGTGTTTCTTTGTTTGAATGGCACTGCATTTCCTTTTGTCTTTTTTTTTTAACATGGGGGGGGGGCAGTAATGATCCAAATGCAATAAGGACCTCTCTGCACACTATACAGTATTAATTACAATGACAATGATGCTCCGGAGACACATTAGTGAGGTATTGCTTCCCAAACGACAGTTCAGACGGGTGCAAGATTTTTACTGGTACATGCCAAGGTTTTTACCAGTATATTAGGAAATAAGAAAACTAAGAATGTCGTGGTTGTTTACCCCAAATGCATTCTATTGAAAAGATTGTCATTTATGCTGATAGCATGTCATTTTTATTCTCTTGGTCTTAAAAAAAAAAATCTAAGAATAGAATGACAGTGTCGGGGTGGGTAAGATACATTGCTGTTTTGTTGCCTGAAGCCACAAACAGCCAGAAAGTGACAAACCTGAAATCTACCCTCAGGCTATGCCACTCCAGAGCCTGCACTCCTAACCAATATGCCCTGCTAGCTTCTGGTACCTCAGTGCCCCCATCTGAAAAATGGACAATAGTGAAAGTACTCTCCTCCGGTTGTGAAAATTAATGAGCCAGTATTTGTGCAGTTCTTCAACGGTGCCTGACATACAGCAAGTTCCATATGAATAATTGTTGAAAAACAACAAAAAGTTAGTGTTTTATCCGAATCACACAGCTAGTAAATAGCAGAGCCAGGATTCTAACCCACACCGTTTAGCTGCGTCTACACCCTTCACCTGCACGCACCACTGCTTCGGAATCATGCTGATTCACGCCATTAAACACCAAATGAGTGTGAGAGGCAACCACTAGGTTAAGGCATAGCCAGTTTCAAAACTATCTGGGACGGAGGCAGTCAACCGTGGAAATGGGTCGTTGCCTTGTTAGCGACTAAAAAACTAAAAATTTCATCTGGATGGGAGGAAAAGAATGGAACCAGGTGGGCTGTATTCCCCAGGGGTCCCAGCACTCTTGCAGCTGTTCCGTTGGGTTAAGAGGCTTAAAATAAAACCGAGTACAGCGGCCAGCATGACCTAGCCCTGCCTCAGCCTCTGTAGGAGAGAAAGTGTTCATAGAAGGAATATTCATTAATTGGCCTTTAAAACTCTAGATGTAGCATTAATCATTGGTTCGCTTCTAAGTGCTCTAAGTTTTAAAAGAAGTCGTGCTTCTCAAAAGCAGACACGCACACACACACACACACACACACACAGAGCATTTTCAATCATCATTGAGGGCCCGTTCATGATAAAACGGTAGAAAGCATGATCGTGTGGATATGGAAGGAAGGAAAAAAGGGAGATTTTGAGTTTTTTGCCATCATCTCTTACTTTGGCAGCGAACTGAAAGATAAAGTGATGGAGTCTTTACGGGTTCCTGGTCCCACATTTCTCTCTGTTTTGTCTATTACTTGCATTTCATCAGCTCAATGTAAACATCCCTGCTCTGGCTGCTGCCAGGTTAGGAAAAACTATTTAGCCTTCCAGGAAATCACCAGCACTTTGTACTTACATCTTGATGAGTGAAAATTTGATGGAAGAATGAACCAGCAGGACTGAGTGAATGTTTTGGGACCCATTACATGTTGTTATTTCTACAGTTGATCATGCCGGAGAATGATTTTGCCAATTAGCGCGGCCTCTGCAAAGCATCCCACATCAGGAGAGCTGGCTGGTTCGCGTCCTCTCCGACAGCCTCGAACTCCAAATCCGGGGCAGGTCTTTCATCACTTGTCACAGTCTTTGTAAATAACTCCGACCATATGAAAGGGTTTTCCTTTTTTCGCCGGTAACCTTGTTTACCGTATATGTACGACACAAGGGATGGCATTTTGTTTGGGACTTCTTTTCTGATTAGTTTCTCTGGCCAGGGACCCATTGTTGCGGAAACAGATGTTGTGGGGTCCAATAATAGCTCTCAGCTGCCAAAGGCAGAATAAGAAACTGTGCCCAGGACACGCAGAACACGTGACCGCAATGAGGGGATGCTGAAGGCCAAATAGAGCGAGTTGACATTTCATGGATGTAGCAAGTTATGTGTAAAGGCACAGACTGGACAGGTCAGACGGGGCTCCTTCCGGCCCCTCTCGTCTGAACAACCAGCCCGGAGGGCAGGTCCAGCATTAGCGCTAAGCCTGCCCCTCCCCAAGTGAGAACGCAGACGTGCCCACTCAGGAACGACAGTCCAGCTGACTCACGAATTGGAACTAAAAGACCCCGTCTCACACTCTGACCCAGGCTGTAAAATTAAGCAGATAGCTCCATGTAAGCTGGCTTCACGTTGAAAATGGCAACCAGGTTTTTTTTTTTTGGATCCGTAAACACGAAACATAAATGCAACACAGGTTTACCAGAGGGGTACGCTAGTTAGCCTTTTAACAACAGGCTCTCCCCGGGGGGGAGAAAGTCCTGATTGCAGTATTTTTCAGTTTCCAAGGGTGTAAATATTCCCACTATGATCGATTTCAGGCTCTCAACATCACATCCCCGCGCACAGAGATGAAAAGAGATGGGTAGCGGCACACATTCCCCAACACACATAAAGAAACATCAAGGGCATCGGTAACTGAGAATTGTAGGAAAATAATTAGTGAGTCATGATGGGAGTGCTTATTGCTTTTGTTCACCATTCACTTGATTGTACACTTTTATGAGTGAATTGTTAGTAATGACTGTGCCTGACAACAGCTCCCAATATTCCTGAAAATGTAACAACGGGCTCTCGCGCTGCCGTAGAAGCTAACGTCAGCACATCACAAGTCACCGTCACCACGTGAATGGCCATTTCATGCTGTTCCACTCGGACCGTGGTCCTCAGTCCAGCAGCCTCGACTAGGAACATCATCTAGGAGCTTGTGGGACCCCATCCCACAGTCCTGGGTCAGAATCTGCATTTAACAGAATCCCCAAGTGGTCCTGGGGCACATCAAAATTTGAGAGGAACTGAGCTAATGAACAGCTTGAAGGGATGCTAATTTAGGGAAATACATACGTATATAATTTATTGTAATTAAAAATTAACGAAGGGGCGCCTGAGTGGCCAGGTCGGTTAGGCGGTGGACCCTTGATTTCAGCTCAGGTCACTATCTCCTGGTTCGCGAGATCAAGCCTCACACCGGGCTCTGCGTTGACGGTGAGTGGAGCCTACCTCTGATTCTCTCTCTCTCCCCCTCTCTCTCTCTCTCTCTCTCTGCCCCTCCCCCTCTCACATTTGCTGTCTCTCAAAATAAATAAATAAACTTAAAAATTTTGTTTCAATTAGTGAATATATACATTAAATGAATACACACACATGCGTACGTATATATTCACTTTTTAAACTGCTGGACTCGAAAGAACCTTTCAAGAAAACCTCAAATAATCAAGATGCTTCAAAACAGCTGCAAAGAATTGCTGCAAAATCCATAAGGCCCCAAGATTTTTGTTTGGCTAATTCTGGATGAAATGTGTGTTGGCATTCCTGTAGCTCTGGGGCTCAGAGATTCTGCCGTTAAACCTTTGAGCTCCAATCCTAGCTTTCTGCCAAGTTTGTCAGCAAAGGAAGAGTGTAAAAATTATGAAACCTCTCTGTATCTGACCTTCCTCATCTGGACAACAGGATATTACTAGTACCTACCTCATTGATTGGTTGAAAACCAGTGAGCTTTAAGTGCTGGTGACTGGCATAGAGTAAAGGCTCAGTAAACTTTAGTAGTAATTATTACTATTTCCTAGAGGGGAAGAATTTCAAACTATTCTCCACGTAAACCCTAAAAGATGTTTAAAAATAAGAAAGATGCATGTTACCTTGGCCCACCTTCTAAAAATTCAGATTTTGATCAGATTTATGCTGTTCTTATTCGCTAAAAGTATAAGCAAAGACAACAATTAAAATCACTTCTAGGGGCGCCTGGGTGGCGCAGTCGGTTAAGCGTCCGACTTCAGCCAGGTCACGATCTTGCGGTCCATGAGTTCGAGCCCCGCGTCGGGCTCTGGGCTGATGGCTCAGAGCCTGGAGCCTGTTTCCGATTCTGTGTCTCCCTCTCTCTCTGCCCCTCCCCCGTTCATGCTCTGTCTCTCTCTGTCGCAAAAATAAATAAACGTTGAAAAAAATTTTAAAAAATAAATAAATAAATAAATAAATAAAATAAAATAAAATAAAATCACTTCTAAAATATAACCAAATTTCAGAGTGATTCATTCTAACTTAGGGAAGTTACCTGGCTACTTCTGAGAAATGGTCTTTAAACGAGGCTCAAAGAAGAGACTGTCTCTTCTGCTTGATTGTCTCAGGTGCAGGCGCTACCTTGAACTCTGTGACCATGACCTCAGGGGCAACCAAGATGGCAGAGAGAACAATGGAAAAGAACCTAAACCTTGGGCCTGTGAGGAGCTCCAGCGTCCAAACCTGGACAACTGGAGCAGGGCCACCTTGGGACTTTTGTCATTTGTGATAACAAATAGTCCTTAATGTTTAAGCTGAAAGAGTTGACTCTTTGAATCACCGGATGCATCTAAACCACACAAATCTCTTTAGGTTAAACTGAGACTCAAAGTGATTAAAGAAGTTGCCCAAAGTAGCCGTTTGTGACAGAACCAGACATGTGTTCGCAGTTGTTGGGTTTTTTCTTTTCCTTTTTCTCTTCCTTTCTTTTCTCCTCTTCTCTCCTTCCTTTTCTTAACTAAACTCAGAGTAAATTTGACCATTTCAAATTTTTCAGACAGCCCACACTGCCCATTTTTTATGCAACATGTCCAATGGTATGATTAAGCCAAAATGTCCCCACTAAGCCAAACAGGCATTCAATTCCAAATTTTGTGCTTTGAGTAGACTTTCTCTAAGTAACCATATGGGAGACAGCAACTACGGTATGAAATTACACCAACACAAATCCAAAAAATTACTCAATTATGAAAGAAAAATAATACTATTAAACTGGCTTTTTGGTGTCATCTAGGAAAAAAAAAAAACATTGATTTATGTTTTAACTTTTGCTATATCCAGCCAATAAGGTTGGTATAACCCAGTCTATTTTCCCCTGAAATATGCAGCTCCTGGAAAATTTATTCAATAATGACTTACAAACTTAAGTTAAATCAAAAAAGATCTGACCAGGAAAAAAGAAATTGCTTCAAGTGATTTTGACACTGGGAACTGGTTACACAGTGGATAGCATCCACTTTTTTTTTTAATTTTTTTTAACGTTTTTATTTATTTTTGAGACAGGGAGAGACAGAGCATGAACAGGGGAGGGTCAGAGAGAGGGAGACACAGAATCTGAAACAGGCTCCAGGCTCTCAGCTGTCAGCACAGAGCCCGACGTGGGGCTCGAACTCACGGACCGCAAGATCATGACCTGAGCTGAAGTCGGCCGCTCAACTGACTGAGCCACCCAGGTGCCCCTAGCATCCACTTTTAAGATGCTATCGTAAAAGTCAGTATGGTTCGGAAAAAGGCAGAGCAAGTAAATTTGGTGGGACCCAGCACCATGGAGGAATCATTGCTAAAGATGCCACCAGAGGCAGAGAGTGGGCTGGGAGAAACCCTCACTCCTCTCTCCTCCTACCTTCCTATCTCCTGCCAGAGCTTGCCATTGGTTGAGCCCCATGAAAAGCCATATGGCACCAGAACCTGGGAACTACAGCCTGGAAGACTCACGACTGGGGCAGCGTACTGAAAGTATGAGCCATGGCTCCAAGGATAACGGGCCAAGGATCCTCCTGAGGGCTTTCGTAAACATTCATAAACATTTCTTTACCAGTTTAATTTATTGTTGAGTTTTCTGGCAATTCGATTATAAATGTCACAGAGGAACATGAAGTTCAAAGATATTTTTATCCTATCTCAGTAAGTCTCCAGTCAGCATACCTAAGCATTAATTAAACTTAAGGATGATAGGGACTACTCTAACTCTCTAGAAAGAAACTTCAGCAATGAGACTATTTGAATTCAGACACCAAGGGCCAAGTAGGTAGGCAGGTATTGTCCCAAGCTTGGAAATGAAATATAGGCAGACATGGGGCACAATTGAAAATGTGTCCCACTCTCTCATCAAACCAAAAGAAGAAGGAGGATGACCAGGAGGAGAAAGAGGAAAAGAAGAAGGAGGAGGACTGAGAGAGAAAGAAAGAAAGAAAGAAAGAAAGAAAGAAAGAAAGAAAGAAAGAAAGAAAGAAAGAAAGAAAGAAAGAAAGAAAAAGGGAGAGAGAAAGGCACAGAGGAAGGAAGGAAGGAAGGAAGGAAGGAAGGAAGGAAGGAAGGAAGGAAAGAAAGAAAACCGCACTCGAATCAGGAACATTTTAACTAGTATGCAAATCACAACATGGATATTGATAATGACCATTTAGCATTTAAGTTTCTAATAATTCACATGTCTTTCAGCATTTGGTCTCTGAAAAACACCTATTCATCTTTGTTGTGTAACTGTATTTCTATTAGCTGGGTTGAAGCAAGTGGCTATAAATTGTGTTTTATATATTTGAAAGACTTACCTTTTTCCTCTCTTATATGATATTTGTCTTAAAATGAAGTAACACATTTTCTGAGGATTTAGAGAGTTTATTCTACCTGCTTTTCTATCCTTCAGGGCGAGTTTACCAGCTTGTAGCCCTAGCCAAGAAAGAAAGATTCCAGTCTCATTCTCAATTTCAGACTGTGTGGAGAGAAGTCCTATTTTAATTGAAATTGAAATCCCACAATTAGGTTAGAAGAGCACTTTCTCAATGGAATTTTTTGGAAGGTTATCTTTTTCTAAGTTGAATAACTAGGAAATGAAACGGGTCATCAAGAAAATTCCTTAGGTCTTTTGCATTGCCCATCAAGGAAATGTTTAGGTCGTATGTCAATTCACTTTTTTCCTTTTTTGCCCCCCTTTTTCTATTAAGTGATTTTTATCTACAAAACAAGATGACCCAGGGCACTACAAAATGACTTGTAAGTTGATATTGGAAAGTAGGAAAAAAGAAGTTTTAAACAAGATGAGTGTAGGAGACGGAATACCAATTACTTGAATAAGGCACATACTTTTTACCCTACACAGAAAATCAACAAAGTGTGTGAAAAAAAAAATATATATATATATACTCTGTATTTAGTGAGTGTTTGGAAATGAAATGAGAATATTAAACTTTATAAAGTGTGTGGTTGGTTGCATTAGATGGGTACCACTGCATCACGAGATGGATTGATGAAACACCTTTATTGCTGTCAGAACTCAATACAACAGTTCTCATCAAGCAAAAAACACTACAGAAGTATTGTTTGGCAAGAATTTAAAGTCATGTTTCATATCAGTAGAAATTATGCCTATGGGCTTGTGTGCATGTGTGTAGACTATCTATTAACTCCAAAAACGTGTTATGGCTCTACCCTGAGAAGACACTCAAAGCCAGGATATTGAAATACTTGAATGTTCATAAGAATATTAATATATGGATGGCTCCCAGCAAGAATGAGAAAAGGAATAATGTCCAGGCCTCCCATAATATTCTGAGTACTTTTCTACAAAAGCACATGCGTTAAGCTATTTGCTCGCCCGTGTCCTCTACTAAACTTTAAATTCCTTCAAATTAGGGGTTGCATCTTTCAATCTCTGCCCTTTGTGCTGGCATACTCCAAGAAACACTGGGAATTTTAATCACGGTTTTTGAATAATGGAATGACAAAAGAAAAGTATTATGTTGAAATATGTTGAAACCTTTCATAAATATAATTGGAAGTGAGTAATATCAGGGGATCTAATCCTCAGATTTGGGCTGAAACACTGGTCTCTTAAGGTAGAATCAACGTTCCTTCTATTTGCTTAGCGAATTTTCACAGCATTATTGATATTGGTCATGCAAATTAAACCCCTGGATAATTATACAAGCTTTGCGTTTGCTTTGTTCAAGCAAAAAATTAAATATATGAATTTGGACAAAATCATTCCTTAAATTTCTTATCTCAGTTTATAAATCTGTAAGATTTGTGACTTGTAATAAGATATTTGGAGACACTTAGTAAATCATAGTAATTGCTCAGTGCAGATAATTGCCATTTAGAATTTGTAAGAAATTCAAACATTGTTTTTTTAAGAAATTCAAAGTTTAAATTGTACAACATGAACCACTTAATACTACTATAAATTTTTATTGAAGAAATGTAGGCTAAACGATTAAACTATCATTTTAAAAGCTATTTTCTATCTTTCTCAACTTTTAATTTTGTAAAAATTTACACATTACATTTCTTGAAGCAAAAGTTTATCATACTATACATGCTGTGAAGAATTTCTGAATGGTTCTTAAAAATGCACAACAGAGTGCCCAATGGTTTGGGTATTTTTTACCTGCACATTAAATTCACTAAAGATACTTGACTATTTCAAGGCCAAAGTTTTCCTAAACAGAAAAACAGTTTTCTCTACTGAATGTAGTTCTATTGACTCTTCTTTCTGCATTTTCAAGGTAACCCAGTTTCATAGAGGAAATTCGGATATGTTTTTCCACGCCAGCTCTTTAAATTGTTAAATGAATCGTCATAAGAAATAAGTTGGATGATAGATTTCATTGCCAAGTAGCTAATCCCTGCCTGCCTACCAAAATGCCCTTGTAAAGGAAATGGCCTTGCTTCCAACGGCTATTTGAGTGTCTGGACCCAGTGGCTTGGATATCACGAGATACTCTAATCAACCCCAGTAATTCTTTTTTTTTTCATATTTTTAAATATTTATTTTTGAGAGAGAGAGAGAGACAGAGACAGAACATGAGTGGGGGAGGGGCAGAAGGAGAGAGGCGGGGCACAGAATCCGAAGCAGGCTCCAGGCGTCAAGCTGTCAGCACAGAGCCCCATGCAGGGCTCAAACCCATGAACTGAGAGATCATGACCTGAGCCAAAGTCGTGCACTTAACAGACTGAGCCACCCAGACGCCCCAGCCCCAGTAATTCTATTAAGCGATCACCTGACCCAAGGATAGCCAAGCCACAAGCCCGCCAATAATATCTGACATGGTCTAGATGGAAGGAAAGAAAAGATAGCTCGTTTAATCAGTCAAATTCCTTTTCTCCTCCGTGATTTTAAGTAAGAAATATTCAGAAAGCAGTATAGCCAGTTAACAACAATGCAGAAATGACACCCGGGCAGTAAGAGCCATGACTAGCTAAAGCCATAAGCCAGCAAAGTAATGGCAGAGCAGAACATGTTAGTATTAAAAAAAGAACAGACTGGTTACCCAGCAGGAGGATAGATGCTCCAACGGGGCTGTGAATCCCCAGGAAGCCTGAGGAGAAAGTCTCAGCATCGTCTCCTTTCCATTTCTGCTTCATTCGGTTCCAGTCCACCTATATTCTTTCAACAGTTTCCCAAAAGGAAAATAGTTTTGCTGCTTTCCTGGTAAGTAAGCATAAGACATTGTGAAACAAACAAAATATTTAATGTAATAAGGATTTAAAAAAAAAAAACACTAATAGCCATTAGACGTCTCTTTAGATATATACTAGAATTCACGTATGATTTGTCATGGCTGGTTTGGAGCTTGCATTTTTTAAGTTAAATGGCATGAACACATTTCCATGCTCATAAATATAGCTTTGTAGCATTACTTCTAATGGCTCATAGTATTCCATTGTATCCATATACTATAATGTCTAACAGAAATGCCTTCATAATAGACATTTATATTGTTTCCAGTTTTACCCTGTAATAAGTAATGCAGCAATAAATCTACTCCAACAATCTAAATATTGTACACATATTTTTACTTAACTATCTAATTATTTTCTCAACTTAGGATTTTTGAAGTAGAATTATTAGGACAAATGGTATACTTTTTCTTTTTGATTCAGTAATAATATTGGCAATTTTAATTTCATAAGATGCCCATTTTTTCTAAGCCACTGTTAACACACAGTATTGATCGTTTCCACACTGGTGAAAAATCCTATCTCATTCCTGTTTTAATTTGCTTTCCTTTGATTATTACTAATATTTTTTGACTACTTGTATTTTTCTTGTAAGGACCTATTCATAAACTTTGCCCATTTTGCTGTCAAAATGTTGATTTTCTTTTGTTGACTTAAAGAGTTCTTTATACATCAAGATCATTAATATTTTGTCTAGTGTATATATTATGAACATTACCCTAGTATGTTATTTGCCTTTTAAATTGTTTAAAATATCTTTTGCGGTCAAGAGTTTAAAACATTTTATAGTCAAAGTTACCACCTTTGTACTTCATGATTCCTGGGGTTTTTTATCATACTTAGAATGGCCTTCCCAAGAATATAAAAAATATTCATTCTAAGTTTTTAAGGCTGTTTATGGATTCATTATTTATATTTATACATTTGATCCATCTGAAACTTATTTTGGTATGATTAAAGAAAATATTTGGCTTAATTTTTTGCCTCAATCTGTAGAGTCATCCCCAGCACCATTTACTTAATAATGTATTGTTTTTCCACTGGCTGATTCAAAATGCTACTTTTATCATGTACTAAACGCCATGATATACTAGAAAGCCTGTGGACAAAGTGGTAAAGCAGTTTAATGCTAGAATTAGAAAGACTCAGTGCTCACACTGACTAACTGTCACTCTGGACAAGTTACTAAATCTGTCTAAGCCTCAGTTTCTTTGTCTAAAGTGTGGAGACAATAATGCCTCCTAAAACCACATAAAGATTAAGTCATAAAAAGTAGGCAGAGCACTTAGCCAGGCATCTGGCATTATGAAAATCTCAGTAAAATTAGTTCCTAGCTGGACTTGGGCTTATTACTAGATTTTCTTTTCAGTCCTATCATTCCTGTAAAAGTAAGTTAGCCTTTAAAAAAAAAAGTTTATTTATTTTTATTTTGAGAGAGAGGGAGAGCGCACCTGCACAAGTGGGGGAGAGGCAGAGAGAGAGGGAGAGAGACAGCGAATCCCAGGTACAGACAGCACCAAGCCTGACGCAGGGCTCGAACTCATGAACCGAGAGATCATGACCTGAGCAGAAATCAGGAGTCGGTTGCTTAACCGACCGAGCCACCCAGGTACTCCCCAAATAAGTTACTTTTAATGATTATGTCTCATATCTACTGAGGCAAGTGTCTTGCATTAATTTTTTCTTAGAATTATCCAGGCTTTATTATTCTTTAGAAAACAACTACCTTCCTTGAAGTAACTTGAGTGGTGTAATTAAAACAATAACCATTATTTAATCTCTCTGAGCTACAGTTTAAGCACATACAAACTGGATGTAATGCCTACTTCTTATCGCTTTCATGAAGGTCAGATGTTAATGTAAATAAATTGCTTAATGCAGTGTCTGAAGCATAGAAGATGTTCAGTAAGAGGTAGTATTGCGATTATTGTAATCTTGATTGATAACAATTGATCAGCAATCAACAATTGATCAACAATCTTGATAACTCTAAACTGTTAATAATTAGTGTGCAGTGAGAGACATGTCAATAGGAAACGTAAACCGATCTAGACAAGAAGATTCCTGAAGCACCGGCCGTGCAGGTTTAGTACTACAGGGGCAGCCCTTGATACAATAATTAGAAAACCTTTGCTGATGGAGGAGGAAAGAGTGGGCGTTTCAACTTTCATGACTCCACTGGACTCGAGACAAAACAAAAAGTTGGTGCTACAACTGCAAATGCGTAGGATGTATATTATAGACCTTCATGCAAGTATATGTGCGTGAGGGTATGGCTGAGGGATGATATGGAGAGCATTTGCTACTCTTCAGAATACGGTGTCTACGAGGTAAGTAACAGTGTGCACACCTTTCAGGATGCTTATGGACTCAAACTTGAAATGGCTTTGAGAAAACTGATTAATGGGCCATTTCCTGAGAGTAAGAAGACCTCTGGGAATCATGAAAATTCCTAGCCTGCCTCCCTCCCTCCCATCGATCCTTCCTTCCTTCCCTCCCTTCTTCCCTCCTTCCCTTCCTCCCTCCTTTTCCTTCCTTCCTTCCTTCCTTCCTTCCTTCCTTCCTTCCTTCCTTCCCTCACTCATCCACTCAACATACAGGGCCTCCTCTTACAATTTAGTATCTGTCCTTAAGAAAAAAGAAAATGTTTACTGTCCTCCTTTACCTCTGAGAGAAGGGAAAGCAAAGAATTTCAGAACCCTAGTCAAAATAAATATCAAATGTATTATTGTTTTTAATGAGTCTTCCAGGGGAGGGGAGTTCCTCATCCAAACCACCCACACAAAATACCTAAAGAACAGTATTTTCTCACTGTGAGCATAAATCTGCTAGTTAAGAAGTAAAAAAGCAGAACTAAGAAACAAATGCCAAACTCCATTTCTTTCTTTCTTTCCTTTTTTTTCTTTCTTTCTTTTTTCTTTATTATTATTATTATTACTATTATTATTATTATTTGGTAACTTTCTTTTCTTGCAAATGCATTATAACCAACGGATGTCAGATTGTGAGAGTTTAAAACGCCTACAGTACACCCCATAATATGCCATCTGGGTAAGCCTGAATGTGGCAGGCAGTCACCTTACTTTTCGGTTCTGAGGTTATGTTCAGGAAGAGAGCTGCAGTTGGTGTCACATTGCACAGGCTCCCGGAGCTTGGGGGGAGAATAATGACACGAATCAATAATGCTGTCTGGGAAATGGCTTAGAATAAAATATTACAGAAGGGCACGAACATCACCCAGGGGGAGACTTCAGTGTTGATTAAATATGGCTGCCTCAGCTCTCTTCCACGCAGTGACAGATGGGGAAGGAGTGCTTACTTTGGCTTTTGGTGCATTTTTCTGGACTAGGGTTACTCAGGTAGCATGAAAAACAGGGCGGTGCATGCCGGTTCCTTTAGCTTCGCTGTGTTTGGCTGCCCCCTGCAGGCCAAAAGTGCACATACAGACAAAGAATCCACCCCCCCCCCCCCCCCCACCTTTACACTTCAGCAGAATCCACAGTTTACGGTTAAGTTTCACAGGCTCTGATTCTCTTCAAAGCATCCATGCAAAAATAAATTCACTTTAAAAAACACTCACACAGAGTTCTTCTCTTCACCAATCTCCGCATCCCAAAGAAAACATAAGTTTTGTTTATTGAAGTTACCAAAATATGTTCAACAGTGCAGAATAATGGACAAAACACTCCAAATAAAAATTAGAACTTAAAGGCTATCTAGCTAAACGCCAACTTTAAATCACATCTGAATGCATGAAAACAAGAGTGAACACAAATTTGCCCTCTCAGTGTCAATAAATCGTTCATTTCCTCCATGTATAAACTGTTTCAAAACCCAATGCCACAATAAGGATATCTAGTGTTCTCCCATTTTATCAGACTCTACTATGAATTTATTGTGGTGCTAATGTAGAAAAATTCAACACCATTTATCCTACAGTATCATTTATCCTGCCAATCCTTTATTTCGGCCTTTCATAGAGGCTACATTTGTTTTTAAAACAAAACAACTTGTTTTATTCGTGGGAATAAAACATGTGGGTGCAGGCAGAGGAATTAACCTCCAGTAGTCTGGGCACTGAATGTCCTCTGTGTGGGCATGCTTGTGTCTCTGGGTACCCTGTCTCTGGAGACACAGGCCCAGAAATGCTTGGTGCCTACTCAGCTCTGTTATAAATTTGACTGAAACCATTAGCTCGAATGTAATGAATTCCATGTGTCAGTCTTACTTAGCATTCAAAAAAAAAAAAAAAAAGAAAGATAGGATTTTTAGAACATAGAATTGTGATGTATCCAGTATATGTTGTATGTTTATAATATATGTTTTGTGGGGTTTTTTGTTTGCTTTTGGAACTAGGATTCCTTCCACATACAGATTTTAAACAGTCAAATGGACATTTACATATTAACTGCTAGTTACAACTCCTGCCCTATTAATTTATACTTGCAACCACTTTTTCCAATATTTTGCTGAAGCAGGAAAACAGGTGAACTTTTTCGGGCCACTGACACCTAGAAACTTTTTGTTGATAATTGGGCATACTTAAGACTCTTCCTCAAATGCTATTTATCTATAAATGTTAATGTATGTGTTTAACGTAAATGTTAAATGTAAAGGTTTATAACAAATAGAAAGCATTTTGTTCTATCAATCTAATTCGTAAAAACTCAAGCTTAATATGCATTCTTTTAACATTTTTATGTCCTGAAAACAGTCTGTTTGAAATAAATGATCTTCATTCAGAAGTTTCTTTTAGCTAGTACCATAAATGAAAACTTAAGAAGAAGCTACTAGAACCTGAGGGGCTCTTGGGTGGCTCAGTTGGTTGAGCGTCTGATTCTTGGGTTCAGCTCAGGTCATGATCTCATGGTTTCATGACTTCAAGCCCCGTGCCCCGCTCTGTGCTGGCAGCATGAAGCCTGCTTGGGATTCTCTCTCTCTCCCTCTCTCTCTCTCTGAACTTCCCCCCCCCTCTAAAATACAATCGTGCCCCTTTAAGTTACGTACATACACAAAAGCAAGTGCCGACCTCTCGTACACAACACGGTGTCCGTTTTTGATTATCAGACATTTTGAAAGTAAACATGAACTGAAAGCCAATTTTGCATTATTTTTAATTGGAAAAAAAAACAAAACCTGTGCTATAGAGTAACCCCCAAATACCAACCAATTTATTAAAACACAATGATTCCTAAGTGTAACACACTAGTCAGTGAGACTCTAAAATGCTGAAAACATCGATTCCTCGTTACTGAATAGTTAATTTTGCTGTTGACACAGAGTAGCTTTGTGAAGTAGCATGGCCTTCCCTTACACCAGCAGCCTTAACTCTGATGATATGGACTGTGTTTGGAATATAATAGGAGTCTTTTCCCACATACGAATGAGTTTGGGGAAACATTTTTTTTCTTTACAAGCATTATCTAAACAATGTATTGAGGAGATGCGCATGTTTCGTTATTGAAAACCAGGGAGCTTTGTCATGGCAAAATGATCAAAGGGAGGAGCTTGGGCAGAGGGTACCTCTATCACCACTGTGATCCCATGACTCCGTGGGCGGCCTCAGGAGTTGCTGATTTTCTTCTTACCAAAGAGCAGCAAGCCCGAGCTAGATGGTCTTGCGATTACAATAGCACATGTGGCCCTGGCCATCTGTTAGTTTCCCGGAGCTGATCTAACAAACTACCACAAAGTTGGTGGCTTAAAACAACAGAAATTTTTCCTCTCACAGTTCTAGAGGCTAGAAGTCCAAAATCAAGGCGTCAGTGGGGTCACTCCTTCCAAGGTTCCTCAGGAGAACCCGTTCTATGTCTCCCTCTTAGCTTCTGGTGGCTGCTGGTGACTCGTGGTATTCCTTGGCTTGTAGACACGCTGCTCCAATCTCTGCTTCCGTCTTCACGTTTCCTTCTCCCTTCTCTTCTCTTCTAAGGACACTTGTCACTGGATTTAGAACACACCCTAATGCATGATGACCTCCTCTTGAATTCTTTGACTTCGTTACTTCTGCAAAGACCTTTTTTCCAACGAACTTCAGATTCAAAGGTTCTGAGTAGACAGATCTTCTTGGAAGTGGGGGCACCATTGAATTCACTATAACCTCTGAGATTGAATTTATGTGATAACATATCACCGCCATTGGAAACCATACCCACAGGGGCAAAGCCGTGCTTTGCCACAGGTTTTCATCCAATTGAGCCACAGCCCTCACTGTCACTGTCATTTGCTGAATCAAAGGAGGGACAGGAACTCCATTTAAATCTCCGCGGGAAGCAATCTGATCTAACTAATTTTAGCACAAAGAAATGCTTCCTCTGTGTATATATCCAAAAACGATCTGGAAAAGTCAGGAGCCAGAGAGCCTTCCCAGGAGTGACCCTATGGTTTTCTGACTTTTTTGTCTAGAAACTTCTAATGCGCTTCCATTAAAGTGGTAATAGAAATCATTCTAATTGAGAAATCACGTGTAGACAAACAAAACAAACAAAAAAACAACGTGTGACCTAAGAAATGGCACGTTTGATGGCTCACTAGATTTTATCAACTTGCAACGAAGATGAAATTAGAGTACTTATGTTATAGCCCACCAAGACAGAGAGCTTACAGACTTGACCCAGTTTTTATTAATGTGTGAAATAAAATTACTCCGTGATGTTGACAGATGTGGGTAGAGGAAGAGCTTCTACATTTTCCTAAGCGCATAAACTTGTTTATATGCCGCCTGTGTATAATTTACAAACAAAAATTCAGGGATGTCGCTGTCGAAGTGTTTTGTTCTTATCAATTGACTTTTGCAGTTCTGATGTTCCCCCACCCCTGCTTCTTTCTTTTTCCTCCTTTTTTTCTTTTTTTAAATAAAGTTTTCTTTCAAGTCCTCTACTGTTACCGCGTTTCGGCCATCAAAGTCCCCCCGTAGCCATTTTCATTTACCTTGTGACTCTGACCTTTTGTGGAGCTGAGCATTTTCAGAGTAAGCTGATCCTGCGGGTCCCCAAGGATGTTATTCTCATTTATTCACTCAGCCCTTTGAATGGAGCAGCCCTCACTTGGCAACCGTTCAGCAGACCAAGATTCAAAGAGCACACAATCCTTTTTCTTCCAGGGGCCTTTCAAAACCTGGTCCAAGGCTTGTCGAGAAGCTTTAATGGATGTCAGTCATGTAGCATGTTACATTTCATTCATGGCTGCCAGGGAACGTGGTGAGTAGAGAAGGAATCAAAGAAAACAGGCAGACAATAAGGGTAAGGGATAATTTTCCGAGCCTTTTGTGACGTGACATTATAGAGGGCATTTCTGAGCTGCCATTACTCATGATGAGGGAGTTAAAATAGAGGAGTTAATGTACTTGTATTTAAAGCCCCACCAAAGCCTCCCGAACAACTCTTGAGCCAGGATTTCAGGAAACTAGGGATCAATTTGAAACGTGGGTGCTCTGGATCTAAGACAGCTGTTCAGTGGGGCCCTACTTCCCCTCCCCCCCTCCAGCTGGGTGATGGAAGGATCGAGGTCCTTTTGTGCCATCTGCATGGTCCCCTCTGACAGCTGGCTCTCCTTTTCTGAACTTGAAAATGTTTGGGGACAGTCTCTGGGGACCAGCAAGAAGACAGAGAAGCTTGCTGACAGTCCCAGGAGGCAGAGAAGGGGGAACGGAGGGGAAGGCACAGGGCTGCGGATCTCTGTACCTGCCAACTGCTATGACACAGACAGGCTAAAATTACTGACTGGTCAATTATCTGATTAAAGAGAGCCTTTCGTTTGAGGCCTTTTTTTTTTTTTTTTTTTCTCCATCCAGACTGAAATCTAAACCTTCTAGAAAGTTACCATAACTTTTTTTTTTTTTAACTTGGGCATAATCAACAGTTGGTGGGGAGATGATAAAAAAGTACAGGGAGAAACACTTTGTTACTGGCTAGAGGCCATAAATTGTTCTGGGATTTTCTTTTCTTCTCTCTCTCTCTCTCGCTCTCGCTCTCGCTCTTTTTTTTCTCCCTCTTGGGTCCGACAGCGATGTTATGAACTTACTTGAAACCACTGGCATCAGATTTAATCTTACTTATCTTCACACACACACAGCTACCAGGCTGATCGTATTTTTAAATTAATAGAATCAATTGATTTTAAAAGGTACCCGTTTCCCCAAACGCAATTTATTTTTTATTAGTTTCACAATTGCATTGAAATCCTTTTAAATTATAGAGTCCATGAATTACGCCTCTGTCAGGCAGCATCAGAACTTGTCTTTATGGCTCTTGGATTCCACAGAGGCTGTTGTGGTTTGAAAATAACAGAACAATGTGATGCTGCTTCTCCAACCGCTTAATGACTTGCCCCATAGTTAAAGGCCCCAAACCGCACAGGGCAAGCCGGCTCAGTCACCCGGGCCAGCGCTGCCTGGCTGGCCCATGCGACGACCATTACACATCCATTATTCAATCCATGCTGCCTTGACTTCTTGAAATTTTGTTAACAATTTCTCCATAGCTTATACCGTCCTGTTTGTTGTCTAGAAAGGGGGGAAAAGACATTGCAAAGTTGTGGAGTCAGCAAACAGGAACGCAGAGGAAGAAGTTAAAATGTCAAAGCTCAAAAACCTTCTTAATCACTAGGCTGAAGACTGGGTGTGGGTTGGGGGCTGTGGAGGGGGCTCCAAAGAATCGCGACCCTTTGTTAGAAGAACAAAAAGAGGAGAAGGGGCAGGAGGAAGAGGAAGAGAAGGAGGGAGAGGAAAAAGAGAAGGAGGGGCAGCAGGAGGAGGAGGAAGGAGAGAGCGGGAGGGAGGGAGGGAGGGAGGGAGGGAGGGAGAGGGAGATGAGCGGAGGGAGGGGGGAATCAAAGAAAAGAAAGTCTCATCTACACAGCGCCCGTTTCTCAATTCATAACCTGGTCCTCCCATTAAGCACGAATGAAGGATTTACACCGAAGACTGCAGTCGTTGCTAATGTACGTGCCCAAGAGTCTTCAGAAAACTATATCAAGATGGATGCCGACAATAGGACATTTTGTTCAACCTGTTCTTTTCACCCAATGTTTCTGCTCTACAATCCCAAGAAAATCCACAGGCTTCTGCAACCTCGTATTTTGTAATTTAATGCAACACCTTCATGATTTTGCTATAGAGCAAACGTTATTAGGGGTTAGCTCTTCCTTCCCAGCGTACCTTTTCCCACACAAGGTACAAGGTAACAGCCCGACTGATGTGTGTCCAGCTAGATCAGGACCTATTGCCCTCAGAGTCACACATAAACCTGGAGAAAGGACTCCTGCTACAGAGGCTGATGATAACTTTGATTTTAATGTATTTCACTGTTATTCCTCGACCTACCTCGTTCCCTTTTTTAAAAAATTAAGATGGGGCGCCTGGGTGGCGCAGTCGGTTAAGCGTCCGACTTCAGCCAGGTCACGATCACGCGGTCCGTGGGTTCGAGCCCCGCGTCAGGCTCTGGGCTGATGGCTCAGAGCCTGGAGCCTGTTTCCGATTCTGTGTCTCCCTCTCTCTCTGCCCCTCCCCCGTTCATGCTCTGTCTCTCTCTGTCCCAAAAAAAATAAATAATCGTTGAAAAAAATTTTTAAAAATTAAGAGATGGTAAAAAGAAGAAAGATGTAGGGGCGCCTGGGTGGCTCAGTCGGTTAAGCGTCAGACTCTGGGTTTGGGCTCAGGTCATGATCTCACTATTTGTGAGTCAGAGCCCCCCATCAGGCTCTACACTGACAGTGTGGAGCCTGCTTGGGATTCTGTCTCCCTCTCTCTCTCTCTCTCTGCCCCTCCCCTCTCTCAAAAATAAATAAAGATTAAATGTATATACATAGGATGTAAATGTAGAGTAGCTGTGTGTGTGTGCATGTGTGTGTGCACATATGCGTGTGCACACACCCGTGCACACATCTGTCTGTGTGTGTGTGTGTGTGTAAGGGAAGCCTCAGTTGTGTGTCCCGAAGGCATAAGAGTAGCCTGGGTGCCATGGAAATGAAAATAGGCCTTAGTTACTAAAAAAGAAGAATTGACCCAAGATCCCAATATGCTTCTTATAGGAAGTGAACAAAGGTATTGCCATAGATGCTACCTCAGACTCATAAGGACTTTTCAGCCCTGACTCTTCTCCCACCACTCTGGCAGATGAGCACACAGAGCTCGCCCAACACTCCTGGTGGCCCGCCATCCACTGAGTCACCCTGTTCCTAAATCACTTTAATTATCAGAAAAGCATTTTCTTCTAAGAACCTGAACTTAGCACCCTGTGACTACTCCCCCCCATTCATTTTTAGTTCTGTAACTATGCAGAAAAATCTACCTCCTCTACTGTCGAACAGCCTTTGAAATTTTTAACACAACTCGTCATTTTCTCAGGTTAAATGAACACATTCCCCCAGTTACTCCTTATATGATATGGTTTCCAGACCCTTCACCGTCCCTCCTTTGAACACGTTCCAGTTTGCTGTCAACTTCTCTCTTAAAATGTGGTGCCCAGGACTCAACACAGCACTTCCTGTGTGACCGGCAGCGAATGAGGTTAGCCTAATAATTCCCTTGATGTGAATGCTATATTTCAATTAATATGACTGAGTTAGGTATTCGGGACCAGATGCACACTCTTGGGTTACATGAACTTGCATTAAAACTCCCAAGTTTTTTTTTTTTTTACATTTATTACCAAATCATATTTTCACCATTCTCCACATGAGAAATGGATTCTTCAACTCTAAATGTAAGATTTTTTTTTCATTTATTCTGTTGCATTTCCACTTCTTTGTTGGAACCAACTTTCCTAGCATATAAAATTCTTCTAGTGGATTATTTTGTTTTCGAACTCATTAGCTAATCCTGCTAATTTTGTGTCACTCACAATCTTGATAAAGCTTCCTTCTTTGTCCAAGGCATTGAACAATAGAGGAAAGATAAGTGCCTTTACAGATAAAGAATTTTTTTATGTTTATTTATTTTGAGAGAGAAGGTGCAACTGGGGGAGGGGCCAAGAGACAAGGGGAGAGAGAGAGAGAGAGAGAGAGAGAGAGAGAGAGAGAGAGAGAGAATCTCAAGCAGGATCTGCACTGTCAGTGTAGGGCTTGATGTGGGGCTTGAACTCATGAACCATGAGATCATGACCTGAGCTGAAGTCAGATGCTTAACCGACTGAGCTACCCAGGAGCCCCATAAAGAATTTAATGAAGTACCTGACACCGAGCATTTAAGAAACATTAGCAGTTAACCTCATTAAAACCCTTCAGAGTTCTTATGGTGGACATCATGCCCATAACTTATAAAGACTTGTAAAAAAAAATGGGATGGGGTGGAGCAGAGAAACAAATACTATAAAGGAAAGAGAGGCCACAATGTGAAAATAAAGACACCCATGAGAAAGTCACATTGCTATTCCCAGGGTTCAGCTCCTAGCTGGTGGTCTGGAGTCTGGTCTAGCTCATGCCCTCAGATTTCCCCCTAAGATGTGTTTGTCCCCTTTTGCTCCTGGATTTCTATCTCCGCAGCTGGAAAAAGTCCTGAAATCTGGTAACTACTGTAACTTTTTTTATTATTCTGTTCTTTCAATATACCTGGGTTTGCTTTTTATTTGCATACAAGGTATATACAAAGTATATAAATAGTCTTTACAATGTGTGACTCTGGTACTTATTAAATAAGTCCAAATGAATGAGGGTTTCATAAAGTAACATGCTATCTCTTCCTGTCTATGTTTCCTAATTGCTTATTTACATTGTTGAGAAAGGTAACGTTCATTTTTAGGAAAATAGGGCTTATAATATAGAAGGAATATAGCTTTTATATTTATAAACTTTAGACCACTACGAAAGTCTTAAATTATACAGCAAAATTAATTCAATCAGGACCCTAGGACGATGTTTACATATCCAAAAATAAATGTAAAATTTACATTTCTACCAATTTCTTATATTTTCCCACTGTTTACTCAAGAACCTACAAACTATCTGATTTTCTATCCATATCTGTATTTTCCATACGAAAAATAATTGTATACTAAAAAACAAAATTCTAATTATGCAACAACTGAATTCATCAAAGTGGTCTCTTAGCTTATGAGAAACACAGACACACATATGCTTCATCAGGTTGGATGGAATTATGTTAAAGAGCAATAAAAAATACGGGAATATGATATTTTTTAAGAACCCCACAGCTGGGAAAGATGGTGGAAAGAGCTCTTTGTCACATCGTGGCTTCAGATTATCTATGTCACATGGGAGTCTCACAGTTTTCAAACTACCTTAACCAAGCCACGTACCTGTTGTCTGTGCACCTCTATAGCCTGAGACTAACCAGGCTCCCTACTGAGACTGGAAACTCATTAATCCTGAACTATAGTCTTGTTTACCTACCCCGGGGGTCCTGCAGTTATGAAGGCATGAATGAGTGGGAGTGAATGGGAGACAGAACTGACCCAGGTTCTTCTCCTCCATGATGCCCACCTCCTTCCTGGCCACCTTGGAGAGGAAGCATAGGGAGTCCTTTACTGCACTGGCTTCTGCCTTCACTTACTAATGGTTTTTTGTGATAATCTGGCTACTGATTCTTTTAATGTTAACTAACACTAGATGCTTTTAATCTACCCACACAATGATGGCTGAGAAAACCAAGAAGAAAGAAATTCTTCCAAGCTAAGACAAGTGACAAAAATAGAATAGTTTTAAGTAGTTATTATTGCACTAGGTGATCATTTTGATTTGGTAAATCTCTCTGAGAGAACAGAGAGACCAGCTTTCATTAGCCCTATTTCTCCTATAAATCTGCTTCAGACTCACTGATTTTTTTTCTGACTCTTGTGTAAATACTTCTATGTATCTAAAGACACTTGCCGAATAATTAACTATTTACATTTTTCTTTACAAAAATAAAAGGATCTGATTTGTTCACGACTTGGTCTCAGTAATTCCCATATTCTAAACATGTTATTCTAGAATTCAAAAGTCTCTCCTATAATCCTTATAAATGTTTCACATTTGCTTTTCTTACTTTTATTCCTTTGAGTATCCTTTATTTTAATTTAATAAAAAACATCCACCCACCTACATCCAAAAAAATAGATCAAACAGTTTACCTTTTTAGAGAGCTTACAGAGCTCAGAAGTAAGTACTTTCATTTACTACTGATAATTCTATAACATAGGTATGATTTTTAAAAATTTTTAAGTGTTTATTTATTTTTGAGAAAGAAAGTAGGGGAGGGGCAGAGATAGAGGGGGACCACAGATCCAAAGCTGGTTCTGTGCTGACAGCAGAAAGCCCAATTGTGGGGCTCAAACTCATGAACAGTGAGATCATGCCCTGAGCCGATGTCTGACGCTTGACTGACTGAGCCACCCAGCGCCCCAGATACTATTTTTATACTCACATTACAGAATAGGATATTGCACTTCACGGGGTTTAAACGATGCCTCAAGATCTTCATAGCTACAAGTTATGGAACTGAGAGAGAAGGCACAGTTTTGTTCAGAATACTGACTCACATCTATGCTTCCTTCCCTCACACCCGCTTTTCAAACTCCAACATGGGCTCATGTTTAACACCTGCCTTCCTTTGTGCCCATGGTCATTATCCCTTAAATGAGAAATGCCTGCATCTTCCACTGATGGGTGTGTGAGTGTGTGTGTGTGTGTGTGTGTGTGCGTGTGTGTGAGAGAGAGAGAGAGAGAGAGAGAGAGAACATGGAGTGGGGTGGGGAGGCAGGGCTTACTTATATATATATTACTCATGGGTATTGGCAGGGATGGTTATTTGCATAAAACATAATTAAGAGATGGAAAAAGATTTCTTCTTTATTGCCAGAAAAAAAATTTTATCCATGTTACTTTAAAACCTATGTGAACATTACAATGTCAAACTCACGTTTACTTTTTCCTAATATGCATTCCATTAGACCATCTCAAAATGTATGCTAACTACAGCACTATACTTTTTTTGCATTATTGTGTACTTGAAATTGAAAGGATTACTGTTTGGGCAATTGCAGGAAGAATTTAAGCAGAAAACTAACGTATATTCTATAGAGGACCCAAATTACAGTAGTGACCAATTGTACACTGATTTCATCTAGATCTCAAAAATGGCAATGGGCCTTGATTATATCAACCTTTTATTTGCTTAGCCAGCTTCTAATCAGCAAGGAAGATCAAATATGAGCCACATACACTAAAATCTATGATGATGTTGGCATAACATTAGCAAAATATGGTTGTTACAGTGTTGGGGTAAAACCACTCTTGTTAAAGAATACGTTCTCTGAGTGCATGTAGGTCCTATGTAGCTTGTCATCAGTGAAAGGTAAGAAAATATTATCTTGCCATTCTAAATTCTACTCATTGCTACATTAAGTTCTTTAGCGCTGGAAGGCATTTAATAGCATCTCTTTGATCTATATGTAGGAAAACAGGGCCCTGAGTCTCTGGTCCAAGTAAACAGAGATAACAAGTGGCTGAGCCAGACCCCAAACCGGGACCTCTGATTCCCGATCCAGCCCACTTCCCCACTGCAGCAGGCCCGTGTAAACTCCAAGATACACATTTCAAGCAGGATGTGCAATTTGGAATTTTTATTTTGAATTATAACCTTGTGCCCTGATTATTTTCCCTCAGTATTTATCTTTGTATGTTTCTCTGTCCTGAGGGTTCTCTCTTTTGGATCACTGTTATCTGATTTCTCTAAACATTCCTGTTTGTCTTTCACTGTATCTCCATGGTTGCTTTCCATTTCTAGGCCTTATCTCTACTTTTATTTTTATTCTGAGTTTTTTTTTCTTTTTCCATTTTCTGACAATATAAAATAACATGACTTCATTATCAAGAACTTGGATGCTATTTACACATTCCAGATACTTACAGTTATCTTTGAAATTAATTTCCCCTTTATAATTTTTATCAAGTTACCTAAGCCCTTTCATCCCCTTGAATATCTGTTTTGAAATTTGCTTTGTAGGCTATGAGAATTCTGTAGAAGAAAAAAAAAAAATGAGATGAGTGTGGTTAGGGCAAACAACGAGATTCTGGCGTGAAGTCAATATGATTCAGTGGATAAGCAGAATTTCTGATTGTTATATCAGTTTTAAACCAAATCATGCATTGCCCAATTCAGGAAGCTTGATTCTTCCAACATGTTTGAACTATTTTCTGGCAGAGAATCGGACGCTTTGAGAACAGAACAAAACCAAGAGTTTACGGTGTGGTATAGTCCTAGATCATCAGAGATTCTGAGGAACAAACGCAGGGCACTTTAAAGGCAAAGGATTTGCTCCACTGAATATGTTAAGTCTTATAAATGTACTATTACCGTGCTCGGAGAGGCAATGTTTTAGATTTTGAGAATTTTACGTATTTCAGAATCAGGGACGGGGAAGAATTTTGAAAGAGACCAACCCGAGTTCAAATTCTACCAGAGCCATCACTTATTAGCTTTGGGTCCTTGGAACGTTAACTTTCTGGGCTTCACCTGTAAACACTTCAGGGTTGTTATGACAATTAAAATAATGCACGCAAAGTGCCCGGCACATAATGGTTCCGAGTAAGTGATACGACGGTGGTGGTGATGTTGAGGATGTTACCCAGCTCTCTTACCAAGGAAAGAAGGAACAGAAGAAAACCTTCCTAAGAGATATCACTGACACAAAATAACTTACAACTGTGAAAATTTTAAAGAGGAACAACAATTTAAAAATCACATTGACGATTCAATGAATAAGTCTTCTAGGAACAAAAAAACCCCAAAACCTTTACCCTTAAGGCCCACAGAAACTAATCTGAAAAATCTATAAATATTTGTTTGGCCTTGATGTAATAAGTAATTTTTTAAAACAATGTTATAGAAATTTACAGAGTTATTAGCATCTTACGATGGGTGTTTCCAATGTCTTTCAGGATCCGGTACGTGATAAGAGATCATCAAACCTTGTGAAAAATCCACCGCTTAAAATTACTTGTAACTGAGAGTGAAGCCGACAGGCCAGAGAGAAGAAATATGCTGCCAAATGTACATCCTGAAAAGTTATTTCTAAGGTTTCCTTCTACCTTCCTGTATTTGTTTTGTGACATTAAATGGCAGAAATTCCAGGGGAGGATCTGAACCCCGGTAAGGCAAGACAAGCAGATATTCTATGTGCCGTGGTCCATACGTAGAAAGGCTCGTGCTCACAATTTTAGAATAAACAAAAATCAGACGTCCCATGCTTCGCTCGCCTCCCACGGGGGAAGGGCCCTCTGAAAAGGCAGCCCTCCTCCCACTCCCCCCCACCGAAGGTGGAGACCCTCTTGACCTCCTCACTGACTCAACTCTCAGGAGTTCAATCTCAGTGGCCGACACTGGCCAAGAAGAGCCGGTGATCTTTCCTGTTTGCTAAACCTCCAGCCGTGATTCTGAAATTTTGACGTCATCGTTTTGAAGCCAACAACATATTCCTAAAAACAGAAAGAGTGGACATTTTCCTACCAACTGCAGCAAAAGAGACTGTGCCGTGGCTCCCTCACATGGGTTCTAAGTGTTGAATAACCGCCTCCAATAATGATTTCCTCTATCCCACACTCTCCTTTTTTGGTGCACTGCCCAGGTAGGCAGCCAGTACTAAGTATCTGATAACACGTCTTGTCGGGCCATGTAGAATAATATTTTGTTCCAAGCCCTGTAATCTTGTCCCTCCACGATCTACGGCTCCACGCCCGGCACAACTTTGTCTCTTGGGAAAGCCGCAGAGTCTCGGGGCCCATAGTTATGCTCTTTCTACTTCTTCCGAACCAAGAGGAAGATTTGAAACTTCTGTTTGCTGGCTGCTCCCTGAACACATTCACACGTTCCAAAAATTGCGGAGAAAATGCACAGATGAAGTCGTCTCTGAATTGGAAGCCAAATGTCTCCTCAAAGCTCATTTACTGGTGGATTCTACGTGTTTTTAAAGGCTGTCTAATGGGAACTAATGTATGTTTCCCTCCGCTATCAAATTCAGTAAGTGCAAATCGTATTTCTCATACGGAAGGATGCGGAACCTCACATTGGTTTGCATATTTTCCGCTAGATAACTTGATTACACATACGTGGAATGATCTTTATATCTAGCCAGGTAGTTTTAGTCCCATTTTAGACGTAGAAAACTGAGGTCTGGAAAAATCAGTGACTCACATTAAAAATACAGTCTTGCAGGGGCGCCTGGGTGGCTCAGTCGGTTGAGCGTCCGACTTTGGCTCAGGTCATGATCTCTCAGTTCGTGAGTTCCAGCCCCGCGTCGGGCTCTGTGCTGACAGCTCAGAGCCTGGAGCCTGCTTCAGATTCTGTGTCTCCCTCTCTCTGCCCCTTCCCCACTCACGCTCTGTCTCTCTCTGTCTCTCAAAAGTGAATAAACATTAAAAAAAATTTTTTTAAATAAAGTTTTGCATAAGAGACTCATAAATATGGAGAACAAACTGAGAGTTACTGCAGGGGTTGATGGGCTAAATGGGTAAGGGGCACTAAGGAATCTACTCCTGAAATCATTGTTGCACTAGATGCTAACTAATTTGGATGTAAATTTTTAAAAATAAAAAATAAAATTAAAGAAAAATAGTAATAAAAATACAGTTTTGGGGCACCTGGGTGACGCAGTCGGTTAAGCGTCCGACTTCAGCCAGGTCACGATCTCGCGGTCCGGGAGTTCGAGCCCCGCATCAGGCTCTGGGCTGATGGCTCAGAGCCTGGAGCCTGTTTCCGATTCTGTGTCTCCCTCTCTCTCTGCCCCTCCCCCGTTCATGCTCTGTCTCTCTCTGTCCCAAAAAAAATAAATAAACGTTGAAAAAAAATTAAAAAAAAAATACAGTTTTGCTCAGAAGCTAAGAATAATGCTATAAATGTGATCTTTGAAGATGTCTCCCCCGACTGTCATATTGTTTCTTTTTCTTAAATTGCCAGAGATTTCTCATAAGTGATATGTAGGTAAATGTCAGGTTGTTTAGATTATTGAGGGCAAGGTGGGAGATGGAAAAATAGTACATGTTGCTTTCTTCTCCATAGGCTAGCTGCAGAGTAAAACAAAGTGAAAGTGACCATTGTCTTGATATGCAAACTGGTATTTGACAATTTTGTGTTTACTAGTGTTGTATAGAATAAAGGGGAAACAGCTTCTCCCATACTGTCCAACCAACTTGACACTTTCCCCACTTTTGCCCCACTGCTCTCCTCACCTCCTCAAACACTTTATCTGAAGTACACCTCAGTTTGTGATTTAAAGCACACCCAGACTTCTCTGCAGATCACATTTCCGTAAACCAAATCACATTTCTTATCAAACGTGCAAATATGGTTTAAAAAGGCAGTTTCCAGGGCGCCTGGGTGGCTCCGTCAGTTAAGCGTCCGACTTCCGCTCAGGACATGATCTCCCAGTCCGTGAGTTCGAGCCCCGCATGGAGCTCTGTGCTGACAGCTGAGAGCCTGGAGCCTGCTTCGGATTCGGTATGTCTCCCTCTCTCTCTGCCCCTTCCCCACTTGTGCTCTCGCTCTCTCTCTCTTTCTCAAAAATAAATAAACATTAAAAAATTAAAAAGAAAAAGAAAAGGAGATTCCTCACTGCTGTGATGAGCCTATTCCCTAACTTATAAACCCAATAAATCAAGATGTTGGTACAGCCGATTCTTCTGGTACAGAACAAAGGTGTCGTTTGCCTCCGGTGTTTGCTGCCACAATGTTCCAGTGCTTGAGAGAATAGAACCATAAGCCGCCGAGAAGCCTCCAGGAGGATCTCTGCCCAATGGAAGAGAAGATGCTAAGGGAAGAGGCTGGATGAGCTTGAGCAGGTGGAATCCTGGGGGTCGGAAGGAGAAGGGGAAGGAGCCCAGCATTAGGACTTTGGGAAGCCCTACAGCTACTCAGAAACGGTCTCCAACACATCAATTTTATCTCAGTAGAAATTTGTGATTCTCTGTGTTTCCTAAATCATGGATGGATGGCATGATGAAGATAAATATTAGACAGAAATAACTTTTTAAAAAAATATAACTTAAAAAAACACCTTTCTCAAGAGGTCATTACAAATTTCAGGTGTCCGCAACTTTTTTCTGCCTCAATTCAATTCAGCCAACGTAAATGCCGTATTTCCCAGGTGACAGATGTAAATCGCATTCATTGTAGCCTCAAATACGTATTACATCGCAGGCCTCCAGTTTGATGGCCAGGAGTGAAGCTGACAGTAAAAGATTGGTTTTATGTCCCTCCTCCTGATGGAAGCCTTACTGTTGTGTGAAGCGATTGGACTCCTTAGCCCATCTGCCTTCAGCTCATGCCAGGACAATAATATAGCAGAGGTGACCCAGCACTGTTGAGTGTTGGACCTCAGCTATGGGGAGTAGAGGGCCTCTGGAGGATTCACGGAGGTTGTGGATAGCCCTCCTGTCCTGCACACCATACTCTACCTTTTAAAGAAATATCCTCTGCAGTCAGTCTCCCGGGTATTGTTTAATTCTTCCAGTTTAAATGGTCCGTGGGTCAGCAATTGACCTTCTCTGCGCAAGACAGGATTGCAAAATCCTCTCCTGAGAGGCAGGCTGGGCAAGGCTCCACATTCCATGGACCTCTCCTGGAGCAGTGGAACACAGGAAGAGGGACAGAAAACACAAGTCCCTACTCCCAGACCGGAAGACAAGACCACCTTGACTTCCACGTATCTTGAGAATCAGAGAGCCCGTGGCAGTTTTCTGTCTGCAGGAGGAGCTACCTAGGTTGTCGATAAAGTAAACACGATTTTCCTAATTACCACTTGTCCATGGCAAAGTAAGAACTTCCAAGTTCCCAGGTCAGAAGAGGTAAAATTACATTTCGATGTGCGACTTATTTATCACCCTTCAACCTTTAAGTCAGAAGCTCAACTTGCTTAAAACGGTTCCAAGGCCAAAACGAGGTAGCAGTTACAGCTCTAGGACATCTTGTTTGTAACCAGAAGAATCGGCAAAGTCAGAAGCTTTCTGCAGTGAGCACTTTTGTTTCTCCTCTTTTGTTTTATTAACCTCTCCACAGCTGGTGCAGTTGAAAGCGCTCTTTCAACACATGCTTAGCAGAAGTTCAAGTGCAGCTGAGAGCGCAGCCAAGAATCTGTCGGCCGGATTCACTGTCAGAATGTCATGTTTCACTTTTAACCTAACTCCTATCTGATACAGCTGACGGAAACAGACAAAGAAAATCTCCAACAGTCAGGGTTCTCCCCGGACCCTCTAAAACTGATTATTCCTGAGGAATCGAGGACAAGTCAAGTCCAACAGAGTCGTAATAGTTTCACATTCATACATGAATTCAGGATTCACCAGGATTTGTTTGCCTGTTCGCTTTTTTTTTTTTTTTAATGTAGTAAATAGTCTACAAAATCACAAAGCTGCTTGATTAGGAAGTAATCATGCACTCTTGTCCGATACTAGTTAGAATTTACAAAATTCAAAATAAAATAGAATAATATACCTGATTGTTCTTTTCCTGCTCTCAACAGAGCACTTTACAGCCCCCATCTTTGTATCTCAGTATCTATTTTTATTTTTTTATTTTTTATTTTTTTAAATTTTTTTTTCAACGTTTATTTATTTTTGGGACAGAGAGAGACAGAGCATGAACGGGGGAGTGGCAGAGAAAGAGGGAGACACAGAATCGGAAACAGGCTCCAGGCTCCGAGCCATCAGCCCAGAGCCCGACGCGGGGCTCGAACTCACAGACCGCGAGATCGTGACCTGGCTGAAGTCGGACGCTTAACCGACTGCTCCACCCAGGCGCCCCTCTATTTTTATTTTTAATCTATGGAGTATTCCTGATGATTGGTTAATATTTAGGTAAATACACTTGTTTATTATTACTGCAACATGATTACATCGGCTGCCACAATGTTTTCTGTAAAATGAGATGAGGACTCAAGTTACTTCTCTTGAAGAATAAATACATTTTTAGTAACATTTCCCAAATTACATGGTTCAGGCAAAAATTTGCCTCTGTTATAAGAGAATCATTTTTTTTCTTTTTCCCTAATGTATTCATATGTTTTAAAACACTTCAGGGACGCCTGGGTGGCTCAGTCGGTCGAGTGACTGACTTCGGCTCAGGTCATGATCTCACGGTTTGTGAGTTCGAGTCCCGTGTCAGGCTCTGTGCCAACAGCTCAGAGCCCGGAGCCTGCTTCGGATTCTGTGTCTCCCTCTCTCTCTGCCCCTCTCCTGCTCGTGCTCTGTCTTTCTCTCTCAAAAATGAATAAACGTTAAAAAAAATTTTTTTAAACACTTCAATTTTAGTGCATTATGGACAGGATCATCTTCCAGATGTCACTACATAACACTTCTTCTGTTGTGATGTTCAGTTCATAGGCATATTAATAAAGACTAAATATCTCCTAAAACTTAAGAAATGGTACTATCAAGAATCATTAGAGGTGCCTGTGTGGCTCAGTCTGTTAAGCATCTGACTCGGGATTTCGGCTCAGTTCATGATCCTCAGTTCGTGAGATAGAGCCCTGTAATGGGCTTGGGATTCTGTCTTTCTCCCTCTCTCTCTGCCCCTCCCCTGCTCGTGTGCTTACATGTGGGCATGCTCGCACTCACTCTCTCAAAATAAATAAATAAACTTAAAAAAAAAAAAAAAAAGGATCATTAGCGCTCTAGCCCGTGATGCCTATCTCGGTTCCTTCATTCGATCAATAGATAAATATTTATTAAGAGCCTATTATGTGCCTGGTGCCGCTCTAGGTGGTCCTGCGGATTCTGCAATGTGCAAGGGAGATAAAATTCCAGTGCTCTGGCTGATTTATGTGGAGAGAATGAGACAGAAAATACACAAACAAACACAACAGGTGGCAAGGAGTTCCATGCAGAGAATTTAAATTGAGTGATGAGGCAGAGAATGCCTGGCAAAGCTCTGTTCGACTGGGTAGCCAGAAAGTTCCCTCTGAAGGAGCATGATGATAGCTCAGTTCTCCCCCATGATTAAGAAAAGGCAGTCATGTGAGGATTTGGAGAGGAACCGCTGGTTGAAGGACCATGAGTGGAGGATCGAAAAAGACCTATAAGGCTAAAATATGTTGCGTTTTATTACAAGAGTATTGAGAAATCCTTTGGAGGATTCCAAAAGGGGAATAACTTGATTTGATTACTGTGTTAAAAACACCGCCATAGGGGAGCCTGGGTGGCGCAGTCGGCTAAGCATCCGACTTCAGCCAGGTCACGATCTCGCGGTCCGTGAGTTCAAGCCCCGCGTCGGGCTCTGGGCTGATGGCTCAGAGCCTGGAGCCTGTTTCCGATTCTGTGTCTCGCTCTCTCTCTGCCCCTCCCCCGTTCATGCTCTGTCTCTCTCTGTCCCCAAAATAAATAAAAACGTTGAAAAAAAAATTTAAAAAAAAAATATTAAAAAAAAAAAAAAAAAAACACCGCCATAAAAATTAGGTGGTTAGTGGCAACTAAGAAACCCTGGGAGCAAGGATGTTAGCTTAGACCAAGTGATAGCTGACATTTGTTGTTACACACAGATAAAGTCTTAATATAACGTTCCGTTGCTAAAATACTGAAATACTGCCCTTCTGATGGATAAGTAGCCCTCGGCCTGAATCCCCTGAATGCTGCCCACCTTCCTATCCTCACTATACTATATGGCCCCTCAGGACCTCTGAATGTCTTCATGATTCAGTAACTAATGGGTTAAGATGTGGCATAGCAGAGAACTTATAGGACTTCAGTATTCCTACTGATTGTCCAAGTTCCTGTCATATGTATTTTTAAATATTTTTAAAATGTTTATTATTTTGAGAGAGACCTCCCGCATGAGCACAAGTAGGGGAGCAGCAGAAAGAGAGACAGGGAGAGAAAAAAATCCCAATCAGGCTCTGGGCTGTCAGCACAGAGCCCAACACAGGGCTTGATCCCACGAACCCATGAGATCATGACCTGAGCCAAAATCAAGAGTCGAACACTTAACCAACTGAGCTACCCAGGTACCCTATAACATTTTGAGTATCATTGCATGTGTAGGGAAAAATATTAATTTTACAAATATTTATTGAGAACCTATGACATAGTAAATACTATTCTAGGTCCTGGGAATGCTAACCCTAAAAATAGACAAAAATATCTGTATTGTAAAAAAGTTGGCAAGGGGCGCCTGGGTGGCTCAGTCGGTTGAGTGTCCTACTTTGGCTCAGGTCATGATCTCACAGCTCATGAGTTTGAGCCCCACATCGGGCTCTGTGCCGACAGCTCAGGGCCTGGAGCCTGCTTCCGATTCTGTGCCTCCCTCTCCCTCTGCCCCAACCTGCTCGCATTCTGTCTCTGTCTCTTTCAAAAATAAATAAACATTAAAAAAAAATAAGTTGACAAATTGGGATTATAATTTAGAAATAAAGTCATCAGGACTTGCCAATGGATTTGATGTGGGGAGATGGGAAATAAAGAGATCAAGAAACGTCCTAAGTGGGGCGCCTGGGTGGCGCAGTCGGTTAAGCGTCCGACTTCAGCCGGGTCACGATCTCGCGGTCCATGAGTTCGAGCCCCGCGTCAGGCTCTGGGCTGATGGCTCAGAGCCTGGAGACTGTTTCCGATTCTGTGTCTCCCTCTCTCTCTGCCCCTCCCCCGTTCATGCTCTGTCTCTCTCTGTCCCAAAAATAAATAAACGTTGAAAAAAAAAAAAAAAAAGAAAGAAACGTCCTAAGTTTGTTACTCAAGCAACTGGTAAATTAGAGCGCTGCTTATTCGATGGGGAGAATTGAGAAGGGATAGGTTTGAGAAGAGAAACACTTTCTCATGCTTCAGAGCAAAACTAAATTCACAAAAACATATATGGAGAGGCCAATGAGAAACTTATAAAAAAGAATACAGAGTCACGTTATTCTAACCAATTCTTCCTCTATAAACCTGGAACATTAGTACCTACTATACATTCTTAAGAGGGTTGTGGGAATGACCCAATGTGTAGTGAAATATATGAAGTATTTTGCTTCCTCTAGAGAACTGTGGGTCACTATCACTACAGTATCATGAAGAGCTCCATGCGGATTCCTAGGAACCACCATTCGTGGGTTTTCTAGGTTCTCCCCACATGGGAATGTAGGAGGCAGGAGCTGCTAAGCATGGGCACAGAATAGCTGGAATGCTGGTAGGTAAGACCAGCAACTGAAAGTTCCTAAAAGTTGGGATACCTGGGTGGCTCAGTCCATGAAGCATCTGACTGACTCTCGGCATCAGCTAAGGTCATGATCTCATGGCTTGTGAGTTCGAGCCCCAAGTCGGGCTCTGCGCTGTCAGCATGGAGCCTGCTTGGGATTCTCTCTCTGCCCCTCCCCTGCTCATGCTGTCTCTCTCTCACCTCTCTCTTTCTCTCTCTCTCTCTCTCTCCAAAATAAATAAATAAACTTTTAAAAAGTTACTGCAAAAGACTACGCCCTGTATATATCAATTCTTACCACTTCAGGGATGGCTTCTCAATGAATCATTTTCTCAGCCTTAACGAGGAACTGTACCGTACCAGTTTTGATACCAACAGCATCAGTTGCAATTAAGCTTGTTTATCTGATATAATTTTAAGAAGCAAGATGAGGAGGAGAGAAAAATCAATAAAAGGTGCAATTCACGTGTCGCGTTCACGCTTTTTACATTTCAAGTCTTTGCCTCTGTAAGATACGAATCATATATGCACTACTTACCTTCCAGAGTTGTGGAAAGAATCAAGTCAAATAGGGCCCGGGCTCGCGCTCTTCAAATGTGTGTTGTTGTGATACCAACAGGACATAGAGTATATGGTGGGAAAACTATTTGTGGGCTACAAAGAGTTGCTTATTTGTTTTAAATCTTCTTACTTCACCCCATGGAAACCACAGCATCTTGTATTGATTCCAAAGCATTTACCATCCCTCACCGGATTAAATGAATTATTATTGAAGACAGCAGATGACGAGAATATCATGTGTCTAATTTACTGTACCTAGAGGCTTAAGTTCAAAGCTTTGGCACAACTCCTAAGGTACTTTGCACCCTCCACATAATTCCAAACAACCCTTAAAAATCTCAGTAGTTCAAATTCTCTGCCAATATTTCTCAGCCACTTCTTTTCCTTTCTCCTAAAGAATGAATAATTTAACTTTCTGAAGCTTAATAAAAATTAAACAACACGGGATAGTGGTTAAAAACACAAGAATGGATGTCAGGCTACCTGGGTTTCAAACCAACTTGTGTGACTTATCTTGGACAAGTCATTGAAGCACTTTTTGGCCATGCAAGATGGGGAAATTGATAAAGCCCATCTCTAGGGTTGTCATGATGAATGAATAAGTTGTTACGTGTAAAATGTTTAGGACAGTGCTTGGCACATACGATGAGTTCAGTGAATGTTATATGTTATTATGTCCTTAGAATATGACATGGCATCTATATAGCAAAAAGTAAAAAAAGAAATAGGGGTGGATATATTCATGTTACGTACCTTGATACTAGTGAGTAGAAAGTAATGTAAAGGATCTTCGTCACTGAATCAATCGATATCTAGAGCTTGACTGGAATGCTGACATAGAAAAGTGTTGGTTACACAAACATTTATGAAATGCATACCATGTGGCAGGGACTGCGATCTTGGATAGAGTATATATGAAAACGTACGTAAACCCCATCCTCAAGTAATTCACACTGCAGTGAAAACCAATTTGAAGTGAGTGAGGATATTACTCGTTCATGCCCACCTAGTCGCAAATTTCTGTCTATAGCAGTGTGAAAGGTGTTAGAACGGAGAAGCACAGAGCACAGAACTGTGGAATTGTAAGAACTTTTCATAACAGGGGTGGTCCATTTACAGGGCCCTGAAAAGAGGAGAGGCTTGAAACTGACCTGTGATAGAAGAAAAATGGATCAGAAAGCACTTCTACGAAGATATGAGAGTTAGAGATCTGAGTCTTAAAGGATAAGAAGAAGTTTACTAGGTAAACAAAATTGGGGAAGAAGGGGTAGGTATTTTAAGGTGCATAAAAATTGATATATACATGAAGCATGAGATAGCATGGCCTAATCTGGCAATTTGTGTAACTAAATATGGCCAGAATGAAGAGTATGTCTGAGGGCATTGAAGGAGTTCAGAATGGACAGTTTGCCGAGAGTCATAGCATATAGGGCGGAGTATATCAGGCTTAGAAGTGTGATCTTGGTGCTGAAGGTAATGGGGTGGCTTTGAAAGGTTTGAGCAAGGGAACATTGCTATCAGATGTGTGCTTTCAAAATATCTAATAGACAACATCCCCAGCCTACTCCCAGCATTCCTTCTTCCTTTTCCTGTGCTCTATTTTCCTCAATGACACTTATCACCACCTGGCATACTATTTGATTTGTTGGTTGTCAGTCTCCCCCTGCCAGAGTGTAAGCTCCATAAGAACAGATAGATAAGCACCTGTCTTGCATTAAACATTCATTACATAGATGGCATATGGAGCACACTTCATACAACTTCTCACCTTCAAACTCACCCATGTATTTAATTGCCCTTTCTACCAGGGGCAATTTATTCTGGCGGGATAGCCACCATTCTGTAAACATGAGGATTAAAATGTTAATCAAGATTCTTTTGATACCTCCTTTCAACTGGCATTAAGGAAAAACACTTTATCACCAATGATCCATCCTGACTTCCTTCTCAAGAAGAGGGGCTACACGTCTAGCATGATCCAAAATAGATCTCAGAGGCCACCTGCTTTTATAAATACGTAGAAATAGCACAATAGAATAGCCTTATTTGACATTGTATCTCCCCTCCAAAAAGAGTAATACTTATGAAAGCCTATCATTTCTATGAATTTTTTTTTTTTACTTTAATACATTTTGGAGGAAATCTAAACAATGATTACTGAATCAGTACACTTCACAACAAGAGTATTTTAACAGGGGTTCCTGGCTGGCACAGAAAGTAGAGCATGTGACTCTTGATCTCAGGTCATGAGTTTGAGCTGCAGAGTGAGTGTAATTTACTTTAAATAAATGAATAAATAAATAAATAAAAATTAAAAAAAAAACAACAACACAAATTGAATCCATTCCTAACACCTTTGTTTGGAAGTAGGTTTAAAAAAAAAAGAGTATTTTAATGGTCTATAACTTTAACTCCTTAAAGTTATATCAAATTTCTTAAAATAGATAAATGTTTGCAAATTTAAATAGTGAAGAATTATATTTAATGGAGTTTTAACCTGGACAATTCAGGGACCTAACGAAGACGCACGACATTTTTCAGAATTAGGCCTGCTCTCCTTTGTTTCATGATGCTTCCTTACCAGTTGGGAAACAATTCAGTTGGGTTTCATTGTACAGTATGCATCACGGGTCCCAGCTGCATTGGGAACTTTATTTACTTCCTGCCTTTGATCACCAGTCGTATCCCCTGACTCATTTTGAGTAGGAAAGTTCCATGCTTGATTCTGTCAACCCACATCCTGCTGTTCTAAAAGCACAGGATGCAATTTTCCCTTGCCATCTCCAGAGTATTTTATGTTGTTCATGTCTCGCTCTTTGATGACTTCCAAGACCCCCTCTTTGGTTGTATCCTTTGAAAGAAGGCAGCTGGGCTCTCCCTGGCCTGCCCCATTGACTGACCCTAGTGTCTACTCTGCCTGTACCTACTGGGTTTCATTTTACCAAGTCTAAATTTGGTAAACCACAGTGAGCTGCTCTCCATCGTCAGTTCAAAGCGGTCCCCTACCAATTATTGCTATCATTTGCTTGATATTTAGGGAAGTAGCTGGGCTTTCTGTTCCTTGGGAAATAGTTTAGCTGGAATGTGATCTTCAGAGTTCAAAATTCAATCTGTTGCTTTCTGGGCTCAGAAATAATTACTATTTCTGCCCAGAAGAAAATTCTTCTTAAATAATGGAATAACTGTTCTTTAACAACAACAACAACAACAACAACAACAACAACAACAAATTGAGGAAAAGTTGCCATTTTAAAAATTCAAACATTTAAATATTATTACTGAAAGACTTTAAAACATATTATGTGTCTTAAATGTTGAATGAGATAACCAGGAGTTTAAATTCAATCCTGACAATTAAAAATAATATAAGGGAAGGAAAAGCAAAAAAAAAAAAAAACAAAAAAAAAAAAAAAAAAAGAAAGGATTAAGGGCAAATGTAGAACTCTAATAAGTGAAAAGTGCTTTGCATTTTTAAATGCTATTAAATGACTGTGCTGATATTGTCTTTTGAAATGTCAGGAACTGTGAAAAGACTGTGATGTTTATTTGTAAGTTAACAAGTTAGCTGGCCGCAGTCATATATGCTGAACACATGAGATTCCTGGTTCAGAGGCAAAAGACTTTACTACTCACAGCACAGCAGGCAACATGAGCTTCAGGTCTGTGTTGGTTCCCCTTATGCCCCAAGTCCCTTGGGAGTGATGCAAGTAGGTCTAGATGGGTGCTGCATCCTAATGGGTATGTATCACAGCTGAGGAATTCTGAGCTTTGGGAAATCCCAATCTTATAAGGAGTTGCTAAATATATCTGCCCACTCTCTTCTAGAGAGAGCTATTATATTTATCATTCTAAACAGAAAGCAAATCCACCCTCAATTCCAGAAAGATCTCTTTCTTTCCAGTGCTATGCCATGTGCACAGAAAATAACCTTGAAAACATAGTGTGGAATGAAAGCTGTCACAAGACCTGTAGAAACACCATGGAGAATTGACCTAAACAATATCCATCCCTTCATGTAGTCTTTGGAAATATAAAAATTTGGAGGTATCTGGGAAGCTCAGTTGGTTAAGCGCCCAACTCCTGATCTCAGATCAGGTCTTGATATCAGGGTTGTGAGCTCAGGCTCATATTGGGCATGAAGCCTGCTTGAAAAATAAAATAAATAAAAAAATAAAAATTCTGTTGGAAGTTTATAAGAACTACCACTCAACTTTATAAAACATCATTGCAGAGTTCAGCAACAAACATAACCACCTTTAATTCAGCAAGTATTTTGATTCTCAAAACTAGCAAACCAACAAAAAGTTTAACATATTAAGCACTGTTTTGCATGTGGCACAGTGTGAACTAGTCCCATAAGAATGTTCAAGTAGTGTATACGATCTTACATTACAGTAAAACTTTCAATGGATGGCTACAGAGTAAATATATAATAATGACAATAGTGAAGACTTTTAAAATTATGTAAATTTCTAAGGGTTCATGTTTTCTATCTTTATAGAGGAAATTGAAGGGAAAAAAGCTACTACATTAAAAATATAAAATGAAACATATAATGACTTTTCCCTTCCTCACCTTTCCTTTTCTTATAACTCAAGCAATATCTACTCCCTTCTCTACTCTCAGCTATTCTCCTATTTCACTGAAAAAAATAGTTGTCAATTAGAAAACAATCATGTACCCCAATGTTTATAGCAGCACTTTCAACAATAGTCAAATTATGGAAAGAGCCTAAATGCCCATCAACGGATGAATGGATAAAGAAGATGTGGTTTATATATACAACGGAATACTACCTGGCAATGAGAAAGAATGACCTCATGCCATTTGCAGCAACGTGGATAGAACTGGAAGGTATTATGCTAAGTGAAATAAGTCAGTTAGAGAAAGACAGATATCACATGTTTTCACTCATGTGTGGATTTTGAGAAACTTAACAGAAGACCGTGGGGGGAAGGAAGGGGAAAAATAGTTACAAACAGAGAGGGAGGGAGGCAAACCATAAGAGACTCTTAAATACAGAGAGCAAACTGAGGGGGGGTGGGGGGATGGGGGAGAGGGAAAATGGGTGATGGGCCTTGAGGAGAGCACCTGTTGGGATGAGCACTGGGTGTTGTATGTAAACGATGAACCATGGGAATCTACCTCAAAAACCAAGAGCACACTTTACACACTGTATGTTAGCCAATTTGACCATAAATTATATTAAAAAAAAAAAAAGACAATCATCTCATTTCCAATCACCAAATCTACCAACCTACTTAACCATGTCCATACTCTGTTGCCTTCTGTTAAGCTGAGTTAACTCTTAAAAAAAAAAAAAAAAAAAAAGCTGAGTTAACTCTTCCCCTTCTCTTCTAAGTCTATTTTTTACCCTAGATTTCATCCTCTTCCAACTTCTTCAGAGAATTTTTTCTTGCAGTTACCCCCTCTCTATCCTACGTCATCAGTATTCTCCTTGTTACTGGCTCATTCTTATCAGTATATGAACATGCTTCAAAAAACTTTTAAAAGGGCTGCTTGGCTGGCTCACTCAGGGCATGTGGCTCTTGATCTCAAGGTTGTGAGTTCGAGACCCACATTAGGCAAAGAGATCACTTAAAATAAAAAATTTAAAATTTAAAAATTTAAAAATTAAAAAAAAAAAAAAAAGCTCTTGGGACGCCTGGCTGGCTCAGTTGCTAGAACATGTAACTCTTGATCTCAGGGTTGTTCAATCCCCCCACTGGGTGTGGCAATTACTTAAAAATAAAATCTTAAAAATAGAAAACAACACTTAGGGAAAACCTCCCCTGACCTCATGTCTGCCTTTATTCCCCTATTCCCCACTTCCTCAGAAGAGGTCTCTAAATAGTCCTTGTCTCCACTTCCTCACCTCCCCGTCTCCTCAACCAAACCTCCTTCCGTCCTGCCATCCCACTGAGACTGTTGTTGTCTAGGTCAACATTTGTAGGTACCAAAACAGATGAAATTTCAGCTCTAGTGTAATATAGACCAAATTCTACTCAAAAACACAACGATCAGCTACCTAATTTATAAATTGCACATAATATCTGTCTTCGCTACCTCACAGAGTTGTTGCAAATCCAATGACGTAACGCAAAGGAAGATTTCTGTAAGCCACAACGCATCACACGCCTGTAAGCACTGTGATTTTCTAGGCTACCATCAGGGGCATGGAGTTTTGAAGTTCTTACGTAGCCCTAGTGTAACACACGAACTAGAATATGGTAGATTGTCCACAGACATCTGTGGAACAAACCAAGAAACAAATAAATGAAGAGTGGAAATGTTTGGTTTGGTGGAGACTGTGGCTGGAAGTAAGTGGGAGCACTTAACCAGAGTGGGGCCAAAGAAGAGAGCAGTGTTTAGAAAGTACCGCAGAAAAATCATTCCTTCCCGAGCAACGTGCAGCAACCCCTCCCCCAAATAATCAAAACCCTTGAATAACTCTTAAGCCTTCCTTGTGCTTAAGAACTTATCTGAGCTTTCGAAGGATCCTTCTTAAGTTCCTATTTAACTGAGGAGCTCTCGCATACCGCCACATAGCAAATAAAGATAACAAACATACACATACGAGACCTGTCTTTTCTGGTCAGCCAAGACCCAGATATCCAGGCTCATTAACACCGTCAACTGAAAGGTAAAATGTGTCAAACTCAGTAAAAAAAAACATTCTCTGTCATCTTGTGGACCACTGCTTCCAGATACTTTTAAAATAAGCTAATGAAGATGTTGAGACCCTGAGTTAGGCAAACAATAGCTTACATGGCAAAGTCACATTTAAATTATGCCATGGTCTCCTTTCTATAAAATGCTGAAATTTTGGTGACCTCCATTATAATGTTCTCCCAGACTTCGAAAGCTTTTCCCATATAGTCTAAAGAGGGACTTGGAGGCCTGACTGGTCAGGATTCGAGAAAAAAATAAATGGGCTGTTTTCGAATATTTCCTTCGGGGTTGGTGGACATCAGTCTACCACGTGATAGTTTATAGGGGAGAGCAAGAAAGCTTGACTCAAGCACAGTGTTGCCACCAGAGTAAACAGTGCTGCAAACCAAGGAAATTTAAAGCACATGCCTTATCGTCAGGCTTAACTTGTCTTACAGATCCAAACAGCCATCCCGCTTCTAAAAACCCATTTCTGCTTCGATAACTAATATTTAGTCATAAAGATAAAATAAGCATATTTGTGCACATACATATGTAGTGATTATAATTTTTGCCGCAGAACTTAACTTTTCTTTTTCTTTTTTAAAAATTTTTTTACTGTTTGTTCATTTCTTTAGAGAGAGAGACAGAGCGCAAGTGGGGGTGGGGCAGAGAGAGAGGGAGACACAGAATCCGAAGCAGGCTCCAGGCTCTGAGCTATCAGCACAGAGCCCGATGCAGGACTCAAGCTCACAAACCATGAGATCATGACCTGAGGCGAAGTCGGACACCTAACCCGACTGAGCCACCCAGATGCCCCAGAACGTAACTTTTCAATTATTGTATGGGAAATGGTTAGAGGAGGTAATAATAATGACAGAGACATTTTAACGTAGTGGCGTCACTAAAGAGCTAAGACACATCCTACTTCTTTCTAGAAGTATCCTTCTAGATACTAGGTATAGGTATAGGATCTACGTATCCTGTACCCTGCCCTCCTAAATGATACTATACAAATCTTTGACTGAACACAGACTTGGAGCATCCAGAAGACTTGGATTCAAATCTTAAATCAGCCACTTTCTAAGTGGCATGTTTCCTCACAGGAATGTTTTGAAGAGGGTATCTGACATGGTTGGAGACTTCTTCTATGCAGTTACTGGCTCTGACCTTGTCCTGTTAGGGCACCATCAAATTAAATGACCGTTGCTGGTGTAACTGCCTTGGCCATTAGGCTACAAGCTCAGTGTAGGCCGGAAGCCTGTCTGTCTTGTGCAACACTCTATCCTCAACATCTACACAATACCTGGTTCTTCCTGACACTTCTTTGTTGAATGAATTCACGGATGAATGAGTGGTGTCTACGTGCTTCTCTGCCTTTTCATTCCTTTCAAAACCCACTTGACGCTATCTTTATGTGAACTTTTCCATGATGACATTTCTACTGTATTTTATTGTTCCAAGTTACTAAGGGCATATTACAGAATTATGGATTTGGAACCTTAATCCTATCCATGTTAATCTTCGAATTTGAGTAGGAAAATCAGGTTTCCTAAACCTATTTCCTGTTTACTCTGAAAATAAGAGCAGAGCACTGAAAATAATAGGCAAAAAATAATGGCACCAGCAAAGGAAACTGAAAAATACTATTTTGCTCCAGGACATTTTCAAAATTTTTCTTTTTGAATTTCATGTGGACTCCATCTTTGACCAGGGTGTGAATGAGTAACACCTGGATCCACTCTGGAGGGACTCTTTGAGTGCTATAATTATGGTGAGCAACTTTGCAATCTCCACTAAAAGTTCTCCTAATGTTCACCTTCTCTGCCCAGTTTTTCACTTCCTTGACTTACCCTAAGAAAATAATCAGAGATATACAATGTGTAAGAAAATACAGTAAACATGTAATAAAATAGAGCGTTGACTTAGCACAATAGGATACGAGGCAGTTATTAGACTTCATGTAAGAGAGGGATAATTATACTTGAAAATTACCCAAGAGAGAAAAGTGAATCACAAAGAAACATAGGTGAGAGTTACTCATATGTATATTTTATCTCTGACATATACACACATGTATATTAAAGGACTAGAATGAAATGCACTGTAAGTTAGATTGTAGGAGGTGATGCTGTAGTAACAAATAATCCTAAAATTTAGTCACAAAACAATCAACATTAAATTTTTGCTCTTGTTTAATGTCATCCGGGAGTCTCTCCATGCATCCTCTTTGTTCTACTATTTAGTCTGAAGATATAGTCCTTTGGTTTTTTGTCCTTCTCCATGTCAGAGAAAGAAGAGCCAAGGAGAAACCATGTGACGACTTGTAAAGGCGGTACTCAGGAGTAACACGTCATTTCCATTCATATCTCATTGGCCAAAGCAAGTTGGACAAAAGTGTCTTCACTGGGGCAAGAGGAGTAATCCTCTTATAAGGAGGATGCCACACATCACATGGAGAAACAGCGAATATTAGAAAAATATAATACAATTTCCATAATAATCTTTGTATAATTCTAAGGCTAATTTTTCTTTTCTTCTTCATACTGCTATATACGTTGCCTTTTTTCTGTAACGAACACAGATATTACTTTTAAAAGCAGGAAAAAAAAACACATCAAACACAAAATGAGACCTCTTGTATCATACCACATGGTTCACCTCCTACTTTACTTCCTCCTGATCAAACTCGATACTGGCATCTGTGGTCAAGTGCGTTCTAATGTATCATTGGCTATGAGTGCTGTTGATCCGGTTGGTCTGTCATTCTTTCTCACTGAGACATGTGTAGGCTTCTTTTCAATACCTTATAGCCCTATAAAATAGATCTATAAATAATATCAATTCCATGACTGAAGAGTGGATATTAGTGTAGTAGATAGCCCAGTGGTCCTCAGCTAAGGACGATTCTACCCCCCAGAGGTTATCTGGCAACATCTGGAGGCATTTTTGGTCAACACAATTTGGTAGAGGAAGAGTATGCTTCTGACATCTAGTGGGTAGAGGCCAGGAATGCTAAGGAAATCTCCCTCCCCCATAAAATTATTATCTGGCTCAAAAGGTTAATAAATACCGAGACTGAGAAACCATGTGACCTGCCATGATAGCATAATTCATACTTAAAAGGAGAACTAGGAATGCGCAAGTGATTTGGCACCCAAGTCTTACAAGCTCAGCCTTCAGACATGGATGGTATAATCGCATCAATGTAACCTGTGACGTAGACAGTACTGTTAACCAGCTTTATAGACCAATCAAGGTATACATTCGTGCATCTTACCATCAGGACTTATGTTCTAAGTTAATATTTAAAATAACTGAGAAATAACATCTGAATGATGATGGTGAGACTCAGTCCCGAGAGCAACTGCTCTGGGCTTTTGCACAGAAAATCGTTGCCGACCTGAGGAGGAGTATTTGGAAAACAGCAAGGAATGTTGTGACGGTTTGTCAGTCATGAGTAACTTCAAATGCTGCAACCATAACCATCATTGGTATACACGTCTGTCACTTTGCCTTCATCTGTCGTGTATTTGGGAGATGAAGGAGAACAGAAGTGACGTCACCATGTATTGTTCAAGAAGCACCTTGTAACATTTGTCTTAAACATGCTCTCATCAAGGTTATCAACGGACCACAATTTTATCCTAAAATTCAAACCAGTGTTACAGGAATGTCTCCGTTTAAGAGATCATTTTATAAAAGGTTCCACTTACAAGAATTAGTTTTAAATATTTAAAATATAACCTGTGCTATCTTTACTTCTTGCCATATGTTTCCCTATTCCTTACCCTAGAAATTCCATCCCACCAAAGTCCAAGTCCTCTTTTGCCACCTGCCTTGTGCCAAAGTTCCACATTCTCACAAAACAGTCCCTCCTTCACCCCTAGTATGTGGATTAGCATTGCCACCCGTGGAACACTCCCCAGCACATCACTGTACTCAAGCTGGTCTCTTAATGAAATTGTGGACTTCTAAAAAAGAGACTGCTGAGGGGCGCCTGGATGGCTCAGGCGGTTAAGCCTCCAACTTCAGCTCAGGCCATGAACTCGTGGTTCGTGAGTTCAAGCCCCGTGTCAAGCTCTGTGCTGACAGCTCAGAGCCCGGAGTCTGCTTTGGATTCTGTGTCTCCCTCTCTCTCTGTTTTTTCCCCCGCTTGCACTCTGTCTCTCTCTCTCAAAAATAAATAAAGATTTTAAAAAATTAAAAAGAAAAAAGAGACTGCTGATGGGATGCCTAGCTGGGTGGCTCAGTCAGTTGAGCCTCCGACTCTTGATTCGGGCTCAGATCATGATCTTGTGGTTGTGAGATCAAGCCCCACATCAGGCCTTGTGCTGAGTGCGGAGCCTGCTTGGGATCCTTTCTCTCCCTTCTCTCTGCCTCTCCCCCTGCTTGCTCTCTCTCTCTCTCTCTTTCAAAGTAAATAAATAAACATTTAAAATAAAAAGCTGAAAAGGATAAAAATAAAAAAGAGACGAATTATAATCTCTTTGCAAACCAGAGATTTACATAATGTCCAGTTCATGGCAGGTGTCATTAAATGACTACAAGTTAATGAATTGCTTAAATGGCCAGGTTTAATTACAGAGGAGGAAGAATGAATTAGAGCTGCTTTTTATATTAAGAGGTGAACGAGTAGCTTTTCAAAAGAGCACATATGCTGACTCACGGTAACAAATATCTGGTGGTGAGATTCCACAAGGGAGACTATAGAATAGGAAACGTATTTTGAGGCAAAAGAGGCTTTCTAGGTTCCTCAAATCATCACTCAAGGGCAATGGCCTGTGCCAACATGATCAGGTCCTGCCCTGCTCTAAAGAAATAAAGCTACATCTAGGACATTGCCCTTCACTATATGAGTTCTTCAAACTAAAAATTATTTTTCTTAAAATCACGGTTGAAATTCTAACACATGTTGCAATGATATGGCTAAAAAAAACATTTGACCACATGTTCAAAATACCAGCTTGACCTAAAAAAATATTTTTGGATATATTTTTTTAGTGTTTATTTATTTTTGAGAGAGAGACAGAGTGTGAGTGGGGGAGGAACAGAGAGAGAAGGAGACACAGAATCTGAAGCAGGCTCCAGGCTCTGAGCTGTCAGCACAGAGCCTGATGCGGGGCTCGAACCCACCAACCACGAGATCATGACCTGAGCTGAAGTCGGATGCTTACCGACTGAGCCACCAAGGCATTCCTTTTTTGATATTTTTAAACTTATACCTGTAGCTATAGAATCCAAATATCTAACACTGGTGAAAATTCTTCTAAATTCTATAGTCTATTGAGTTATATTTTTAAATACTATGATATACTCATTGTTTTATTATTGTCAGGTTCAACTTTGATTTAACTCTTGAAAAACACACACTCTGAAAAAGTAAATTAATAAAATAAAATAAAATAAAATAAAATAAAATAAAATAAAAACACATGCTCTTGCAATAATTCTTGTCTTTTTCTCCTTGGTTATCTTTAGACATTAATGGTTATACTTTATATTTAGAATTCTTGGTGATATCGGATTTAGTATTTTATTATATACTTTGTTCTGTGATCACTAACACTTTCTTTTTTTTTTTTTTAAATTTTTTTTTCAACGTTTTTATTTATTTTTGGGACAGAGAGAGACAGAGCATGAACGGGGGAGGGGCAGAGAGAGAGGGAGACACAGGATCGGAAACAGGCTCTGAGCCATCAGCCCAGAGCCTGACGCGGGGCTCGAACTCACGGACCGCGAGATCGTAACCTGGCTGAAGTCGGACGCTCAACCGACTGCGCCACCCAGGCGCCCCTCACTAACACTTTCTTATAGATGTCATATCTCCCGCTAAAGTTCCTTGAGAAAAGAATTGGGTTGCAGGCAGGCATTCTGAACTTACAAATAGGTTGTATTTCCAAAGCCACACATGTTTTCAATATGTATTTATTGATCACCTACCCTTGCCAGAATCTGGTAATTGTTGGGAATAAATACACCCTACTCAATTGGAAGTTGATTTCTTTTTTAACTTAGAATGCACTTTTCCATTGAGGCAGTGCTTCGAAACGAGGTTACGTTCCCAGGTGACACCCCCAAATCAATTGTGTATACCCCATGTTTCTATGGCATCATCCTTTGTTCTTAGTTCTGTATCCTAATTGGGAAGGTACTAAACTCCCGGTACTAACTTATTCTAACAAGACTAAATTTAAATTGTGGCACGTGACAACGCTTTCCCAGAAATGGCAACAAATAGTATTTCAATACTGCAATGAACAGACAGGAACTGAGGGGCGCCTGGGTGGCTCAGTGGGTTAAGCATCCGACTTCGGCTCAGGTCATGATCTCACAGTTTGTGAGTTCAAGCTCCGCATCAGGCTGTGTCTCCCTCTCTCTGCCCCTCTCCCACTCATGCTCTGTTTCTCTCTCTCTCTCAAACAGAAATACTTAAAAAAAAAAAAAAAAAAGCAGGAACTGAGTCTATGCCCAGCTCCTGGGGTGGATCGTGATTACTTTAAATCAATTATCAATTGATTTATCAATCAATTATCTCCCGAGGTCTCCCATGGGTTGAAAGGTGTAACCAGACTGAAGGGACAGATCTCTCACCGTGTTTGAAGGAATCAATTTCTTTCTCTCTCTCCCGTTGGGAGCAATCCAGGAAGGGAGAATCCTGACTATTGCTGGCTGTTTGTTCTCTCACAGACAGAAGAAATACCTGGGATGGTCCCAGACCTACCGTGAGGAAAGCAAAAAACTCTGGTCCGTGATGCTGCGTCCCAGTTACTAAACTAATCACACCTGAAGCCTTACTTCTGGGATTTCTAGGATGTAGTATAACAACGTTCCTTTGGGTTAAACCAGTTTATGTCAGGTTTTTATTACTACAGCTAAAACTATTCTAAACAACCCAATATCCAATATTTCAGAATAGAGAACACCATAATCCTCTGTTCCTTCTATCCTAATCCTAGCAATAAGAGTCTGTCTGAAATTTCCTAGACCTAGTTTTATTGAGATATATCAGGCAGAAATCCCTTGCTTATATCGGAACCATTTTTGGTTACCATTAGAGTCCTTGGTGCCTCACTTTTTCCCTGGGCCAGAAAAAAAATTCTTCTTCGGATACCAAAGGAAGAAAATGGCACGAAGCCCAAAGACAAGCTATTTTTCTTTTTCCACTGCAAATGAGGTTCAAATCTCAGCCAGTTTCTTTTCAACAGTTCACCACCACATCTAAAAATCTAAGCGTGTGCTACATTAGTAGCTGCCCTGAATTCCAAATTACTCTGAACACCCGTTCCTAATCATAGAGATCTTGATTGGAACTAAATTTGGTCTCTGTGTAGAAATCACTCATGTTCCAAGAGCAGTTTCTCCTCTGGTCAAATTAGCTGTGTAAATATTACAAATAAAAATATATGTAGGGGCAAGTGGATTACAAAAAGGCATTTCCTTATAAATGATCCATATGACCCCAAATTAGAATGTGTCTTGAAAATAGGGAAAGCCTGGGAAAGATTAGTAGCCCAAAATAACTGGTGCCCATAAACTGCCCCAGACTCATGCACCAAATTCTCACCAGCGTAGAGCTTTAAAAAAAAAAAAAAAAAGTGGGAAGAAACATTGGAAAAAGGGAGAGAGGGGCATTTTAGGTACAATAGTTTCAAATACTAAAACACAAGCTGGATTTTGAAAAACAAGAGGGAAATAGAATAGAAAGAATACACAGATTGAGGCTTTCTTTGGCTTTTTCCAAGTTTCTGCTTTTAACGTGTTTCCCTCCTATTGGAAATGATTTATTCATTCTTTCAGATTTTTTAAAACAAATTGTGTATTTATGTTTGTTTGGTACTTAGAAAGGAAATAAGAAAAAACACGCCCGACATATCTTATTATTACATAAGGCCTAGGGAGATTCTTTAGTGCGGTGATCTTCCCTTGTAAAGATAATCAGCTACATCATAAAAGACTTAAAGGCATAAAAATACACATTTGTAACACCATGACATTCTGCTGTTTTCCTTGGGAAAACCCTACTCATCCGACGCGTGAGTCGGGACCATGGAGCCTTCTATCTCAATACCGGGGAACGGTCAGCAATGGAATATAGTTGCTCATTTTCCCTTGTCTCCTTCTATTACAGCATTCACTTGGAGTTTGTTCATTTGATCTTAGTCTAAGGAGACAAAGTAAATAAATCTTGCTAAGTGTTCAGTCTGTTTCAAAAGCAACTAACACTCTGCTTACCCAGTGCTGGACTCTTCTGGCAATGATGATTACACTTTTATAACATTCAGTGAATCCTAGGAGCCGAAGAAAGAATTAGATATATTTTGTCAGAGAAAGTTTCTTGTTGGAAAAGTACCAAACATCTGCCTCGTGCCATTTAAGTATTTTCAGAGTAAAACTATTACCATGAACAGTGTTTGTTATGGATGACAAGTAGTGAGCTGACTGAGGTTCAGGATGGACCCTTCTATTAAAAATTAACATGTAGATATAAATCATACTTCAACACTTACCCAAAAGAGTCTTTTAAAGCCACAACTATTCCCGAGTTTAACCGTTATGCAAATCAAGGCTTTGGTCTTTAAATCATCACATAATAAATTATGCAAGTTCAAATTTATGTATTAATTATTGAAATATCCACCCTACGAAACTAAATACTACTAAAAAAATTACCTTTTTATGAAACTGCTTGGAAAAGAAGGGCTGTGTGTGTGTGTGTGTGTGTGCGTGTGTTTGCTTTTCAAAAATCTAAAGTATCTGTTAGATAAATGTGAAGAAAATAGGATGTTCCTTCATGTCTGTATCACATAATGTTTTCATGTTTTCTTTTATCCAAGTATTTTATGATATCATGTCTAAATTTCCCTGCCTTCATGTCAAATGTTCTCCCCCTCCCCCACTAATCCGAAGGATTTCCCACTAATCCCAAACATTCCCCTTCACTCCAGACCAGTCTTTTAATGTATCCTTCCAGATGCCATGCTCAGTTCTGCTCTTATTATTATTATGACTTTTTCCTGCTTTAGAAAAGCTGAAAGCCTCAGCATCACCACCCCCGACTTCTTTTTTAGTGTTCCCGATCCTTTGCATTTTAACTACGTCCTCTTTCATGAAAAATTTTTTGGCAGTTGAGACTTACCGATACCTCTCACCTGTCTTCTTTACAAAACCACACATAAAGTAGTCCCTGGCGACTCAGCTGTTAATTGCTCGGATTCCCTAGGATGAGTGTGCCCTTCCCAACCACACTGTAGACCTACTGAGCGCAAACACTTGATCCTTCCTTAACAGAGCAGCGCGAGCGACCCGGTTGCACACTGATTTTTCAAAATCGTATTTTCTGTAAATCCTAGTTACAAAAATTTGTCCCACAATATACTTTTGTGCAAAAAACAAGTAGCAGAATAGTATGCAGGGTATAATTTAATTTGCATTTTAAAAAATGGAATCTTTTTAGATGTTGCTATGGGATGGAAAAGTTCTAGAAAGATGTACCCCAAATTGTTCCCAGGAATTACCTCTGAAGAATAAATAACGATGCAGGGTTTTGGCGGGATGGGGAAAGGTGGTGGGGCTTGTAAGAGACTTTAATTTTCCTTTGAAAAAAAATATTGTGTTTGTTTTCATTTTTGTAGAGTGAGCATTATTTTTTTTTTATAATTTCAAAAACAATTTAGGACAGAATTAATGGATACTGTGTGATTCCCTTCAGTTTTTATGAATACTCCATGTTTCTAGAAGCCCTGCTCAGCAATTCCAAAGCACAGGGTGAAACCCCGCTACCCAGAGGCCTCCCAGATTGACACAAATTCAGTCACTACTAATACATCGACCATGGAAGGCTTACCAGATCATAGCCAACTATGACGTCTTTGAAGAAAAAGTACCATATGAAGATAAATGTATTTGATGATCCGTAAAATGTGAATAATTTCTCTGTGGATCCATTTGAATCATTACCTTGTGATGTGGAGGAAAATGTAAAATTGATCAGTAAGTGAGACTTCTCTCATCAAGTCATTTCTTACACTATGGCCTAGAGCAGTTCCGTCTGAGACATTAGGCCTATGGACGATCAGTCTGAGTGAGAAAAGGACTCAGTACCATCACCATGGAGAAGCTTGACAGTGGAGAAGTCGTGGCAGTGGTTCTCTAGCTTCTTGGAATCACCCTCGGGGGGAATTTGCAGGTCTTACAATTCCGCAGCTCCTGGGGACGCTGAGGCTGCTGATCCTGAACCACCTCCCCTGGGTACTGATGCTAAGTTTTGTCCTCTACTTTCCAAATTGCGACAGGTTTTGCCCAACTTTAAAAGTCTTTACGTTTTGATTCATATTAAATTGATCTATAGTAAATCGGCCAATGAACATTTCAGTACTTAGAGTAAAATCTCCAGAGGCTTGTGGTCCCTGAGATGTGCTTGCTTTCTTTACCTATCGATAAATTTCTCTGCCTTGCCCCAGTCAGAATTTCTAAGTTGCCATTTACCTTGTCATCGCCTTCGACTTTTATTAATCAACCACAACAAAAGTCCTTGACATCACGAGCGGTCAAAAGAGGAAAAAATAAAAAGCAACAACTCCTCAAAACAAATCATTATCATCATCATCATCACCATCCTCATCCAGTTGGAAGCATGAATATCTCTTGTGAATGGAAATGTTTACATCTAGACCATTTTCTCCACCGCCTGGAAATACCCTGGCTGTTTTTATGATCAGTGATAGGACCATTTTATTCCAAATGAACTATAGCCTGTTTGATGAGATAATCGGCAGTAACATGACTACTGTGTACCCTAGCTACGTTATTATCGTTTTATTTACTTGAAGTTCGTCGAGCTTGCTTTTAGAAGGTGCCCAGCGTCTGTAAGTTGGGAACATAGCACTTGTTCAGGCCGCCAGCTTTGTCTGGCCCAGGCTTAACAGAAATGCGCTTGCGGACCTCGTAAAGCAGACAGGGATGAGCAACATACTTAAAAACATCCTTTCAATAAAAGCTACAATCGTTTCCTAGGACTGCTTCTCCTTGCCTGCCCTGATGCTTGCTGAGGGCGTGATGCCAAACGCAGTTCAGCAGAAGCGATCCCACAAGGGGCCACAGCAATTTGGTCAAAGTACGAAACTGCCTGGCAGGCTGGCGAGTATTAGAAACACTGGAGAAGTCGTTGGAACGCTATCCTTTTGGCGCCGCTCCCCAAATAATAGTTCTTGAGACAAAAATCCATGATAAGAGTTGAGCAGCTGAAAAGGGGGAGGGGAGAAGGAATGAACACGATATGAGAGTGTCTGGCTGTACCCCGCCGCTGGCACCGCTGTCCCGCTCGTGGGAGCTGCTGTTTGTCACTGGGGGTGTTGCTGCACGCGGCGGCTTGGAGTGACAGAAGAAATGATTTCTGCCTTGACGCATCATCATTTTGCAAATGCACAGACACCCCCGGCCTTGTTTGGAGTCACCCTTGGGCTTTTGGCACGGCTGTGTATGTTCTCCACTGGAGGACCGTTACGCGTCAAGCCTGCTTATGGGACTCGAGCTGATGAAATGGCTGTTTGCTGTTGCCCAGCGTGCTAAGCCCGAGTCTTGCTCCTTGGAAAGGGTTTTGGCTGTGTAAACCCGATGAGAGGACCCTGGGTGGCTCAGTCGGTTAAGCGTCCGACTCTGGATTTCGTCTCAGGTCACGATCTCATGGTCACGAGACCGAGCCCCCCATCAGGCTTCTAGGTGGGCATGGAGTCTGCTTAAGATTCTCTCTCCCTCTTCCTCTGCCCCTGCTAGAGTGTGTGCTCTCTCTCTCTCTCGCTCTCTCTCTCTCTCTCTCTCACGTAAATAAATAAATAAATAAATAAATAAATAAATAAATAAATAAAATCAATGAAATAAATAAATAAATACATAAATAAATATTTTTAAGAATTTTAAAAAAAGACATTTAAACCCAATGAACTGTAAGGTACCTAAAAAGGTATCTTGTGATGACCTTCCAGAGCACTTCCAAATCCTCTATATTGGCCTTGTGTTGAGACAGAGAGGCCTAAAAATGTGTTCCACGCCTATTTGGATACGATCTTATATATTCAGAAACATAAAAAGGAAGGAAATGCTGTACTGGACCACTGTTTACATACATAAAAAAACCATTCTTAAGTGTTTTGGATGATGTGGAGTAGAGAGATGGGAGAATGTCCAAGAAGGACTACATGTCTTTGTAAATAGAATATAAATGGACACACGAGTGTCTCTAAAAAGGGCCTAAAAACAAGATAATACCAAAAGGGGGATCCTAAAAATGGAACCACCTTTGTCACTCTCTCAAACCCTTCCCTTTCGTCTACATGGCACCAAACAGGAAAATGAAGTTTTCCATTAATAGGGACCTATAGTTATCAAGAATGCCAACCTAGTCTTTCTATTGGCCCATAAACAGAAGGCCCCAATGCCCAAACTGATTGCAGATGTCTTCAATCTTCCTGTTCTTGAGAAACTGCAGAGTTTCTTGGGGTTCGATTCTCTTTCCAATTTCTACTTTCTTAATAGCTACCCTTTCTTTCAAAAATAATAAGCATATAGAAATCTCTTATTTTTTACTTGGGGGATTAAAATATCTAATTCGAAATCAACAATTTTGGATTGGATTAACAGTATAGTCCGGAAATAAAGAAGGAAAAGGAAAGAAATATTTCTTCCTAGACTTGTCAAGGAACAGTATAGTCCAGAAAGAAAGGAAAGGAAAGGAAAGGAAAGGAAAGGAAAGGAAAGGAAGAGAGGGAGTAACTTACTGCTCTAGAAAGACCAAAGTAAGAACAGATTTTTGTCTCTTTATAGTCCTATGACTACCATTTTCATTTGAAATGAAATATACATATCTATGATACACACCTATTTAGACATCACAGTAGACACCAAATTGAGTTTTTAAATATCAGAAAACTCTATTTAGAGACAGTCAAACAAAAATTAACTGTTAGTTGATTTATAATGTCAGTCCCAATATATATTGTATGACAAAAACATCAAGCAAAAAAACAGAACATTTAGTATTAAGTCATACTTTTTATGGACTTTATTTCTCTTAAAAGTTTCAGATAAGATCTTGTTAACTAAAAATTCTGTTTTAGCAGCATACGTTTTTGGAAGTTAGGAAACTTAACCTATTCTTACTTGCATCTTACACAAACCTGGTCCAAAACACAAGTTTTAGCACCACACCGTCTTGTGATTTATGCCTGGCTATGCTATTCTCTTGCTGTTGGGGAAAACGAGCTAGGTGTTTTGTGCCTCAGTTTCCTCCTCAATAAGTAAAGATAACAACAGCGACTACCTCATTGATCAGTCAGTGAGAGAGTTAAATGTGTTAACTCATGGGAAAAATAGCTGAGCAAGGCCTAGCACACGCTCGAACAAATTTGTCAGCAGTACTTTATGAAATGTGTATTCCTTAAACCTGCATCTCTTTGTAATGCGCTCTGTATGAATATTTTGTTTCATCCCACCATCTTATTTGGACACACATTTTTATTATGCCTAAAACTGTAGTACTTAAACCAGGTGAAAAAATAATTTATGAAAAAACAGAAGAACAGGAGTCTGAGTTGGAGGTTGAACAGTCTGCATTCCCCAGAGGCCCTGACCTTAGTTCTTGGGCCCTGGAGGTGAAAAACATCCTTAACACGGAAAGAGCCTTATACATTTGTGTAAACAGAGAAAGTATACAAATGGACAGACTGGTCAATAATCTCGTTCACCATCACAAAAGGCTCTTAACTTGGCCTCAAACACCCTAAAATAATGCCTGGTTGAGCAGAAAAGAAATGCAAAAATAAGGGCTCCAGCTGGAAAGAGACGGAAAAGAAGGGGGCCCCTCCGATCACTTTCACTGCCTACTTGTTAGACACTCACCCCAATAATATTACCATCCCCCTGCCCTCCCCCTCCAAAAGGGGAAAGAAAAAATTACCACAGGTGGAAAATTGTTTCTGGCACTAATCCTTCTAGCTCAGATCAAGAATATGGATATCAGTAATCTCCTCGGAAATAGCCATCGTTACTCATTTCAGTACCATGATGAAAACGCAGGGGGAGAAAAAAAGGCTTCTTGGCCACTTTCAAAGAAACTCACGGAAAGAGATAAAATGAATGAGCATCTATGCATACTAACATCCCAATTTCAGCTAACTAGGTTAAAAAGCAGAAGCAAGGCCCCTTTTTCTTAGAGTATTTAGTCCCTCAGGGGTTTTGCCAGAAGGCAGGCTCCTAAGTTATCAAGCTCAGAAGTTTCCTCAATTCCTTCTTTTTCTAGTTTGCTTCTTGCGGTTGACTCCGTTACTAACTTATAGCGATAAACACCTGGAGTCTATCAAACACAAAGAGAGGCTTATTCAGTGGGTACAGCCCTGCCTGGTGAACACCCTGAGCAGAAGCAAACTACATAATATAAGACTTGAACAGGAATATGTTTTTTATGATGTGCCAGCATAAGGGGGATCAAAGGCTAAAGCCAAATAAATAGCAATTGGGCACCAGCAGAGGAAACATATTTAGGCTTTAAAATAATCAAAAACAAACCCAAAGAACACTAACACCCTCCACATTCAGCAGTCATATTTACCCTCTTTTTATACGTGGCTTAAACCTGTCAAGAGTTTTTGAAGCTAATCATTGCAACTGAAGAAGAATCCTGCCTTTCACCGAGGTTGTGACAATAACCAAAAAGGCTGGGTGCAAAGAGATAGACCCTCCCCCAACCGCCTCCCACCAGCTTCTTCATGCCAATTCCCCCCCCCCCCCCCGCCCCCCGCCCTTTCTCTATTGGCTTATTATTGAATTTACCTTGGCCACAGTATGGAATTTGCCGGCTGACATTAACACATTTATTGAGCTTGACTCCTCCTTATCTAAAACATCTCCAGGCAAACTGAAACAATCTGTCTGCCATCCACTGATTGGCAGAGCAAATTTTTCCAGGTGGTACAACTAGATCCCCTCAAATGACTCGCCCACCTTCTCTGAGCCTGGTAGAATGAGCAAAAAAGAAGCCGGGGCAACCCTTGTTCACGGGGACATTCAGTCCCTGCAATGTATTTACATCCTAAACAACTTTGAAAGATTAGTCAAATTGGAAAAAAAGTTGAGGATGGGAGGCCCCAGCCCCAAGAGGAGGAGGTAGATATGAGAGCAGAGAATTGACAGGCTCAACCCTGAGGGCAAAAAGCTACATCTGTATTTGATTTGTCGGGGATTTACATTAGTGAAACTTTAACTCTGCAGATGATACATAAGATTACACTTACAGAACAAGCTTATGCAAATATGGTTTAAACGCCATGGTATGTAGCCCAGACAGTGAATTTGGCAGATTTCATTGAGTCTGGTGGCTGGATCTAATAAATTCATTTACATGAAGGATTAGAACATCTGGAAAAGTAGCCTGGTGGTTTATTGAAACATAAATAACATTAATTGAAAGGTTACAGGTATGCAAAACACTTCATGCAGGCAATGCAAAATGTTTTAAAGCTGCTTCCCTGTTCTACAGCAAAAGAGAGAACTATCTTGCTAACATAAACAGAGAAGGTAATTTCCAGGCTCTCATTGAAATGTCATTTCAGATACTAAGAGCGAGAGAGGCAGCCCATTTCTTCCTCCCGCCTTTGTAGCGAACCCTCTTTTCCAAATCGGCCCCGTGCTGCCCTCCCAATACCCATCTCACCCGCTAATTAGCAGCAGCAAGGTAGTGACATAATTAAATTTATTTTCGGTTACAAATCCCCAAACTGTCATGCCATTTTGCAGACAGAAAAGCACGGTTGAGGTCTCCAGCTATTTCTTCAATGAGTTTATTTTTATTTTAGTGCTGTAATGTATACTTGCTGGTAATGTGGATTGCCAGTTAATGTCTCGTGGAGTTGGTGACCATAAGCGTAATAACAAATTACCCAGAGGAAAATGAGCAAAGATTGATATCATATGATTTAAAAGCTGAGGGGAAAGCTCAGGTGGTTTACAATCATTTGAGTACCTCAAGATTAATTTATAACTTGGTAACCCATTCAAATTCCCCTTCATCATTTATCCTCGAATAAAGAGGGGACTGAAGCTGCTCGGTCACCCCCAAATGCCTCCCGCCCCTTGCAATGGCAAGCCATTCCTTTTTTAAAAGGATCGTTTTCATTATAAGTCATTATCAAAATGCTGACTTTGAGAAGTCGTGGAAATCAGGAAGCAGGAAATCTGGTATTCTCTCAGGTACGGAGACTGTGTGGAGCCCACTTCAGAAATTCGATGTGGATTTGACATAAAGTAATCGAGTAAAGAGTTGTTTGACCAAAATGGAAAGAGGAACCCCTGGCAATTATTTCATGAAAAACAGGACGTAATGGAATGATTGATTTACAGTGGAGAATAACAAGATAAAAAAGAAAAGACAAATATCCTAGATGAGCTTGCTCTCCGCAATAACTAAGTAGACATGATTTTCTTTTCTTGGAAAGCAGCTAAGAAGATCAGACCTTACACATTTCAACCCATCATAAATATAATTATAAACATAATTCACAGGATGCATAAAATTATAATATTGCTCTTGATAGGGTTCTTGCCTGAAAACTGAACAAAACCAGTGACTGAAATGGCTCAAGTCAATATATTGCCACAGTAAGCTATTTTTCTAGATAGATGTTTGAAAAACCAAAAAAAGACACGTAAAAAGCCAAGGTTTTTCTTAAATAGCTAAATACGGTAGACCCGCTGCAGAAAGAAATCATGTTCGCTAATTACCGTGGCTCTCTAAAGAACAGAGAATTTGATGCTTCCAAATTTTCACACAGAAATGCCATTTGACTGCACAGTGATAGGATGTGAAATATCCATCAGGGAATATATTTCAGATTGTCCTTATCAAGGTAGGTAGTTCATTCAGCAGGATCCCTCACTACTTGTCTTCACTTGGAACAGCTGGCCAGCAGTACTGTTGGGATACCAGGAAGCTCATCGTCATGTATACTGATATTGACCAGTCTGAAAATGTAGGGAAAAATTATTGCCTCTAAATGGACCCAATGCTTAAAAGAAAGGTCATGGTTTCCTGACAAAAAGAAGCAGAATCATAATACTGACCAGGCCTCGGTGGGCATAGTAACTTACGTTGTGATGAGAATGACCAGTAAAGAGCTGACCCATCCAATTAAATCCTCAACATTATTCAGAAGGGTTGTTTCCTTAGGTAGTTTTAGAAGAGCTAACATCAAATCTCAAGCACCAAACATCACTTGATGCTCATCAGTGTTTTTGTACATTTTTGACACTGAGAAGGCAGGGTTCCATAGGAAGTGCTCGTTGACGTCCATTAAACCGCTGGATAAAGTTCAGAGGAGAAGACTTCCCCAGTCACAAGGATTTTAGGACGAAATCCATAGGTGATAAGAGGTCATACACAGAGCTCACAGAGATCAAATTCAAGCTTGCTTTCTATGACAAGTCAACCACAGCATGTATGAGTATGACCTTAGTAAGACTACCTACTCACCTATGGGCTTGGGACATTGTCTAGATTTTAGAAAAGATGACAACCACCATCCATACTGAAAAAGTGCTGCTGACTATTTGTAAGACACTATGATTGAACACGGACAAAATGTGGATACCAAAATGGTGGCGTGAACAGCAGATTCAGCGCACAGACAGGAATCTGGTTGACGACCATTTACTAGTTTGGAGACCTTGGGCAAGTTACTCAGTGTGCCTTATTTTCCTCAGCTATAAAGTGGGGATAGTAATAATACCTACCTAATGGTATTGCAGTAAGTATTGCTTTATTGATTTACTGTATACATAATTCCCTTAATACTGTGGGTGGCACATATTTAAGTCTTTGCTGCTGCTACTTTTGTGGTTGCAACTTACGTGCCCAGCAGAGCAGAGCCCATACTGGCTACCGTTTACCAAAATCTTTACTATCATTTCTAGGAGGAGCTGAAAGACAACAATAGGTTGCAGAGAATAATTCATCAATGTAAACTCACTCAATCACAAAACAAATAATAACCATAGTCCTATGGGCAGCTCACCAATATGGAAAAAGAAAAGAAGCGTTTCTTACCGAGAAATTTTGAGATGATTAAGAGTGACTGATTTATGGCATACAACAGAGTGAGAGAAGGGTTAGACTCAAGATCAGTCACAAGAGTTAAGAGAACAAAAAGAAAGAGGAAATGTAAGAAAAAAAGTTTGTCAAGAGAAAGAGATAAGAATGAGTAAAGAAACATTAAATCCAGGATTGAACAGAGAGTATATATGTGTGTGTGTGTGTATATATATATATATATATATATATATATGATTGGACAGAAAGTATATACTTATTAAGTATATTTGACTTCCTCAAAGCAATCTCAAAAGAGTTGATGGAAGCGGGGTTCTGAAAAATACTGATATACTATCAAATTAACCGAACTATAGTTTGGTTCTATATACAGAATCCATTTAAAGCTTGGTTGTAAGTCCAGAAGTTATATAAAGTATGCAAGTATCATGTTAAATAGAATGCAAAAGAACCCAAGTTCAAGATATTTTTGAAAGGAATGTTAAAAGAGATCTATTTCCATGACTTCCACGGCTACTTCCCTATGTGTTCAAACACCTCATCTTGACCTTGTCTGAGCTTCAGACCCATCTCAACCCCCGGATGTACTTCAGCCTCCTCAAATATCTCTAGCCCAAAGATGAACTCATCTCTTCCACTGCCCCATCCTCCAAAAAGCTCCCCCTGATTTGTCAGCAAATGACATCACCGTATTACCGGGTGCCCAAACTCCATGCCTCCCCTCACCTGTGTCTTTAATCTCCTTAGCCAATAACACAGTAGAGCCTGTTGATTCTGCATCATCCAGTTCTCTTAAATCCATCCAGCCCATTCCCTCCTAGCCACTGCTTTGTCTAAAACCTATGATCATTTCATTCTCCTGCTTAAAGTCTATCACTGGTTCTCCTTTGCCTGTAAGTGAAAGTTCAAAGTTCCCAAGATAAACATGGGGAGGTACTCATGACACCAGTGTTTTGCTAGTCTGTGAGGTACAATGCTTTGGCTCTCTGGGATTTTTTTTCTTCTCAGTTTAGTTCAGAAAAAAAAAAAAGAGAGAGAAAGAGAGAGAAAGAGAGAGAAAGAGCGCCTTACCAACCATATTGCTCCCCATTGAATCAGTTCATTAAACATCCCTCTACCACACAACATACCATGAATTTTTCACAACTCTGGACATTTGAACATGTTATTTCCTCTCTCTCCAACTAGCAGGCTCCCACTCATTCATCAAGGTTCAGCTCAAATGTCACCTGCTCAGTGCGGCTTTTCTCAACTCAAGGCAAACTTTATTCCTCTCCACTGTGTTCCCCTAAGCATTTTTGTACTTCTCTCATGAAATATATATTTCATTTAAGATCTCAATAGCCAGGATCTCCAGGGCTAAGCACAATTCACAGGAGGTACTTAATAAATGTCTAGTGAACAACTACATCTAGAGGTGTCTAAAATGACAATTCCATCAGAAGCAGGTAACAAAGCAATTGGATATCAATTAAAATAATTTCTTAAAGACAGATGGGTGGAAATCATTTAAGCAGAAAAGAATTCCCAGGAGATATGGTTCACAACAAAACACAGTTAAAAATGAGCTGGAGAAGTCTCAGAATGAAAATAATTTATATTTCTAATCATTATTTATTTGTGGTTCTAACCTTGAGAACATGTTAGCTGGTCGAATGGAATCAGACTTGGGAGTATCTAAATTTTTCATTGTCCAGTATGAACAAAGCAGTATACCAGCTACCCCTTTCCATCCAATCATTCTTTCAGCCCCCAGTCTTATCCACAGAATGTGTCCATTGTCAGCATTTCCATACTCTCTTCCTTCCTACTTCCAAATCTCAATTCCAGACTAGGTTTTCATGTAAGAAAACCATACTGGACTTGGAAGCCATGTTGCTATATCTATGTGGTTTGGTTGAACCAGTTTCCCTGTCCCTTGTATTATTAGGGTGGTTTATATCCAGAAGCTTGGTATACTTGAATATATGTTTTAAATTTCTCATTTTGCACAATACTGATGCTTTCATGGTTTTCTCGAGACTTACTTTGGGGTCATGAAAGGTACACAATGTGTTTGTTCCAGAATTCTTACGGAGAGAATAATGACCCAGCTCAAACTTGGTTTTAGTGCCAGTTGCTGACAGAATCATCCCTTGGGTCTTGTGATAGCAATGCAGGCACATTAGACAGAGATCAGATCTTCTCATAAATAACACTGACTTCTGCCCTGCTCCCATAAAACAAATAACATGAACTGGCTTATTCTGCCAACAATAAACAAATTTGAATACAGTAAAACACCTGTCTTCAAGAGGATCATACTGTAGTGGGACAGAGAAATGGATGTAAAATTTACAGAACAACATGGCAACTGCAATTGCAGAGATAAACAATGTTAGGGAGATAGTGTGGAGATAGAAGTAACCTGGGGTTACTTCTCCTTTCAGAGTGAGTGAAGCTTTTCCTAAGTCATGTGCAGAGAGGTGTATAGGGCGGCGACCATACAAATGGACTCCAATTCAAGCCACAGTCTGGTTTCAAATCCCAGAAACTCCAGTTCAAATCACCCAACCTCCGTCTGCCTCAATTTCTTTATCTATAAAACAAGAAAAATAAGATACTAGATTGTTGTAAGCGTTAGCGAAATTAATGCATGTCAAACACTTAAATCGGTGCCTAGGACACACTAGATAAATATCTTATGGACGTTACCACGAAAGCATATGGATCTAATAAAATGTTTTATTTATGCTTATTTATTGTTAAGATGTTAAAATTGTTTTATTTATATTTAGTTATTGTTAAGATGATAGACAATTAGATTTGTACCAAAGAGTTCTGATAGTTGAAAAAGACTGTCCTGGCTGCAAAAAGCATGAGAAGAGTGTAGATTTTTCTAGACCATAAGATAATATCTAGACTGAGGGACAGAGTAAGAAGTTGATTATTCGGAATTATTTTAGGAACTTGCCACCACTCCAACCAAACTGTCTTCCCACTGGGCCACCGGAAATGCCTCAGGGTCAAGAATTTCAAGAAAGTCAGACTCATGTGGTTGTGTAGGGGTAATGCACTGAGATCATTATTCTGGAAGAGATTAATTTTCAGATTAGTTATTTCCCACTACTCAAAGCCTTCCTTTGAGTAGTGACCAGCTTCACCGTAACCAGACGGTGAAGTCAATTTCATGTTAGGAGGGTGTCACGAATGTTCTAGAGTTTGAAATGTACCAGCAGAACAGATCCATTTGGGGTAATGAAGTAAAAGACTATAGCCACGCAATGAGGAGCTTAATACCAGGTATCAAAGACAGGTGTGAACAGGTGTACTAAAGATGACCTCCAGTGTGTGGTTTAATGACAGGCTCTTGTGTCCCCCTTGCCATCCCCTTCACAAGGGCCACATGTGTAGCCAGCGTCCCTTGGCACAACTAGCAACTTTCTCCTCGGCAAAAGCCATGCTCAGGAAAGCATCTGAAGAGATCTGATGCAAACTACGTACACCTTAGTTTTTAAGCCTTTTTGAAAAATTCTAGAGAGAAAAGCTTCACTTCTCACTGAAGACGTTCCAAGCATTTCGGAAGGCGTCGGGCTTGTTTTCACCAGGAAATCTCTTTCATGCCCTTGGTGGCACATGCTGTGTTTCTCGGATTACATCAGACCCGGGACGTGTTACTTGGGTATTTAAATACTGAAGGAGGGGGCGCCTGGGTGGCTCAGTCGGTTAAGCGTCCGACTTCAGCCAGGTCACGATCTCGCGGTCCGTGAGTTCGAGCCCCGTGTGGGGCTCCGGGCTGATGGCTCAGAGCCTGGAGCCTGTTTCCGATTCTGTGTCTCCCTCTCTCTCTGCCCCTCCCCCGTTCATGCTCTGTCTCTCTCTGTCCCAAAAATAAATAAACGTTGAAAAAAAAATTTTTAAAAATAAATAAATAAATAAATACTGAAGGAAACTCTCCAAACAGACAAACAACAGCACAAGCAAACTGGAGGCAGGCCTGCCTGCCATGGAGGCTTTACCTCGGTAGAAAGGCTTGCTCTGAAGGTTCCCTGTTGCTTTGGGTTTCTCAGAGATTAAATAGCTTCTCTAAAGAAAAATCACGTGAATGAGCATTCTGGTTTAGAGAGGTCAAGAAAGAACATTTAATCCAGTTTACTCCAGTCCCCCTGACTGGAGGGTGGTGGTTAGGGAACGGGGAGTGGAAAACGAGGAAGCAAACCAGGCCTGGACAGGTGCTTTGTGATCTGTTTTGTTCGTTTGTTTGTTCGTTAGATCATAAAATCTACTCAAGGGAAAAAGATGTGGGATGTTTTAACCTGGGTTAAACTCTAATTTTTAAACACAATTTTAAAATATTCTATGAAAATTTCCATCACCAGTCATTTCCGCTGCGTTGCCTAAATATGGGGAGAAAGCTGTTACACCCATTATGATAGGGAGCAATTCCTAAAGCCATTTTAATGACCATCAGCCATTCACATGTTGGTAGTCAGCCACATGGAGGTCTGCTTAACACTTGCTTGCCTCTCAACAAGAAAATAAATTTTAGAATCTCAATGTGTACCTTTGACTGTATCTCCTTTAAACTCTTAAAAAAAAAAAAAAAAAAAAAGCAGGACTTCCTCAGTTCCCTGACACCCACTGCGGTTATGTTGAAATAGGTTACTTATTTTTCCTGTGTGGTCTGGAACAAATACTTTTTAACACCCCCATTGAGCAAGATTATCTCCAGTAGTGATCATGGAAGCAAGTAACAATATAGCCAGAGAAGAAATGTAAGTGGTGAATTTTTTTCTTTTATTGAACTTTGTATATATATTCATATTGGGTAAAAATATAAAATAGGGGCCCCTGGGTGGCTCGGTTGGTTGAGTGTCCAACTTCAGTTGGAGTCATGATCTCGTGGTTCGTGAGTTCGAGCCCCACATCAGGCTCATTGCTGTCAGGGCAGAGCCGGCTTCGGCTCCTCTGTCCCCCTCTCCCTGCCCTTCCTCCACTTGAGCTTTGTCTCTCAAAAATAAATAATATTTTATACACTAAATGTCTCTTTATACATTAATGTATCTTTTGAAGAAGAGAAAAAAGTTTATACCTGCATATTGGTCTATCACAGTACTGAATAATAAACAAGACAATTTCTGTTTTAGAGGCTTAACTTCTGCGAATTTGTAAATGACTTTGTCAAAATTGATCTTTGCGTACTCATAGGCATTATGGTCAGACTTTTTAAAATTTACCTTTGCTTATGGCTGATTAAAGACCGTTTTTATAATTTTAACTTTGAAAAGTTTCTTTCCCATGAAGAAACAGATACACAAATAGGACAATTCTTAGACATAAGGGTAAGCGTGACCAAGAATCAGAAAAATCCCACTCCACCATAAATTCCAGAAGTTGCAGTTCTGTTTTTGTTTCTTCCGAATCAACTCTAGAGGTTTTCAAATGTCTCCTCCAGTTGAATATTTTCAACATAAATAAAAATTCTAAGTGAATCTATATCTAAGTGAATCTATAGAAACAAAATTAAAGCAACTCGAGTTCTACTTTTTCATCTTAGCAATCATCATCTTATCATCCTTTATTTCAGATCCAGTACTTAGAAAAGAATACATGCTATCAGGAGATATGAACACGAACTGCCCCCCAAAGAGAACTAGAAGGAACTGTTAAGAACTTGCTCTAAAAATGAATGCATGTAGCTGAGTCTCTGTCTGTTGAGGTCAGACTATAAAACGGAGAGTTTTCTGAATGAGCTTTTATATAGGAAATGATGTTTATTAAAGGATAAATTTAATAATAGGCTTATTGGAAGCTTATACACACCCATACACATGCACACACGCATTTAAAACTGGACAATACCAGGGGCACCTGGGTAGCTCAGTCAGTTGAGCATCCAACTTCAGTCTAGGTCATGATCTCACCATTCCCGAGTTTGAGCCCCGTGTCGGGCTCTGTGCTGACAGCTCAGAGCCTGGAGCTCTGTGTCCAGGTGTTTCAGATTCTGTGTCTCCCTCTCTCTCTGCCCTTCCCCCACTCACAGTCTCTGTCTGTCTCTCTCAAAAATAAACATATATATATATATATATATATATACACATACATACATTATATATATATACATACATAAACATAAAATAAACATTAATATATATATATACATACATACATTTTATATATATATATATATATATATATATATATATATATATATACATAACCATATCAATTATTTAAACTGAGACAGTGGGTTTTTTTTTTTTGAAAAATAGTTTACAACTAACTTTGGCACATGGTGATAAAGCAGATTGACTAAAAGTTGGTTGTATAATTGTTTATAAAGTCTCTAAGGGCAGCACAACCCCTTACTGACTGCTCTCAAGGCAGACTGCTCCTGCAACCTTGACTTTGAAACGCCACTAAGGAAAGAATAAGTAGAGATTAACTCGGATTCTTTTCTTAGAGTTTCTATATGGAAAAGTAACTATTTAAAACTATCAAATGTTCAATAATACTACGAATTCTCTATTTTTTCTTTTTAAAGTTTATTTATTTATTCTGAAAGAGAGAGATAGTAAGAGAGCATGAGCAGAGGAGGGACAGAGACAGAGGGAGAGAGAAAATCCCAAACAGGCTCCACGCTGTCAGAGCAGAGCCTGATGTGGGGCTTGATCCCCCGAACCGTGAGATTATGACCTGAGCCGAAATCAAGAGTCGGATGCTCAGTCGACTGAGCCACCCAGGTGCCCTCTCTATTTTTTCATATTTGTGTTCATTGGACTTAATGTTAATAGATTGGTATCAGATCAAACAATAATTCTGGTACTTCTCAGAAATACCTGAATGTTATCACATTACCATTAGAAAGAGTCTAAAAGATGTCAGAAGTTGGGGTGCCTGGGTGGCTCAATCGGTTGAGCATCCGACTTCGGCTCAGGTCGTGATCTCACAGTTTTTGAGCTGGAGCCCCCTGTGGGGCTCTGTGCTGACAGCTCAGAGCCTGAAGCCTGCTTCAGATTCTGTGTCTTCCTCTCTCTCTGCCCATCCCTCACTAGTACTCTGTCTTTCTCTCAAAAATAAATTAAAAAAAAAATTTTTTTTTAATTAAAAAAAAAAAGATGTCGGAAGAGTTAATAAATAGTAAGCATTCAGTAAATATGTTCCAGTGAATGAACAGATTGTGCAAACACACTGCCACCAACAGTGATGGAAAAAGTGATGCATCTCACGCAGGGTAAGGCTTGTCTTTAAACCCATCTTAACTTCCTGCCTCCCATCTCCTTTTTTTCCAGTGAGCACAGAGGACATTTTTCTTGGCCTGCATCACATGCAAAAGGTCAGATCAAAAATAGATCTGTTAAATGATGAATTGGTACGTATGATAACTTAATTTTCAATAACTTTTACATCACAGCATATCCAGACTCAGTCAAGAAATACATTTTTTCAAAGTTGGATAGGACACTGTACCCAAATGCTTCGGAGTAAGCTCCATTCTCCCAAGAGCGTTATGAAAGCAGGCATTCTTATCACTCACAAGCTTTGCAGATAAGTACTTTGAGCCTCTGAGATATTAGCTGGCTTAAGGTCAATAGCTTGTAGGTGGAAGAGTTAGGCTTGAACTTGTGGTCTTCAGATTCCAGAAGAAAGAAGGAAGCCTTATCTATCTACAAAGACTAAGTCTGGATAATCTCAGGCTTGCAAATTTTATACTTTTAGAAAATCAATTTGATTCTTAAAGATAAAAAACAGAGAAATATGTGAAGAAGAAGAAGAAGAAGAAGAAGAAGAAGAAGAAGAAGGGGAAGGGGAAAGAGAGGGGGAGGGAGAAGGAGGGGGAGGGAGGGGGAAGGAGGAGGAGGAGAAAAAACCCTGAGGAACTCTTTCTGCTATAAAGGACAGCTATGATTTGGAAGACAGAGAAGAGATAAGAACAGGTATTTCTAACTTTGGACTGTCTAGAATAGTCCCTTCAAAGGATATTTAACATGGTGTTGGCTGAGTTAATCTGAGTTGATAAATATATTTTAATTGCCATATGAGAGTAAACATTTTTGTGAGAAACACCGAAGGTAGTGGCTGATCTTATTAAATCAAACTGGAGATACGTAAAGAGTTAAGAGAAATCTAGTTCATTTACTTGTCCTTCCTAGTCTCTTGGGGGTTGAATTAGAAATGAAAACACTTTTTTTAAAGTCTAGATTTAACTTCTAACTTTTACCTTCTCAAAGAAATTAATAGCTACAGTACTTGTCATATCGTTTTACACTGAAACATATTTAGTTTTTTGTAAAAATCTGTTATGTCAAGGATGAGGTTTTCTAAAATCAGTACAGAGTCCTTTCTTTAAATACTAAGTTTAATTGCGGCTTCCAATAAACTATCTTTATAGAAAAAACCGTATTCATTGAATAACTTCCTTCCATCTTTTTTTTTAATTCTTTTTTTTTTTAAGTTTATTTATTTTTGACAGAGACAGAGTGTGAGCATGAGCGGGGGAGGGGCAGAGAGAGAGGGAGACACAGAATCCGAAGCAGGCTCCAGGCTCCAAGCGGTCAGCACAGAGCCCGACGCGGGGCTCGAACTCACAAACGGCGAGATCATGACCTGGGCCGAAGTCGGATGCCTAACCGACTGAGCCACCCAGGCGCCCCAACTTCCTTCCATCTTAAATTAAAATCTAACTCTTCTTTGATATATTCGTGATTACAAAAGAGGATGTAAATCCCTTCAATTTAAGTTTCCATTCTTGAATCCTTTCTTTTGTTTAGCAACTAAGGTCTGTAAAACCTTACCTTAGCATACTACTACCGGTAAAGAGCACTGTGAGCCATTTTGATCCTTTAGGTCTCCGTATTTCATTTCAATTCTAGCTATCATTCGCTGATTTAAGAGTTTCTATTGCTCAGCATGGGCTGATGCATTGTTAGCTTTATTTTTTTGGAGTTTAAAATCTGGGGAGAGAGACTTCATTTTAAAAAGCAATTCGAGAAAATCCCACGGCTTAACCTATGCAGTAGAGACAATTACACGCAGCGTTTCAACATAGGCTGGGATTGTCTGGAAAATACTTTGAAGAGGAAGTAGAGATTGAAATCTGTATTCAGAGGAGCATTGGTGTGGAATAATAAGACCGAGGGCATTCTACTTCGAGAGAGGCAGATAATGCGTGAACGAAGATGTGGGTACATGGGAATTCTGGGAGTAGTCAGATTAGAGAATATCGCTGAAGTGTTGAAGATAATGTAGAATAGCAAAATGAGCCAGATTCTGGGCATTTTGAATACCAGACTCAGAAGTTTGAGTCTGATATGAAAGGAGTCACAGATACTTAAAGAAATCCAGGCCGTAAGGAGTCAAGTTAAGATTGTGGCTGTGGGGAAAAGGAGGGAGATACATTTGAATGTCATAGATTAGTAACAGAAAGGATATTTTAAAAAAAAAGAAGATAAAAATGACTAATTTTTTGAACCTGAATAACCATGAAAATGGTGAAAATTCAACTAAGGGAAATCCTAGTCCTAAACATTCTAAAGATATTAGATAGAGAGTGGATTTGTTTAGTAAAAATTTGGTCATTCAACATGGACCTTGTCATGGACTGCTGGAATTAATTTTAATAGTTCCATTTGTTTCATTATTAAATGCTCAAACAAACGCAGGAGATGCCTTTGAATTTACAATAAGCTCTAGTAATCTGGAGAATATTGATGAGGCATAAATTATTCGCATTTAAACAATAAACAGAGACAGAATGCCATGAATATGAAAAGATAATGATGCTTCACTAAATTGAAGCCAGATGAGAGTGAGTGTATCAGAAGGCATCAAATATTGTGACAAATCTTTCGGTGAATTTACAGAATGAAGCTTTCGGGGGGTGAAACACGGAAGTAAATGATTGGTCTTATCCTCATACTCATTAAACTGGCAATAAGTGAAAAGTTAAGCAAGTGCCAGTAAGTGGACGATAATTCATAAAACTGAATACAGGATGTTATCATATGTGATCATTTGGATCCACCATATTGCATCTGAGTGCAATCTAAATCCATGTTTATGAAAATCAACATTTTAATCAGGATTTTATCTTTAATGATAAATTTTTTTTAATTTTTTTTTCAACGTTTATTTATTTTTGGGACAGAGAGAGACAGAGCATGAACGGGGGAGGGGCAGAGAGAGAGGGAGACACAGAATCGGAAACAGGCTCCAGGCTCCGAGCCATCAGCCCAGAGCCTGACGCGGGGCTCGAACTCACGGACCGTGAGTGAGATCGTGACCTGGCTGAAGTCGGACGCTCAACCGACTGCGCCACCCAGGCGCCCCTTGATAAATTTTTATACACAATGATTTTCTGCCAAATTGTCAGTTTAATCCCTTTTTAACTTTCAAAATGGCACAGTTAACTCGTTCCATTTTTTGTTTTTTTCAAATTTACTGAACCTATTTTCAATCTCCTTTTATAATATAAATGACCAATGAAGAATTAGCTACCTTACAGGATCTTTAGCCATCCCAATTTTTACCCAAGCCGTTGTGGGTTTTTTTTTTTTTGTTTCCAGGTAGCGTATGTGTGGCTGTTATTTGTACAAGAACAATGTCCTTTAATTCCATTTCGTGCATCTAAACTTTGGTTAGAAAAAGAATTGTGTGCAGATTTAATATGCCTCCATTTTATTTTGTGTTCATTGCTTTCCAGGAGTACATTTTTTTCTGTGTCAAAACAGCAGAGTAAAACTGTCCCAAAAGGTTGAGATCAAAGCGTTTTGCTTCACATGAGTCATCTAGACAGGGGCCACAGGCGGTGGGAAACATGTCGCGAGTTTTCTTGGACACATCCAGGGTGATGGCCTGCTTTCTCATTGGAGTAACAATGAGTAATAATTTCAGCAGCAGCAAAATTCACCTCATTTGCCTGATTTTTAGTTTTCACTTATTTTCTCACTGCTTAAGAGCACCCAAATACTGTTAATCGGCCGAGGACATGAGAGCAATAAACTCTCTTACACAACTTGCTTCATGCTATAATTTCTATCAGAAGCTTCATCCCAATGGTCTGCGATTGTGTTACACGCTTTCTATAAAGATTCGTTTCCCTGCAAAAATACGTGATGGTTTCGGGGACAGCTTTCTGCTAATTATTGGGTGAGCTCTGAATCACCGAAGACCAGAAAAAGTGTAAAAGTAAATTCATAGATTTCACCACTTAAGGATCCACTGGGCATGGCTCATACTACAGTAAAATGTTTTGGAAATCTCTTTGCCCTGCTTTCTAAACACCTCCTAGCAAGCATAATGCTGTCTATGACTTTCACCATCTCAATTATTCATTTGTCACTGGCAAAACTTCTTGAATGTATTGCTTGTCTTTGAGACATAACGAGAGACTATAATGTTTCCCTAGTATGAAGAAATTGGTAGCATGATGGATGAAACTTCAGGAACATTACACTAGCTGGTTGTTTAAGCTTTAATAAAAAACACACTTGGGTCTTCCTTGCTAGATTTGAAACTTACCAGGAATTGGCCTGCAAGAAAATCTAAATACCATTTTTGGTACATTTGGATTTTTACCTGTATCACTTACTCAGAAAATGTGATATTTTCTAATGCTCACTATTATAAAGTTTTTTTTAAATCCTAGGATAGAAAAATAACTTGAGGGGCACCTGACTGGCTCAGTTGGTGGAGCATGTGACTCTCGAACTCAGCATTGTGAGTTCAACTCCACATTGGGTGTAGAGATTCCTTAAAAATAAAATCTTAAACAAACAAACAAAAAAAAAACAACTTGTTTCTGAGGCTTTATATAGTACTTTCTTGAATCTAATCCATATTTAAATCATTTCTCCTCTATCATTTAAAAAAAAATTTTTTAGGATATTTTTTGAGAAAGAGAGAGAACAGGCGAGGAACAAAGAGAGGGAGAGGGAAAGAGAGGATCCCAAGCAGGTTCCTCAGTGCAGAACCTGATGCTGGGCTTGAACTCAGGAACCATAAGATCATGACCTGAGCTGAAATCAAGAATCGGATGCTTAACCAACTGAGCCACCCAGGAGCCCCTCATCTATCATTTTAAAAAAAAATTTATTTAACATTTATTTTTGAGACACAGAGAGAGACAGAACATGAGTGGGGGAGTGGCAGCGTGAGAGGGAGACACAGAATCTGAAACAGCCTTCACGCTCTGAGCTTTCAGCATAGGTCCCAATGCGGGGCCCAAACTCACAAACCACAAGATCATGACCTGAGCCGAAGTCCAACGCTTAACTGACTGAGCCACCCAGGCGCCTCACCCCACCTCGTCTATCATTTTAAAAAGTTGTTGGTTACGACATCAAATGCTCCTTTTCTCCTAATTAATTTAATATACACAGCAAGTGTTTTATTTTAATCCACCTGAAACAGTCCCTCTGTGACCCAGTTTGGAATAAGTTCTTGAGCTGGTCAGTGGTCTGGAGTGGAGAAAAACAAAATGAAATGTATTAAATTAAAAGAAGTATTATGTATACATATAAGCAACTAAAATAAAAAACTTTTTTAATAAAATCAACATGATGGGGAGAAAAGGCCTTTAAAATTTTATTTTTTTTAAGAAAGTCTTTTTACTTCTGTTCTCCAAATCAAGCCTTTTGAGCTATGATGCAGTTCTTGGCTAGCTCAATGATGTGACCTGTGATATAGCCAATATTTGAGGTATTATGGGAGCCTTGAAATGTTATATAAAATATGATTGCAGAGGGCAGGTGGGATGATCATTTAGATGCCAAATCAAGGATGAGAACCTAATTTGGACATTAAGAAGTCATTGTTTTCCATTTTCAATTCCAGGAAACGTTTGAACAATGATGCTTCTTTGTTTGGTAAACTTTTATATGAATTAAACCTTATTTGAGTTTTACATGGTCCCAACCATTATTTTAGTTAATGCCTTTCAAACGAGACATCATAAGCAATTCCAATAAATAAAAGATCAAACAAAATATATTCATTTAAAATTATTCACGGAGGGTTCAGAATTATTAAAGATAATTAGGTGGTCATTTATTTTATCCAGATGAATATATTTGCTCCCTAAAAATATTTTGATGGGTAAAGATAAAAGAGATTACATTCATCTCATTAGATGATAATGAACCTATTGTTCACCAACTACATCAGCTCATATCTGAGACACTTGTGGTTTCTTTCCTGATCAGCTCATACCAAAGAGGGATTATCATGACAGCAATTTGTTTCAGATTTACTCTGTCAGATCAGCTATTAATGGCTTGAGACCACCCTTATCTGAGGTAGAAAATGGAGCTTTTTGTTGAGAGGGGGGAGAAAATGTTTATTATTTTTTAAGCCATCTCATTTTTTTTGTTTGTTTGATACAAATAAGAGTGGAGAATACAATTCCGATGAACTTGAGTGCATTTTAAAGTATTGTTCATGTGCACCTGTCTTATGTATTTTTGGTTCTGTAGAGTTTTGATTCCACTGACTAGATTGAAAAGCAAAGGCAAAGTAAAATTTCAAACACCTTAGTTCTCCCCACCAAACATTAAAGAGAGAAACTCTTTAATTAATTATTTAATTATTAGCCCAAATAACCAGGAAGAAATGATAAAGGAGTGAAGTTTGCAATGAATCTTTTTCAAATTATGTGACTGGGTCTGCTGCTCCAGCATTCTGGAAACTTCCCTTCTCTCAATTTAAATGTCATTTTAGTTCCAAAAGCTTTGTACAAGAACAGTACTTAAGTGTTCGCCGTGTAACATGTTTTTCAATTATATTTTCACCTTCTTCTATCTGATCGATAATGACTCTCAAAATTTTAATCTAAGGTAGTCCAAGGTATTGCATATTAACATTTATTAACTAGATAAAATGATTCAACTTTGACTCTACCTTCCCCCTACCTGTGGATTATTGCTTAAATGTCTGATTGAGGTTTTCAAATTTGCCAGTTCCATAAACGTGGTATCTATATTTAGCCCATGGTGCATGGTGGCTAAGTGGTCAGGTTCTGAAGTCACATATTAACTATGCGATCTTGGGCACAAAAGTTAACCTTTCTACGCCCCACATCTCAGCCGCCAAGGGCAACAAATACTAGCGCCCTCCCCACTGGGCTGCATGAGGATTATATATGACAGTATGATAAATCATGTCTTTAAAAAGTTTTAGCCTAGTTCCAGAGATGTGATAAACTCTTAATGAATGCAAGTTGCCATTGTTATTGTTGCTTCGTGTTAGTTTCACATCCATGGTTTCTGAAATTTCTCCAAAGCCCCTTTGGCACATAGTCAGAAGTCTTAGATGCTAGGTAATTCCTTGTTCCTAAAGAGGATGCTTATTTTGATTAGAATTCCTTTGTTTGCAAACAACAGAGATCAATTTAAGTTAATTAGGCGAGAAAGAGACAGGACAGAGAGAGACAGTAGAGAGAGAAAAGAGAAGAGAAAAATGAGGGAGAAATTTATTACAAGAGAGTGCAGGAATGTCTCCCAGAATCTAACGTCAGAAACACAGCTACACCTCCAGAAAGACTCAAAGTGGAAACTGGGAGGCTCCTGGGATCCCAGACATTGATCTCTTTCCATTTCTTCTCACTGTTTCTCTCAGTACATCTGGTTTTCTTCTCTCTTCTCTTTTCTATGTTCTTCTCTCTGTGTTGCACTTCTGTCCACCTGACAAAAAATGACCACACCAGAATTATACACCTCCTGTATTCAAGGGACTAACCCCGATGGATACCTACCTCTTTTCATCCCAATTAACATTGTCTCAAAGAGACAATATGGCGATCCCAGCTTGGGGTTACATATCCATCGCTGAACAAATAAGCTGTGGGAGGGACAGAGACTACACGTCAAATTCAAGTCTGTGTCAAGAGCATCTCTATGAGTTCATGCCAAAGAGGGGCTTCTGGAAGAATGACCAGAGAGTATCCACTATAGCATTAACTCTCAAAACAGAAACGAGGTCTCGTATACTCTTGTCTCCCCTGGAACGCACAGCCGTGTCCAAGGTTTGGAAAAATGTTGAGAAATGGTTGGTTGATTTTGATTTTCATCAGCTTTTACATCCAGTCTTTTCTTTCTGTGCTTAGCGGAGCTGGAGACTTATTTTATACGTGAGGACTGCGACTCAGTTACTGCCTCAACTTTTACTCCTTCATTTTGAGTAACTTGCGTTTTCTCTCAGTGTTGCTTCTACTTGTATTTTCCTATGTCTAAGAATTTTTTTTTTTCATTTTGGTAATGGCTTCACTGTCTTTTCAGAAAAAAATACTAGGGAGTATGCCCAACCCACGAGTAGCCAATGCAAAGTGTAACGAAACTGCTTTCAGGGCATCTGCGTGGCTCAGTTAAGCGACTGACTCTTGATCTTGGCTCAGGTCATGATCTCGCAGCTCGTGAGTTACAGCCCTGCATCCGGCTCTGTGTTGATGGCGCGGAGCTTTCTTGGGATTCTGTCTCACCTTCTCTCTGCCCTTCCCCAATTGTGCTCTCTCTCGCTCTCAAAATAAATAAATAAACTTTTTAAAAAAACAAAGAAATTGCTTTCATTACCTACTCAGTTCCTCACACTGTGCTTATCTTTGTAACCATCTACTCTTCTGATGCTTTCCAGGGGATTTTCCCCTATATTTGAACATCTCCTGATTTTATTTGTGTAGTCAATTTACCATCATCTTTGAGTAATGGAAGAGAAATTAGAGTTTATACCCCAAGGATGAAAAGAAGTACACACCTACACATAAACATGCCAACACACACACAAATTAAACTGTTCTCAGCAATGATATTGTTGGGGATGTTTTTCCAAGTCTGTTATGTTAGTAATGTGTATAAGCAAATTAATAAATATCAAATTAAATGATATTCTAACAAACTTGAGAAGCAGGACTAAAGAAAAAGACTAAAATCCTGTAGTCTTACGGTAACATCAGTAATAAATTTTGGCTTGTGTGTGTGTGTGTGTGTGTGTGTGTGTGTGTGTGTGTGTGTTGTGTGGTAATGTCTAGAGTTTACTTCAAAATAATACAGGAGACAAATCAGGAGACTATAGATGCTGGAGAGGATGTGGAGAAACGGGAACCTTCTTGCACTGTTGGTGGGAATGCAAATTGGTGCAGCCACTCTGGAAAGCAGTGTGGAGGTTCCTCAGAAAATTAAAAATAGACCTACCCTATGACCCAGCAATAGCACTGCTAGGAATTTACCCAAGGGATACAGGAGTACTGATGCAGAGGGCCACTTGTACCCCAATGTTCATAGCAGCACTCTCAACAATAGCCAAATTATGGAAAGAGCCTAAATGTCCATCAACTGAATGGATAAAGAAATTGTGGTTTATATACACAATGGAGTACTACAGGGCAATGAGAAAGAACGAAATATGGCCCTTTGTAGCAACGTGGATGGAATTGGAGAGTGTGATGCTAAGTGAAATAAGCCATACAGAGAAAGACAGATACCATATATTTTCATTCTTATGTGGATCCTGAGAAACTTGACAGAAACCCATGGGGGAGGGGAAGGAAAAAAAAAAAAGAGGTTAGAGTGGAAGAGAGCCAAAGCATGAGAGACTCTTAAAAACTGAGAACAAACTGAGGGTTGATGGGGGGTGGGAGGGAGAGGAGGGTGGGTGATGGGTATTGGGGAGGGCACCTTTTGGGATGAGCACTGGGTGTTGTATGGAAACCATTTTGACAATAAATTTCATATATTGAAAAAAAATAATAATACAGGAGGAGCACCTGGGTGGCTCCATAGGTTAAGTGTCTGACTCTTGATTTCGGCTCAGGTCATGATCTCACAGATCATGGGTTCAAGCGCCTGACAGTGGAGAGCCTGCTTGAGCTTCTCTCTATCTCCCTCTCTCTCTCTGCCCCTCCCCTGCTCTCTCTCTCTCTCTCTCTCTCTCAAAATAAATAAATAAACTTTTAAAAAAATTATATGGGAAAAGGAAAATAAATTGGGGCATCGATGAGAAACATTGGCCATGAGTTGCTACTTATTTAATCTGGGGGTTGAGTACGGGAGGGTTTCCATACTATTCTCTCATTTCAGATATATTTAAATTAATAAATTCTCTAATAAAACTTCTTTTAAAGTGAAAAATCACTAAAATGCAGTGTGATGCAATGAAGGCAACTCTACGTAAGAGGTTGGGAAACCAGCTGCCTTCTAGGCTCCCACTTACCATACATAAACAAGATGCAACAACCCAAGCAGGTCATTAAACTTCTCATGGTTTTGTTGATTCATTTCCAGATGTGGGATATCACTTTCAGACTCAGAGTAGAGACTCAGCTGAACCTTCCATGGAGTTCACTTGAAGCTCTCAGGACTGTTATTTCATAAATATCTCCAAATTCATCACAATGTTCACGACTGACATTAGATTGTAACAGAACAAACTGCAGTCCAATAAGCCATTATCCATTGAAGTATCAGTCCAAATTATTCAGACCAAAGATGGCAAAAGCTTATACTCTCAACTAAACACTATGATTAATAAATAGCAAACCATTAAAATTTAATCGTGAAATTAGGTTTCTGTTGACAAGTTCAACTAGAACCGATTTTGCCCCAAAGTCTAAACTTAAACCGGTATTATAGAAAAAAAATGTCAACAATATCTGAGCAATCTTCATTCTAAGCTTAGGGTAGTTTAATAACCAAAACCAAATCCAAACATAATAGTGAATACAAATATTACAATGTATTCTTTCAGAGTGTCATTTTCAGGATCAACTTCACAAACAGCTTCTGAAAAATCTCCATTCTGTAAAGTAACTATTAAGATATTCTCTTAAATCATGCCTGAGCCCACCCATAGAATGTGGCAAATAGTTCACTTTTCAAATCTCTCAATGATGTATTTCCCCATCTGCTTGGATGGGTCTATAGAGTAGGCTTTAAGTTGTAGGATTTTCTCCTGCTTAGTACATTATATTTATGAAATAACCAGAAAAAATTGTCCTTTTCCAGCCAAGTGAATTAAACAAAATGAAACAAAACAAAACAAAAGAGACGTTTTAGGACTTGCCCTCATTCACATACACATTCATTCATCAAGCACACACACATATGCGAACACACACATTTTAGTTGTACTAAACTTAATGTGAAATTTTAGATTAGCGTCTCATTTATTGGCAATTCTGGGAAAGGGTTTTAGCTTAATCCCCAGTTAATGAAACCCTTGCTAGTGAATTTCCTTTGTCAACACTGCATTTAATGTATAGTGCTCCATACCTGCTAGATCATCAAAACCCGCAAAGCGATTAGGCTCAATCGGAATGCACAAGTTGGAAGGAGTTGGAAATTTTTGTAAAATTTTATAAAACGATTGTGCTCAGAAATTACATGGGCTGGCTCTATTTAAAAAACTGTTTTCCAGCTTCTGTGTTTTGCTATTGAAAGTAATGAATAGCGGGGCGCCTGGGTGGCGCAGTCGGTTAAGCGTCCGACTTCAGCCAGGTCACGATCTCGCGGTCCGGGAGTTCGAGCCCCGCGTCGGGCTCTGGGCTGATGGCTCAGAGCCTGGAGCCTGTTTCCGATTCTGTGTCTCCCTCTCTCTCTGCCCCTCCCCCGTTCATGCTCTGTCTCTCTCTGTCCCAAAAATAAATAAACGTTGAAAAAAAAATTAAAAAAAAAAAAGAAAAGAAAGTAATGAATAGCTATGGTTCAAACGCAACAAAGCATTTCTTAGAAATCAAGCCTGATTGATCTATGGTTCCTTGAGGAAAAGCAACCAGGTCAGATACTGGCTCAGAAAAATCTGGCACAGCCCCTGTTCCTTCTTTTGCTCTTTCAGGCTAGACTCATACGTACAAATGACTCCAAAAATATTACAGCAAATGCCTACCCAGAAGATTTGGGGAAAGTATTTATGATATTCAAACATTAAGGTTAAAGAAAGCTATCAAGGAGGGGCACGTGGGTGGCATCTGACTTCAGTTAAGCGTCTGACTTCGGCTCGGGTCCTGATCTCACAGTTCATGAGTTTGAGTCCCGCTTTGGGCTCTGTGCTGACAGCTTGGAGCCTAGAGCCTGCTTCAGATTCTGTGTCTCCCTCTCTGTCTGCACCCCCCCCCCACTTGCACTCTGTCTCCCTCTCTTTCTCTCTCACAACTAAATAAACATTAAAAATAATTTTAAAAAGAAAGCTATCAATGATTTGTACACTATTTTTCCATTACCCACTTCCAAAAAGTTGGGCTTTTGGAGCATTCAGTAAATTCATAACATTCAGTAAATACCAAATGCACATCACAGCCTCTCTTTGGAGGTACAGGAGGTACTTCCAGATTTAGCATTGTCTTCCAATATGGTACCCAAAGTTACTAAAGGAGAATTCCCATTGATAATGGTAACAATCACAAGGCAGAAATGGACATTACAGAGATCATCAAAAGCAACAACATGCGGCTGTTTGTCGGGAATAAGCTGAGGGAATTCCTAAGTTTAAGCTTATTTCCCACAGTTGTTAGTGTCAAAAATCTCCGGTGAAACTGAAGTTTAATTTTATTGAGTAGTATCAAATACAGCTTTTTAATCATAAGTATAATGAGAATTCCACCATGAACGCTTCATTATTGGTGTTTCTTCAAGGGAATAAATAAATAATTTCTACACAGTATCACTTTTTTTTTTCAACGTTTATTTATTTTTGGGACAGAGAGAAACAGAGCATGAACGGGGGAGGGGCAGAGAGAGAGGGAGACACAGAATCGGAAACAGGCTCCAGGCTCTGAGCCATCAGCCCAGAGCCCGACGCGGGGCTCGAACTCAGGGACCGTGAGATCGTGACCTGGCTGAAGTCAGATGCTTAACCGACTGCGCCACCCAGGCGCCCCTACACAGTATCACTTTAAGACAATAAATCTTGATTCCTATTCAGAATAAAGCAAGAACCTAGCTATGGGAACTAAAGTTTATAGCAAAACAGTAAAATACTATCTATACTTAAAGTTGGTCTGCTAAAAAAAAAACCTCTCTTTTTGTGTTTCTGTGAGTGATTTCCTTATTTAAAAGTTTATGGCATTAAAATGCAACTAATAGGTACTTCAGCCAAGTACTTTTCAGAAATTCTTGATTCCCGTCAGTTTGATTGCTACCATGTTTACCGGAAGAAAGACTAGGCAATTGCCTAATTGTGACCTTAATCCCAAACACTCTATAATTGTAGAGATATGATTACCTCGAGTGAACTTACTTAAAGCTTGGCGACACCCACACAAAATCTAAAGCCCATAAAGAACAAAAAATTCAGGTGGAACCCTAACCCCCAGATGTAAAAAAAAAAAAAAAAAAAAAAAAAATGTCTGCCAACTCTTCACGGGAGTTTGCTTAACCTCTTAGACAATGGTATTAGGTTTGATAACCCTGTTCTGGCCTTTTAGAAATAAAACCAAACGTTTGTCTCCATGACTGCTGGTCCTGAAACTTCCCAGCCTACTACTTCAGCTTGTGAAAAGGCAGTCTCTTTTGTTGACTTTAGCTGTACTATTTATTAGTAAAAAAAAAAAAAAAAAAAAAAAAAGGGAAAAAGAAAACAGAAAACTTTCTAGATTCATAAAAGGATGTCATGATAAATATGACTTTTGGCCCATTATGTAATACCAACAGAAAGAAGAGGTCCATGTATATGTGTTCACATACATATATTTATAGCACCTTATATACTAATAAGAATATTAGCTTTTAAAGAAAACTGTTCATCCAAAGAGAAAGCAGATGGAAGATAGCCCTTTCTCCTGAAATGCACCTGTAAATAGTCTGTCATCACCTTCCCCTGTCTGAAGGTAGAAAGGTCTGGGACACGTCGGGAGACTTCCCAGTGTGATTAGAATATCCTTTCCTTCCACGCAGCTGTTTAAGTATGAAATCAGAACTTTTCTTCCTCCTTGAATTGGGGAAGAGAGAATGTGGCGCACTCCATTTTTACAAGAATATTTTGGAATATGTAACAATGCACTGATTCAGATCTTAGCGAAAGGTGCTATAATATTAAGAGCCCCTGAAGAGCCCTGAGCTTTTGTGGAAGTAAAATCTCTATAAATAGTAATGAGGTCAATTCTCTCATATTTGGAAGGACATGAGTGAAGGTTTATGGAATGAGAAGGAGCAAAGGGAGCCTAGGCCTGGAGGTAGTGATTTTCAAGTGTTTACAACACTCCTGCTCCAGTGTCAGAGCAAAGCTAAGCTTACAGTCTCTTTAAAATATGAGACTCAAGCTCATTATTACCATAGTGGGTATTCTCTCCGTTCTTTTACTGCTCCCTGAAACCATTCTTTCGGTTTATAGGTAAATTTGCAATATTTTAAAGAGAATGAGGAAAAGTCACAAATACACCAGTTAAAGCAGTGGTTTAAACAGACAGCACAAAACACCATTTGGATGCAAGTAGGTACTCAGAGAATAAAGTACAGAAATTGGGATTTTTGTAAAAGCATTGATTGGAAACCTGGAGGAGGAAGCGAAAGAGTGAGGGTCACAAAGTTGGCGCTACGATTTCAAACGACCAAAGTATGATTTCAAACATAATGAGTTCTAAGATTCACGGTCTATAAAATTAAAACACAGCTATTTGGGAAAAGCACTCCTTATAGCGAGACTAGAGAGAAAGGTTTCCAATAGGTTCTCATAAGCAAGACCCTATACAATATAACAAAGAGCATATTTAATGTAGACATAACGACAAATTTTATAAAGCGACCTTTTTAACAATCAAAGCTGCGAATCTCATGCCAGAAGTACAATCCCACAAAAACACTCAGGATGGATCTGGGCAGAAGAGTGAGCTAGTGATAAATGTTGAGCAGGACTATGGCTCTCTTCATCTTGGGATAGTATTTAGAATATGTGTGATTGGAAGCAACATTCCATTTGTACTCATCGAAACTTTGAAAACTATTAAGTGGCATTAGTACATAGATTCTAATTCCTAAAAGAACCAAGAGTTATCAAGCAAGAAAAATATGTAACTTTAATAAAGATGATTTGAGGGTATTACTAGAGTCTCAGCGAATATATCAATGTGAAAATTTTTAAATTTTATTAATGTTTATTCATTTTTGAGAGGCAGAGAAAGAAAGAGAGAGCATGAGTAGGGGAGGGACAGAGAGAAAGGGAGACACAGAATCCAAAGCAGGCTCCAGGCTCTGGGCTGCCAGCACAGAGCCGGACACGGGGTTCAAACCCATGAACCATGAGATCATGACCTGAGCTGAAGTCAAATGCTCAATTGACTTGAAGTCAATTGAATTGAAGTCAAATGCTTAATTGGGCACCTCAGGTGCCCCTGTGATATTCTTTATATGATGGAAGGAGAAATGTAAAAATATCTTAACATTTATATGAGGAACAAAACTTGTGCAATGATTCAAATAGTAGACAATGGAAAATGAAGATAACGATGATTAGACACACCATCTCATTAAATCCATTTAAAATCTACAATCATTAAATTTATGTGGAACTGGTATGAGATCAATGGAACAGGACATGATCTCGAAAAATATCATAATTAGTGTGCATAAGAACTTAATAAATGTTGAATGAAATCTTAGAAATACAACTTTTAAAGTAAGTGAGAAATTCAAGAAATGTTTATAAATATTGTTGGAAGAAAATAAGTTATTTAGAATGAAAAATAAGCTGAGTCACCATAACTCAAATTCCAACTGGATATAGAAGCGCACTGCTTAAAAATAAGAATTTAAGAGGCACCTGACCAGGGTGACGCAGTCAGTTAAGCATCTGACTCTTGATCTCAACTCAAGTCTTGCGTGCTTGCCATGAAGACTACTTAAAAAAAAAAATTGGGGGGGCTCCTGGGTGGCGCAGTCGGTTAAGCATCCGACTTCAGCCAGGTCACGATCTCGCGGTGCGTGAGTTCGAGCCCCGCGTCGGGCTCTGGGCTAATGGCTCAGAGCCTGGAGCCTGTTTCAGATTCTGTGTCTCCCTCTCTCTCTGCCCCTCCCCCGTTCATGCTCTGTCTCTCTCTGTCCCAAAAATAAATAAACGTTGAAAAAAAAAATAAATAAATAATTTTTAAGAATTTAAAAAATACAATATATAGGGGAAACTCATGTAGTCTCTCCTTAGAAAAAGACTCTTTTAAACAATTTTTTTCTAATAAACTAAAGATATAAAAAAATGCAATGCGTGAAATTGAATTGGATTAGAACAACAAATTAAAGGATATAATAACACATTGATTTGGGGAACAGTAGGCGAAATGCAACTAAGAACTGGAAATTAGGTATTATGGAATTGCTAATTGTTTTAGCTATACTGATAGTATTGTAGTTATGTAGGTGAGTATCTGTATTCTAAGAGTTCACACAATAAAGAATTTAGCAGCCAAATATCTGAATCATACTGTCAAATAGTTCAACAATCATAAGGAAATCTTTTTCTCTTATACACACACACATATATTCACATACACACACATATATATGTCCGTGTATATCTTAGCATGAGAAAGAGGAGAGAAAATGTAACAAAATATGATCAGCCAGTGAATCCAAGTGAAGAGTATACAGGGCCCATTGGATTATTCTTTTAATTTTTCTATAAGCTTGAAAGTTTTTAAAAAGAAAGATGGAAGAAAATTTTTCTAGTAAGAACAATGGATTTGAAGCTAAAAAAATATACAGCATCTATACGTAAAACAATATGATGCTTCTAAATCATATGACAAATGGTTACACACTTAATAAATAAAAGGTTCATAGAAGTTCATAAGGAAAATATTAAGACCCCAAAAGAAAAAATGAGCCAAGGATGCAAACAGATGGTCTTCAGAAGAAATCCAAGTGACTAATATTTTTTTAAATTTTTTAATATTTATTTTTGAGACAGAGAGAGACAGAACATGAACAGGGGAGGGTCAGAGAGAGAGGGAGACACAGAATCTGAAACAGGCTCCTGGCTCTGAGCTGTCAGCACAGAGCCCGACGCAGGGCTCGAACTCATGTTCGAGCATGAGTACATGTGTTCTGAAGAAATTTATAAGTGGTTTTAAGAACATGAAAAACATGTAAAAACTCTGAGTAATTATTTTTGTAATAATTTATCCTACGGAATAACAAAACTTGGGGCAAATACTGCACGGTAAAAAATGTGTATGGTCACATAGAGCAGTTTCCAGTAAAACAGGAAACAACCTCAATGCCCACTGTTAGGGTAAAAGTAAACAAGTTTTGTACTACATAACACATTCACTTAGTAGGACATTTTGACACTATTAGAGATGTTTCTGAAGAGTTTAATGACACAAGACACTTCATATTATAACATACTAACTGGAAAACACAGGGTACCAAGCCGCATATTCAGTATGACCTCTCCTAGGAAAACAAAAAAAAAATTAGAAAACATTGTACAAGTGCTGAAACAAGCAAGATATGAACTGGTGTGTGATGGGCTCTGTGGCTTTCTTCTCTTTTTTATACTCTTCCATATTCCCCAAACTTTTCTCTATGAGTCATGTCTGATGTTAGTGCAATACAAATAAAGTTCATTTAGAAATGCTTGAAAAAGACATTAATAAAAACAAGGAAGAGACTCTCCAGAGTACTCAGGTAAACCAAAACCACACTGGACTCCATTCAGTGCTAATTTGGTCATATAAATACATATCACATTAAAAGAAATAAAAACAAACCATCTGGGATGGACCATGTTACCTCAGGGACCAAACACAACTTCTGGAAAACTTTCCAAGCAAGCTCTCTTTTTCTGTGTTTTTATAAGAGGCCAAATATTTCCGGGAGGTTTTTGTTTGTGTGTTTGTTATGTTTCGTTTTCTTTTTAATTTCAGATGAAAGGAGAAAGTGGAGTGAGTGTCACTGAACGGGGGGCGAGGAGGGAAGAATAACAGAGCTATGACCTCAGACGAAGCCCTCTGAACACATAATTCCCTTCTGGATAACTCCATCTTGTACATTAGACACTTCTCTGAGCTAAACTAATCTTTTTGAATCATAATCAAGTCAACTCTCTTAATCATGTAATAGTTTTACTTCAAAAATCAGTACACTGGGGAAAACAGAGATGATTGATTTAGAATTTTTATATGTTTATTTTTTAAATCTCCAAATGAATTTAAAGACTCGAAGTGGAAAAGCCAACCATTTTGTTTGAACATTATTTCTAACCCTCTTTTCAAGAATCTGCCCATCCCCCATCTCAAAGAGAATGGTCCCACAGGACCCACTAAATGGGTAGCAAGACATGTGACCCAAACTCAGACCATAGCTGATTGGACCAGAAGAACACCTAACCCGAACAAGTTCTCTGAGATTCTCTTTTCTGGGAATTTGCAGTTAAAACACAGGCAATTTACTGAGGTTATTCTGGCCAGTTACTAGACGGGTGGCTAAGACTACCAACTCAAAATTTTTTGTGTCAACGAGCCAACCAACAGAGCCATCTATGGGGAAAATCGAGAAAATGAAGCGGAAACACAAAGCAACAGAAAGAACATAAGCGGCACAAAGAAAAGACAGTCGATTAAGGAGCCTTGGTTTCTGAGGGCTTTCTAGTTCTTTGTTCCAGCACTCACTTGGATCTGGCTACACATCCTGTCTTCGGTTCCGTAAGATACACCCGATGTCTTATTAAAACTCCCCCTTTACTCATTTTGTTTATTTCATAAGTGGCATTCATACTCATTTTCATTCTCATGTTCTTTTTTTCTTTTTTTCACCTTTATTTATTTTTGAGAGACAGAGAGAGACAGAACGTGAGCAGGGGAGGGGCAGAGAGAGAGGGAGACACAGAATCTGGAGCAGGCTCCAGGCTCACAAACTGTGAGATCATGACCTGAGCCAAAGTCAGACGCTTAACCGACTGAGCCACCCAGGAGCCCCCAAAACTCCCCCTTCATTTAAACCAACTTTAGATGTTATTTTGTTGCTTGTAACCAAAGCATCCCTGGGTGAAATAAGTACTTTTCCCTTTGAAATTACGTTGAAAGGTGGATGAGGTATGCATTTTTTATCCACCTTTAATGGATCAGGAACTGAGTCAAATAATTTAACATTATATGTCTGGTTACCGAAGCCTTGTAACTAGAGTTTGGATCTTCTGATTCCAGTTCGTCTCCTGTTAACTCTTCTCTGTTTAGAGGTAAATACAGCCAGTGCCGTCCTGGTAGCCATTGAACACAGAAGAAGTCTGTTTATAAGGAACTGCAACTGGGTAATTGACACATCAGGGTTCTGCTGCGGTGGCACCATGGGAGGAGACCGTAAGTGAACAGGTTACATGAAAGCATCAGGACCGCTTGCTTGTATAGTTCTACCATCATATTTGTACAAAAACCCAAGGAAATGGAGTTCTGACATTAAATGTTAACCAAAACATATTACAGCTTCTATTTTAGCTAGAGCTCTAGTTTCAGCATTAAATGGTACTTTTCATCAAGTGAAAAGCCAAAGAAAATGTTTTCTAATTCTAGTGTTAAAAATATTCTGTAAATTCTACCATCTTCAATTCTATCCAATAAGGAAAAAAAAAAAACAGTTGAAGTCAGCTAGAACCTATTCTATGTTCTTAAATCTCTGTTTTGTATAATTAAAGAAATATAGTTAATTTACTAAAAACTGTTATAGTAGCTAGTATCTATTAAGTGCCTACACTGTGCCAGGCACTAGTCTAGATTCTTTTCACACATTATTCATTCATTTGTTCATTCAACAAATACTGATTTTACTGAGTATACTCTGTGACACTCACTGTTCATATGTAATACTCACTGAGAATATAGCAGTGAACAAAACAGAATCCCTGCTCTCAAAAAACGTTAGACTTAATCATCACGATCGCCTCACTGTTGTTACCATTTTTTTAAAGAGGAAAATACCTCAGAGAGGTTAAATAATTTACCCAAGGTCATATAACTGATCAAGGGTAGCCTAGGCTTCTTAAAATCTCAGACTCTTTGCATTTGGCCACTCTGCCTCTCATTAAATCATTGACTATGGAAAGTGAGACATATTTATAGCCAGAAGAACACTGTTGAAGAGCTGATAATCACTGATAATCCATGCCAGGACCTTCTCACATATATCAGTTCCTTGATGCATTTCCTATGAATGTAGATTACTTCCCAAAATGCAATGCTCCCATTGAAACCAATATTGCCTAAAATACTTAGACAATCTTTGAAATTTATCATTAGATTATCACTAAATTGGAAACTAAAAATACTCCACCGTTCATAGAAACAATTTTCCAGGTGTTTAATATGAGATGAATGCAAATAATTTTGTTAAATTAAATCAGGCTGATTTTGTTCTTAATTTAATTCATTTATATATTGAGTGCCTATCGTGTGCCAGACAAGTGTTAGGTGCTAGGGTACAGAAATGAAAAAAAAAAAAATCCCTACTCTAATGGCATTCACATAAAATATGTATTTTGTCATATGGTGGCAAGTACAATAAAAAATAACAATAAAGCATAGAAGAAAGCTGGAATATAAAGGGCTAGGACTCATAATTTCAAATAAGCAGGTCAGGAAGACCTCATTGAAAAGTGACATTTGAGCAGATTCTTAAAAGAATTACGAGAGTGAGCCACAGGGAGATGCAGGCAAAGAACACATCAAGTTCAATGTCCCTGAGGTGGCATATCCAAGCTCTCAGGGGTATCAGAATGAGAAGTAGCAGGCACCAGATTACATAGGGCTCCTCGAGATCATCCTGAGGAGTTTGCCTTTTACTCTGAGCGACATGGGAAGTCACAGAGGAATTTTGAACAAAGAAGTGATATTATATGTCTCAATTTCTTGAAAGTATCCCTGGCTGTTATATGGAGAATGGACCATAGGAAGAGATAGGGTGGAAACAGGGAGACAAGTTGCAAGATGTGACAACCAAGGCGAAAGTCGATGGTGTCGTCCGTCAGGAATAGAAGTGGCCAGATCTTTGGCTGTATTTTGATGGTAAAGCCAGTAGGATTTGCCAACATACTGGATGTGGAGTTTGAGAGAAAGGAAGAAGCCACAGATGATACCAAGTCTTTTGGCCCAAGTAATGGGAAGGATGGAGTTGCCATTTACTGTGGGAGGGGCTGAGGTAAGGAGTTCAGCTTGGGACAAGTTCAGTCAGGGACACGAAGAAAGTATTCCAAGGAAGTGAGCAAGTACATCAAACACTACTGAGAGGCTGAGTGCTATGAAGGCTGGGAATTGACTACTGAATTCAACAATATGAAGGGCATCAGTCATTGGGGACCTTGACAGAACTGTTTTGGTGGAATAAAAGGATCAGGGGTGGGGGAGGAGGCTGATTAGTCCACGAGACTACGGAGAAAGGCAATGAGAAAGGATTGGAGGCCACAAGTAAAGTCAACGCTTCTGAGGAATTTTTTTTAGAAGCAGCGAACATGAGCAAAACCTGAAGGAAAAGTGAAGTTGGGGAAGCTTTTCTTCACAACAGGTTAGGACTGAAGAAAGAACATGTTGGTGTGTGGATGTAAATGACTCGATGGAAAGCAAAGGATAGATGGATGGAGTTTGTTCTTGCATAAGGAGAAAGGATGAGCTATCAGGAAGAAGTCGGTCTCAGAAGAGTGAACAGTTTATCCACATGAGCATGCATGCTATTATGATTGCAATCACTCAATATATTACATGATTTTCATAATTATTCATATACTATTGCTATTGCAATTAAAATTTTTTCAATTTGCGAAAAGGGCTGCCTGTTTTTTCACACAAAGTAAATTTAATTTGTCAAGAAGAGTAATCTTGCTCAATTTTTATCACCATTTTTCTAAATTTATTCAGCAATAAATGTTTCCATGTTTACACTAACGTTTAATGAAGTAGTAATGTATACATGAATGCTAAGAGGCTCACTGTGTATCTAAAAAGACATACATGGTTTTCCCCCTAGAATCTACCCCCATGCTTCTCTGCTTCATACTTGGTGCCCAATTGATGAGTCAGCTTTCAAGAAACCCTTGGATTTTGCCTTCCGCTTGATCCATTTCCTACCTCACTGACATGTCCCCCCTCGGTCTTCAGTTAATTCTTTACCTCTTTCCATTCTCCATAGGCATGAGTCCATTCTTGGCTGTCTGTATCTTCTCTTTTTCAGCTTACCTCATTAGAGAATTTATGCGGTGAATCACCTCAACTACCCCTTCTATAATGTTTCTTCTCAATTTTACTTCTTGGGTCTCTTAACACGCAGTTGACAACAAAGCATCTACATTTAAAGGTTCTAGGGGCGCCTGGGTGGCTCAGACGGTTAAGTGTCCGACTTCAGCTCAGGTCATGATCTTGTGGTGAGTTCAAGCCCCGCATTGGTCTCTGTGCTGACCGCTCAGAGCCTGGAGCCTGCTTCAGATTCTGTGTCTCCCTCTCTCTCTGCCCCTCCCCTGCTCATGCTCTGTCTCTGTCTCAAAAATAAATAAAAACATTAAAAAAAATTTTTTAATAAATAAAGGTTCTGGAATTACCTCAAAGAGATGTCTAAAACCAAACAAATTATCTCTTGGTTTTTTCCATTTGTGAGCTATTCTGCCAGCTTCCTAAGCTTGTAACCTCTAGGGTAGGGAGAATTTCTCTTTCTATTACTTACTCAAATGCAAATGGACAACAGAATGCTTTGTTTGTTTGCTTGTTTGTTTGTTTTTTAATGCAACTGATTTTGCTCTTTTATCCTGCTCCCCATGACCTTGGCCCCCTCTCTAGGACACCACTTCTCACCTTTACCTGCATTCTTCCAATCAACTTCTAAATGGGTTCCTGCTCTCAGTCTCTCCTGGATTCAAGCCAATCTGCACACTAAAGGCCTGGATAGTATCATGAAAATGTAGATTTCATCATGTGATTGCTATACTTAAAAAGCTTTAAAATAAAAAGCAAACCTTCAGCAGTATGTTCAAATCCCTCCATCAGGTGGAAATTTACAAATTCAGCCTTACTGGTTCCATCATATTTACCTTTCGCCATTCTGTCGTGTGCATAGTCCACTCAAAAGAGGTCGGGCTCCTTTCTTCTCTTAATCCACATCAGGTGTTCTTTTCTTTAGTGTCTCCTTCCCTGAGAGCTATCCATACCCAGCATCTTCTTCATGGTCCAGATTCAAATACACACTCCATGAACTTGTGCTACAATTACCTGTCTCACTCTTCTACTCCCCTGAGATTGGCAGCAGCTTCAACTTGGAGAAGCAGGTCTTGAGTCAGAAAAAAAAAAAAATTCTCGGGCACCGAGATTTTGTTAATGACAGAAGTTACAACACAAGGCTCTGGGAAAGACCCAAGGTCTCAATTCTTCATTCAAATTCTCTCTAGATTTCAGACAAAATTAGTTTCAGAATTACTTTAAAAGACTTTGGATACGTCAATTATGATCAGCAAGAGTTGCCGAGTTTTATGTTTCACACCTTCCCGAAAACTAACTCTTGATAATTACAAAGGCCACAGATTATTTTTGCTTTGAAGTCTTTTAACAAAAAAACTTCCAAATTAAAAATAAACCGTTATTTTGAAAGCACAAGAATTTTATTTGGAGATGTGTAAATATGCATAATAATCTTATTTTTTTTTAATTGGAAAACAAACCTTACACTTTAGAAAGCAAAAGATTGCAGGATCATATATTGTAGCTTTTAAAGTTATATATTTGTCAATTAATCATTGATCTATTCTCTCAACACCTTAACCTCATGGACAATTCTATGAATTTGATGCTAAAGTGACATTCACTATGTTATAGTTTGACGATAACAATCATACATCATTTAGTCTCTGTAAAACAGAAAATCTTGCTCTAACATTTATAATCTTAGGAGACAAGTGTTATCATTTATTCCCATTGTATAGAAGAGGTTAGATAGATTGCCCAGCTCACACAGGTAGAAATCCTGGGATTTCAGATCAAGTCTGTGTGATTCCAAAAGCCTGCTTGAAAACATTACCTCACACTGCTACCTATAACATGCTAGTCCTTACTCATTCTACCAAACCAAAATATAATTTTGACACACTTCTCTACCTAGGAAAAATGTATCCACAATAGAACTACAGTTAAAAAAACCCAACTTTTTCCTTTGATAAATATCACTCTATACACATGTATGGATTATACAGAATCCACTGTAGACTATAAAAAAAGTTAATAATTATAACAGTTGCGTACTGTTCACTCATTGAGGCCCTGAGTTATGAATTGGGCTTGTTAAATTCAATAGGAAGAAATTCTTGATAAAAAGTATATTTTGAATTTCAAACAATTAGATGGAGCCAATGGTAAAGGGACAAGATGAGCTCTTTAAACACAGGAGACAGGTGGACAGATATGAAGAATGCGAAATAGAAAAGACTTAACGCCTAGCATAGAACAGGGGTTTCCCCCAGACAAAGCAATGACAGATTGGACCGAGACAGTGTGAGAAGCTAGCCACGTGCCCGTAGAGACACCTAGTGCCATCATGAGTCTTACCGTTACTCAAGTGAGACCTTTGCAAGATAGTTTTTGAGAAACAAGCTGCCCATGCATTTACCATTAATTTGTACTTACGTGAAGCAACGTAGGCTAGAACCCTGCTACTCAGAGTACGGTCCAGCAGGAACCAGTAATATCTGAATCCCCTGGAAGAGTGTTAGAAGTGCAGAATCTCTGGCCACACCATTGACCCACTAAAGCAGAATCTCCAGATGATTCCGTGAGAAGCCCTGTGCCTGTGTTCTAACACTGATTTGATATGGCTATTTCCTTAACACGTAACTCTAAGCAAATCTTTTCATCTCCAGACCTAAGCTGTTCATCTCTAGAGTGGGAAGGATCCCTGCCATACTAATCCAGAGACTGATAGAAGGATCAAAAACAATGAACTGCGTGAAAGCACTTGGTAATCTGTGAAGCACCATTAGAAGTCTCTCTCCCATCAAATGAGCAACTGTGTCCAACGGAACGCCAGGGCCCCCGGGCTGGCGCCTGGAATGTTTTGGCCACTTCCCTCCCAGCTGCCTCCACCATTTCTGTGTACAAAACCTCGGGGAAATGTTTCATTTGGGAAGACAAATGCTCAGTTTTATAACAATGTCACGGCCCTGAATTACCTCAGGAGGTTCCTGGGGTGATGCCTGGCCCAGCTGCTCCAACTCAAGCCGAGGGATGTGCCATCATGCCTGGGCACCTACCGCTACTTCGTGACCTTCCTAATTACTCTCTCCACACTCTTCTCATCCCTTCTCAGGTGGTGGACTGTTGTGGGAAGGCTGAGGAAACAAGGCAAGGTGGGAGTTGGCATTTCCTGATGTGGGCATGTCAGGTCAAAGGTTTACAGGCCCTAGATGCTCTGCAACAACGAAAGCAAACTGTCACATAACAAACAGACCTTTCCGTACCATTGCGAACTGTCATCTTGGAACTTTCTGGCCGGCAAGCCTCCTTAAAATGAAGTTTTAAAGCGACTGAAAGTTATTTGTCTGAAATTGGGTTTTCCAGTACCCTGCCCCGGAAATCCTTAAGAAAAGGGGTTCCGAGCTCAAGGAAGTTTGGGGTCCTACACACCAGCCCTCCTTCTGAAGGATCATCAAAAAAATCCTGTTTGACTTCGCTGACCATGCATTTTCTCCAAACGTATTTGACTGCAAAACACTTTCTTACCTATTACCTATTAACAAACTGCACTTTAAATAGTAGTTACATTAAGAACACCCTTTGGGGCACCTGGGTGGCTCAGTCGGTGAAGCACCTGACTCTTGATTCTGGTTCCGGTCATGATCTCACGCTTGGTGATCTCCAGCCCCACATCGGGCTCTGCGCTGCCAATTCAAACAAAGCCTCTATGGGATTCTCTCTCCCTCTCTCTCTCTGCTCCTCCCCCATTCATGCTCTCTCTCTCTTTCTCCCTCTCTCTCTGCCTCTCCCCCATTCACTCTCTCTCTCTCTCTCTCTCTCTCTCTCTCTCCCTCTCTCAAAAAAATAAATAAACTTAAAATAAAGAACATACTTTGAAAATTACTGTCTTTTTTGGTTATAATATTTAACGTCATCTCAATAAGCACAGCAATCCGTAGCCTGGTGGATTTTTTTAAGTGAGCTCTTCTAGACCAGAAGGTTCTTGACTACAGGAACTCTGCTCCTCATTCTCTGGCATTGAGCGCCATAGAAGGCATTTAGCCATCCTCAGTGAATGTTTGTTAAATTTTAAAAAATCAAAACAGAACCAGTTTTTTGGTTTTTTTTTGTTTGTTTGTTTGTTTTTTGCATGAGAAAATACATCCTCACTCTTCACCGAAAAGACTCCAAGCGTTCTTGAATGGGTTTTGTGTGATGGATACGTACACCAAAATACTTGGCTCGGGCTGATTATTTGCTACTATAAGTAATACGTAAGGAAAGGCCGTCCTAAAAAAAAGGAATTTATACACAAGGATACTGTCAACTTAGTCTTCTCCGACTTAGTTCCCCAACATTTGGAAAATATCACGTTTCAATGCTTCCAAAGAACCAGAAAATACTTTTTTTATAAAGGCAGGAGCCAATGTTGTACTCTATAAAATAGCGTGGAAGGTGGGCTGTGAACAGGGCAGCCTCCAGAGACTTGGAATCACCACTCGAAGTTTATAGTCCTTAGTTATCAAACTGCTGGTAAAGCAGAAAATACATCCAGGGGGCCTCGATTGTTCTAAATTACAGCTGGTTTCTCAGCATCACATCCCGGGCCTCTCTCCACTGCGTCCTGAGAGAGGCATTTTGAATCTGCAAAGCTACCAGAAAAAGAGGAACGGGGGGGTGAGTGGGCAGGAGAAATGTGCATTCTAAACTAAATACAGAAACACGGATGCTGATGCTAACAAAGTTTCCTCAAGGAGAGAACCCTAGGTGAGCACACGTAACTTTGAAGTGACCCACAAACAGCTCCCTTTAAAGAACATTCTCCATCTCGCCCAGATTGTATTTCCCATAACGGGAAATAAAAGCCCTTCGGGCTCTGCTCAAGTGAATGATTTGCCACAGTCACCAGACCAAGCAGCTAAATATTCCTAGCAAGCTCATGTATTTATTGAATCCTGCTTTTAGAGCTTTTTGAAAACCTTGGCCTTGGAAGGATGAGAGAAATATAACCTGGAAGCAAAAGTCCAGTTTTCTTGGGCTCAGAAGGGGACTTGACAGAAACTGCTCTATTAACAAAATGCCCTTTGTTACAACCCCAAGGAAAAAAGAAGTTGCAAAAAAAAAAGAAAAAAAAAAATGAAGGAAAAAAGAAGTGAGCAAAAGCACTTTCTAAAGACTGCCCCAAGGGCCCTGCTGGTTTCTCCCGAAATCTCAGAGACTGCCATTCCATTGTGACCCCTCTCTTATTTTCTTAACCTTCTAGTACGTTATACTCAAATGTTTCTCTGATGCTACTAATAATTGAAGGATATTATCTTAAGTCTCAAACTCAGATTTGGCATTTCTTTATTATCCTTAGATTACATCTTTATTATCTTTATATATTACACACACACGTATATATAGATAGTCTTTAATTTTTTTTTTTTTTTTATTTTAGAGAGAAAGCACGAGCAGGGGAGAGGGGCAGAGGGAGAGAGAGAGGATCTTAATCAGGCTTCACGCTCAGCATGGAGCCCAACACAAGGCTCGATCCCATGACCCTGGGATCATGACCTGAGTCAGATGCAAAACTGACTGAGCCACCCAGGTGCCTATATTATCTTTATATATACATTATCAAACAATGGTGTTTTGAACTAACTTTGGGTTTACAGATATACCTATTCTCAACGTAATATTCATAAGACAAAATGCCAAATGATAAAGAAAAAAAGTCCAAAGGAAACCCTATGAAATACGCACTAAGAACATGGCAGATCTGGAAAAGATACTTAACCTCTTGAAACTTCAGTTTTTTGAGCTGTCAGCTGAAGAATAATAGAACCCACAATATATACAGTATAGAACTTACAATAATAGAACCTACATTTGTAAGGATTAAAGAGGGTGTGTTTAAAATACTTGGCCTCGGGGCACCTGGGTGGCTCAGTCGGTAAAGCATGGGACTTCAGGTCGGGTCATGATCTCTTGGTCCGTGAGTTCGAGCCCCGCAACGGGCTCTGTGCTGACAGCTCGGAACCTGGAGCCTGTTTCAGATTCTGTGTCTCCCTCTCTCTCTGCCCCTCCCCCGCTCATGCTCTGTCTCTCTCTGTCTCAAAAATAAAAACACTAAAAAAAAATTTAAAAAATAAAATAAAATACTTGGCCTCATGAACGCTAGCTACTATTTTTGACGTGGCTATTGTTTTTACTATCATCATTATTATTATGACCTTTAAAATTAAAATGATTCTTAGTGGATCCCTGAAGATTGTTACTCAATAGAAATGCACCTGTGTTAAATATGGAGAAATAAAGGTATACAGCTAACGTCATAGCCTAAATTAGAATGAAGGACAGATTGGGGCCCCTGGGTGGCTCAGTCGATGAAGCATCTGACTTTGGCTCAGGTCATGATCTCATGGTTCCTGCCCTAGCAGCACAGAGCCTGCTTCAGACCCTCTGTCCACCTCTCTCTCTGCCCCTCCCCTGCTCACACTCTCGCTCTCAAAAATAAATAAACATTTCAAAATAAATAAATAAATACTCTATTAAAAAAAAGAATGAGGGACAAATTTTTCTGGGTTCTGAGACTATTCTCAGTTCCATTCTGATCTTTTTTTTAGAACTTAACCAACACTGACAAGTCAACACTTCTGAAAGGAAAAGATAAAGGAAAAGCCACCAAGGGGCACCTGGGTGGCTCAGTTGGGTAAGTGCCCACCTTGATTTAGGCTCAGGTCATGATCTCGCATTTTGTGGGTTCGAGCCCCCCGTTGGGCTCTGCATTGACAGCATGGAGCCTGCTTGAGATTCTCTCTCTCCCTCTCTCTCTGTCTCTCTCTCTCTCTCTCTCTCTGCCTCTCCCAGCTTGTGCTCTATCTCTCTCAAAATAAATGAATAACCGTTATAAAAAATATATAAAAAATAAATAAAGGAATTCACCAACAAGTAGGTCACACAGGTTTCCTGGTAAGCAAAACTATGTGAGTTGCTGTTCATATAAGAGTAGGATTCATCCAAACCATTCAGTTTGAATTTGAGTATTTACATTAAAATTCATGTAAAATACAAAATTATGAAATATATTATAAACTTATATTCAATATATGTTACTATGACTCCAAGCAGGAAAAAGGCAAAAAAAATTTTTTTCAGAGGTAGAAATATATATATATATAAATGTAATATATAAAAATGTATATATATAAGTATATATATAAATATATATATATTTCCCCTATACATTATCTTTGCTTTATTCTGCATTGTGTTAGGAAAATTAAATAAAAATAACAATATTCTTATATTAAAAGTTTCATATTTTGTTTTGTTGTTGTTCAGTATCTACAGACTCTGGAATATGGGAAACTTTCTCACAATTATTTTGGTAAAATAAACACGAACTTTCTGAGAGGTTTTTGCTTCATATGTTATGTTCAGTGGGATTTTCCCTAGGATTTTAGACCAAATACCAAATCTTCCATATGGTACGAACACCTGGCACATAATAAGTTCTCAGCATATATATTTGTTAAAATAAAGAATAAACAATTTGTTGTGAAGGTGCCCATAGGCCCTTGGGGCACCTGGGTGGCTCATTTGGTTGAGCATCCAACCCTTAAGTTTGGCTCAGGTCATGATACCAGGGTCATGGGGTTAAGGTTCTGCAAGTCAGGTTCTGCACTGAGTGTGGAGCCTGCTTAAGATTCTCTCTCCCTCTCTCTCTGCCCCTCCCTCCACTTGTTATCTCTCTCTCTCTCTCTCTCTCTCTCTCTCAAAAAAAAAAAAGAAAAGTAAATTCTAAATGACTGCTGAATATGAATGTTACCACTTCGTTACCAAATGACAACACAGAATTGTAATTAAAGGATTATAAAGTGGCTGGACATCACTCACTTGGAAACCCTTCCAGACTGCGTTTACTTCTGTGCTGTGATAGAAAGGTTCATACACACTCCAGGTGGGCCTTAAAGAGAAGATCAGATGACGTATGCATAACAGTATTTCTCCAGTGCACGATAATGAATACGGACTTTCCTGAAAACCCCACTTTGAAATACACTGCCCCACCACTGTCATAATAACATTGCGTTTATTAGGTTTTGCGGTTGTGGTATAAAGGGTAATGTTTTTTTTCCCCCTATATTACATGATTTAACTTCTTTGCGTTAGAGATGAAAATGATCTCAGGTATGCTTAAAGCAAATGTATGTAATGAGAGTGATAATGTATAATGATTGATAAATATCATGTCCCACACACGTTTTGGATATCCTTCCATATCTTTTGAAAGTATTAAGGTTGGAACGGACAGTAAATTGACCGAAGGCGGAACACTGGTGTGAAAATTGAACAGTGCTGGACAGAACTGGAGGGCAGGGGTTCTGAAAGACTAGAGAATAAAGACTAGAGGATAAAGACTCACTGTGTGGATGTGAAACACAAAAATGTAACGGAGTTTTCTAAACACAAAGTAATTAGAAAAAATATAATCAAACCCAGAAAAAAGGATGGTAAAGTCAGAAGGATGTCTGACTAATGAGCCAGAATATCAGAAAAACTACAGGTATCATCCTAAACTTGAGAATTAAGCTTGCTCCCTACAAACTATGCCTGTCTGAATTTGGTAAAGTCACATAGCTGACACTATCCTAAATTAACAGGCAAGTTGGATCTTGATTATAGGAAAAGCTCTTGATAAAGCCTTCCAGGATAAATTTGAAATAAAGATCACAGACCGTGTTTTAATCTATTTCCAAGACCTATCATATTTCCTGACATCTACTAGGCACTTAATAAATTAGAAGAATTAGGAATGTAACCCAGTGAATAATACCTTAAATACATTAATAGCTGGATGAAATATATTTATCAATCAATGCATTACTATAGTCTCTATTGAAAGCATCTGAGGGCAGACACCATGTAATATCCTTTATCTTTCCATCCCAAGACTGAGCAAAGGATACATAGTAAGTATTTTCAGATCAACTGAACTTGGAGGAAAATATCTAGTGGCTTACCACAGAACTCAGATGGGAATACTTTTAACTATGATGTGAAGGAATACCGTAGAGGTTTAAGCTGGTCAAATGTGTAGATGATATAAAGCTTGAGGATAGTTATTATTACATGAAATGCTGTAACACCTGGTCCATCTATGGGGCACCACCACACATGTTAAATTCAGCACTTCATGGGAACAATAGGAGCAATATTGAGTAAAGTCCGAACCATTAAAAACAACAGATAAAAGGTAATTTGTGGGAAAACTGTATTGACTGCTTTCAGACAAGACTATTTTTCCCCTCTGGATGCTATTTACACAGATACTGAAAATTTGAAATATAGTCTAAGGAAATGTGTAATGTATTTAGTTATGTCTGCTTTAATATTTTAGGCAAATGTGAAAAAATACTGATTAAAAAAAAAAGGTTTGAAGCCTCATCAAAAACATATAAAGAAGCAGTTTCCTGACTGTCTCCAAAGAACAACATTGGTTAAGTGGTCACCGAATAAAATGTGCTGAAGGACCATCTAATTCAAAAAAAATTGATTGTTTTCCGGAGTTGTTAAAATGATAACATAAATAGGTTCTGAAAAGGCCTTTGGCTGGGAAGGTACTAACTTAGAGGACAGCGGCCATCTGGTACCCTTGGAGCCTGAGGCAGGGACTTGAAAACTTAAGAGACTCCACTTTGCATGTGAAAACCACTGTACTATCCAAGCAAGGGGATCTCAGGAGACCTCTGAGCCTGTCGCGCTGCGGCGAGTTCCCGGACCACGTTCCAGCAAGGGCTTTTCATGTCGCATGAAGATCACAATGATACAGATGCTAGCTGCAGCTTCCACTTGTTTGGGGTTGAAGCGGTTTATTTCGTGCCATTCCCCACAAAATATAAAGACCTATTCAGAGGTCAATTTCTATGTTAGAAATAGAAATATCTGACATATGCAAAAATGTGCCAAGAGTTAGATTTCTAACTGTGTAATTTTATCCTCTGTTTTCAGCAAGAAATTTAAAATTTTCCCCAAACTCATAATTTTCCTAGTACATTGTCATCTCAGTGCGACAGCAACATGAAGGAATACAAACTTTGAAGGGAGGAAAATTAAAACATTATTTTAAAAGAATAAGGACGGCCATGGAATCGTTCGGAGGAGTTTAGAAAAATAGTCCAATGACTAGGATTTTGCCAGATCATTTGCCAAAATGTTGACATGACAGTTCCCTCAAAACTTTGTCTTAGGTTTCCAAAAATGTCACCGGGGAAATTGCTGAAAGAATAAACAATTAGCTCTATTGCATACTGTGAAGAATAAGGTCTATATCCACTGTGCATATTCACTGTTGATAGCTGGGAAGAATTTAAATGACTTTCCTAGCATTCCTTCTTTCTTTTTAAGTATAAACTAACTCAAAAAATTAGGTAAAAATTGATGATCTAGCAATGTTTCTCTGGCTGCCATACAGTATGGGCAATGAGTTCTAGACTCCAATTTATTGGTTTGTCAGAAAGTTTGGTTATTTTCATCAATTTAGCTTTACATTTAACATTCCTCTGCTTAATTGAAACCATGCGGACACATTTGGTTAGCATCCACATTCCTTCAAAAGAAAAAAAGGGTACTTTGTTTAAAATTCTGCACAGTTAACCAGTAGGTTATATTTTTCTTGCAGTAACAATTAAACACGCAGTTGGCACTTAAGAGCGAACCCTTTCTAATCCCCATTATCAATAAGTACAACCCAGCTTTAACAAACAGCCAGTCAGCTTGTGGAGGAAAGAGCATCGTCCATAACTTTGTTTTAATAATTGAATAAATGGTTTTCCGGGGACTAATCCCAGGGTTTTAAAACATGGCCTTTGGAAAATTATGACCATTTTAGAAGCTTATTCAACCCCTTTCTCTACTTCCTGCCCTTCTGGGATCCTGTCCCAAAGAGCTGGCAGAGGGTAAGATCTGAGGGGTAAGCTGGTAAGTGCTACAGTTGATTACTGCCTGTTCTTCTTTCTTTTTCAATCTCAGTGTGGAAAATTACTCTGGATGGGTTTATGAAGTGAGTTTAGAGAGTGTAGCAGGTTTCTAGGATGTGTACTTTCTCTGCTTTGGCAAAGCAATTCCAAATAAGCCAAAGATACAACAGCAGCATAGCCTGTATAGCTAAAATACAATGTTTTGAGGTTAACTAATTTAAAAAATGATGTCCGTCCCACTTTCCCTGTTAGGAAATATGCAAAGAATAAGAAGGGAAAAAAGAAGAAGGAAGGATGACCAACAGGATGAATTAAAATGACTCCTAACTGACAATGACAAGGTGGGTCATTCTAGATCAGTCCATGCTCTCTGTGGAAGTTAGAATTGCCCTCTGCTATTTATGGGTAGGTCCACTGTTGGAGACAGAGCTCTCATCTTTCAGGACATATTTACTGAGCACGTAGTAGGTACTACTCTCCTAGGCACTCTTGCTACCCTTGTTGCCATTTCTGTAGCCATAGAGAGATGGACAAGACAGAGCCATGTCTCCCCATATCTTACATTCCAGGCACCGCACCCCACCCCACCCCCACACCCTCTTTCTCCTCTTCCTTAGCTTTGTGGCCAAGCACTGAGGCCAGAGCATGGTTGCTCTTCCTGAATTGTCAGAGCCCAGGGCAGGGAAGCCATACCTGACCGGAAGAAAGATAATAAGGCCTGAGTGGCTAAGTCAAGAGAGGTCCAGACGTCAAAGCAGTGAGGGAGTCAGAGAGAGTGCCAAGTGCAAAAGTAAGGATAGATAATAGGCCACCACGGGAACGGCTTCACCAGAACACCCATTGGCCAGCCTCCTGCCTCTGACTTGCTTGCCCTTCCCCCCTTTGCACAAGACCAGAGCTTTCCCAGTGTGTAAATATGATCCTGTCACCCATCCTTAAAATATTTTAAGTGACTTCCCATTCATTGTCCTGGAGATAAAAAACCACAGCATAAAATGTCTATCAGAGACTTTTCCACGGCTCCCTGCGTTCCACCTCTGTAGTCAAAAGTCCAGCCATTCTGAACTAACTTCCCCCTCTAATTCCTGTGCATTTGCCCATGCTATTCCCTACGAGAAGAGCAATCTCCTGCCCCATTCTGCTCTCCCCACCTTCTTGCCTGAAGGTACTAGAATTTCAGGTCTTTGTTTAAATGCTACCTCTTCCAGATAACCTTCCCTGACTCTCTGTATCACAGAGTTCCACAGAAGGCAGACCTGCCGTGCTTGTTTAAAGTATTTAAGGCTCACGCTCTATTCACTGAATTAATTCTCTGGGCTAAGGTCCAAGGAACTACATTTCAGCAAGCATTCTATACATATCATAAAGTTTCAAAACTAATGACTTTGGAATGATACAAAAAAATAATGACCCATATAGCACAGTCATCAACCAATCAAAATGGACACAGCAGCCAATCAGAAATGTGCCGCAACCAATCAGAGAGGACTCCGGCTACCAGTCTGTCACATTTACTAGAGTGTACTAACAATAATCAGCTGTCCCTATGCTCTGTTTCATCGTGTCTGCCCTTCCCCCGGGCTGCAATATACTGGCTGATGTTTACTGAGCACTTCCTTTGTGTCACGTATTTATTGTTTTACCTACTTGTCTTCTATTACCTCAATTAACTTTCAAAATAATCTTCTAGGTTAGGTGCTACTATTATTTTCACTTATGGATGACAGAACTGAGACACGAGAGATGTTGTGACCTGCCCAATGTCACACAGCCAGTGAGTAGCAGAGCTAGATTTCAAACGATCTGGCCCCAGAGCCCTATCCTACACGGCACCTATCATGGTATGTCTGAGAACTTTCTTTAATCGCTAAGTCTAGTTATCTGACTTCTTCATTACACTATGATGCCCACGGGGGTTAATCTGATCTATAACAGGCTGTCTCTAAATGTTGGAGAATAAAATCATGCTAATTTAGTTTAGGATGAAGGGCAGTGGATGGGTGTGAGGTTTTGGGGATTGTAGGGAGACATGGTAGGGAAGGCACTATCCATGCACCACAGTCAGGAGTTTTGATAAAGTTTAAATGTTATTGTATGTTCTTCCAATGACGCAGGGAAACCACATTCTTTCCCGTTCCATCCAAATGCCCCATGGTTCCCACATTGTTATCCAAGTTGCGAATCTTTGAGATTAGGCTCTGTTCTGTTTTTTCCCCTCAGTTTCCAGAAGAAATGCTTCAAGGATCCAGCTCTGCCTCCAATACTCTGACTACATCTCACCTTAATCCTGGACAGCTCCCGTCCTAGGCCTCTGAGATTTTCCACGGATGGACTGGACTGGAGTATATTATCTGGTTCCTATTTGGACTTGGTCTTATAATTGGCACTCTCCCAGGGTGGGGAAACAGGGAGAGAAGAGGTTTGCAGAAGTAAAAGTGAGAAAACTCACTTTCCTAACTTCACTGTGACCTGAGAGCCTATTAACTTCTGATTAACCCCATTTCAGCACCTCCATCACCCACTACCAGCTGCCCATCTCCATCTCTGCCATTTGTTTACATCGAGCTTTGGTGTCTGTGCCACCCAAAACTGAGGTTCAAGGCAGTGATGGGAAGGAGCAGAGCCAATCTAGACAGAGATCTAGAGACAAACCAAAACTCAGACCCTTAACTATAGAGAACAAACCGGTGGTTACCAGAGAGTAGGTGGGTGGGGGGATGGGTGAAGTCAGTGAAGGAGATTAAGAGAACATGTACCATTTTGAGCACGGAGTGCCGTGTAGAATTATTGAATCACTGGGTTGTACACCTGAAACTCAGGTGTAACACTGCATGTTAACTATACAGGAATTAAGATAAAATTCAACTTTTTTTAATTTAAAAAAAGAGTGAATAAATAGAGATTTAGAATATTAGGAATAATTGAAATTAGTGACTTAAACTGGCATAAGCAAATATCAAAATTACAGAATTTTCTTTTGTTTTGTTTTTGTTTTTAAGAATGGGTTGCATTGCTTTTAGAACTAAGAAAGTGTAGTGTTCAATGAATGGAAAAACTAGGGAAGACTTTTAAGTAGCACAGTGACAATGTGGAGAAGTTCCTTAGATAGCTACAAGATTTTTAGTCTGATTCCAAAACACACATTTCCATTATAATCCTGTTCACTGTTTTTAATCAGTTCGTTGTTCATAAAGAGAGCAAAGATTAGCTGAAATGTATTCCATGTTTGAGTTGCCACAGATTTTCTCTCCCTGCTCTAAATCAAAAACATTCAGTGCTATCCAATGAACCAGAGAAACTAAAAACTGGTTGGAAGGACAGTCAATGATAATCCCAAATGTCACTTTGGTTTTCTGGTGATTGGCCTTTCCTGTAATGTCCTCTATCAACTGGAGTCTATGTCTCAAAATTTTCCCTGGCTTACACTTCAGTATTTGGTTATCCCTTTTCAGAAGACAATTCTACATTCAGAAGACATACACATTTAATATGAATACGACTTTTAAAAAGCAAATTATTATAATGAAAAACATATACACTCAAGGATTGCTTATGTGACTCGAGTTTCATCTAGCTAGAGTGTTGTTGACATTGATAAACCATTCAACTTTTGCTTTTCTAGTTTACAAGGTCATTAGGCAAGTTCAATGGAACTTTCGTCTATATGTGTGGGGGGTGGGGGGGCACATTTGAAGACTTATAATTTGTCAATAATTACACTCCTCCAATGAAATATTTTACGTTTCTTAGTGAATTGACTCCCCAAAGACATTCTGATTATATTACCCACTATAAGAATAAAGTCTGGGCAGTTTATCATTGTCAATAGGTTTTTTTCCTCAGAGAATAATCTTTATGGAAAATACTATCACACATTTATGTTAATAACTTGGTTGTGTTAAGATAACAAATGAATCAGAATTTATTTCTAAGTTATCCATGTTAGATAGAGGTGCAATTAAGAAAGTTTTTGTCAATGTGAAAATTCTAGAATGAGGAAAGAAGTTGGAATAAAAGATTAAATGTAAGACCACTTAAAATCCAAAATAAGTGCTTAGCTAACTTATGAAAAAAAAATATGCAATATGCATTATTGCCACATCCAGCGTGGATACTTAAATGGCAGCTTTTCAGAGCTATTATTTTGTATATTTTTCCTTGTGTTATTGGCCACTTTACTCTCTATAATCAGGAAATCAGTTATAATATTTAAAAGGATCATGCATAATACATCTAAAAGTTTACTATCTTGAAAATATAATTCCCTCTGGGAAGTTTAGCATGGCTTTCTTGGATTCTTGCCTTTATTTATATTTTATAAGGGTTACATCCATGAGTGAGGTCTTGGAAATCTGGTAACCAACCAATTTTTCATGACACAGTGTAACTCCCTTAGCAATACGATGCTAAAACCAGGAAAGTGAAATTTCCTCCATTGTCTTTGGCTGTAGCTATGAGTTTCCTTTCAAAGAGACCACAAAGCAGGACTCAACGAGTTTAATAATCCTGATAGAACTAGAGTGAGTGAAAGTAATGAGCACAGACAGGGAAGCTGGGGAAAAGTAAAACAGTAAGAAAGTCGACACATGGAGGCAAAGACAATCAGTCACCAGCATCAATTTTACACTGGTTTATAAACCAGGATATTGGGGAGAGAGGGGGTTGAGAATGAGAGCGGGGAGGAGGGTTGTTTTTAATATAGTGATTTTCCTTTTGGTTTTCCCTTTTAATCCTGTGGTGTTGAAAGCACAGCTTTCTCAAAGACAATCTGACCTATAGTCAACATTATAAATCACTCCCCTAACCTCATAAGCTGAAGGTCTGCAATGAAGATCTGTAATCAACACTGTAACTCATTCTTCTACCCACATAAGTTAAAGAAGAAGAAGAAGAAGAAGAAGAAGAAGAAGAAGAAGAAGAAAGAAAGAAAGAAAGAAAGAAAGAAAGAAAGAAAGAAGAAAGAAAGAAAGAAAGAAAGAAACTATAACATCCTTATGGTCAATTCTAGAAAACAAATACCAAGATAAGGTTTTTTTGTTTTTTTTTTTTTTTTACTCCAAAAACTTTATATTCAACAATACTACTTGAAGCTATTACTTGTTACTTCTGGGCTCCATATCTGAACGTGAACCTCACCGACATTTTCCGAAATCAGTAAGTGTAAGGCACAAAGTAATAAGAATATTGTTAACAGTAGGATTAACAATTGAGTTATACCTCAAACTTTAAAACAAAATGAAAACTCTGCTTTTAAACCTCTGATTAACGTCATCAGAGTTTTTTCTGGTTATCTTGAACTATTCCCATGTGCAGCCTTCACATCAACCTATCAATTACTAGTAAATAGTCTGTTTCTGCATAACACAGATACAACCAACCATGAATGTAGGACGGACGATCTGTAAAAATCTAAGATTCAGAGTAGTCCAAGCAAAGTGTCAGAGATACCAGAAAAATACCAAAGACAACAGTTCTGGGTGAAAAAAAATAACAAATAAGTAGAAAATATATGATAGGATTGCAAACCACCAGCATGGTTCCAGATTTAGGAAACTTTATTGTCATTATATTCTATATTGGCCAGAACACTGCCAGATAACCTTGACTGTTTCTGGGTGTTACATTTTCAAATGGACAATACAAAATAAGACAGTGTCTACTGAAAACTGCTTGGTTTAGAAAACACAAACTATGAAGACATTTGCCAAAACTAATTGTTGTAAGAATCTGGGAAAGAAAAGATGAGGGTAAACTATGGTAGTATATGTCAAAGATCGGAAGAGGAGTCTAGCCTCTGTAATTTCAGAAAATACAATCAACATTTGCTAATACAGTGTTTCACTCCGCACAGAGCAAAATAAAGTGGTAAAAAGAAATAGAGGGGGCTATTACCACAAGCGTGCAAGCAGAGATGGTATGATGATGTGCCAAGGGGGATGATGAAATTATTCTTAGCTTTTCACCCAGCACTGATTTTGTAGATTTCAATGTATGATTCTTTGCCAAACGTAACACTTTATTTAAAAATTTTGGAGATCAAAAAGCCAGAAATCACTTAAAAATGTAAATCCTGCATATGTCAAGATGCATATCCAGTCTTTAATATTCATTATGTTTAGCTTGGGTTTATGACACAGTTCAGTGCACCCTAAATATTATCACAAATTATACACTTAAGATAAAATAATAAGGCAATAGAGTCAGACACCGCTTATATTTTTTTAAACATGTTGGTAACAGCCTACCAATAATATTTCCTAGCAGGTGAAGAAATAATATATGCAGTATGGCATGAGAAAAAAAAATTAAATATAAACAGGGGCACAGAATTTGAAATTGGCAAGGCTGATGCCGTCACTAATATTGCATAGAAAATTTTAATGTCCTCTTACATCAGGCCATAATTTTAGTAAGATTTTCTAATTTATTTAATATTTAAAAATTTAACGTATTTAAAGAATTACTTGGTGAAGATTGGTTAGAAGCCTTTAAATGATTAAATTTGGAATGACATATTTGCAGGCATCTCTCTATCTTCTACTGGTTATTATATCTCTCATCCCTACATGTTAGCACCTGCTCGCAGAGTTGGGTGCAGGCTGAGAAGAATCACAGCAGTCATCAGTGTTTAGGACGTATATAGCATTTTCCACTTTCTCTGTCCTCTTACCTTGATCGTCTTTTCCTTATATCACTTAACAACTCTTATTACATGTCTGCAACCCTTATCCGAAACCCTTAGGACTGCTTGTGTTTGAGAATTGAACTTGAAAAAAAATTTTTTTATAAAGACCTTATGGCATACTTCCATCAGGGTCGGTGACGGCTCCCCATAATCAAACACTAATATTTCTCCCACGCAGCACATGGGGATTCATGCGAAGAGAGAGAAACAAAGACTACGACTAGCTTCACCTTTCTCCAGGTCAGTTTTGCTGCCAACTGCGTTAGAGAAGACCTTTCAGTCTGAAGAGCTTTTTGAATTTCAGGACCACAGATAAGAGATTGAGGACCTGTACATGTTCGTTCCTTGTCTGTATTCTTCCCATCCTCCCAGCTCGGCTCTGGGAGCCATGGAGACCTAATTGTTTTGTTTACCTTCTTCACTGTGTCTCTAAAGCCTAGAATAATAAAACACGCGAAGTCCCGGTAAAGAGCTGTCTGGTGAATGAGTGAATGAGACGGTCTGGCATTTGAGTTCTGCCTAACAGGAGAACTCCGTATTTTATACCAGATCTTCTCTCCTGGGGACTTTATATAGTAAGACACCGAGGGGGATACAAGCTGTGGGTTGGTGTAGAAACTGAAAAACAAGACGAAACAAAACTGCTAATGGAGAGAAAAGATATGAAGTGAAAGCAAGGAAGCAAAAGTTGTAAGTAAACAGAAACCATGAGGTAGAAAGAGAGAAGTATCAGAAATGACAGAAACCATGAAAGAGAGACAGACAACTGAGTCCACATACTAATAGAGTTAAGACCCAGTACTAGTGATACCCTACACATCCTTTTAAAAACTTTCTAGGGGCACCTGGGTGGCTCAGCCAGTTGAGCTTCTGACTTCGGCTCAGGTCATGATCTCACGGTCCGTGGGATCGAGCCCCGCACTGGGCTCTGTGCTGCCGGCTCAGAGCCTGAAGCCTCTTCAGATTCTGTGTTTCCCTCTCTCTCTGCCCCTCCCCTGCTCATGCTCTGTCTCTCTCCATCTCTGAAAAATGAATAGACGTTAAAAATTTTTTTAAAAACTTTCTATTAAGTAAAGAGTTATGGTTTGATTTTGTTCCTTGCAACCTGGAACAAACTAAGACCTTAGTTGAATCATGTAATTTCTCTGAGCCTCAAATCTTCATGTATTAAGTGATGAGTTTGGAGAGAAGATGCCAAAATTTCCTTCCACCTAAAATAATTGTGTACAGCAGTGTTTTTTTTTAATTTTTCTTTAAGTTTATATATTTTGAGAGAGAGAGACCACGAGTGGGAGAGAGGGAGAGAGAGAATCCCAAGCAAGTTCCATGCTGTCAGTGCAGAGTCCGATGTGGGGCTTGAACTCAGGAACGGTGAGATCATGACCTGAGCCAAAATCAAGAATCCGACGCTTAACCGACGGAGACACCCAGGCCCCCCTGATAGCAGTGGTTCTTAAACATCAGTATACAGGATCACCTGAGGGATTGTTTAAACCCATATTGCTGCACCGTCCCCCCCATACACACACACACACACACACACACACACACACACACACACATGAAGTTTTTGATTTAAAAGGGTTGAGAATTTGCCTCTTTTAGATGAAGGTGATGCTGCTGCTGTTGCTGGAGGTCTGGGGACCACAGTTTGAGAACCACTGCTCCACTACAGACACAGTATTTATTTTAAGAGGCACATGTGAGCCATTATCCACATTCCAGCGCCCTCTGCAAATTATTTGAGTTTGTCCATCTATCCAAGCATGTCCAAGGTTCCCATCCACTCTTGATATTCAATTTGATTTTCCATCCTAAAACGCAGGCCTTCTAGCAAAAACCAAAGACAGAATCTCTTCTCACCAAGGAGCTGATTTCATCATAAGGCTCACTTTTTTGAAATCAAGTGAAACTCACATTTAATATTGTTTCATCGACACCCAAGACAGGCCTCCAATAAGAGAAGTTTCAGGATTCCTGTACTCTCTGGACCTACTCACTCACGGCAGCTGCTTATTTTCTGGCAGCCAGACATCTGTAATTATAAATGACACAGCACAGCCAATCTATGTCCCATTGAGTGTCAGGTTCTAACAAGGTTGCTTACTTCCCTGGAAACAAGTTTTTATGAACTGAAAACTTCACAGAATAATTTTAATTCCTCTTCCAAAGGCAAAAGGCATGGCAAAAGGAAGCTTTGCAGCTTAATTTTTTTTTTTTTAACATCCAGATCAAAATAATCATTAGGGGAAAAAAAAAATAGTTCAAATGTGGCAGGTTCAAAAGTGAAGTCTTAGAAAATCTAGAACCACCAAATAAATGGAATGACTTTTTTTGGACATAATTACACTTCAAAGCAAGTAAATACCATTATTCACTTGCAAAGACAGGAAAATAGGTGTAAATTGCTTTAAGAGCTTCATAGCTCACTAGAAAACTACTTGGCAAAATATTTTATTACTAAATGACACATGGGCAAAGCTACCCACCCTCTTTCCTGTGGGAGGAAGATTGTGGCGGGGTCAAAACAAGCCTGGGGCAGTATTTTAGGTGATTGATCCTTGGGTGATTAATTATTGCATACAAATATGGGTGTGACAAAGCATATAAAAGGCACTCAAAGTACACGTCTGGGTCACCTGATGCTCTTTTAGAAATGAACAATGGATCCCTGAAGACTGAACTATGCATGGTACCATAGTCAGGAAAAAGAAGATGGAAAATGAAGGATTAAAAAGCTTGACAGTGATTTTTTTTTTCCTGAAGCCAATTTATTTTTCTTTGAGCTAAAAGGTCTCTGCCTCAAGGCTGGCGTAAAGCAACCTTTCCAGGAAGCCACATTCATCACACCAAGGAAAAGCGCCACAGAGGAGACAGCATGATAAATACCTGGTTTCAGGGTCCCATGATAGAGTGTCCAGAAACGAGGGTAAGAATTTATTTATTTCTTTGGAGCCTGGGCTGTAGCTCAAATAATATTCTCAGCAAAGTTTGCTTCAAAACACCCAATCTATTCATTGGTTTAAGACATTAGATATATTAATTACATTATGCTTTGTCATATTCTAAAAAGGTTTATAGAGTTGTCTTCTAATCTAGGACACACATGCAAGTTATTTGTTATGGTGATTGCTTGCTTTGCAGAGTGTCTGCCCTTGACCCAGTCCCATAGATCAATGTCAGGATGAGTGAGGTCTCCAGCAAGGGATAGCATGAACCCTCTTCGTCAAGGTTAGGCTTTCGAACTTAAAGTTGGTCTGAGATTCTTCCATCAGACTGACTTGGGTTTGAATTTTATCTCCAAACTTAAAGTTGTGTGACCTTAAGTGACTTAACCTCTGGAGGCTTCAATTTCCTCATGCGTAAAATGAAGCTAATTTTAAATCATGCCTCAAAGGATGTTTGTGAGTCAAATGGGACGTATTATACATAAAGTGTTTATGTCTGGCACATAGTAAGCGTTCAATAAATATCAGTTACTATTACTATTATTATATTATTTTTTGAAGAGTTTTTTAATAAATTTTTTAACGTTTATTTATTATTATTGAGAAACAGAGAGAGACGGAGCATGAGCCTGCGAAGGGCAGAGAGAAGGGGAGACACAGAATCCAGAGCAGGCTCCAGGATCCGAGCTGTCAGCACAGAGCCCGACATGGGGCTCAAACCCACAAACCGTGAGATCATGACCTGAGCCGAAGTCGGACATTCAACCTACTGAGCCACCCAGGTGCCCCTATATTATTTTTTTATAGTAGAGCATCTCTTAATGACTTTCAATTAACTGATTGGCCAGATTAATTCACCATGCTATCCATTCCTTCTGTTAAGCATATAGACTGACGCCCATGGCATTCTAAATGTTGTCAACAGATTACACCTAAGAAGTCCTGCTCCTGCCAGTTGAGTTTTACGCTTAACGTAAGTCAAATTGGTTTATTCCCACATCTGACTGTGACAGTTGGAATTGTTATTGGCTTTTTATATTTAAAAAATAGTATGTAAATGTAGGAAACATAGGAGCAAAAATATTGTTCTCTGTGGAACTAAATTAAGCTCCTTGGAAGGATAGATGGAAAAATGATTTCTGCCAAATTAAGTAACAAAATCACAGGTTAAGAAAAAATCACAATAAGCTAGACAGCACTGCACGTAGATCACTCATAAGTATATTTAAGATCATTCTACATAGCTTGGCTAATGCTGATAAGGCTGCTCTAAATATTGGGGTGCATGTACCCCTTCAAATCTGTGTTTTTGTATCCTTTGGGTAAATACCTAATCATGCAATTGCTGGGTCGTAGGCTGGTTCTATTTTTAGTTGTTTGAGGAACCTCCATACTGTTTTCCAGAGTGGCTGCACCAGCTTGCATTCCCACCAGCAGTGCAAAAGAGATCCTCTTTCTCCACATCCTCGCCAACATCTGTTGTTGCCTGAGTTGTTCATGTTAGCCATTCCGGCAGGTGTGCGGTGGTATCTCGTTGTGGTTTTACCAACAACAGCCAAACTGCGGAGAGAGCCCAAATGTCCATCAACTGATGAATGGATAAAGAAGATGTGGTGTAGATATACAATGGAATATTTCTGAGCCACCAAAAAGAATGAAATCTTGCCATTTGCAATGACCTGGGTGGAGGTAGAATGTATTATGCTAAGCCAAATAAGTCCATCAGGGAAAGACAAATACCATATAATTTCACTTATAAACAAAACAAGGGAGCACATTGGGAAAAGAGAAGAAAGGGAAGTAAACCACATGAGACTCTTAACGACAGAGAACAAACTGAGAGCTGATGGAGGGAGGTGAGTGGGGGACAGGCATGATAGGCATTAAGGAGAACACTTGATGGGATGAGCATGGGGTGTTGTATGTAAGTGATGAATCACTGAATTCTACTCCTGAAACTAATATTGCACTGTATGTTAACATAAAATAAAATAAAATAAAATAAAATAAAATAAAATAAAATAAAAGCAAAATAGACTTCCACCAAAACAAACAAACAAACAAAAAAAACACAACACCAAAAGTGAACCCTAACATAAATTGTACACCTGGATTATGATGATGTGTCAAATGTGATACATACGTCAGTTGTAACAAACGTCCTACTCTGATGGAAGGTGCTGGTGGTAAGGGAGGCTAGGCCTGTGGGGTAAGGGACCTGTATGGGGAAGTCTTTGTACTTTCCTCTCAATTTTGTTGTGAACCTAAAACTACTTTAAAAAAAATGTCTAAGAAGAAAAGTAAATGACCATTGCTGGTCCCATCTGAACCAGATAAAAGAGTTTCAATAGTGTTCTGCAAATACGCTTACTCATTAAGCCCCTTCTTAGAGGGGGCTAAATAAATAAGTTAAGGGAAGCAGTTATGGGTTTGTTCTGTGCTTTACCCACAACCATAATCAGTCATACAAAATAGCACGGGACCCACCCAGGACCAAAAAGTGTTGCAAGAGGTAGCAAAAGAGACCATATAGAATAGAAGTTTTCTGGTGCTTCTCTACTAACTAGCAGCCTCAAAATTATCAGGAGAGTTTTCTGAGAGTACAGATTCCTAAGACTCATGTCCAGCATTCAGGTCTGGAGTAAGACCCAGAAAACTGTGGGGATTTTAAAAGTTTGCTAGAGGCTTCTGATGGATAACCAGATCTGAAAAAGATTGACATCGAGCAGTACTGTCTAATCTCCATATAATGCAGGACACAAATGTGACCCACATTTTCTGGTAGTCCCATTTCAAAGTTTTCTAGTGGCCTCGCTCAAAAAAGAAAAAAAAAATTCTTACTAACACTTTTAAATTTCTTAACAAAACATTTTATTTAATACAATGAACCCCAGATATTACCTTTCCACATAAATCATTAACAAGATGTCTTACATCCTTTTTATTTCTACTAAGTGAAATCCAGCGCGTGATTTATGTTTATAGCGCATCTCGATTTGGACTAGCCCCAGTGCAAGAGTTCAACAGCCACACACTCCTATAGGCTGCCATATTGGGAAGAGCAGATACAGAGGGTAAAGGGGAAAACCACCTTAGTGATGTGGGTTGTCTTGATGATGGTAATATATTTGGATGGCTCACAACTACAAAGCCCTTAAGGAGAAGAAGTGATTAGGAGGGTCAAAAAAAGATAATGAAACAGCATGGAAAATACAAGATGAATACGACAATATGGTTCTTGGAAGCTTCATGTCCTATACATCAAGGGAGTACACATAAATAGTCAAAGGGAAACAAGTGAAACTGATGTCCATGTACTCACGAAGGCAGAAAGGAGAAAACGCTCAATTAGACAAGAGTGAACGCCGTCTACTGTGCAACTCGTTTTTTTTTTTTTAATCCAAAAATAGAATTCCCACAGAGTCTATATTCACACCTCAGAAACCTGGGGGACAGTAGAGTATGGAATAGAAATGCCTTTATAGAAAAAGTAAACTGCCCAGTATAAAGCAACTTGCAGAAGCATTTCCAAATGTTTTAAGCTGTGCACACACTTTTTGCATTTATCACGCTATTATGTTAGTGAAAACACATTTTGGAGGCTGAAATAATAAGTCCGAACAAAGAGCTTAACATAGAACTGATGCACATTATCCTTTGGGAATTCAACTAATTTTTTTTTTAAGGATTTCAGCAGTAAAGTATTCTAACCAGGAATATCACAGCCCAAAACGCTGTAAATCAAACAAAACATTTTTGAAGGAAAGCTCCTTAATTCCTCACCAACACTTGTATCAATGAAAAAACAATCAGAATAGAACAAATTCAATGTCAGAGGTTAATGGAGATGTGTGAGGTATCAGATTACAGACTTTTATTATACAGTATGTAAAAAAATTCTATAGTAGCCCAGTGTTTTGTCTCAAGCCTAACACTGCACCAACATTTAAATGTATTTGAATCTCACATATGAAATACGTTTTCTCATTTTCCTCTTACCTGATGAATCAGATGGCACAAAATCAGCTTTTGAAGAAAGTATAGAGTATTTATAAAATTCTAAGAATTCAATTTAAAACCAAACTCTTTCATATGCTGATTCATAAATACGTAAGGATGTAGTGATGCTCCATCGGGGGATACATTTTTTTACTCATTCATCCAGCAGAAGCACTGGGTTTTCACTGCTCTGTCAGGTGATACTTTTGCTCAGGTTAAAAATGGTCAAGGAGGGGCGCCTGGGTGGCACAGTCGGTTAAGCGTCCGACTTCGGCTCAGGTCACGATCTCACGGTTTGTAAATTAGAGCCCCGCGTCGGACTCTGTGCTGACAGCTCAGAGCCTGGAGCCTGCTTCCGATTCTGTGTCTCCCTCTCTCTCTGCCCCTCCCCTGCTGCTCTCACTCTGTCTCTCTCTCTCAAAAATAAATAAACATAAAAAAAAAGTGGCCAAGGGGCGCCTGGGTGGCGCAGTCGGTTAAGCGTCCGACTTCAGCCAGGTCACGATCTCGCTGTCTGTGAGTTCGAGCCCCGCGTCAGGCTCTGGGCTGATGGCTCAGAGCCTGGAGCCTGTTTCTGATTCTGTGTCTCCCTCTCTCTCTGCCCTTCCCCCATTCATGCTCTGTCTCTCTCTGTCCCAAAAATAAAATAAATGTTGAAAAAAAAAATTAAAAAAAAAAAAGTGGTCAAGGAAACTCAGGATTCAAACTAGAAATAAATAGTAACTTGACAACATGGACATTTAGTTTCCATACTCATACACACAAGTCACAATGGCTGTATATTAATGATTAAAGAATTAATAGATTTTTCGGTAATTCCTTTAGGCAGAGATCTAAAAGATGTTTGAAATCACAGCAATTAAGCTTTCAGCCAAGTAAACAGACACTCACTGTATTTCTTTGATAAGTTTAATAACTGACTATTAATTGGCAATAGTCAGTTAATCCCAAACAAAACAACAATCAGCTAAATGACCAAACATTACACTAAAAAGAGAAGTGTTGACTTATTAATATGCCAGTGGTTTGTGCCCATTTTTCAGTAGGTCAATATTTACTTACTCAGTCAACTAATCCTTGCATTTTCAATATACAAAGCCCTCTGTTAGGTGCTGCACTGAGTTAAGCTAATAATAAAAAAATAATAATTTGCTCTTTATGTTCACTTTACGAGCACTGTGCATACTCACAAATACAACTGAAGATCAATGAACACACATAGGAAACATTATGCCTTTTGATCTCCTGAGCGCCCAGTCACTGTTGTCCCCAAGATAGATGAATGTCAGATTTTCTCCTGAAAGTCTCTCTACCACTGTCACATTGGTATATAAATTGCTTCCCAAACCACACCATCTCATGTTTATTTTCATCGTTCTCTTTATTTTGGGTTCCTCTGGCCACCTAAGTGCCCTCTCACTTATCCTCCACAGATATCTTTCCCTTTAGAATTTTTTTTTAACGTTTATTTATTTTTGAGATAGGGAGAGACAGAGCATGAACGGGGGAGGGTCAGAGAGAGAGGGAGACACAGAATCTGAAACAGGCTCCAGGCTCTGAGCAGTCAGCACAGAGCCCAACGCGGGGCTCGAACTCCCGGACCGCGAGATCGTGACCTGAGCCGAAGTCGGACGCGTAACCGACTGAGCCACCCAGGCGCCCCGATATCTTTCCCTTTAGAGCTATTTTGACACAGGTAAACTGGTGATGGCCTGTTAATTTTATTTTACAAATCAGTATCACACAAGAATCACAGGACATGTTAAATACATGTAACAACAAAGGGATATCAAGGTTAGAGGGTGTAGATGACAAGGAAACAGAAAAAGTGAGCAAGTATCATCACCTTTCTGTGAACCTCTGCCTGGCTAGAGCGTAATACTGAGGAAAGGGCATCACCGGTCTGTTAGCTTCTTCAGAATGTATCCTAATTCATTTTTCTTTGTGATGATCATCATGGGCTTGGCCATTTGACCTCAGGCTGCTTTATCCCCTATTTGCAGATGTCTAATTTCAGTGAGTTAAAGTGTTCTCTGTTGGGGGTTTTACACTGAACCTCCATCCCCTCACATGTCTTTGGGTCTCTGCACAAATTCCACAGAACGGTCTATAATCCCCCTTGTCTTCTTTAGCTCCTTAAAATTACTGTTAGAATATCCTGTGTCCTTGTATCGGTCCAGGTCCCAGTGGGAAATAAATGGCTTACTCAGATAGTCTAAGTGAGAATAGCTTAATAAAGAGATTATTTATAAAAAAAGAGTAAGCACATTTGGAGAAACAGTAAGAAGTGATATAGGGTCCTAGGACAAGTAAGACCAGAAAGCTGTCACTACCCCTGGAGAGAGTTGGGACAACGCTATTGTCCTATAGGACTGGGGTGAACCAACAAGAAGCCCCAGTCTAAACACCCCAGCCTCATCCCCTTCCCACCCTGCTGGTGCCTCTCCTTAGTGTGGCTGAAGTGAAGTCAATGAGAAAATAGAGAAAGATTATAGAGAAAGCAGAATCAGACAATATAGGCTAAAGTGAAGTCAATGAGAAAATAGAGAAAGATCATAGAGAAAGCAGAATCAGACAATATAGGCTAAAGTGAAGTCAATGAGAAAATAGAGAAAGATCATAGAGAAAGCAGAATCAGACAATGTAGGTATTGTAAGGACTGTCTTTTACTCTGAGTGAGATGAAAATCCACAAGGGAATTCAAGCAGAGAAGGGAAATGATCTAATGTAAGTTTTCAAAGGCTCGCTGCAGCTGCTATTGGGGAGAACAGACTGTTGGGGTCAAGGGTGGAAGCAGGGACCCTGCTTAGAAGACTCCTGCAGCTATCCAGGTGGGACATAATACTGACTTGTACCAGAATGAAAGCAATGAAGGTCGTAAGAGATCATCTCATGTTGACTCTATCTTGAAGTTAAAAACAGCAGGATTTGCTGACAGAATTGAAAGTGGAGTATAAAAGAGAGAAGGCAAGGATGACTCCCACGTTTTTGACTTGAGCCATTAAGAGGATAGAGTTGTGATTAACCACAATGGGGAGGAATCAGGAATGGAGGGAGTTTTTGGAGGAAAGATGAGAAGCTTGGTTGAGAAGTCTTTTAGACATCCAAGTGGAGATGTTAAGTGAGCTGTTGGGTATATGCTATTTGGAGTTCAGAGGAAAGTTCTATTAAAAAGATGTAAATTTAGGGGAGCCTGGGAGGCTCAGTCAGTTGAACATCCAACTCTCGATTTTGGCTCAGGTCATGATCCCAAGGCCATGGCATTGAGCCTGCACTGAGTTGGGCTCAGTGCTGAGCATGGATCCTGCTTGAGATTCTCTCTCTCTCTCTCTCTCTCTCTCTCTCTCTCTCTCTCCCTCTGCCCCTCTCCCCCACTCATTCTTTCTCTCTCTCTCCAAAAAAAAAAAGAGAGAGATAAATTTGGAAGCCATCTACAAAAGTATGGATGAGACCACCAAGAGAGTGGGTGTGAATAGAGAAGAGATCCAGGAAATGAAACCTGTGTTCTCCAATATTTAGGTCAGAGACAGAACGACGAACTGGTAATGTGGACCAAGAAGGAGGAGTCAAGGAAGCAATCAAAAACAAAAGACAAGTAAAGGAAATGTTTCACAGAAGAGACAGGGATCAACTCTCAAGTGCTACCAAGAAGTCAAGAAAGGTAAGGATTGAGAATTGAACATGAAATTTAATAACATAATTCACTGGTGACCCTGGGAAGAGAAGTTTCAGGGGAATTTTGAATGAATACTGATTGGAGTGGTTTCGAGATGACCTGGAAGGAGAACTGAAAACAGGGAGTACAGACAACTCTTTTGGATAGTTTTGCTATAAATGGGAATTGAGAAATGGGGACAGTAGCTAAAAAGGATGTAGGAACATATACTTTGCCCATTCACTCTGTCTCTCTCCTGATGTCTCCTCTCACCTCAAATTTCCATCACCTCCTCCCTCATCTTGATTCTGGCTGGTGACCTTGCTTCCTTGTTTCAATGAGAGAAACAAAAATAATCAGGGAGGAACATCAACTTGCCACCACAATTTCTGACCTCCAGTCTGCAACATGAACCCAGTTGATTTGGTTGCATGCTTTTTCTGCAATGGTGTCCGGCTGTGTGGGCGTAGGAATGGAATAGGTTCACTCGTATAGTATTAACCAGTATTGTATTAACAGTATTGTAATAGCCAAGGTTGTGGTTTTGCTATGTGAGGATGATGAAGGGTGCTGGGAACAAGGACAAAATAATTATAAAATTGTAACGGTGATACCTTCCATTCTTTATGGCCTCTGAGAGCATAAGAACTGCCCTGCTGTCCAAGGCTGGGCTCTGCCTGTTCAATAGAACTGCTCAATCTTGGCAGAAACAAGATGGCGACAGCTCACGTTAATTCTAGTGTTTAGGGATTTACTCAAAACTTGTGGCTTCCTTTCACTATTCGTTTTACGTTTTGCCTCTACACTTATTCAAACTTACTCTTTTTGGCTTCTATCACCCTTAGAGTAACATGGTATCTCCTCAATATGCAAAGTAGCTCTCTGTGTAATTCTTTCATAGATTAGCCTAAATTATAATGGTGAAAAGAGTGTGTTTGCTCAGTCTGCACCACACATGACCCCTGTCATAGAATTCAACTGTCATCTTTCCATAATGAAGAACCTCCATTTTATCCTAATCATTTTTGGCAGTGCTTGTATCCCCAATACACAAAATATGACCACAGTTCATATTCATGTTCTCATTTCTTAAATACCTTTTAAATAAAACATCACATTAGGCATCGGGGAAAGCATAGAAGGATGCCTCCTATCTTCAAGAGAGTCTTAATCAAGGATGCAATCTCTAAGCTAGCGTGGGTGTGCAAATGAGGGTTTAGAGCAGGTAAGAAAGTGCAGGGAGAGAAGCAGGCAGAATCAGGGATAAGATTATCTGACCTCATTGTTCAAAGACCTAAACTGTCATTGAAAGAAAACACAACAACAACAACAACAACAACAAAGCACAACAGACCCAAAAATCAAGGAGCATTCAAGGCAGAAGGCTTAGATTTTGGAAATATTTAAATTTGTTTTGTTCCCTAGGAAACAACAAAAAAATCCTACACAAATAAAAAGTAAGACATTGTGTTAAACATCCAGTATGCAAGTAGTGTGCAAGAATGGATGTCCCGTTTGAGAAATGCTGTTCAGAGTAATGTCTCCACACAGCCACGGCCAATGCTCTTAACACGCATACTATCTACAGAAGCACAAAGCCAGAGTTGAGGGCTGAAGTCAAGAGCAGGAATCTGAACAGACATAAACTCCCACTGGGCAGAACAGTTTTCTATAATCTTTCTAAATAATCTTCAGACCAGCTTCTATGAACCCCTTAGGACCGGGACCCTAATAAAGTTCATGGCCTTCGAAAGCTATTTATAAAACTTTTCTGAGACAGTTACACAAATATATTGTTTCAAGCGCTATGTAACTTAAAGGTATAAACCTATTCCTTAAGGGATATCCAAGTTTTTAACAGATTTTAAAACTATCTTTATATAGCCTGGGGTTTTGCAAAGACAAAAGTGATCTAATTGTATTTTATATACACGTATATTTATTTAAATCTGCTGTGATAATTCTGTATCATCATAATAATAACCACCACCATTTATGTTCTGAACACTGGGCTAAGCAGTTGACACATATCGTTTTAATTAATCTTCATTTAAAAAAAAGCTATAAGATATTATTAGTATTCCTATTTTAGAGAAAAAGGATTGGGGTTTATAGAACCTAAATGACTTCTGTAAGGTCTTACAATCACTAATTGGCAAAGCCAGGGTTCATACCCAAGTTAGTGTGGGCTGAAACAACCAGTACACGTGTGTGCGCATGTGCACACACACTGGAAGCCATTGTGTTTGCTTGACTCATCACTTTCCAAATGACTTGATTATGAACACCACAACTTCTACTAACAAATCTGATGCCCACGGGCTGGTCCTCCAAACCTACCAAAAACCTCTGTCAAATCTCATTTTAAAGTCCTTAGTATGTCAAAAGGGATGAAAACTAGCAGTCCCTTTCTTCACAATGTGAAAGAAAGCACATTGAAAAAGAAAGGTGGAACAGGTTTTAAGGTTAGATATTCCCTTCCTACTACATATGGAGGCTAGGATAAAGCTCTTACTGAGTTATGATTAAACATCTATGGTTTTCATTTATTCAGACTCACGCTCAAGCCATTATTTCTGATATAGTAACCCTGTCAGTGATATAAGCTGCCAAGTCGTGGACTAAATTTCAAGTTCACCTTTGAATCTCTGGTCAACCCATAAAAGCTATATTTATGTATTTGTTAACCCTGGATTTTAATGGAAAAAGAGTTGGCTTATTAATAAAACGTTCTGTTTAGTACACAGAAGTCAAATTGATGCCATTGTGGGAGGGTTGCTTTCTAAAAATAAAACACACACACACACAAAAAAAAACCAAAACAAAACAAAAACCAAAGCAAAACAAAAAACAACAAGCATAACTCTATGAAGCAGACTCTATGAAGACATGAGGAAATTAAAGCTCATAGGCTTATGAAAATGAGAAATAGAAATCCATATTTAAAGGTAGAGTTTTTTAAAATATGTTTTAAATAAGACATCTAAATATGTAGAATTTTAAAATGAAGGTAAAGGCTGGAATGCAATTCTCCAGTTTAAATTAATCCTTGGAGGGGCTCCTGGGTGGCTCGTCAGTTAAGCATCCAACTCTTGATTTCGGCTCAGGTCACGATCTCAAGGTTCAAGCCTGGTGTCTGCTTCTGTGCCGCTTGGGATTCTCCCTCTCCCTCTCTCTCTGCGCCTTCCCTGGTCACATTGTCTCCCTCTCTCTCTCAAAAGAAACAAACATTAAAATATAATAATAAAATACAATAAAACAATCCTTGGAATCTTTTCTTTCTTAACCAGGGTAAAGACCTACCATAAGTAGCAAAAAAAAAAAACCCTTCTCTATTTAGGTTTTTGTTTTCTCCTCTTTTTTTTTTTTTTTTTTGGTAAAGCCAATAAATTTTGATTCTCCAGGTACTCTTCTAATAGCTGGTTAAAATTCCCAAAGGAAGCTGAGAAAGACTATGCCAAGTTCGTCACACATAGAGTGCATGTAGATTGATTTACGGATATGTATCTTTTTCAGGATTGCAGCAAAATATATCCAGGTTGCACATTACATGTTTGTATTCCTTGAAATTGCCTCCGCCAAGAAAGGTACCAAACAATACTGAAAAGAAGCAGAGGTCCAGAGACGTGGAGGCCCACGGATTTACTAATCTAATCACTTTCTCCCACATTAACATTTAACAAAGCAGTTAGTAGTACTTCTAGTGCTGGTGCATATATGCATTTTTATTGATCTGAAATCCAGGTTCCTTGTTCTTTATTATTAAAGTCTGTTTAGAAATTTGAGAAGAAAGAAAGCAGATACGTGTTTAGTGTTCTTAGAAAATTACTTCTCCATAAAAAAAAAAAAAAAAAAAAAAAAACCAGAGATTGAAAATCCCACAGCTGTAGGGCCAAGTTCTTTGTTAGGCATGTACAGCTTCCTAAATCCCATAAAAATCTCAACATCTGACCCATTTCATTTTTACAAAGGAAGGGACTACCACACTGGAAAATATGCGTAAAAATCCGCAGCATTCAGAGGCATTAAACAGTTTTATTTCACATTTGTTTCCTGTGTATCCTGCTTGATAGACACACGGTAGCACCTGCTACTCTAACTCTACTCTCCATCGGCTCCCAACCTTCTCTTTTCAGAAGGGATTAGCAGCCGTCTTTTCCAGAACGTCTGAAGTAATGCTGCCATCTTCTGTTCATGGCACAGAATGTAATGAAATCACCCTCCAAAGGAACACAAAGGAATGGAATGGATAAAAACGACCAACTAGAGAACGCTGGCTCTCTCCTAACTTTGCTCACCCAGTAGATGAAGGCCAATTTTATTCACAATGGCGACGCCACAATAATTTTGTTTTAGATTAGATATGTTTTAGAGAGAAGCTACTGTAGGAGTTTGGGAGTGTTTATCGAGACGTTAAGGTGGTAGTTCTGATTTTTCTAAATACTGCTTCCATTATCAGTTACTTATTTTTTTTTTCAAACGAAACATAAATAAGGCATTTTAAAACTTTAAAAATAACAATTGTATGTGTTGAATTTTAATGGTAGCGAAAGTGTTTTCAAGAAGTTGATTTCTCTGCAACGATTCCGAATTTAGAAACACTCACCGGGCAGAGAGCTGGTGGAAGGCAAGTTCAACGGTGACAAAAATTACAGTTTTATTGTGGAATTTTACCAAGGTACAGAGACAAGTGAGCAAATAAAGGTTTCAAAAGTTTCTATTCAACGTTAACTCTTAGGATCTAAAAGCATACTCACCAGAGAGTTCCATATTTTCAAAAGTTATTTATTTATTTATTTATTTATTTATTTATTTATTTATTTATTTATTTTTGCTCACAAACCATGAACACTGGTGTTTGAATGCAATTGTCTCCTCGGATTTGTGTGGATGGGAACTGCATTCTGGCCTCGGGTAAGAATCCACATCTCATGCTTATAACTCAATGAGATCATTAAGAGGTAGGCTCTTCTTGACAAACATTAGCAACATTCTGCCAACAGTATGTTGAAGACTGGATATCTAATCCAGAACCATTTTTAAAAGGAAAAGTCCAAGTCCCCTACCAATCAGTTATAGATGGTAATGCTCCTTCCCCCTTTAAAGTTATTTATAACCGCTTCTGAAAAGTGAGACGAATTTATTTACTTTATTTAATGGCAAGATAAAGCAGCTAGCTGAAACCGTTTGTAAAATGCATCGTCATTATTCACTTTGAGACAAGTTTTCTTCAAATCACTGTTTTCTGGACAAATATCTCCCCTTATCTTCCCTTTTTTTTTTTTTTTATTTTTTATTTGTGGGACAGAGAGAGACAGAGCATGAACGGGGGAGGGGCAGAGAGAGAGGGAGACACAGAATCGGAAACAGGCTCCAGGCTCCGAGCCATCAGCCCAGAGCCTGACGCGGGGCTTGAACTCACGGACCGCGAGATCGTGACCTGGTTGAAGTCGGACGCTTAACCGACTGCGCCACCCAGGCGCCCCTGTTTTGTTTTGTTTTTAAAGACACGTCTTTGAATCGGTTCGTTCGCCTGTATATCGAGGGCCCAACAAGGGTGTCCACTGTAGATCTCTAGTTTGGGAACCTTCACTACTCTGTATCGTTGTTGGCCTGGATAATATGGAACAAGTGCAGGTCAGAAAACTACCGCACAGCCAAACTCCAAGTGCAGAGCATTGTAAAGGGATGGCCTGTGGAAGATTACGCATGCACATTTTAGTTTTGTATAAACAATCTTCCACATCTGTACGTTCCTCTTGCGGGAGCCAACTAAATTGCCATCATTGACTTATTTTTCAGGCAGTAAAATGTGTTTATGGACTTACAGTATATTTGCAGTTCTCATCATTGATATTTTTCACTTACACATAGCAATTTACAAATATAATCCCTCTACATATTAAGCACAGAATAGTTTCATCTTCAACAAAGTGACAAATCCTGTGATCTCTTAGTTTATTCGCGTATCCAAAGGCTTCTTGGGGCATGCCCTGGGATTTGGGACTGTGTCTTCTCAGCTGGAAAAGGAAGGAATCAAACAAACAAACAAACAAACAAACAAACAAAAACGTTTCTCAGGTCCTTCCATCAGAAAAATTCAGATTCTAACTGCAAAGTGGAGTCTGCCATGGGAAAATGTAGCCACTTCAGGCCTAAACTCCAGACCTAATTCTCTCTGGGCAAGAGAAAGCATCTTCTCCAGAAATATAGGAAGAAAATAGCAAGGTCACATTTTGGTCAGCCCACATAGTTACCTCAATAAAATAACACAACCAGTAATGGTAATAGAGGCAAGGTAGCTACCGTGAGAAAACCATTTACCACAATTGCCATTATGATTACTTTAGATGACAATATTAAGGAAGGCACTTGTGTCATTATATAAAATACTAAAATTCCCTAAATTCTGTACCATTTAGCAATAAGCTAACTTTGGGAGGTGATCATGATAAGTATAATAGAAATATACTTTTTTTTTTTTTGCACTAAATGATTATTCTTAAATAGAGCCCAGAATTATGTAAGAACCCCTTCCTGGTAGTCTCTCTTCAAAGGACTCAAATCAGACACGCAGCAATTTGCGGATTGCCTAAGATGACAAAATGATAGAATGAAAGAAAGGTCTATTCTTTCTCTGCACAGTTGAACTCTCATCAAGGCATCAAGCCAACAAAGAATCAGAATTAAAGGCTGAAAGGAACAATTGACATGCTCGCCCACTCAACTCTACATATGGGGTTTGTTTTTGTTCTATATTATTTGTGTGTTGGGAAGACTGTGCTTGGTTATTTGTGTTCTGGTTTAAATAAAGTAATATAAATATTATTAAATGTATTTTCTCCTTAAGTAAGAGTTTGTATCACTCATCCAAACTGGCAGTTAATTTCCAAATTTGCCTTACAAGGAAGATGGAGTTAACCATATAGGTAGGCTATAATGTTTTATTTTGCTGAGAAGAATTTTTAGCACACAAGTACAAGAGTGGGGACCAGCAATGATTGCGAGCACTTCCATTTCAATAAAAGACCACTGAAGTTGAGACTGTGATCACCAGGAAAGACAAGTACTGGACCTCTAGCCAATGCAATGCGAGTGGGACTGGTCAGCTAATACTCAGCTCATGTATATGTATTTTCAACTAATGACTTACAACGTTAAGTGATTGCTGACCTTCCAAAATCAAAGGCGAATGTCGACATTTTCTCATTTTTGTCACTGAAGAAAATAACGTGTGGAGTAAACTAATAAATTCTTGCCAGGGGCGCCTGGGTGGCTCAGTCGGTTAAGCGTCCGACTTCCACTAGGGTCATGATCTCATGGTTCGTGAGTTTGAGCCCCGCATCGGGCTCTGGGCTAACAGCTCAGAGCCTGGAGCCTGCTTCAGATTCTGTGTCTCCCTCTCTCTGCTCCTCCCCTGCTCACGCTCTGTCTCTCTCTCAGAAGTAAAATTAAAAAAAAAAAAAAAATTACAAATTCTTCCTACTACGTTATAACAACATGAACATGTATTTCTCTCCCACTCCTCCCTCCCTCTCCTTCTTCCTTTCTCCCCTCCTCCTGCTTCTTGTTCTCCTCCTCCTCCTCCTCCTCCTTCCTTTTCTCCTCCCTCTCTCTACTTTCTTCCTTCCCTCTGTCTGGGAGGAAGAACTTCTTCTGCCCATCAACGTCCTTTTGGCTGGACCAAGAATCAAACTAACCAAAGACAGAGTAACAAGAGAAAATCAAATTTAATTTCTTATGTACAGGAAATCCATACAGACATGGAAATTCAAAACACAGGCAAAATGAGGGGTATATGTCATCCTGAACTGAAGAGAAGGGGGTAGGGGCCCGGGACTCCAAAGGGAAGAAATGAAATGCACAGGAAGATGAAAAAGACTAAATGTTTGGTAAACGGCTGTTTGTTGGGCCGCTCGGAAACAATGGGACACAAAGGACTTTGATCAAACAGGCCTTGCCAGTTTCCTCCCTGTTTATCATACCTAGTTCTTATTACATAATGTGGTTCTCTGTGGTGACAGCTCTCCTTGTGGACCAAGCAAGACTTCCATCCATTTAAACAGTTGTTGGGGAGGTAAAGAGCTTTTCCCTGAATCTACTAGGTTTCGATGGCCTTGAACTCAAAATAATCTTCATGCCAAAGTGTTCCATCTTGAGGCAGTCTGCCCCTGGCCCCTACACCTCTTTCTCCTCTTTTCTTCTGTCTCTTTTCCCCTGTTTCCCCCCCCCCCACCTTCCTCTTTCTTCTTCTCTACTCGCACCCCACCCCCACCGAAATACAGCTTGCTTTCACAACGTCACCTTCACTTGCCACAAATAAACCGAACACCTCCTTTCAAGTTGTCCTTATGCGAGAAAGTACTGGGTCTCCTTGTTCGGGCCGGTTTCTGCTTCATGACAGGAACCCCTGCCCGTTGTTCTCAAGCTATGACAGGGGAAACGCAGTTGAGCGGTGTTACTAAAACAGAGAAGCCTCTTTGAAGACCAGCTCGTTTCTTACCTGTTTTATTTTTACTGCCACCCAACCCGATAGCTGCAAACTGTAACTGAATGTTAGCCAAACCTACATCTGTCCTGCACTCTATTTCCAACAGCCCTCCAGATGGCCGCCATGCTACCTGGAATGCTTTGAAGGAGGCGCGCTTCACGTGACAACCGTAGGCAACAATGAAGGTCATAACAAGTGTGAGTTTTATGCCTTGATCACAGCGACTTAAAAACCTGCAAGCTTTAATAAACCTCGATCGCTCTCCAGACAAAGTTCTCAATCCTCCATCTGCCCTTCAGCATGGCCCACATGATGTGTGCTATCATTTGCATGTTTTAGAGTAAAATTTCCAGATTCTTTACAGGACGGAAATTTAGAATATGAGATTTCGGACGGGGTGATTCCCGAATTCAGCTCGTGGCGTGGTGATGGTGGTGCAGGGAGCATTGCTGCCTTCCGAAACGCAGCTTGTGGGTCAGAGTAGGGAAGGTTCTAACTTCTTCTTAAGAATGACATGGGGACTCCCTTCTGAAATACTGGCATAACTGCATCATTTTATAATCCACGTGTGGGGAAGCACCTCCCAGCGACTCACAACCCGCGCCCACTTAGCAAAACATCTGCTGACCCCTGCAACTCACCGAGTATATCCGAGCATCGGATCCGAAAGCGAAGACAGGGCTTTTCATTTGTAGCCTCTTGTATGTTAATATTTTATTTCCCCCTTATGAATCCCATAGCTATTTCTTTCTTTACGTGCGTTTTGCTCCTGTTAATCTGGTGGCAGTGCTATGAAATGTCACAGGCCTTTCACTCAGTGTTTCTCTAACAAGCCAACCAGGTACAAACAGGATTTTTATATCCATTTGTAAATTTTAGTCGGGGGCAGCTGAGTTGAGAGAAGGGAAAATAAAAAGACAAATACTACATTTGTGTAAGGTTTCGTTCACATCGCCTGTACAATACCGTGCTGTTGGCATGTGTCTTAATAAATAGGCTTCAAAAAGAAATCATTGCAATGTAAAAATAGTTTCACCGAACTCACAGGCTTTTTACTGTTCCCAGGTCTCAAAGTGGCTTTTAAAGTGATTTCTCAGACTCTTAGAGCTCTGTACCCCATATTGTGATAGGATACATTTCTCTGCCCTGCTCCCTAGAGTGGAGCTGGAGCGAAGGCAGGCTGAGACAGCTTGGCACCGTTCTAGTCTAAAAGAGGCCCCGCTTGAGAGATTGACTACTGTTGCTAGAAAAAAAGGAACATGAGAAATTCATGTGTCAAAAGGGGCTGGGGAATGTAAGCCTTGAGAAGAAACCCCACTACCTACCTACCTCCCTCCCTCGCTAAGTAGATTGAAAGGTCAAATCTGTTCATCCAACAAAAGATATTGGAGGGCCTACCAGAGCAAGCAAGGTCCCAGCGATACAGCGCGGAGCAAAGTCAATGCTTCCACGGAGTGACTCTGTGTTCGGTAATCTCCAAAATACCTCCACTGCCCTGATACTCTCCAAACGATGCCCATTTTCCAAAACAGGCCTGAAACAGGCCCGCTCTGGGACAGGCAGCTCTCCACAAAGCTCAGTGTAGTGGAAGAGAAAGGAGTCTAACAAAAGCATACAATTATGGACCCGAACCTTTTCCTCTGGGAACGGTGGCAAGAGTTTCCGTTTCTCGGTTGTACATAAAATAACCACGGTCGCCTCTCCTGACAGCCTCCTGGCACATCATGACCTCCCTGCTAGGGACTGCGGATTCTGCAGTAGCAAGGCAAAGAGCAAATGCAGCCAGTAGTAAACTAAAGCCCACTGATCTTCCAAGAGTGGGAGAAGAATCTTTTCCTATGAGGAGCCTGCTGTAGTTCGCGCCGCTTCCCGAACTGATGTGTCATCCCCGTACAGGGGTCAGCGCTCCTCTCTGGGTTGTTCCAACTTCAGTCAGTGTGCTGCCGAAGCGAGCACCCTGGTTAGTGCCTATCGGGCTTGTTCCCCCATTCGTCCCTCACCAGGCGCCAGCTTCTTACTGCCCTCTGCTGGTTAAGTCTGAGGTCAGCCTTTTTTGTGCTTTACCCAACTATGTTACTAGACGAGTCAATAAAGGCACTTGTTCACAGAACATTAATTTTTTAAAAAACTTTTATATTTGTGATACTTAATGTTAACCCTGAGAGAGCCCTATACCATCATTTCCTTTCTTTAAATGTTTTCTTACTACAAAAGCAACATATGTCGAATGAAAAAAAAAAAATAAGCAAAAAGCCCACATACCCACCTTGTAAGAAACAACCACTAAAACCTCGATGTGTATTTATATATTCCTTTATTTTTTACAAAATGTGGTCCTATCATACATTCTTAATATTGCTTTAAAATATAGTAACAGATGTCCTTCCATACTGTCCATTTTTGTGGCATCATCATATCCCGTTATGTAATTGAAACACATTTTACTTAATCATTTCCCTAGTTCAACCCACAAAAGTATTTCCAATAGTCCTGTGGTAAATATACTAATAGCTATAATCACTCGTTCCTTTGTAAGTGGTCAATAAATGTGTGTCCGTAACTAAGGGCATTCTGAATTGACGTTTACATTTTTTCTCTCCCTTTATCATCAGAAACCCGAAGAGTTGATGGGACCTCTTGGGTTGGCAGGGTCACAGGATGATCACCAGTGTCTCTACCTTTGCACATTTCACAATCTAGTTGAGTTCATAAAGAGATCTGAAAGAGATTGAGTTTCTACCTATATTAGTACTTCTCTGTCTCCTCTCTGGCACTTTCCAAAGCCAGTTTGCCATAGAAATCAAATTAGGAACGTGAGGATGATGGTCAGTGACCACGGAGCCAAAGAAAAGCAGAGGAATACTCTCAACACATGCTTCGTGCAAACCAGGAGGGAATTGAGAAGATTGCCCTTTTTGGGTAGATATAGAATCCTCAAGCACCCCCTACTCCCTCATTTTTGAAAGTTTCCAAGGAAAAGCCAGATTGTACTGCAAGTTCAAGCAGCAGACTTCAGTTAGATTGTGCAGGTTTTAGATAAAAAGCTGGCTTCAACACCATGCTTGGGATAAAGCAGTTTGAATTTAGGTGTGCTTATGCTACTTGAAGCATAAACCATGTTTTTTTTAAAAAGGACTCACAATTATTATTTTTGCCTGGGGAGCGAGCAAGCACCAGTCTGAATCCCTCTGAACACTCTGACGCATTAACATGTGGCCAAAGTCCCAAATACCACATCACCCTCTGAAAGAAGTGAGACCCCTCTGCCCCCAATAGGGAGTCAGGCTTCACTCAACAGGTTCCATACAGGAAGATGAGAGTCTGATGGCCTCGGTGTTGGACACCTCCTTAGCCCAGCCATCGTGCCCCATTGGTCTTGCTGGAACTTACTACTAGGAAGTTCTCTTCTGGCTTGTGGATTGAGCTGAGGACCCTGGCTGGGAAGACAAGGTCTTACCCTTCTCAGCCTGTCCTATATTCAGTCTGGAGTGTTGAAAGTGTTTCCTCTCCTTGGCTAAATAGCCTCACCTCCTCCTCCAAGGGTCTCAGGAGTACAGGAAGAGAAACTAAAAGCTTGCTTGTGCTTAACACATCCCTTGAACCTAACTCTGTATACTTACCTAAAAAGGAAAAAAAAAAAAAAAAATTACTGCCAACTTAAGGACATTAGCCTTAAATGGTATTTCCACTTTTTTAGGACTTGTAACACCTCTGCCCAAATAATGGTTCCATTGCCTCAACGATCCAGCTGAAAATGAATTCCTGTTTTTAACACATCCCAACTTAATTTGGCTTTTACAATTCTTCTGTGATGTCCTGGTTCATTTTTTAAAAGCATTTAGCTTACCAAGAATACATGTAATAGAAATTTTAATAAAATCAGGACCAAGCAAAAATAAAAACTAAGCTAAGGACAAAGAAAATGGAATATTCGGCTTGGAGGTTTCTTTTTTAATTTTTTTCAACGTTTATTTATTTTTGGGACAGAGAGAGACAGAGCATGAACGGGGGAGGGGCAGAGAGAGAGGGAGACACAGAATCGGAAACAGGCTCCAGGCTCTGAGCCGTCAGCCCAGAGCCCGACGCGGGGCTCGAACTCACGGACCGCGAGATCGTGACCTGGCTGAAGTCGGACGCTTAACCGTCTGCGCCACCCAGGCGCCCCTCGGCTTGGAGGTTTCTTATTGCCAAAGTGAACAGGAATGAAAGTCACTGACCACCAGAGCAAGAAAACAGTATAAAGTGCTTAGCTCAGGGATCTGTTTGGGTCCATGAGGTTAGTCCTCAAGATTAAGTGCACACAGCAACTGGCTTCACAAAACTACCATTTTCCCCAGTGAAAAATGAAGACGTCTGATTCTACCCTGGCACCTCACCATGGTTGAGCTCCCTTGCGAACCCCACAGAAGCTACAGACAAATCCCAACTGTTGGATTTAAACTGGGTTTTGAAGGATGAGTAGAAGACTGCCAGGTAGAGAAAACCACTTGAGGCAGAATGAGCTCACAGATGAATTACAAAGAGCCGTGTGGACTGACTGAATGGAGCCTGACTCACAGCAGTTAGCTGAGGGGCCACCACAATCCCTTGAAGTATGCCATAGCTATACAAGGTAGAGGCTGGGGCTGAGGCTGCCCCAGGCCTCAGCCTTAAGTTGGTACAAAGTAGAGGTCAACGCTTGGTGCAGCGCTTGATACACACTAGATATTCAAGAACGCTACATTCTAACCGGAAACATTTTAAGATGTTCACTTTGAGGCATACAAAACTTGAGCTACAAATGGGTGTTCACGGTATACCCCCTAGTGCACACCATTTATCTAGAGTGAATCAAACACAAAACAGAGAACTCAAATTGGAAAGGAAAGGAAATCTAGAGTAGAAGCTACAGGAGTAGGATGTCCCAGGCCACGAAGGCTGCACGGAAGTAAAACGGACCACAGCCAAATTGTTACAAAGCAGCAAAAGGGGCTGAGGACTGAATCTGGCCAAGGTTAAAGTACAGACAAAATTATTCTAGGAAACGCCACCAAGAGGTAAAGAGGAAGGCTGTGAAACTACTGGATTTGACCAGAAAGAGGTCTTGGTGACTACACTGACGTTTTACCTGAGGACAGAAGACAAAAAAAGAGAACAAGTAGAATAAGAGGACGGAAACCATCTCTAGTAGGATTTTGAAGAAGTGCCATACTAAGGTAGTACTTAAAGGAAGATGTAGGATCAAGGATAGAATATTCCTTAAGAGATTTGACTATGTTTTACAGCTGAAGGAACAGTAAATATGGTAATCCAAAAAAAAAAAAAAAACGCTAAGTCAGTGGGAGGGAATATTCAGACTAGCATCAGCGAAAAAATCAAACGCAAAGCTCTATACTCACAGCCGTTTTCCTTCACACTAACTACATTTCACATAAACCACCAAACCTAGTATTTGAAAGATAGGGTTTTTCCTACTGCATCAACAGCTCCAACAGTGCCAGATGCAGAATAAGTGTTTCAGATGTTGGCATATACCAGAATTCAAAGTAAATACAAACCCATCCCCTTAAATACCAGCTGGGTCTGGTTGCTTTAATGTTAGCAGATTGACCCCATGCTACATTATCTAAGTGAACTACCCATGATGCTTTGAGTTATAATTAGCTCAAATTTCATTTGAGGCCATTCACTCCACCACTGTAGTTACCACATGGAGGACAACTAGCCTCCAGCTATACCTGAGATGGCTACAAAACTTAAAGTAGATCTTAGACAAGGGCTTAACCCTGTAAATTCCCAACATGCAGAAGAACACCATACAACTGAGCATTCAACACACCTGGAGCACCTGGGTGGCTTAGAGCCCAACAGTGCAGAGCCTGCAAGGGATTTTCTGCCCTCCCCTGCTTGTCTCCTAAACTTACAAACCCATCTGGCTCCAGTTGTTTCACATGTGCTCCCGTAACTGCACGGCAATACTGGGAAACTATAGGAGATAAACTCAAAAGTATACCCAACTTACATGAAACTGTGAGGACATTTCCACGAACCCTACCTAGCTCAGTAATTCATGCTCAAACCAATATCAACTCGTTCCAGGCTTATTGAAATACATATACATGGGTCATCACTAATTCCCCCCACAGATTGTGACTTGAGTATCCTGCTTCTGAGCTTTAATACTTTATGTGACCTTCAGTCTGCTGTCACAGGTTGTAAAGACACACCCACCCTTGACCAGCCTCAGCCCATCACTCCAGGTCCTAGGCTGTTCTAGCCTCAGTTGTGGTGAATGTGCACCCACCCAAGAAGCCCTGGCTGTCACGAACTGATCACTGCAAAGCCAACTTTACTCAGGTCATTCTGTTTTCAGTTGTCAACACTGAAGTTACTTACTGGTTGGATAGGCCTTCATTTAGACACCAGGAGACAAATAACCTGCTTCTAGTAATTTGGCTAATTTTACAATGATCATCTTTTGTCTTTTGCTAACAGAGACCTTATTTTACTGCCCCCAATAAAATAAAAATTAAAAAAAACAGGTGAGGAACAAGAGTCAAGTTTATTTGTTCATTTCTTGCATTTGAAGTATTCCTCGATGACATCCTTGGCCTGAGACTCTTTGCCATAGTCCTAAAAAATAAAAAGCAATTTTTTTTGACTAACATTAATAACTCTTGTTAGCATTAGTTATGGTGAAGCTTTACAAAACTAGTTCGTGTCTTATGAAAATGTTTCCCATCACTAAAATTTCTTGTAGCCATTTTCAGGGACCTTAATGACTTCAATGTCTTTAAGGCTCGTAACATGGCGTTCCTATTGCCAGCGTTTTTTAAATTTCTGCAGAAACACATTCAGCTAAGCAGATTCATTGGCCGGCTTCATTACAGCCTATTTTCCTTTTCTGAAAAGCTGAAAACGGGACTCCGAATGTTGAAAATCACACATCTTTTTCGTTGAGGTTCTGGACTTTAACAATGAAAACTGAGTACAGAATTATGCAGTTTCCCAGCACAACCTTCAACCCAGAAATAAAAACGGACTCACCTTAACCACCACACAACTGCAACCAACCACTTTACGGGGTTTTCCCTCCCTGTCAATTTTACAGAGACCGACCCATTCCCCTAGTTTCTTGTTGTCATCAACCTATTGGGATGGAATTAAGAGGGGAAAAAAAAAAAAACATCACCATATTAGCAGACATTAATACTAAGGACAGTAAGTCAAACAGAGACGGTAGCTGTAGTCAGATAGGGTGACATGGCAGTTTCCTCATAGCAGTTCAGTAGAGGGAGCCAGTTGTCATCATGTACAGCACCAAAACACCCAGAAGCACTGCCACTTTTTTCTGTACCAATACCAAAATTAGCAATTCATTCTGCACGAATGAAACATTCCCATAAACTAGCCCAAAATACCAAGTTTAAGCCATGTTTTTCACAGCATCAGAAATGACCCATTTTTATACAGAACTTGCTCTGGTGTAATAGCTTTAACCCAAACATGACCCTAACTGGCTCTATTTTCACGAAGCTAAAGCATCTCTCAACTCAAAAAAATGGACAACTTACCTTAATTAGGTTGATCTGGTGCTCAGCACAAAGGGCCTCCACCAACTTGACATACATAGGCTCATCGCAGTTGGATGCAAGCACACAAAGATGGGCTTGGCGCCTGAAATGCACAATCCAACAGAAACCGCAACTCGAATCTGAGCCTACTACTACCGACCCTTTAAGAGAATTATCTTGGCAATGGCTACACTGGAGGAACACAAGCAGCACCCCCACTGGAGAACAACACAACTGCCTCAGTTTGAGAAGCCGGTCAAAAAGCATATATATTCACACGTCTTTAGAACCACCAGGCCTGCAGTGATTCCCTAAAAATACCAACTTCACATACAACCGGTTTACCCATCTGTGGCCAAAGAAAAACCCTTTCCTGAGAGCCACTTACACGTTTAAAAGGCGGTATGAGAAACGAACTACAATATCAGAGTCGTTACCGGCTACTGGCCTAAAAACTTAATATTGCCCAGCACTACCACTGTACAAACAGCGCAGGGGCTTCACGCCAGGACCTGAAGGGCTTCCGGCAAAGTGCAACTTCGCTGGGTTCAAGAAGCCAGTCTACACCAAGGCGAACTAAGAGATCTTAAAATTTAACCCAGCTGTAAGAAATTCCTAAAGGGCACAGATGCTCCACTCCAATAGCGAACACATACAGTTGTCTTGCCCACTTAAATAACTGAAAACCTAAACGGGTGTTTTTACGAATATTTCGTACTTACGTGGGTTTCTACGGCTACCACTTTCTGAACTCGTTTGTAAGTCCAGTTGCTTCTGCAACGTTAGCTTGAAATCCTCTAGTTTCACTCGAGGTTACCTATCTGCCCTCTAATGTGAAATCAGCCCCACAACCTACAGGTTTGTCAGACTGTTAGGTTTCACTCACAGAAAGAGTGAAGGGGTATCCGACAACTTAAGTCATCATTCAAACACTGTAGTCTTGCTTTAATAAAGCACTCATCCCCACTCCAAACGAACCCACATACTTTAGGTGGGCCACACAGATCTGAGTTCTGATACCTTTTCCTAGGTTTCCTGTAGAACGGATGCCATTCAGAACTTTTGTGCTAACACCATGAACTTCACGCTTTCTCTCCTTGGCTGCAGTTTTGTTCCGGTTCCAACAACCCACAGTATTGAGACTGATACACGTACTTGTCTAAGGCTTTGGCAGCTTCGCGAATTCCACGTGCCAGGCCATCGTGGATGAGGGCGGTCTTCAGCACCTCTTGTAAAGCAGTATTAACGTCCATTACACCTCCAGCAGCAATGCTGAAAACGGAGCAAGTCAAAACCATCACTAAACTCCCCACGCACCACCGGACCGCTTGGGACTCAAAAATCACAAACGAGGCACAGGAGGCGCCCTTAGGAGACCGCGGCTGACCCTGAGACCCGACAGCAGGCTCGCTGCCCATGCCCTTCCCCGCCCCCACGGCTCCGACCCTGGACTCACCCTTCCTCGGCCATGGCGGTGGGTTACGGATGGAGCCGAATCTTGACCGCACTGTAATGCAAAAAAAGAAAAAAAGGTTAAGAAACTAAGACAGCAGTTGAACAAACAACTCCGCGCAAGCCCAATCCTTGCCAAAAGCACCACAACCACCACCCCAGTACCGTTCAACTCACCCCGAGCCTCCGCCTCCGCGCGACTCCGCGGCGGCAGGGAAAGAGGTCGTGCGCGCCCGCATGACGGTATTTAAGGGCTTCCCAGGACCCCCACCCCTAGGCGCATGTGCACTCCCTTTCACGAAAGAGGTGGCTCTGGTGGTGCCGGGCCTCGAGAATTTCTATTTCCGGATTGAGGCCAATCCGAGTCAAGATTACTCTTAGTCTTCCGACTCTCCGCGACCGGTCACTGTTACGCGCAACAGGCACTAACGCGGGCAGCCCCACATCGTCCTTCCCCGCCAGGGGCGTGGCCTACGGAGGCCCAGAGAGTGGGTTCTACGGAGCGCGAGAACGGCCAAGCGCGCGTCTGCGTGGTCTTAGCTCCCTGGTTCCTTGTCTTCCTCGTTAAGTCAGTACCTTGTAATTTCCTGTCGAACCCATTAACTGGGCCTTCCTGCACGGCGCGCTTTCGCATCGCTTCTCAGTTACTCTAGACGTCTGCGAGTGTGTCGTTTTGTGCGTGTTTTGTTGTGAAACGAAAGCCAGCCCGTCTTCACTGCTAAGTACGCCGCAAATTCTTTACCGGCGTTGTATGACTAAAGTGGAACCTCTGGTTAAGTGGTTGGTTACAGTTTCTAAATGCAGTTGGTTCTAAAATTGTTTTGTTTTGTTTTTAACGCCAGATTGTTCCCGAAATTTGTAAACCCGCGCAGATCGGGATTCAGTAGGTGCATTTCATTAGGTGCATTTAAAACGCCTACGACGCGCCAGACACAGGAACTGGGTTCGGGATACAGTAAAGAGAGAACGTAGTCTTTGAGAAATCCGGCATGAATTTCGCCATACAGACCTGGAAGAGTTAGGAGTGGAATCTGAGATCCCTGAAACTGACTTTTACTGGAAGCAGCATTTTGAATTTTGCATTGATTGGTCATTCTCCTGTCCCCATTTCAAAACGCAAACATATGAAATACAGCCGCATATAGTCAGTAGTCCTTTTGCCTTTTTTTTTTTTTAACTTCCTCTCCTGCTAAGCCCCCAAGCCTGTTGTTGCAGGATTTTTTTTTTACGTCAATACCCGGGGTTCATCATTGTCTTGCGGCTTTGAAGAATGAAGAGGTGGAAACAAACTGAGCAGCAGGCAAAAGTTCATTAGAATGTAAGAAAGGAAGAAAAGTATGGAAGCCCTCTTTTCAAAGAGGTGGCATTCGAAAGTGAATGCCCAGGACCTTAGGCAAGGGTACTTGCTTTATGAGGTTCTGGTTGCCCTCCCTTCCCCCTGGTTCTTTCTCTCCTCCTGCCCATATTGGCTTGATAACTAGGCGCTGGGTTGTCCATTCCTGATTGGCTCTTTTCCATTGTATGAGGGGTGGTCTATGGCCATACCCTTCCTGGTGGGTCACACGGTGTTGTGGTCTCGTTTGTTAGTCAGGCCTTTTGTCAGATTTCTGAGGGAAATCTGGGGGGTGGGTAGTGTCTGTTAGATTCTTAAGAGGACCCTTGTGCCTGAGGGGGTTTGCTGTGGGCCTACACTCTGCATTGTTCCAAAACTTGTGTTTTTCCCCACCCAGGGACCTTCGGTCTTAATCTTTCCCTCTCTGCCTCTTGTATCCTATCTTTTGCCTGTCACTGTCAGCAATTATTAGGTGTTTGATAAGTGCCAGCACCATGGATACAGTGAGCAGATAATGTGAGACTCCCCAAGTCTGTGAAGAAAACAAAAATGGGTAACATGGGTGCGGGCAGAGTTAACCAGAACAGAGAGAGACTGGAAGTTTAATACATTTACATAGTTCCTTTTTAGCTTTGTGTGTGCTTTCAAATTTCCATTTGAAAAGTGTTGAGCTGCTGCTTTCTACTCATAACTCCTCCTAAAAGGATGCTGCTCACTTAGTTGGCGATTTAGTTACCTAGTTAACTTTTGCTTAAAAAAAAAAAAAAAAAGCTGCAGGATTTTTAAGGATGAGATTTATTCCTGCCACTCTCATGTTTGTGGCCGGATTAAGATTTGAACCGAAGATTAGAATACCTAAAGGCCACAGGGAAGGTACAAAGCGGCATGGGGGTCAGAGAGTGGGGATGATGTGGAAAGACAAAGGATTGAAGGCTGTGGCAACATTTGAAACGGGAAAACACAACAAGAACAATTAAAAGCATCCCAAACAGGGAAGATGAAAGAAATGGAGAGGAAGGGCAGAGGCACAGATGTCTCCTTGGCTGTTTTGGAAGTTATCCTACCACATTTGTATCTTTGAAAGAGAATGCGGTAGTTTCAGCAAATGTGTAATTAAAGTTAATAAAAGTTAATATGCTAAGCATTAGGTTTCATATTAGATGTCTTCCCCACCCCCCAAAACCCAAATTGGAAAAAAAAAAAAAAGTTTAACTTTTTATTCATTTTTGAGAGACAGGGAGAGTGAGGGAGGAGCACAGAGAGAGAGAGAGAGAGAGGCAGAGACACAGAATCCGAAGCAGGCTCCAGGCTCTGAGCTGTCAGCACAGAGCCCAATGCAGGGCTTGAACCCACGAACTGTGAGATTGTGACCTGAGCCAAAATCACACGCTCAACCAACTAAGCCTCCCAGGCGCCCCTAAATCTTTTTTTTTATGTTTATTTTCGAGAGAGAGTGTGCACACACGTGCGCGAGGGCAGAGAGGGGGGACAGAGGATGTGACGTGGGCTCCACACTGACAGCAGAGAGCCAGATGTGGGGTTTGAACTCATGAACTGTGAGATAATGACCTGAGCCTGAGCTGAAGTCAGACACTTAACCAACTGAGCCACAGAGGCGCCCCCAAAACAAATCTTAGAATGTGAGAATTTGGTAAAAACTCAAGATACGTAAAAGGGGAAAATAATCATTCCCAAACAATGTATTTACATAGGGGGAAAACAAGTACCTTTTAGCTTATGTTGTTGGTTTCTGTCTTCTAGAAGCTGGTAGTCTAAAATATCATGGGTCTATGCCTTAATATTTCACCTTATAAATACCTTTTCTATCAGTTATAAACCTCTCTCCTTAAAACCAGAGCTACAATTTTTTTTGTTTTTTAAAGTTCTAGTAATATAGCTGTTTCTAATCCCAGGAATGAGCTTAAAGGACACACTGGTGATTCAAGGAATCTTTAATATAAATTCTCCTAGTTCACTTGTTTAAGTTTACCTCCTTTCAACTTTAGATATTGCCAACAGTTGGAAGACAATGGTTACATAGAGACTAAAGGCCAGTTACCGATTATAATACTTCTAGACTGTACCCCAGTGTGCATCTGAAATACACATGAAAGTTAAATTCTGAAGTTTGCTTTAGGAACAATAAACAATAATAAGTAATTTTGTTTAGCACTTTCTATATGCTAAGTAGGGTGCTAAATTATCATGTATTTTCTCTGTTGATCGTCCTTGAGAGCCTATGTGGCAGCGGTCTATTTAGCCCCCCTTAACAAAGTAACAAAGCAAGCTCAGAGAGTTGCTGAAGATCACACAGCTGGTAAATATTGAAGCTGGTATTTGAGCCCAGTGCACTTCAAAGCTCATGCTTCCAACCCTACATCCATTCAGATGATTGCCCAGTTGCGAATGAGAGGTCACAGAATTCAGCGATGACTCTTCACCTCTCAAGTTGGGAACAATGTGACTGGTTCTACTTCATCATGCTAAAAAGTTGGATAGACGGAGAAAGGGAATATTGCAGTTTTAGGCAGAAAAAGAGAGCAGTAGAAATTTAGGTTCTTGATCTAGGTGTAGATGTATTAGTTTGCTACAGCTGCCATAACAAAATATTAAAAGCTGGGTGACTTAACAGAAAGCTATTATCGCACAGTTCTGAAGGCAAGCAGTCTGAAATCGGGTGTCTCCAGGGTTGCCTCCTTCTAAAGCTGTGAGGGGGAATCTGTTCATGCCTTTCTCCTGGGTTCTGGAGGCTTGCCAGAAATCTTGGTGTTCTGCTATGGCAGTATGAAACACCAGTATTCACGTGATGGTCTCCTTATCTATGTCTGTGTCCAAATTTTTCTTTTGTTTTTCAAAGTAGGTTTCATACCTAGTGTGGAGCCCAATGCACGGCTTGAACTCATGACCCTGGGACCAAGACCTGGACCGAGATTAAGAGTCAGATGCTTAACCGACTGAGCCACCTGGGTGACCCCCCAATTTTTCATTTTTTAAGGCTACTAGTTATCTTGAATTAAGGGCCCACCCTATTCTAGTATGACCTCATCTTAACAAATTACATCTAGAACAGCCCTATTTCCAAATAGGGTGTTGACGTGATCAGGACTTGAACATGTGTCTTCTGAGGGAACACAATTCAGCCTGTAACAGATGTCAAAGAAGGAAGAGATGTAGGACAGATTAAATGCTAGAAAAGATCTTGGAGTTGAACTTCAACAAGCTTACTTGGAAAACCAGAGCTGGGAAGAGAAGCTGGGCCAGGGCACATTTTACATCTTGGAGAGGTGGGGACAGTCCAAATTTCAGCTCACTTTGTAGCCTTGGGCAAATTACTTACTTTTCTGAGCCAGCCAAATTGTGATAATACTGTGATACTGTTACGAGGATTACATGGAATGGTTGCTTAAAGTGTTTACCCCTATAGTTATTATAGAGAACTTCGTATGAAAATAACTGTGTATGGAAAGGTTCTTAACTATTACTTTCTCCTGTCCTAAACCACACAGCGCTTAGTAGAATGATTTGCGTGTTGGAATCACTAAACTAATGTGTCCTGAAATGAACACATCGAATGAAATAAGTTTCAAGAAGCAACTGTGTAGACGACACACCTAAAAGAAAGCCACGTGGAGAACTGCAGGCGTAAATTAACATCTCTTAGGACTTAGCTGGAGGCTTAGGGCATCCCAGGAAACCACTATTAATTTGACAATTTTAAAAATGTCCCCACCTTTGGGGCTAGAAAAAAAGCCCAAAGGATGGAAATAGGAGCTAAGAAATTGGAGAAAACTCAGGAACCATCATCCCGCTGCAGCTCGGGAACATATAGGTCTAGTCTTGGCTTACATAGCATATGGTTTTAAACATACTGCAGAAAATTAGTTGTAGCTGAAGAGAGGTTTGGGCCAAAGAAGATACAATCCCAGCATATCAAGGGTAAAATCAAAGGAGAAAGAAAGGTTGGCAAGAGGGAAGAGAATAAGAAAGAAAATAAGGAACTAGACGAGTAAGAATGGAATGAATTCATAAAGACTGTAGGTAGTAGCTTGTAAAGTTAATCTGTTTTAATTGGAAAACCTAGTTTATTAAGGGGGAAAATGGTGATAGGGGAGAAGGGGGTGAGGTGATTGAAACGCTAACTAGGAAGCCTATGTCACTAGGTTGTATATTTGGAAGGTTTTGTGTGATTCTCATCGAACTTTTCCTAAGTGTTACTAAGAATGTTTTCTCAGTCCTTATTTTGATTGTTCCCCAGAGTTGTTTGGGTGCTATAGCTGCTTGCTACAGGGCTGATGCAGGATTGTGGAAACTAAACATACTGAGGAAGATAAATAGAGATAATACTTAAAGTTTATGAATAATCTAATTATGTACCCAGCAACACCGGTAATTTATAAATGAAAAGGAGTAGTGGCCGAGAGAGCAGACCCTGATTCTCCTCTCTATCATTTTCTGAGTCTGTAGCTTTGATCAAAATACTTTTAGCCTCTGATCCTCAAGTACCTCAGCTGCAAAATGTAATAGAATGAGATGTTCTTAAGACTTTTGGTTTGGACATTCTATGTCATCATCTTGAAACAATAATTTAACTTCGAACAAATGTTGAACGTTTATGTGGTCTGCTGTATTCATTTTCTGAAATCATATGACTTCATGACATGACACTGAGCTATAGCTGATGCCAACTTCCCTCCTCTGTATCCAAGTTATAGATGATGTCTTTATTTGTAAATGACGGTTATTGGTTGTTGTTGTTTCTGTATTAGGACAAGAAAGCATGTTCATTGTAGAAAATTTGGATAATACTGTACCAATTATGGTAATTTGGGTACAACCGAATGACCTATGGCCAACATTTAAAAAAAAAATGAATTTACTGGTAAGCTTTTGGATGGCTCAGAGAATTAAAGGGTTTGCTGAGCAATCAGATTTGAGGAATGCCAGACACAGGGTGGTTCTAAGGATCTTGGTTCTAGGAACTCATGAAAAGTCTCAAAGGCAGTGCTTTTCAAACAAACTGACTGTATGGGAGATTTTTCACCCAATACATCACAGGTTATTAGCTTAATAAAATACAGCATAACTACTAGGAGGTTCTGCAAGACTAACCATCTTGCAGATAACAAACATAAGCCTAAAATTTTTTTAAACAGCTACCTAAAGACACTGAACAGTAACCAAAGGTAGACAGAACTGGGGGTGGGGGTGGGGGGGTGGTGAGGATCGTGGTGATCAACACTTGAAAAAAAGAATAGTAGTGGCTAAATTCCATTTTTTATGGCTTCTAGTATAAGGGCAGACCCAGTCAGTGCCCTATGGGGCAACTAATAGCCCAGATTTGTCAGTTTTACTTCCTGAAAACCCAGAGGGCAGAGTTTAGAACAACCACAGCTACTGGAAATGGAGAGGAGGGGAAAATCCCAGAGAGACTCAGAAAGGTGGAGGCCAATATTCTGCCTAAATCTCTGGCTGGCTTTTGAACTACACATGCCTGGGGCAGACTCCTAGCATCGCAGCCAGGGACAAACAAAATGCATGACAATTTCAGCTGCTTCCCACTAGGGAAACAGATACAAGGTTTGAGTCAAGGCAGGTGAACTCTTAGTGAAATTTTTTAAAACATCAATATTATTGGAAAGAATACAACAGAATCCAGAGTCCCTGTGACATATTACTCATGATGTCCTTGCTATGATACAAAGTTATTATATATACTAAGAAACAGGAAAATATGACTCATACATAAGAAAAAAGGCAATATGGAGACTGAATCCAAAATAATCAAAATGCCAGGGCACCTGGGTGGCTCGGTCAGTTATGTGTCTGACTCTTGATATCAGCTCAGGTCTTGATCTCAGGGTTGAGAGTTCACATCCCACGTTGGGCTTTGTGCTGGCACAGAGCAAAAACAACCAACCAAACAAAATAACCCAAATGTTAAAATATCAGACAAGCATTTTAAAGCATCTATTAAAAAGGTGCTCCAGAATGTAAAACATAATAATTTTCACAGTGAATGAGCAAATAGGAAAAGTATAAACTACAAAAGAGGATCAAATAGAAATTTGAGAATTGAAAAATAGCATGTGAGACATTTACTGGAAGGGCTAGCAGTCGACTGAAGATGACAAAAGCAGGACTCAATGAGTTTTCAGCTAGATCAGTCTGAAATCATCCAACTTGAAGAACAGAGAGAAAAACTAAATACAGCTGTAATGATCTGTGGGACACAATCTGAAAGGCTAACATATATATAACTAAATGCATATTTCTAACACATATGCAATTGGAGTTCCAGGAGGCAAAAGAATGAGACAGACAAAAACATTTGAAAAATTAATGACCCAAACCTTCCCAAATTTTATGAAACACACACATTTACAGATTCAAGAAGCTCAGTGAACCCCAAGAAGTATAAATATAAATAGACACATATCTAGACACATATAGGGGAACTACTGAAACTCAAAGAGAAAATTCCAAAAAGCAGCCAGGAAAAAAAAAGGTACGTAACATGCAAAATTATACCGATTTCTCTTGAGAAATTATGGGGACCGAAAGCAGTAGAAACATGCCCTGAAGAGGCTAAAAGATAACAACTTTCTCCTCATATTTCTATATCCAATAAAAAGATCCTCGAAGAGTGAATTTATCTGGGGGAATAGCATTCCAATGGAATAAAATACTCCATTTTAGTTTGTAAAAAAAAAAAAAAAAAAAAAGGTTCCATATGTGTCCATATGTTTATGACGAGTATAAAAAAAATGTGAGTGGATACTTGTGGTAGACTAATAAATGGCTCCCAAAGATGTGTCCACATCTTAATCTCTGGAACTTGTAAATGTTACCGCATTTGTAAAAAAAAAAACAAAAACAAAAAAAAAACAAAAAAAAAAACATGCAGATGTGATTCAGTTAAAGGTATTGAGATGAGAGCATTTTGGACTTTGGCTCAGCAAAATTAGTGTTGAACTTCTGGCCTACAGGACTGTGTTGTTGTTTTAAGCCACCAAGTTTGTAGTAATTTGTGACAGCAACCACGGAACACTAATATGATAATATGTTAACCTGTAATACTGACCGTGTGGAGGGAAGGTAGGAAGTAGAGATTAGAAGTGGGGAGAAAGTTAGGAATATGAATATATGCAACAATACACTTTATATAAATGAAAGGTAGATGGATGCAAAATAAGAATACACATTTTATGGGGGGTGCTTGGGTGGCTCAGTCGGTTGGGTGTCTGACTTTGGTTCAGGTCATGATCTCACGGTTTATGGGTTCGAGCCCTGCGTCGGGCTCGGTGCTGACAGCTCGGAGCCTGGAGCCTGCTTCAAATTCTGTGTCTCCCTGCTCTCTGCCCCTCCCCCGCTCCCACTCTGTCTCTCTCAAAAATAAATAAACATTTTTAAAAATTTTAAAAAAAGAATACACATTTTGTGAAAATACATACCAACAAAAAAAGAGCTGTATTAAACATACAAGAATGGGGTACCTGGCTGGCTCAGTCGGTAGAGCATGGGACTCTCAATCTCAGGTTGTAAATTCAATCTCCATGTAGGGTGTAGAAATTACTTAAAAATAAAATCTTAAAGGATGCAAAAATGATTGCTGATGGAGGGGAGAGGAAAAGGAATGGAGATAGAAATAAATGGCAACAGAAATGAAAAATCCAGCTGAAAGACTGGAAGATAAAGTAGGGGGAAACTCCTATCAGATGGACCAAGAACAGTAAGAGATCAAAAGTAGAAGAGAAAAAAAATAAATAAATAAGAGGGCCAGTCTGGAAAGAGAACAAAAAAGGAAATGTAATCATCAAAAAAATAATGCAAAAAAAAAAAAAATCTCCTTTACAGTTTGGTGTTAGATTGGAGACGGAACATAGACTGGAGAAGCCAGCAGGGGTTAGATCATAAAGATTCTAGAAAGCCACTGGAAGGAACCTTGCTAATGCTAATCCTTCTGTTTAGTATGGCTCTGAGGCTCTCCTTACCTACCCAGGAATTTTTGCACAAACTTCAAGACCCAAGGTAACCTCTCTTCCTCAGGAAGCCACCCTGGACTGGTTGAGCCAAAGTAAATAGTTCTGCCAATATGCTTTTATTACAGAGTTCATTATATCATAAGAAATAGATGTCTGTTTTACCTGCTAGATGGAAGTATGCTACTTGAGGCTGGTTGGGGCTTACTCATCTTTAAATTTACCATGCCTGGAACAAGGTGGTCATTGGATAGTCTTTTAAATTTTATCTTGGCCCCAAATCAAGAATTTCTAGAATAGTTAGCTCTTCCCAAGTAGTAAATAAGGTGAAGATAAGTGAAGCCTCAGTGTGTGTGTAGGTGGGGTATGGTGCGAGCAGGGAGTGTTGTGCTGGTGACAGTAAGGTGGCGGCTTTTGTGGTCCAGCTCCAAGCACTTTACAGACCTTATCACCAGTGCTCACAGCCACCCACAAGCCAGGCATCAGTACCCCAATTGTGCACATGGAGAAATTGACCTTGTCCTCCAAAGTCACCAACAGAAAGTAAGTGCCTTGTCTTGGAACTCAGGCCATCTGCCTCGACAGGTATACTCCCAGCTATGCTTCCTCGACATTCACCATAATTCTTGCAAATATTTTTCTACTCTGGGTGCTTCACATCAGTTAATCCAGTCAATTCATTTCAAGTTTACTCGCGTATGATTTAAGGGATTACAACCACTACGTCGTTTACTCACCCGGAAGTGACCAAGAGCAGTGCGGACGGACACCTCTCGGTGGCGTGCGTCCTGTCCCCTTTACCCACGATTGAATTGACTTTAGCTTGGTTTGTTTCAGAGAGATTCAAAACGGCTGGGGCCTGAGGGTGGGGTTCGGGTTAGAGCTTCTTCTCCCTCTGCAAGGGGTTCAAGTTCAGGGCCTGGGAGAGTTCTCTCAAGACTTTTCTCCTCTGTAGCACTGCTTTTATAAATACCGTGTGTTTGGGGTTGATGAGGACTAATTTTCTTTTTTTCTCTTAATGGTTACCTATTTCTGAGAGAGAGAGAGAGAGAGAGAGAGAGAGAGAGAGAGAGAGAACGAACGCAAGCAGGGGGAGGGGCAGAGAGAGAAGGAGACACAGAATCTGAAGCAGGATCCAAGCTCTTGAGCTGTCAGCACAGAGTCCCACGCGGGGCTCGAGCTCACAAACTTGTGAGATCATGGCCTGAGCCCACGTCGGACTGACCTGAGCCCATGTCGGAAGCTTAACCCACTGAGCCACTCAGGCGCCCCATGAGGACTAATTTTCTTAATTCACATTAGCACCTTTCAGTTCAGGCACTGTAGCTCTTCTGTGCCTATATACGCTTCCTTTCTTACTGCTAGTAGAAATACATTTTACTCATTTTAAACTTGGGGGTTCAGCTACCTGGAATGTAGATTAGCCCTTACCCACCCCACCCCAAGCATATCCAAGGTCGTGAATTACTATGGTAGCCTGAGTTTTTAGGGGAAAAAAAAAAAAAAAAAAAAAGGCGGTGCTCCACCCCGCCCCGCCCCCGCCCCCGCGCCCCGCCCCGCCCCCGCCCCGCCTCCTGGAGCCCCTAGGTGTCCGCCCCGGCTGCCTGCAGCTTTCGGCCCAGCGCTGCCCGTTGGGAAGCGACGATGCCTGGGTCGGGCTGAACAGGCGCCGCCGGCTCGTCTGCCCGTGCGAGGTCGAGTCCGAGGAGCGGGCTTGGACCCAGGAGCCCCGGCGCCGGAGTCCGCGCACCGTGCACCGCGCATCGCGCACCGCGCATGGACGCGCCGGGGGACTGCGAGGGCCCACGCCTCCCCGGAGGTGACCGATAGCGGCACGGACGGACACCTCTCGGTGGCGTGGGTCCTGTTCCCTTTACCCACGATTGAATTAGCTTTAGCTTGGTTTGTTTCGGAGAGATTCGGGCCTGAGGGTGGGGTTCGGGTTAGAGCTTCTCTCTCTGCAAGGGGTTAAAGTTCAGGGCCCAGGAGAGAGAGTTCTCTCAAGACTTTTCTCCTCTGTAGCGCTGCTCTTATAAATTACCATGTGATTGGAAATGCATTCAAATTAGTATGCCATTAGACAAAGGTAAAACATTCCATTGTTGTTCCTCCCCTTTTAACTTTCACTTCCCTTCCTCATCTACTCCAGAAGTTTTACAAAGATTCTTGAGACTTCCTCATCTTGCACAGATTTCCTTTCTTTTCTTCTTTCTTTTTTTTTCCTGGACCGCAATGACAACCTCTGAAAAGTAGAGCAAACCAAGTACAGTCTTCTTCCTTAAATTTCTTTTTTTTCCAAACCATTGACCTTAAAAATGACTGATAGATTCGCTGAATATTTGAAACTGAGTAATTGACCTGTTGTCTTTAAGTTAGATGAAGATTTAGCCTTGGGAATCAGTATGAAAATGATCGGTGCAAAAGGCCAGTTATTAGTGTAAAATGTGTATTGATTTACCGATTTATGGGGCTTGTCTCTCCAGGAGCATTACCATTGTAAGATGTCATTTGCCAATTGAATATTTTAGCTTGTTTTCTCCCACTTACACTTCACTTGACTTCTACACCACTCCAGAATGCTTAACCCACAGCTAAGGTGACATGTTTAGAACACTGTTAAGTCCATGGAATGTATGAGGCTGGTAACTTCATTATAGTTACCTTATACTTTAGAGAGTAGCACCCTTTGGAGATCACCTGGTTGCCTCATCCTTCTTGAAGGAATTTACCAAAGGTGGAAGACATAGTGAAGGCAAAACAGGTTTCAGATGGTTTGATAAATTCTGCCCTGAAAATGAGGTGTTTTCAAAATGACAGTGTTGTACCAGATTTTGTGTGACATTTTATCAAATGTGGTATATTCAAAATAGCCCTTAGCTCAGCATATGTTATCTTCACATTGCACAGAAGTGACATGTGTCAACTTCAATCAGCAGTCCCAATTACATGCCTGTGACTGTAGCATGTTTGCATTTAAGGTGATGGCCCTCCAGGAGGTACAAGAGAGACATCCAGACAGCTTTCAAGAGAACAGCTTTTTGTGCTGATATCGGCAGCTTCCATTAACTTGGGTTCTATGATGTGCTATTCTATCCTTGGACCCTTTTTCCCCAAGGAGGTGAGACGTTTTAATATTGTTATGAACTCTAATTAAAAAAAAAAGCCCTTTGCATTATTTCATTTTACAGTATGTGAAATGTGAAACTCTGCATTTAGTAAAGATGATGCATAGAACTTCAGTAAACAGAAAGACTTCTAACAGAATATTTGACGCCAGATATAAAAACAATCCAGTCAGAAAGAATATCCTCTCGGGAAATAACTCACCTAAATATAACTGACCTTCTGAGGATTGCTTTGCTTACCATGTAGTTTTATAAATCTTTGTTTGGTTTCTGCAACTGAAACAAAGGGGGTGCTTTGAGTAACTGAGATTTGAGTGTTACTGCAAAAGGTCTGTGCTGAGACAGGAAGTCTGTCTCCTGGAGTTTTTCGCTTATTGATATTTTTGCAATTAGGAAGACAGGATCCACTAAATTCCCTTTTTCTGACTTGAATTTCTGATGGTATCTAATGGCAATGGTTTGTCCCAAGGAAGAATTCTGGTTAATACTGATTAGCTCTTTGTAATCATTGCCTTTTATGTAGTGTTAGGGTTTATAGTTCATGGCACAGACTCACAGGGAATTAACCCCTAGGGAATCCACCTGGAATCTGGAGGTGAGTGGGACATAGCATGAAACTATGGCTTGCAACTGGCTTGTTTGCATGGAGATGATATACCCATGTGTTTATTTTTTATTGTTTAGAATGTTTGTTTATTTATTTGGAGAGAGCGAGCAGGGGAGAGGCAGAGAGAAAGGGAGAGAGAATCCCGAGCAGGCTCCATGCTCAGCACAGAGCTCAACAAGTGGCTTGATCCCCCAAATGTGAGATCATGACCTGAGCCGAAATCAAGAGTCAGACACTTAACGGACTGAACCACCCAGGTGCCCCATCCGCCATTCTGCGTGTTACCAAGGAGAATGGATATGGTTTCTCTGCCAAAGGAACAATGTGACTCTGTACCCATACAGTGCTTTTTAGTTTTCAGTGTGATTTCCCACGCATTTATCCCATTTGGTCTTTGCAGCGACTCCCTAAGGCAGCGTAGTGAGAACGCCATCCGTCATGTTGTCAATGAAGACTCAGAAGTTCAGCGACTGGCTCAGTTCGATTCTATTTACTGAGTGGGAGCGGGAGGGGTAACCGTCTCCCACTCTAGAGTGTGCAGGCACTGGATGCATTAGGACAGAAAAAAGATCAGGAAAATGTCCCTCTCTTGTCTACCAGTTGGGAGTGAGACGATATGAAAAAACATTGGTCTTCGGAAAGGTAGCTCTCAAGGTGAACCACAGAGGCAAGGGTGTTCTAGGAAAGAAATCACTTGAGATAGTCATGGGATTAGCACAGGAAATAGCACGTTCTCCGGGAAAGCAGACAACTTGATGTGGCTTGAGCCTGAGGTGGAGTGAGGTCCAAGAGGCAGCAGGTCTGGGGAGGAGACAGAGCTAGAATGCAGGGGTCCTTACGCGTATGCCGGAGACATTAGTCGGTGAGAAGTTATCAGAACAAGACAGACTAGACTGATCAGTTTTGGGATTTGGAAAATATAATGATGGGTGGAGCCTGCAGAGTTAGGGCAGAGAGGAACTGGAGGAAGTAGAATGATGCCCAGTTAGCAGGGCATTTCCTGGCTGAAAACTGGGCAGCTGGCTCAACCTTCAGGGCACTAGAGCAACTAATGTTAGCTTCTGCTTAGTGGAATGCACACAAAGGAACACCAGACTACAGATGTGTGTCTTTTGATTTTGTTAATAATTTTTCCAATCCCTTTTAAAAAAAAATTGACAAAATGTTGACGTACCATGTTAGTTTCACGTCTACAACATAGCAAATACTCAATTCTGTGTATTATGCAGTGCTCACCACGGTAAGTGTAGTTACCATCTGTCAACATACAAAGTTATTACAGTATCTTTTAAGTTTAGTTATGTATTTTGAGAGAGAGAGAGAGAATGAGCGAGCCGGGGGGGGGGGGTGCAGAGAGAGAGACAGAGAGAGAGAGAATGACAGGCAGGCTCCACACTTTCAGTGGGGTGCCCGATGCAGGGCTGGAACTCCGGAACAGCGAGATCACGACCTGAGCCAAAGTCGGATGCTTAACTAAGCCACCCAGGTATCCTCAAAGTTATTACAGTATTATTGACTATATTCCCCATGCTATACTTTTAAGTTTTTGATTTAGTTTTTGTGCTTACAAGAGGGAAGGCTGAAGGAAAGAAAACAGAGGCAGGGAGAGAGCGCTCTAATTTTAGAAGGTCTAGATACAAAGAGTGGGCTCTTCCTTTTTGTTTCTTATTAGAACCCTGTGGTTGACAAATGCACTGGAAAAACTCACCCTTCCTCCTGCATGCTCTGTTTTCCTTCCTTCTAGCCAGAGCTAATTAGGCAAAGGAAAAACAGGGCCCTTCTTAAATTCTAGAGTAAGATTCCTATTTCTAGTCCTCCTTTTTCTGGCATCCTCTTTTGTTGTCACAGGATAACATGTGAACCAGAAATTGCTTTTAATAGCTCTTCTTGCTTACTGATGTGAAGCAGAGTCCACATTCCAAAAGTCATATTTAGCTGCTGCCGTGGAATGTGATTCTAGGATATCTGAAGTCACCATCCCGTCTCTACGGTGAACGTGGGAACCTGCTCAAGATGGAAACTGTCATGGCGTCTGTGACCCTATAAACTTTGCAAGTCTGTACCCTCATCTATAAAACGGGGCCCACTAAAAATATATCCTTTATTTCATTGTTGCTAGAAACCGTGTAAAACAGTGCTTAATAATAGAGATCCTGGCTCATAGTGGGGGGCCAGTAAATGTTAGTTGTGAGGCCATTATATAAGTAATGCCAAACTCTAGAATACTTCTCAGATCTATTAAGCAAAAAACGTGGATAATGTGGCTTGACCCATGAGTGTTCTTTCTACATCTTTATTGACTCCTTCGATGATACCTTCCCTCTGAGGTACCTGTTTTAGTTTGCTGGTGCTGCCATAACAAAGTACCACAAACTGGGTGGCTTCTGGAGCCACCAGTCTGAGATGAAGGTGTTCACGGGGTTAGTTCCTCCTGAGGACTGTGAGGGAAGAGTCTGTTCCTGCTTCCCTCCTTGGCTTATGGATAGCTGACTTCTCATCCCATCTGTCTACTTTTGGTTTTATTGCCCGAGCTCTTGGTGTCCAATCCAAGAAATCATCACCAAGACCAATGTCAAGAAGCCCCTCCTCCCCCATATTTTCTCTGGGGGGTTTGACAGTTTCAGGTCTTACGTTTAAGTCTTTTTGAGTTGATTTTGTGAGTGGTGTAAGATGGGGGTCTGACTTCATTCTTTTGTTGGTGCATGTCTCGTTTCCCCAACGCCATTTGTCAAAGAGACTACCCTTTCTTCGTTGTGTGTCCTTGACACCCTGTGGAAGATCAATGATCATATATGTGTGGGTTTATTTCTAAGGTCTCTAATCTGTTTCATATGTTTGTATTTATGCTGTTTTAATTCAGCTTTGCAATTTATTTTTGAAATCACAAAGTACGTTGCTGCCAGCTTTGTTTTCCTTTCTCAAGACTGTAAAGCTAACAGTTCTTTAGGGGTGTGTTGAGTGAATAGTTTCCATGTCAGAGACTAGGTTTTACCATAGTTTCCCTTCCTTTCCCATCCAGCTTATTTTAAAATAAGAATCTTTTAGGGGCGCCTGGGTGGCGCAGTCGGTTAAGCGTCCGACTTCAGCCAGGTCACGATCTCGCGGTCCGGGAGTTCGAGCCCCGCGTCAGGCTCTGGGCTGATGGCTCAGAGCCTGGAGCCTGTTTCCCATTCTGTGTCTCCCTCTCTCTCTGCCCCTCCCCCGTTCATGCTCTGTCTCTCTCTGTCCCAAAAATAAATAAACGTTGAAAAAAAAAATTAAAAAAAATAAAATAAGAATCTTCGAAAATTGCTACACAGATAAAGGTATAAGAAAACAACGCTCTGACCTGATAGCTCCATTTTTCCTCACTGATGCTAATTTGTCTGTCAAACTTTGTTTCCTTTTTCGTTTCTTTAAAGGCTGAAAAGAAAGGAGCCAGCAATACAGTTACCGGTATGATCTTTGGATGTTATGCTTTATTTGACTTGCTGGCATCTTTGGTATTTGGAAAATACGTGAGTATTAAAGTTCATGGGAACATTTTAAGTTTTGAAAGTTGTGTAATGACCTATTCTAATCTATAAGCCTCGAATTTCCATTGATTCAGAAATAACCACCATTATATTTTATGAAATATGCTCCTGTTGATAACTCCGTTCATAGGGTTGATTGATTTTTTTTTGTTTTTATTTTAATTTCAGTTGACATCAGTGTAATATTAGTTTCAGGTGTGCAGTGTGGTGATTCAACACTTCTATATAACCCCTTGGGCTCATCACAACAAGTGCCCTCCTTAGTCCCCTTCACCTATTTCACCCATTCCCCCCCCCCCCACTGCCCCCACCTCGTTGTGGTAACCATCAATTTGTTCTCTATAGTAAGAGTCTGTTGTGTGGTTTGCTTCTTTCTTTTCTTTTTTTTCTCTTTGCTCATTTGTTTTGTTTCTTAAATTCCACAGATGGGTGAAATCATATGGTATTTATCTTTCTCTGACTGACTTATTTTGCTTATCATAATGGGTTGATTGATCTTGTTTGCTTCTTCCATGTTTTTAAGCAATGTGTGTTGCCATTGAACTAAAGAATTATTATAATATTACATTAACTATATTTCCCAAACATATGTTTCCCAAATCTTGTATATTTCCTGATACAGTGGGTTTGTGTTTATCTGGATGTAGACTTGTAACAGTCGTCGATTTACCGACTCTTCTCTGACATTTATTATAGCTTGTACATATTGGAGCAAAATTTATGTTTGTGGCAGGAATGTTTGTCTCAGGAGGAGTTACAGTTCTCTTTGGGTAAGTCGTGCTCTGATCTGTTTGGGAGCTTGAACAGATTTCATAATTTATCTTCAGTTTAAAATGTTAATGAATTCTTTAAATCAGTCCGTCCCATTGATTGTCTGTTGAGGGCTCAGCGTGTAGCTATTGGGTGATTTAGAGGATGGGATTAGTGAAGGACAGAGTCTTCTAAGGGCTGAGCATGAAGTGGCTTCTGAATCTGTTCATTAGCACTGCTATGAGTGGGAGTGACAGAAACTTAACCCACTTTTCGGAGTCACAGATACATTTTGCCTCGAGCAGAGAAAGTGCAATAAAGAATGAGCTGGAGCACATCAGGACACACATATTAAAATACTGCCATCGGAAATCTATCTCCAGCTCCCAGTTTTGCTTTCCTCTTCTTGTGCTTTGTTCATGGACAAGCTGTCTGCTTGTGGTGGCAAGAATTCTCCAGCAGCTCCCAGAGGAAGAGAATGCCACTTTTCCTGGAATTCCAGGAGATTCACAGGATGGAGCCCCTGGCTTGATCTTTGTTGGTGACCTATCCCTGCATCAAGGTTAATGCAGGGGAGGGGGTACTCTGATTGGCCGGGCTTGAGTCATATGCTCACTTCAGAATGGTTCCCTCCATTGCTATTTCCAGGAAAAGGGAAAATAGAGGCAAAATAGCTGTGGAAGTTCTTAAGCTTAAGAATCCTTAAATCAGCAGCCTAGTGGCAAATAATATGGATGAGCCTACACAGCTTCTTGGGGAACATAGGAGAAGGAAGAGTGCTGTAAGATTATGGTGAAGTAAGCTAGGAAGCCTTCGTGTCAAACTAAGTGTTGTTTTTTTTTTTTTTCCTTTTCCTTTTTCTATTTTTTGGCAGGGGAAGGGGCATGGTCTTCTATTTTCTGCCCCACCCCCCTTTTCCCCCCCAAGGTTTGAGTCCTACCACTGAGGGATACCTGAAACTAAGAAGTCTTTCTTTTGTATATGTTCTGGTCAGAGTGATTCTACATATCTCAGAGAAACTAATTTAGTGTTATCATTTAAACGGCCAATTGCATCAACAGAAAAGGGCGACTAAACCGTCATTATGAATCGAATGGTTACCCATCTCCCCCCCAAAAAGAGACTTCCCTTTGTATAATAAAGCAATTGAAAACATTCACATTCTGAAGAGATTTATTATAATAACTGTGTTAGATGCTACTCTTTTCAGTGAGTAGCGGTAAAAAGGAAAACAACAACAACGACGACGACGACGACAAACCAACTTGGCATTTGAGAATTGTCTTGTTCTTTTTTAGTGTGTTGGACCAAGTTCCAGAAGGACCGGTATTTACCGCTATGTGTTTTCTAGTGAGAATAGCAGACGCAGTCAGCTTTGCGGCGGCAATAACTGCGTCTTTTTCTATTCTTGCAAAGGCTTTTCCAAACAGTGTGGCCACGGTGTTGGTATGTATTTTACGCGTTTTTCCTGTTTTCCTTTTAGCGTAGGCTCAAGTATTTGTTTGCCCTTCTAAGTTAAAGCTGAAATCCCTTCTTCTAGACCTGCCCTTTTTTTTTCTTTTCTATTTTCTGTGTTTTGGTTACCTTTTACCCCAATTACTGCTTCTAGCAGTGGGCTGTCACTGAACATACCATTAGTCTTATTTAGGTCTCTTCCTGGGTTTTGAGTCTACCACTTAAAAGAACAACACCTGCCCAGTAGTATTTTGTTGTCTCTCTGTAGCACAGATTGTGGCTGAGCTGCCGGAGGCATTCCTTTGCTTTAGAAAAGTCATCCCTAGTGGCCACTTGAGTATATACTAATGTCCTTCCTCTACTCTTCCTAGATTCGTAGAAGGAATCTTAGAGATCTTAAAGCCTTTCCCTGCCTCTGTGCCATATGCCGAGTGCTTTCTTGTTTTCCCCCAAACCCAGAACTTGGTAACATTGTATTAACATAATATATTGGCTAGGTGCCTGGATGCCTGGCCCTGGTGATGTACCAGATTTCTGTCCCAGCTCTTGGCTACTGCCTCCTTCACCCCAAGCAGGCTCTCTCCTGCCTGTCTCCTCTGGACCCATGCGTTTCTGAAGGATGTGTGGTTTGCATAGTAGACCAAATGCAGCCCTCCCAACAAATAATTGTCCTTGAGACTTCAGGGCCTCATCAGCTTAGTACCAAGAATTTCCTCCTTTGCCCATATTAATACTATAGCTTTGGCCATTAAGTACACTATTTGCTGTGGAGATCGTTATTTACTCCCATTTTAATTAAATATCTATATCTACAGCCGGCTAGCTAGCTGCTTAGGTTTATTTTGGGTTGTACAGCCATGTGGCACGCAGTGGTGGCCACTGTGATAGGCGTACTGCTTACATTTCCCAGAAACGGTTTTGGAGAACATGAGCCCATTGACGTGCTTTGTAAAATAAGGTTTTGTGGGTAAAATGTTTGGAGCACATGTCCCTTCCAACTTAGAGACATCCAGTTCACGGGAGTGTATTAAGACTCCGAGAAATCCTGTAGTAAAGATATTTTCCCCAACTCAATTTGACTATGGCCACACTTTTTAACTCTTAAAGAGCTGCCGTTCTGTGGAACACTCTGGAAGGTGCTGCCCAAGAAACTCCTGTGACGACGACAGGAGTCCATTTGATTTTCTGATCGACAGGGGAAATTAATGTTGCCGTACTGAGTTTCTGTATAAAAACTGTGGCCAAAAACTGACACCCTAACACGGTGGTTGTTCTGGATGGCTTCGTGGTGCTTAAGTGGAGAATTCCTGTATTCTTTAGGAAATTGAAAGTTACCAATGGAGTACTTTCGTGTCCTCTCTGAGGTCTGAGGGAGGATGTGAGGTTGTAAACCACAGTCTCTGTTTCACACCCCTAAAGACTACATTGATTTAAAATGGCGCAATTTCTGTAAGAGTTTTTTAATGGTAAAATATTTCCCGTAACACCGTTTTGTTTATTTTAATTTTAATAAACACCTTCTACATGGTACAAAATTCAAAAGTTATAAAAGGAAATAGAGGATAGAGTGAATGTATTCTATATGTTACTTTTCCTCAAGCTTCATAGACCCACCTGTTGTCCAGGCATCCAGTCCAACATCGTTCTCCCAGAAGGCAACAGGGATTATCGGTTCCTTCTAGAGTGATTCCATGTGTGTATGAACATGTATGTACACGCTCACACAAGTGCACACACACACGCAGGGCATGATTCCTTCCCCCTTTGTTTTCTTTATACTCGTGGTTGCATACTCTCCACGCTGTTCAGAACCTGGCTGATATGCTAACAATGAAACCATCTTGGAGATCTTTCTATGCCTATGGGTGAAGAGTTTCTTACTCTTTACCTCCCTTTAGTAGCAGTATACGGTACTTCACTAGATGGAGGTAACATACATCCATAGTTTCTTCAAATTATCAATGAATATTTAGATTGTCTACGTATTTTCCTGGTGCAAACAGTGCTATAACACACAAGCTTGTGCATACACCATGTCTCATCTTTACGGTTCCCCATATAAATTCAATTCCCAGAATGGCATTCTGGGCCAGAGAGTATGTGCGTTTGTAATATTGATAGATTTGCCAAATTACCCTCCTGTGTTCACTCACCAGCCGTGTCCAAACGTGCCTCTTTCCTCACTTTGCTGCCCCCGCGGAGCGTTTGATGGGTGATGGGTAAAAATTGTTATCTTGTGGTTTAACCGTTTACTTTTTTTTTTTAAAGTGAGGGTGAGCTTTCTTTTACATGCCTGAGACGTATTTGCATTTTCTTTCACGTGTCAATAGTCTGTTTGTAGCATTTGCTCATTTTCCTATTGGGTTGTTCATTTTTCCCCCATTGATTAGTATTAGCTCTTTTGATATATTTGGGGAAATTAGTCCTTTGTCAGTGTTTTTTTTTTTTTTTTTACTATTCTTCATTTGTCTTTTTTATGTGCTTAACATCCATAGTTTTTTCACATTTTCATGTAATTAGATTTATGATTCTTCTGTGTCTTCTGAGTTCTATGTCATAATTAGAAAAACTTCCCCACCATAAAAAAAAAAAAACCTCCTCCCATATTTCATTTTTCTAGTACTTCTGTGGTTTCAATATGCATGTTTAAAGTTTTGGTTCATCTTGGGTTTGTGTGGGTTTGGGTGTGTAAATTGTGAAGTGGATAGCCTTTTTCTCAATTAGCGTCCATTAAATCTTTATTTGTGAATTCTTCAAACCAACTGTATTGACTCAATTCTCTTTTTTTCCCCCATTTTTAGGGAAGTCTTGAGATTTTTTCTGGCCTGGGACTAGTGTTAGGGCCCCCTTTAGGTGGCTTCTTGTATCAATCCTTTGGCTATGAGGTGCCTTTTATCTTTCTGGGATGCATAGTTCTGCTGATGGTACCACTCAACATGTACATTTTACCTAATTATGGTAAGACTGCATTTATTACTCACTTTAAGAATCTTAAATTGAAGTATTTTTATACATGTATACGGGACCAAGTTAACAGTACTCACTTTCATCTTGTATGCTCCATGGTAGATTTCTAGAGTACCCTGAAAGAGCTGATTCTCTTTTGAGAAATGTTGCTGTAGGCAGTTTATTGAATTTCTATATATTACAATTTTTTTCTGACCTTTAGAACTAACGAATACTTAATTCCTTGTCATAAAACATCACCATACAAAGTGTCCACCAGAGGTGTTCTTGGACTTAATTGTTTCAGAATGACGAGTTACCAAGGGCCACACATGGCACTGTCTTCCTGGAAGGCCACCACACGGGAGGGCAAGGCCTGACCTTCTCCCCAGTGGTCCTCCCAGCTGCCTGTGATGCACAGCCCAAGTACAAGGACACAGGGCCACATCAGGCAGTAATGGGGGTCACTCTGGCTTCAAACCTTCACACCCCATAAGAGTCAACCTATCCTGTAGCAACTCCCTGGACATAGCTCTCAGGATCACCATGAGGGACGCGCCGGGTACAAGAGTCAGAACACTCAGGGAGGCACAAATCATGGTGTGCAGGTTCATGTACAGTTTCTTCTGTACCAGGCAAGGGTTATTCTCACTGTAAGCAAGATTGCCAAGTGACATAGCTGGCATTTTACACTTATCCGATGACGAAGGGAACAGAGCTAGAGAGCTAACTTGAAGGCTAGAGAGGAGAGAGCCAGAGAATGTTTCTAGAGAGGCACCACCATGCTGAAACATGTAAGACAGTGGTTTCTACTTGTGAGAAGTACAACTACTTCTTCTACTGTGGTTTCTGTGGTTAAGCGTCCTGGTTGCTTGGTTCACAGATGAACAATGGACCGATAATCAAGACACTGACACCAGGTCACATTGTCATGGAGCAGGGAAAAGAGTCACGTTCGCCCTTTACCACACTGTATGGGGGAAAGACTGTGTTTATTAATTAATGGTAGGGCAGGGTGTTTAGAACATGTGTGATTAGGCACTGGACCGGCCCCAATATCTGTTTCTCCTGGAGTCCTGGCCTGCTCCCCTCGCCTCCTCCCTCCCCCGACAATCTTTTGCGGTCCCCTCTGGTTGCCACCAGCCTAGTTACTTGATGGTCATTTCTCTTCATTTCTGTTAATCCTCAACTAAAATCTCCCGGCATTTTCATTGAACTCAACAAAGTCCCAGTTAGCTATATTTCTATGAACAAACTTTTTGGCAAACACTGGTTATCTATGGAAGGACCTTCTATTTAGATTGAATGGAAAAACCTGGTATTAATAAAAAGATCTCTGAGATTGATAATGTAAAGCCTGTAAGTATAGGTTTAGGTGTTCTCATTAAGGAGTACTTTTTAAAATTAGTGTTTTGGGAGGCACCTGGGTGGCTCAGTTAGTTGAGAGCCCAACTCTTGATGTCGGCTCAGGTCATGATCCCAGGGTGTGGGATCGAGCCCTACATCGGGCTCCACTCTGAGCGCAGAGCTTGCTTCGGATTCTGTCTCCCTTTCTTTCTCTGCCCCTCCCCGATTCACACATGCACTCTCTTTCTCTCTCTCAAAAATGAATACATAAATATTTTAAAAAATGGTTCATTAAAAAAATAAAAAAGTTAAATAAAATTAGTGTTTTGGGAGAGCTTATGGAGAGAAGCCTGACAATTAAATCGTCTTTTATTTTGATGATATTGGCAGAATTTTGTGTCCTACAAGTTCTACTCCACTCCTTTACCCCATTCTAGACTCATAGCCAACATCGTTCTAGAGTCAACTTTGGTCCCTCCCTCTCTCTCATCCTTTGTATCTGGGCATCAAGTCCCCTCTCCTGTACTGCTCTAAAGAAATATTTCTAAAGCACAGTCATGGACGTGCCGATCCTCTTATTAAAAATCTGTAAATCTGTGAAATGTGAGCCCTATCCTGAAAGCTGTGAGGAAGCTGTTGTGAGATCCCAGTAGAGGAGTCACATGATCTGAAACCTGTCCCTTTCGCATCCACTCTAATCCCTCCTCATCCTTCAAAACTTAACTTGTATTGCCTCTTCTGGGAAATCCTTCTGAAGCTTCTCGGTCATTGGAATAAGTGCTCAGTAAGTAGTGCTGCGGTGATCAGCATGCTTCCTGCCCCTTCACACCTGAGGGGGTCCCTGTTTCCCTCCCCTGCTTCCTCGCCTCTACCAGTAGCTTCCTGTGGCAGGCCAGGTCAACCAGAGGGTCATGTCTCTCTCAAAGAATATGTCAGAATTGTGGGGAGCAGAGAGAGTAATTGAGTAGCTTGGAAAAGCTCCTCATCTGTCTCTTAAAGCAGATAATCAGCCTAGGTTTTCATTAGTTGGGCTTCTGCAACAGTTTAATTAAACTCATTATGTATTTGTTGCTATGGACGTTCTTACATACTCTCATTATGATTTCTCATCTTTCCTGCTTTGGATTTAGAGAAGGGGGCCATTTCTGCCATAATAATTTATCTTCTAGCATAAATCCGTAATACCTTTTATATGCAAGTAAATGTAACCAATTCAAGTTGATCTTTTATAATTTATATCTTAAAGGTGACTAATGAACATCTTTAATAAACAATTCAAAATACTCGCCAAATGGAGTCTCCTTGCTGGCCCTACTGCAGCGAGCCACATGCTAGTGCTTGTCCGCTTTCTAAGTCTGTGCACTTTCTGTGGTTGAGCGTCGTGGACTGTTTAGCATTGAATATTTGGCTAATAATTAAGAAACTGACATCATGGTTTAACCGTTATCCCTTGTATCCTGACAAAGTCTAAATGTAGCACTTAAAATACTTGAACCGATCTTTGTGTTTCTTTGAATTTGTTCCATGCTAGGTCATTATTCACCAAGAATTAAGTAATGAAGCATGGTGGAGAAATGAGAGCATAACAGGGGCTAATCCTCATCCTCAAAGATCTTCCTTACCCAGACCTGGCCAGTATCATCTCTGGCCTGGCACTCCAACAGCCTGCTAACTGGTCCTCTTGTCTCCATTCTCCACAAGGCCACAGAGAGGTCTCTTTAAACCACAGATCTCATTCCTACCCCTCGGTTAGAATCCGTAGTGATTTCTCAGGCCTGTTAGCATGTTTTACAAAGTCTTGCATACCATGCTTCTGCAGTATGATCTCTCTCTCCACCGTGCTGGTGTCCCCTACTCTAATCTCCATCCTCTAGCTTTGCTTCTCTTCTTTCATTTCCTTCAAACTCAGAATAGTTTTCCTCACTGCTGAGTCTTGGAATGTACCATTCCTGGAATAATATGCCTGGATTATTCTTTCCTCCTTCTTTGCTTGCTCATCTTAAGCTCATGCTTTGGGCACCAACTTAGATATTACTACTTGAGGAAAGCCGTCTCTATATGGCTTTCTCTGTTTTTGTTGTTGTTGTTTGTTTTTGTTTTTGTTTTGTTTTAGCCAACTATCTGCTGTGCTTTGAAAGATTCCCTCCTAGTTCCATCCTTTTTCTCTCCACTCTTTACTGTAACTTCTCTGTGAGAACAGGGTCTGAGCTTGTCTTCTTTGTCTTTGTCTGCCCAGCATTTTGCATGGTACCTGACTCAGCAAAGATACGGCTCAGTAAATTAATGGGAAGACAGGAAAATCACCAAACAATAGTAAACAATGTAAAATGAAATGTGGTTTAGTTGCTAAAAGGTATGGTACAGAGCAGAAGTGCAGTAGGAAACAGAGGAAGGTAAGATTTGTGGAATCATTAGGTCCAGAGCCAGACCTCACAGAGTGAATAGAATTTGAAAAATTAGCAGGAGAAAAAAGAAAGGAATCATAGCATGTGACTGGAGGCTTGGATACAACAGTTCCTGTTGCTGGGAACAGTAAAGAATCTGGGTTACTGCAAGGGGGATGCTAGAAGTGAGGTCCGTGCTCAGTTGACCTTGAACGCCCATGTGATTTATGCATGATTCAGTAACACCCTTCTCAATCTGGTGCTTTCTTTGCCATCAGGAAAAAAAAAATTTGTCTGTGCCCTTTGATGAACTCAGATTTCTCCCTTCCTTGATAAAGCTTCTGGCTCTCCCCATGCACCAAATCTAACTTCATATAGTCTCTATCTCATTGGGGGGAAGGCCTCAACTTGCTTCAAAGTTATAACCTATAACCTAAGACCCCCTCTTCTCCTCACACTCTGATTCCAGTGGATTCTTTATCAATTTGAGAAATTGTCTTTAAGAAGACTGAATGTGGCTGCTAGGTGTGAATAATTTATACGCAAATGCAGACAATATGCAATTTTAGGCAAACTCAGAGGTGCAGTTATTTTGATTACCAGATAAAAGATGGCCTTACCAATTTCATTTTTCCAAATAGGTTAGAATTTTAATTACTCTTTTTTGGATTTTTTACCCTTAGACTCTGATCCAGGTGAACACTCATTCTGGAAACTCATCACGTTACCCAAGATTGCACTTATAGCCTTCGTCATCAACTCCCTCAGCTCGTGTTTTGGCTTCCTTGATCCTACTCTGTCTCTCTTTGTTCTGGAGAAGGTGAGTAGCCTGCTTGTCAGAGAGCTCTGCATTGTAGAAGGTGGGTGCACTTGCTTGCTCTGGGGCCCCCTCTGTAGAAAGAGTCCGAGTGGCTGTGAGGAGACAGAATGAGATCTACACCCCAACACAGCCTGTCCCCTCCCTCTGTGACATCCCTTTCACCAGGGGTCTGATTCAGGGCAAGTGAAAGAAGCTTTTCACCAAGTGGCCCAAACATTGGTCTCCTTTTCAAGGTCTTGCTTGAGTCATCACATGTCTGGCTTGGGAATTATCCTGAGTGCTTAACAAGGACACTTTTCCTCTACTTGTTTGAACTCCAGTGAAGCATTTGGGGTACTCCATAGCTCATTTAATGTTCTTCACTAACAGGTCCCCTGTGGGTCCACTTACTTTTTAGGCTGTTACATATAATTGAATGACTATGAAATATATTAATCTGGGATGGTAGAAAGGAACCAAGACGACGACGACTTCTTCTTCTTCTTCTTCTTCTTCTTCTTCTTCTTCTTCTTCTTCTTCTTCTTTTTTAGTGCTGGAAAATAAATTCTGAATGTAAAGGGTTGTTGTAGAGATTTGCTCTTAGATATTTCTTTTCCTTTTCTTCTTTTTTTAATTTAGAGAGAGAGGTTAGAGCACGAGTGAGGGAGAAGGGCTGAGGGAGGGAGAGAATCTTTAGCAGTTTCTGTCCTCAGTGCATAGCCTGAAGTGGGGCCCAGTGTGGGGTTCGATCCCATGACCCTGGGTTAATGATCTGAGCTAAAGAGTCGGAGGCTTAACCGGCTGAGCCATCCAGGCGCCCCACTCTTAGATATTTCTGAAAAAAGGATTATCAATGATGTGATAAAGTACATGACCAACTCTGGTAGTTAATTATAATGAAGGATTAACATGTGTTTATCAAGGTAGAAATCTAATTGCGGCCCATGCTGGCTTTATGTGAGGTACTGGAATTAAAAAAGCAGTTACCAGAAACACAATTCCTCAACGGCACTAGGGACGGTTTTGTGTTTGTGAAATATCCAAAAAGATAAACGTGGACACTGTCATTTTGGTGCCTTGCCCAAGACTTAGAAAATAATATAATATCTTGTTTAAGCAGTGAGCATCCATAAGGTAACAAGAAACATATTTATGAGGACACATTCCAGTCACATCAACAGTGTATCTCTCCAGGAGTCATTTTTGTATATTCTCAAGAATTTCTGCCCACATGAGGAAAAAATATCTTAGCCAACGTCTGGTAAATCCCAGTTGTGCATGTCTATTTCATAAGAAATCTTTACAAGTGTCATTTTCTAAATACACTTAGAAATACATCTTTGAGGGGCACCTGGGTGGCTCAGTCGATTGAGCGTCCGATTTCGGCTCAGGTCATGATCTCACGGTTCGTGGGTTTGAGCCCCGCCTCGGGCTCTGTGCTGATGGCTCAGAGCCTGGAGCCTGCTTCAGATTCTGTGTCTCCCTCTCTCTCTTCCCCTGTGCTGCTCATGCTCTGTCTCTCTCTGTCTCAAAAATAAATAAAACATTAAAAAAAAATAAAAAAAAATACATCTTTGAGTTTTCCTGTTTTTTTATAGAAAGTTTTTTTATCCTATTGCCATACTTCTGACTTTACATCATTGTTTGAATTGACAGTTCACTGTCCAGTCACTGGTGACCCAGCCTTTTAGGCTGCGAGGGCTCCATGCTGTCTTGACCAGTTATAAAACTGGAAGAAGACATCTCTGACTTTTTTCTTCCTCCTCGTATCTTTAAGGGACTAATTTGTCATAAAGTTGTTGAAATGTACATGGACTCCTATATAAATCTCACGTGCTTACTTAACAAAATCAGTTAAGGAAATTAAGGAAACGAAAACAACTCAGTTAACCAAAGAAAGGTGTTTGTATCATGCTGGTAATAGTAACAATATCACAGAGTGATGTGGTTAACTTACTGTTTTAAAAGCCTTTTGTAAAGTGTCATACCATGTAATTCTTTAAATTAGATATTAACATCCCTTTGAAATGGATAAAATAGATATTATCCTCCGGGTTTTTCACATCAGTATACTGCAGTCCATGGACGGTAAGCATCGCCTTGTTGCTTATTAGAAGTCAGATTCTCTGGCCCCATCTCATACCTTTTGAATCAGAAATTCTAGGTCTGAAGCCTAAGAACCTTTTTGTTTTTTTCCATCCCTTGAACCAAGGCATGTTAGCACTTGGATCCAACTAAGAAACCCATTTAACAAGTTCTCTGGGAGGTGCCTCGGTGGCTTAGTCAGTTAAGGGACCGACTGTTGATTTCTGTTCAGGTCATGATCTCAAGGTTCAAGCCCTGTGTCTGGCTCTGTGCTACTTGGGATTCTCTCTCTCTCTCTCTCTCTCCCTCTCTCTCTGTCCCTCCCCTGCTCTCATGCTCGCTCTCTCAAAATAAGTAAACAAACATTAAAAAAAAAAGTTCTCTGGGTAATTCTCATGCACATAAAGTTTATGCAGCACTGGTTTAAACGTAAAAGTATATGTAAAAATACTATGGTTCATAGAAACAAATTTATACGTACAATATCAAATGCTGCAAAACAAGATATCTAGGACTTTTGACCTCCGATTAGATTTTTCCCCCTCATAAAGAAAAAGTAATCCATTTAAAAAAGTAAGACCAAAATTAGGAACGATGCTAAGTATTAATAGTGGGCTCATGGTAGATAACAAGAGCTGAAGAAGTGTGTAGAAAAGATTCATGTGCGGGGCACTTGGGTGGCTCAGTCAGTTAAGTGTCCAGCTCTTGATTTTGGCTCAGGTCATGATCTCACGGTTCATGAGTTTGAGCTCTGCATCGGGCTCTGCACTGATAGCACGGAGCCTCCTTGAGATTCTCCCTCTCCCTCTCTGCCCTTCCCTGCCCATTCATTCTCTCTCTCTGTCTCAAAATTAATAAATCAACTTTTTTTTTTAAAAAAAGAAAAGATTTTTGTTTATGTAAAAAAATGACTTAATGGTGTAACTCTAATAAAAAATTTCTTTTACAGTTTAATTTACCAGCTGGCTACGTGGGACTGGTATTCCTGGGTTTGGCACTATCCTACGCCATTTCTTCACCGCTGTTTGGTTTACTGAGTGATAAAATACCAGTACGTACACTTAACCTACGTTTGAGAAACACCCCTGTGTATTTAGATTGGTGAGCTTTCCAGCTGTACTTCTGGAACTCTAGAGGTCCATTGATTAGAATTGACATTCAATTTTTTTTAAAAAAATTAGCTTATTACTATTTAATTGAGAAATAAAATTGTAAGATATTTAAAGTGTGCATCATGGTGATTCGGGATCTGAATACGTTGTGAAAGTATGTCCTCTGTCAGGTTAATTAACACAGCCATCACCTCTGTATTATCTGTTTTTTGTTTGTTTGTTTGTTTGTTTTTATTTTTTTTAATTTTTTTTCAACGTTTTTATTTATTTTTTGGGACAGAGAGAGACAGAGCATGAACGGGGGAGGGGCAGAGAGAGAGGGAGACACAGAATCAGAAACAGGCTCCAGGCTCTGAGCCATCAGCCCAGAGCCCGATGCAGGGCTCGAACTCCCGGACCGTGAGATCGTGACCTGGCTGAAGTCGGACGCTTAACCAACTGCGCCACCCAGGCGCCCCTTGTTTTGTTTTTTTACTTGAGGTGGTGAGAACACTTAAATTGTACTATATTCAATTTTTGGAGTTGATGGAGAGGTTCCCATGTCTTGCAACCTGCCATCACTCAGAGAACATTCACTTTTAATTGCTTCTTCTGGGGGAAAGGGGTCTGTGCTAACAAGGCTGTTGAAAACTATTGGATTAGACTCTCTAAAGGATGAAACTCACTTGATGCAAAATACACGGATTGGCCTTAATAATTAGGGCAGGGGGCGCCTGGGTGGCTCAGTCAGTGGAACGTTCGATTCTTGATTTCAGCTCAGGTCATGATCTCGCGGATGGTGAGTTCAAGCCCCACATCGGGCTCTGCACTGACAGTGCGGAGCCTGCTTGGGATTCTCTCTCTGCCCTTGCCCCACTCACGCTCTCTCTCAAAAATAAATAAGCATTTAAAAAAATAAAATAATTAGGGCAGAGTCCCTAATTAGGACTCGGTCAGACTGAGAGGAGATAATTTAGTTTCTTTTCTGTGGGAATGAAAGGGGTGGCTACATAAATGCACATTGCTTATCCTGTAGCTATCCTGATAGAAATTCCCTTCTGTTCTCCTTTGCTTAGGTCTAAACCATTCGCTCCAGATGCTGGTAAACAGTACTAGTAAGTACTGTTAACCAAATACCAAGCTTCTGTGGCTTTAGTGCTTTTCACTTGTTTGCATTTCCTCTCTTTGTTAAACTTGCATAAATATTTATCACAACCTAAATTACATAGAGTTTACTTAGTAACCCAGGTGACAAAAAGCAAGTGTCTTAAACAGTGATTGGAGCTTGTTTTAAGACAGTCTTATTTAACTGAGCAGCTATTTTACCCCTAGAATTTTCAGCCTGCATTCAAGTAGTTTAAAAGGAGTAATTTTATTGGGTGCTTTTTAAATAGTGTGAATTTTTCAGGTACTGTATCTACCAGGTGGTTCCCTGTGCTGACTGTTTTTTTATTTTTATGTATTCTACTTATTTAAAAAAATGTTTTTAAATGTTTATATTTATTTTTGAGACAGGGACAGAGCATGAGCAGGGGAGGGGCAGCGAAAGAGGGAGACACAGAATCCAAAGCAGGCTCCATCCAGGCTCTGAGCTGTCAGCACAGAGCCCAAGGCGGGGCTCAAGCTCGTCAACTGTGAGATCATGACCTGAACCGAAGTTGGACGCTCAACCGGCTGAGCCACCCAGGCGCCCCAATTGTATTTATTTTTTTAAATGCTTATTCATTTTTTGAGAGAGAGAGAGAGACAGAGAGAGAGCGAGTAAGAGAGGGGCAGAGGGAGAGAGGGAGACAGAGAATCCAAAACAGGTACCAGACTCTGAGCTGTCAGCACAGAGCCCAACATGGAGCTTGGACTCATGAACCTGAGCCTAAGTCAGATGCCTAACCGACTGAGCCGTCTAGGCGCCCCAGGATGGCTGCTTTTTAAATTGTTACTTTGAGGATAGTTCATCATGTGTAAAATCTACAGTACACTCCCTTCCCAAGGAATCCTTGTCCTTAGAAACTCCCTATCTTGGGGTATATTGTCTCGCTTTTCTGTTTACCATCTACCCATTTTCTCTCAAATGTAAAGTTTCATTTTCTTCAATGCATTTGGATTTTTAAATGTCAGGGCTTGTGTTCTTCAGTGATTTTGTGTATATGCTTTGATTGTGGAGGGGCTTTACCTCTCAGGGGTTTTTCGGGCTCTCCTTCTCTTTACCAGCATCTCAGGAAATGGTTTCTGGTTTTGGGAAACATAATCACAGCCGGATGCTACATGCTCTTGGGACCTATCCCGGTCTTGCACATTCAAAGGTAATGTTTATTCCTTCTTCTGTATTTTTGGCTGAATAACATTAAGAATTACTACAGAAATTTTTTGTGTGCTGCTGGTATGGTTTCGTATTTTGAACCTTATTATTTAAATAACTACCTTGATTTAGGACTCTATTGAATTGTTGGGTTGGACTGGCAGTATTCTACCTTACCAGAAGGTGGCACTGCTACAAGCAGATAGAAAATGCATCATCACGTCTGGATCAAATGCGAAAACCGCTTCTCCCTTTGTGTTTCAATTGCATGCTTATTTGTACTTTATTTTGAAAATAGCATTTGTTGCCGCCTCCCTTTGGTTGATAGCTGTTAAAACGTGTTTTTTTTTTTTTCCTACTCTTTCTCAATCCTTGAGTCTGGGATCAAGTCTTTTTTTTGTTTGTTTGTTTCTGTATCATTCTTAGCATGTGGTACCGGCTCATTGGAGCTTGTTAAGGGTAATGTATTTGCTAAAATAAAGGAAGCTTAGAGCTTTTCAGCTGGTTCTGGGATCAAGTGTGGCAAGGATTTCAGAGTCCTTCACATTTGGGTTTGCATTTTGCTTTGCCACTTACGAGGTATGTGAACTCCGGCAAATCATTTAGCTTCCGAGAGCCTTAATGTTCTTATCTCCAAAAAGGAGCTGATGATGGTGCTTACTTGGCAGAATATTGCTGCAAGGATTCAATGGGGGTAATGGATGTTAAGCCATTGGCACAGTGCAGGAAGCCGAGCAAATTAGTTTCCTGCCCCTTCTTTACCAGTTCCCTTCTATGCCATTTTTTTTTTTCTGTCCATTGAATTTCAAAGCCAAGTGATTGAAGGAGCGGCGTTAACATTTAACCAATTTTGAAAAGATTCCGTATGGTGATAAGAGGGCATGTGATATATGTGACCAAAGAAATTGAGGTATCGTGGTGAATTGATTCGCCACCCCCCTCAAAGTGGGAGGAGCCAGAGGGTGCTGTCTCTGAATGAAGTGGGATCAGATGGGAATGAGGCCGACTAGTGATGCCATCTCGGAAGCACGCTTCTCTGGGATTCGGCCTGCCCTCCTTAACTTGAGCCCTGTGTCTATCAACATGCTCATGTTGTTTTGTTTTGTTTCTTTTTCCAAAATTCTTTTGCAGTCAGCTCTGGCTGCTGGTGCTGATATTAGTCTTGAATGGCGTCTCTGCTGGAATGAGTATCATTCCAACCTTCCCGGAGATTCTCAGTTGTGCATAGTAAGTTACCTCTGTGCTTGTGGAGCTGTGTTGCAAATAGCAGTGAGCATCACAGGCTTTCTTGAATTTCTCAATTTTGTAGGATGTTGGATTTTTTTTTCCACAAGGCCAAATCTTCATGATTTTATGTCACCCAATATTCTGATATAAATACTGCATGCAATAATACTGTAATTGAAATGAAAATACAGTAAAACCTTGGTTTGTGACCAAAAACATGCTTATAATCCAAAGCACTTGTATATCAAATCGAATTTCCCCTTAAGAAATGATGGAAACTCAGATGATTCGCTCCACAACCCAAAAATATTCATATAAAAATGATTATAATACTATAATATAATACAAAATAATAAAGCACAAAATATAAAGAAAGATAAACAAATTAACCTGCACGTACCTTTGAAAACCTTCATGGCTGGTGTGAGGGAGACGAGAGAGGAAGGTTATTGTGTAGAATGACTTTCACTATCACTAATGGAATCACTGCTATCTACTGGCTCAATGGAATCTTGTTTTTTGTGTTTTTTTGTTGCAACTTTAACAAGGAACCTATCCAATGACACTTGCCTTTGCCTCTTTTTGAGGAAATGTGACATTGCATTGATGATCACCCACAGTCTTGCAGTGAGAGAGAAGAATCATTGCCTCAGTTGTGATCCTGTCCCATTCATGGTCACGTGCTACTCTTGTTGCAAGACAGTCGCTCATTTATCAAGTTAAAATTTGTGAGAAATGTTTGCCCGTCTTACAGAACACTCGTAGAACAAGTTACTCGCAATGCAAGGTTTTACCGTATATGGTAATATTATACAATGATGGGTAAAATGAGTTGTGGATGGAGGCTTGGCTTGGTTGATGCCTAGGAACAGAAACACTTTTGAAAAGCTCAAGCACAACGGAAAGTCCTCAGCATTGTTTCCTTCTCACGGAGAAGGTCCATACATGGGCACACAATGACCAGGTAAAATGATTCTAGTCCCTTTTCCAGTGCGGGGTCGGGAGAGGGGGCAGCTCCCACACCACCAAGCAATTCTCCCAAACCAGCTAGGTGTCCTACAATGCAACTCCGTTCTGAGACTATCCATCTGGTGATATGATCAGATCCCACAGGTGAGGGACTCCGTCCCACAGATTGCCCTCTGCTTCAGGTGCTAGTTACAAGTTCACATGTGCTTCCGACTGACTGGCCCGTGCATCAGAGGTTCCCTTGACGACCTCCTTAGATTCAATTAATCTGCTAGAGTGACTCACAGAACTCAGGAATCCAGCGTACTCGTTAGATTCAGTGATTTGTTACAAAAGAGATTAAAGGATACGAATCAACAACCAGACGAAAAGACACAAAGAGTAACCTGAACAAAGGAACTTCTGTCCTTGTGGGTTTTGGAGCCCTGGCACATTGGCATGTGGAAAGGGTCTGGTTTACCGACTCAGCAGCTCTCTCGCCCTGTCCTTTTGGGATTTTTGTGGACGCTTACGTACTGCTGATTGGTTAAATCACTCACCATTGGCCATTGATTCCATCTCCAGCCTGGCCCCTCCTCAGAGGTGGGGGGGTTCTGGTCTTGGGGTTGGAAGTTCTAACCCCTCTAATCACATGGTTGACTCTCTGGGCAACCAGCCCCCTAAAAGCCACCACATGAACATAACAAAAAAGGTACTTGAAATTGTTTTAATCACTTAGGAAATTCCAAGGGTGTTATGGGTTCTATGCTGCAAACAGGAGGGAGACCAGATATATATTTCTTATTATGAATCACAGTCTCGTGCTGGGTATTTGTCACTTGGCCATCGGTGTTGTTTACTAGGCATGATGGTAAAGAACACCATGTGAACTAGAGCAGGGAGGAGATCCACTGGGTTGACTCAGTATTCTCTGAGGAATAATGAGTTGCCTTCGTGTTTTCTAAAAGTTGCCCATTATTCTCTTTACATGTTCATCTCACTTTAAGAATTTCTTAGGGGCGCCTGGGTGGCTCAGTCGGTTGAGCGTCCAACTTTTGCTCCGGTCATGATCTCACGGGTTCGCGGGTTCGAGCTGCACGTGGGCTTGCTGCTGTCAGCAGGGGGCCCACCTCTGAGCCTCTGTCCCCCTCTCTCTGGCCCTCCCCTGCTCACCCTCTCTCTCTCAAAAATAAATAGAACATAAAAAAAAAAAGAATTTCTTAACTATGTATTTTTATGAGACTTCATGCAAATGGGTCATGATTCTTAATATCATGTTTTAGATATGCAGTAAAATTATTTTTAGAAAACCATGGAGGTAACTATGAAAATTCCTTCAGATTAGATTAGCTTTTGTCTTAGAGACGGAGTGTTCTGTCTGTTGGTTTTGTTCAGATTATTCCCAGTCTCTTTAAAAAAAAAATGTTTTTTTAACGTTTATTCATTTTTGAGAGATAGAGTGTGAACAGGGGAGGGGCAGAGAGAGGGAGACACAGAATCCGAAGCAGGCTCCAGGCTCCGAGCTGTCCGCACAGAGCCCAGCACAGGGGTTTAACCCACTATCCAGGAGATCGTGACCTGAGCCAAAGTCGAACGCTTACCCCAGTGAGTCACCCAGGTGCCCCCAGATTATTCCCAGTCTCTGAATTTATTTGTCACATACTGTTCTTTGCTTTCACGCAGGTTTCCCTGTCCATAACAGATCTACTCTTGTGTCTTTGCAGCGAAAATGGATTTGAAGAAGGATTAAGTACCTTGGGACTTGTGTCGGGGCTCTTCAGTGCCATGTGGTCAGTTGGGTGAGTAGCCATTTCGTTCACACCTGCAAGATGGAAAATACTATCTGCATTTGCCTGAAGAAACTGACACCGAGAGGTCTGATGAGGTGCCCAAAGGCACTTAATTCATTTAGGGCAGAGTTGGAGTCCTAACCCCACACCCTCTGACTCCAAGATCACTGGTTTATACCAGCAGTTTAATACCTAATCAAAATGGTCCCCATATACTTTGTCTTAAGTGACCTTTCTAAGTTCCTTTAACAGGTCATGTCTCAGTATTCTTCATTCATTTGTTTCGTTTTTATTCTTTGCTATTCCTGAGGAATAAATGTATGCTGGAACTGTAGAATATCTCAATAAATATGTGCAGACTTGAGTTATTTTAAATACAATTATTGAGAACAATAGAGAGAATCATATAAGGGTTCTTTTGCGTGCATGTCACGTTTTTAAAATTTTTATGTAAGGCACCAACTTTTTAGAAGCAGTTATAATTTTAGAATTGTTTAGAAAGCGTTAAACATCATCCTTATCGGGTAGAATTGGTTTTGTCGCACCCAGTGCTCCGTCCAGGAATTGGCTTCAGTCTTCAGTACTTACAGTTCCAATTTAATGAAGATCTATGATTGAGGGATCATGCGGCCTTTAGGAAATAATTCTTTTTTTTTTTTTTAACACTATTCAATACACTTTCTTCTTTTCTTAGTGCTTTTATAGGACCCACACTGGGTGGATTTCTTTATGAGAAAATTGGTTTTGAATGGGCAGCTGCTGTGCAAGGTCTTTGGGCTCTGACAAGTGTGAGTAGCCTTTTGTTTTCATCTTCCTGGCATTTGCAGAGAAGTGTGATTTGGAGCATTGGCATTAACTGCCCCTTTCATTGTGTCAAAGGGATTGGCGATGGGCTTGTTTTACCTGTGGGAGCACGCACAGAGAAGAAGGTATGGTCCGTTCTTGGGCTTATTTTTTTCCCTTTAAAAATCAGCCCTCGAAGCACCTGGGTGGCTCAGCTGGGTACCCATCAGATCTTGATCTCGGCTCAGGTCATGACCTCGCAGTTGGGTTCGTGAGTTGGAGCCCCTCATGTGCTCTGCATTGACTCGTGGAGCCTATTTGGGATCCCCCTCCCCCCCGACCCTCCCCTGATCATGTGCTCTCTCTCTCTCTCAAAATAAGTAAACATTAGGGGCTCCTGGGTGGCTCAGTTGGTTAGGCGTCCAACTTCAGCTCTGGTCATGATCTCACAGCCCATGGGTTTGAGCCCCTCGTCGGGTTCTGTGCTGGCAGCTCAGAGCCTGGAGCCTGCTTCGGATTCTGTGACTCCTTCTTACTCTGCCCTTCCCCCTCGCACGCTCTGTCTCTCTCTGACTCTCTCTCAAACATAAACATTACAAAAACATTAAAAAAAAAAAAAAGTAAACATTAAAAAAAGAAAAGTCAGCCCAGGGCAGTGGAAAAGAAATAGCCATTTTACGCCCTTCCTTCAGGCAGAAGATTTCTGGGCACTGTAAGCCTCATCACTTGGTAGATGGCATTTAAGGGGAAAGGCAGAGGTGTAGGTACTGGGTCTTTTTAAGATGAGAAATAGTAAGGTACTCCTCTTTTTCCCTTCAACGCAGATCTAAACTCCAAAATATCCTCGGCACAGAGGAAGAGCAAACTGCTCTCTTACCTGATGAAATCTAGCCTTAAGAATCCTGGATGGATACCCGTGGGGAGACTGATGGCTCCTGGCCTTGAACATCAAAGTTGAAAGGGGTTTTCTTACGATTACACGTAAAACTCCACAGACCCTACCTACACCACCATCCTGAAAGTCTCAACATATTTTTGGAGAATCCTGTGTTGGGCTTTCCTGAAAAGCTGGCCTGTTGAACCAGCCATGTGTGAGACATTAAGTGTGAGAAGAGCGGTTGAGAATCAGCAAGTTTGTGTTTTTAGGTGATCGAATTTGTCCGTCAAGAGGTTATTGACTCCAGGTCTCCTGATTCCTCTGTTTACTTTTTATTCTAAATGCACTAATTCTGTGAATGTACCTTTTCTTTATTAACAGGGAAATAAATGAATTAATTTGATATGCCTCAAAGTAGTACCAAGATTTCTCAAAATGTATAGAATAGTTACTGTGAAATCAGTTTTTAAAAGGCATGCTTTATCTGTGTCCTAAGAGTTTTGTTCTTTTCAAAAGGCAAAATTCCTTCCTCCCATGCAAAAGTTGCATAGTATTCCCAGGCCCTCAGCTCTTCTAGAAGTTTCGTTTGTGTGAGAGTTACAAGAATAACCTTTACTTTAGATTTTCCCTTTTGTAACGTACTTTATGAATTATGATCTGGATTTATAAACAATACTTAGTATAACATTACTCATTTCCCTTAATGTCTGTATTTCAGTTCTGTCATCTGTTTTTTGTTTTTTTTGTTTTTTGTTTTTTTTTAAACCTACTTCTGGTAGATGTATCCCATTCCCAAGCAAGTAAGCCCACAGGATTGCTTACTATATTTCAGGGAAGGGGTTTGTCTGACTTCACGTAAAATCTGTGCTGTTGCTTGAAGTGGGTGAATCCCTACTGTGTAGTTCTCATACCTTCTGCTGTGTTTCCATGGTGTAGTAGCCACGTTTATCCCCCCACCCCCCATTTTTTAAATAGAAGAAGTGTATTAATTCAAAAATATTTATTGAATGACTTCTCTAAACTGACAGTCTGTGACGTGCTAGGAATTGAGCTGTGATCAAAATAAACACAATCTCTGCTTTTTGGAACTTGGTGGATGGACAACATATAAATAAATACCAGACTCTCCCGTTATCTTACAGAGTTGCTATTCAGGGGAAAACATGGTGATAGGAAAGAGAAGGTGGCTGGAGTCATTAGGTGTGGGGTTCTAATTTAGATAAGGCCTCTCCATGGAGGTGAGACGTTTGAACTGAGACCCGAAGGATGAGAATAAGGCAGTCATCCCGAGGGAGAGCCTTCCCTAGCCCGTGCCAAAGGGTTTGTCATGGTCAAAGATGACACCGTGGCCCATGTGGCTGAAATCTAGTAAACAGAGGATGTTGGGGAGGTAGGAAGGAACCAGCTTCTCAACAGGGGATGCCAGAATTTGATTCATGTTTCAGGAGGGCCATTGTCTAGCAACGATGGAGGGAGGTCCATGGGAGCTTGGAGACAGAGAGAGAGACATGAGTAGTTTGGACCATGGAGGTGGTGGCGGAGATGGAGCATAAAAGATGTGTTTGGAAGGAGAGCCAACAGGACCTGCTCGTGTAGAAGGAGGGGAGAGAGGAATTTAGGGGTGACTCAAGGTTTTGGCTTGAGGATGTATGTGGGTGGATGAGAGTGCCTCTTGGTGAGATGGGGAAGAATAGGAGCAAATCAAATCCTGAAGGGGAAAAATAACCCAGGGTGGGATGCCCTGTAACACCACCACCAGAGCGACAAAAAAAGAAAATTAAAAGGATGATGGAGATGGGGATGATGGAGAGCAACCACGTGTTGGAAAATTGGCTTTAACTGCGGGAATCTTCATTGCCCTTCTCCCCCGAAGTCCCTCCGTTGTGGGCACTCCAGAGGGTGGTCCAGTGCCTGTGAGAAGGAGTGGCCGGTCACCCAGCCCCCTGTGCCCCACTTCCCGGAGTGGAACCTGGATGGAGTGTGCCCCTGACCCGCTGCACCCCAGCGTCTGCCCAGCGGCCCAGTTTGCCGCTGAACACCTGCAGTTCCCGCCGCTGCCGCACGGGGCCGCTATTAAATCACTGTGGCGATGGATCCTGCAGCTCCCAGCTGGGGCGCTGCGACCGGGCTCGCGGGGCTCGCATGCCACATAGCTCCGGACCACCAGCGCTGTCGACCGTCACCGCAAAGATTCCAGGCTTTCTGGTGAGAGGTTTCTGCCCCCCTTCCCAAACACGATGCTGCCAATACCTGCCGCCGTCTACCTGTGTATTTACAGACACTTTGTGCAAAACCACCTTTGCTATTTCCTCATTTTATGATTTTGCAGATGCTAAAATAGATGACAAAAATTTAAAACTATGAGAAAAGAGAGAGGAACTTTGATGAAAAGGTGGGTCAAAACTCTCAGGGAAATCACTGTATGTGTGTTTATATTTTTATAGATCTGTACGCCTCTAAATGTAACAAAGATACCCAGCTTAAAAGAAACCTTTTTTTTTTAAATGAGACTGAATGTAGAATAATAAATAAAAGGTATCATATATACATATAGACATGCAAATTAATCCAAATGGAAAATAAAATAAGGGCAAATAAAAATTCACAAATCGTTTTTCTGAAACTTTTTTTTTTTTTCGCCTTGATAATTGCTGGTTCACATGCGGTTGAAATAATACACAGAAATAATACGGAGACCATGTTTGCTCCATACCCAGGCTCCCCCAGTGGTGACATCTTGCAACAGGACGGTACAATATTAAAACCAAGGTGCAGTCAAGATACAGAACAGTCCCATCCTTCATGTTGTCCTTTTATAGGCATATCCACTTCCTTCTCACCCTCACCCCCTCCTTAATCCTAGGCAAGCACTGCTCTGTTCCCCAGTTCTATAATTTCATCATTTCAAGAACGTGTTCAAATGGAATCCTATAGTATGTTACCTTTTGGGATTGTTTTTTCTCATTCAGCCAAATGCTCTTTAGATCGTGTACATATTGGTAGTTAATCTATGGATATGCAGTATGTTTACTCATCCACTTAAGAACATCTGGATTGTTTCCATTTTATGATTATAAACACAAATAAACTATGCTATGAACATTCACTTGCAGGGTTCTTTTTTGTGAACACAAATCTTTACTTCTCTGGGATAAATGCCCAGGAATACAACTGCTAGGTTGTATGATGCTTCATGTTTGCCCCAAATAACCCACTTATTTACATAGGGAATTTGATTTAGACAATACATGTTAAATGTCATACCTTAATGTAATATTCTATTTACTTGTTTATTAATTTATCAAGATCCAATGTGTTAAATATACCCTCTTAAATCTAGGTGGCAAAAGAAGTGAGTAATAATACTACACAGCCAACTAATTTTCATTAAATACAGTTAATAAATGAGAAATAAAGAAGCAGATATCTCTATTTACGTACAATCGTATCAAAAGGGAATGATCCAAAAATGACTACTAGGACAGTTACCTTTCCTTTGGTATCACTGTCATATGTCCTCAGTTTATGAGATACATGCACAGAAGAGTAAGTCTCAGAAACAACATAGTTAGGCTGAAAAAATACCTTTCTAAGGTATGAAAACTGAAGTCTGCTTATGTAGTCTTCATTAGGAAAACTTGCAACTTTGAAATATTTGCCCTAGTTTCCTTCAGAAAATTCACAGCTTCACTTCTAATCCCAGCCTATTTATAGTTTGAGTTATAGGGAATGATCGAGGAAAGCATGATAATAACTTTTGATTTATGGTTTAGTGTGATTTCGTCATCAGTAGTAACACAAAGTGTATTTCTTGTTGACAATGGTTCAACAATAGTGTGACAAATACAAATACAAAAAACAATCGGTTTTAAGTTTTTGTCATTCAAGATAAATTTGAATACCAAATTAGCTGTCACATTAGTATATATTTTAAAAGTGACGGATACAAGATCAGTTGTTGGATGAATTCAGATAGAGCTTTCTTTTTGCTTTTAAGAGAAAACCAGTGTAGATAAATACTTCATTTAAAGATAATACTAATACCTTTTCTTTTCTTTTTTTAATATGAAATTTATTATCAAATTGATTTCCATACAACACCCAGTGCTCATCCCAAAAGGTGCCCTCCTCAGTACCCATAACCCACCCTCCCCTCCATCCCACCCCCATCAACCCTCAGTTTGTTCTCAGTTTTTAAGAGTCTCTTATGGTTTGCCTCCCTCCCTCTCTAACTTTTCTTTCCCTTCCCCTCCCCCATGAAATATGGCCTTTTGTAGCAACGTGGATGGAACTGGAAAGAGTGTTATGCTAAGTGAAATAAGTCATACGGAGAAAGACAGATACCATATGTTTTCACTCTTATGTGGATCCTGAGAAATGTAATACCTTTTCTTTGTACACTTGGAGAACTTTGGGCTATACTCATCTCTATTGTTTTCTGTTCTATCACTGTTACTGGTTGGCTTTTGCCTCTTCTATTTGTGTGATAAAAATCAGAGTCACTTGGTTGTCGATGAGTCCATTCCTAAGAGATCCGTTCCCCGGAACCAGAACATGGTGGGGAGGGAACAAGGATGTCTGTGAGGAAGCAACCCGGTCATCTCATGGTAAGGTGGCTGCCACATCGGATTACATGCATGCCGCTGCACATTTTTTTAAAGAAAACATATTCTTGAGGTAAAGCAGCATTATTAATTGGAAAAAAAAAAAAAAACCTGCCTAAAACAGTAAGATCTGCTTACAACGTCTTCATTCCTATAGCTAGTGAATTTATCTTCACACGGCTTTCAAGACCACGTTTAGTGGGTTCAGAAGAGCGAGAACTCCCAAGCAGATATTGCACATTAATTGATCACCCATGTAAATGAATTCCGTGTAGCAGGGCTATGACCTAAGATTGGGATTCTGGGTGTTCAAAGCAGACAAACACAAACCTGCAGCTTTTTTTTCTCTGTCTTGGCACATGGTCACTTTCGTTACTGGTGAGGCCCATAAGGAACTGAAGAAACATCTCCTAAAGCATTTCTAAATTGGGGTCTCTAAAGTCTCCACGCTGTCCCGTCTCCTTTTCCAGAGCAGGGAACACGAGGATAGAGGAGGCACAGTGACCCTGCCCCGCCTCCCTGATTTGCCTGTCATCCCAGAGGGGGCCAGGCAGTGGATAGTTTTTTTTTTTAAGAAACTGCCAACCTGTTTTCTAGAGTGGCAGGGCCATTTTCCATTCCCCAGAGCGACGCCTGAGTAATCCAGTTTGTTGGTAAGCTGTTTTTCTCTCTGTGTGTGAGGTTTAAACAAAAGAATGAGGCAAGAAATAAGGATAGAGGGCTATTGATCAGAGGGAGAGTCTCTGGTCGTGTTAGAAGGAAAGCCATCCAGATTATCTAGTAGGAATAGACTTGAATAAGTTCAGGAGAAACCATTCTGGTCAGGCTGACGCAGAAGAGATGGAACAAAGAAGAACTTTGTGGAAAGAGACGGAACAATGAGAAAATAGAGAATGTGGATTCGTTCATGTTCTTTTAACCAGTTATTAGTAATCACTTCTCGGCCTTTTGGCTAAGATCAAGTGTAACCAGTTATTAGTCAGGGATGGGTGGCCCACTGATCAGCAAGAGTTAAAGATGTGGGTCAAAGATGTGCTGGGCCTTGCCCTCAGAATGAAGCCTCTGTCTTGTAGACCTGAGGCAGTAATAATAACAGCAAAAATCACTTTGTCCATCACTATTTTGCAGATGAAGAAAACTGTGGCACATAACTTGCTCACGGTTGCACAGCTAGAAAGTGACTCAAGCCTCTGGCTTCCTTAACCGTTACTCAATACCATCACGACTCATAACTGTAGTGAGGAAAATTCACGTCACCTAAGTTAGCAGTAATTAGATGCAGGACCACACAGAATGTAGTCATCTCCACCCCGAGGAAGGTTCTAGAGTAGATCTGTGTTATAATAGAAGAATAATGTGCTAAAAAAAGAAAGAATATGACATGAACTTAAGAGTCAGCTTAGGCCCAGAGGTAGAAATTCCCAGCTTCTGTTGCCCTGTTACTTCTCCTGGCCATTTGGCCTTCGTTCAGTAGAAATCATGCAGTCCCATTGTGCCAGTGTAAACCTGGCCTCCGGTGGCTTCAAAGAAAACCCCAGAATCAGAGTTGTCAGGCTAGATGAAACAAATACTCCCTTTCCTGGTCCCTGAGTAGGAGGGCAGAATCCTCTGGAAAGTAAAACAAAACTGAAAGGGGTGATTGGAGGAACCACCGGCTTTGGAAAAAAAGAAGCAGATGGGATCCAGGGGAACAGAGGGCTTCACTTCGACAGAACCTGTAACTAGTTATCTTGGGCCTCCGACATGCTTTTCTATGTCTTTGCTCACTGAAAAAGAACAAGGCGAATTATGATAGATTAGTGTGGTGCTTTCATATGACTCAACAAAACGATAAATGCACCGCAGCTTGATGGACACTTTTCTCTTTTCATCTATCTTTTTTCTCTGTAAGTTTCTGAGATTTCACTTTTGTTTTTGTATCATATCCTTTCTTTCTTTAAAAAAATTTTTTTTTTAATATTTTATTTTATTTTTTGAGAGACAGAGAGAGAGAGTACTTGAGCAGGGGAGGGGCAGAAAGAGGTGGGGGACGCAGAATCCAAAGCAGGCCCCAGGCTCTGAGCTGTCAGCACCGAGCCCGATGCAGGGGCTCAAGCCCATGAACACGAGATCGAGATCGCGACCAGAGCCAAAGTTGGGCGCTCAACCAACTGAGCCACCCAGGAGCCCCAAATATCATATCCTTTTAAATGCATGCTTCTTCACCTGCCTCATCAATTAAACAAATGACTTCGATCCATTTCCTTTGGATTTGTTTTAGTTGCAGCGGTCACCCTGACCTTGAATCCAGCCGTGTTGGTCAGTTCAGGCTTCTGTAACAGAATACGGTAGACTGGATGGCTTATAAGCAACAGAAATTTATTTCTCACAGTTCCGGAGGCCGGGAAGTCCAAGACCAAGGCCCCCGCAGATTTCAGGTTTGGTGAGAACCTGCTTCCTGGCTGCAAACTGCCAACTTCTCACTGTGTCCTCACAGGGCAGAAGGGCAAGGGAGCTCTCTGGGGTCTCTTTTATAACCGCAGACCTCCCATTGGTGAGGACTTCACCCTCATGATGCAATCACCTCCCAAAGGTTCCACCCCCTACCACCATCGTACTGGGGATCAAGATTCCACATATGAATGTGGGAGGCAGGGGGGAGTGGGGGGGGCACACAGACATTCAGTCTATAGCACCAACTGAAAGAGTTTTTACAGGTCTCTGCTGGTGAATGCGATGAACTTTTGGCAGTGTTGGATCAGAGCAAAAGTTAGCAATCTGCAAGTGACATCGATAAGAGAGCTCGGTACTGTTTTTCTTCTGAGGAAGTCGCGACCCTCAGAATGGGAGCATGCTACCTGTTCTCTGCGGCTCAGCACACCTCCATCCTAAACTTCCGAGAACAGAAAGGAGCCGGGCAGGCTGCTGTTGTAGGCCAAAACCAGTTGGCTAGTGGCACCTTCCTGTGGTTTAGCTCTGTCCAACCAGTCGGGCCTGCGGGGAGCACGAGGCTATCGTGCGTCATTATGATCTCAGATCCTGTCTTGGCTTCAGTTGCATTGCGGGTCTCAAGAGAACGCCCACGCCAGGCCAGGCCAGGCCAGGCCAGGCCAGAGGAGCACCGGTTGAAGTTCAGACCGGCTCTGGTCAAGTTCAGGCTGGTTCTGCTCAAAAAAGACCTTCCCTTCCACGGAGGCTGATTCAAACTGTCTTGCAGAGGACGTGGGCCAAGAATCCAGGGGGGTGGGGTGGGGGTGGGGGGCAGGACAGAAACGTTCTTTAACTCCATGTTCCTTTTTTGGGGTACGGGATCTTTGTTGTCTTCTTTTTTTTGGCATCTGCTATCCAGAGAAAATCGTTTTACAAGAAGGTCCCGAGTTTTCTGTTTTTCTTCCTTCTTATTTTGATGTGTCATCCTGGCTGCCTAGGAGGAAATGCTGTCAAAAATTGTACATGCTGTTTCCAACCCTGTATTTCTTAACTTGCTTATTATCATCTCATATCTGGGAGAGAGGCCAGACCAGTCCTGTAGCCCGTGTCAGAGCCCAGAGCTGCTCCCTCCTTCCTGTCTTGGTGCCTTTGCTGTGCCTCTGACGACCCCCCCTCCCGCCCCCTCCCCCGCCCCCCCCCCCCCCCCCCCCACCCCGTTGTGCATCTGCTGTTCCTGCCTTGGTTTGATATCCTGTCCACAACCTGTTCCCAGCTGTTTCCCAGCGCAGCACCCTGAACGGCATAGATGCGTTTAACTGAACAGCAGTAGCTCTGTGAACTTAAGAACATTGAGCAGTCAGGATCGTTGCATTGCTACATTGGCGTTCCTTTTTGGTAATGCTTGTGATCCCATCGTAATCTTATGGAGGACTTTCCTGTGTCTTTGGCTCTCCGAATAACCTTGTGAAGGCGATAGAGCAGGTATGATGACCTGAACTCTTAGGTGAGAGACAAGGGTTCAAAGAAGGGGAGTGCAAAGCAGAAACCACGCTTCTATTCTTTTCCCTTATTACAGATGCGAAACCTAGCCCCAACTGAGCACCGTTCTTAGAGACAACCAGATTCACAATTATTTTTTGTATGTTTTTTCAGAGTGACTCCTTGACCGAATAACTTTGAATCGATTGTAACTTTTCAGCCTTGCAACTAAGTCCGTTAAACACAAAATGGTAAATCAGAAGGTAGGCACTCTTAGCAGTAAATTATGATTCATCCGTGCTCCTGTGACGGGTAACGTTATTTTATAACTGAGCTAAACTAAAGAAGTTAAGCTTTATTTAGTCAATCACTTTAATGAACATGACAATGGGAACTCTGGAAGTTCTATGTCTTGAGTTGAATCTTTTACTTCTGAAGATTTCAGGCAATAGCAACTGTCTCGATAGCAAATGTTTGTAAAGATGATTCACTTTTCCTTTCTATCTCAAAGATCTTTCTGTGTTTTAATTGCTGTTTTCCATGCCTTTACTTTTGTTACACCTCAATGGTAATGAGACAATTTTGAAAGGCTGCAGAGAAAAGAGGCAACTCGGTCATCCTCTCGACTTCACATCAGAAGCCGTTGCCCCTTTCTCCCTGCAGCCAAAAACCCTATTTAACACCCTTTCTCTCTTGCATAGCCACAAAGAAGAACATCGTCCAGGAAACTGGGGGATGCTAAGACGTGAAGGACGGATATGGCTGTTTCTGCTCCTAGCCTCAAAAAGAAAAGGTTGTAGCTCATCTTTGCCAGCTTACCTGACTACTTCTAAGCAAAGGAGATAATGAAATATTATTAGTGAGTTCAGTCACATGAAGGTAGGTCATGATCCCAATAGTTCTTGGAGAGATGGAAAAGCTTAAGGGTCTTCACTAGGCATCGACCACATCAAGTGCCCATCTAGCACTAAGCAGATTCATGTGAGGTTTCCTTAAGGCGATCACTTTGAATTGAGTTCTTTAAAAGGCTCCGGGGCTCAGACTCTGGGATGCAGACATTAAATCAGAGCACAGTCCCACGCATGATCTCTTGGATATAAGGAGAAGATTCTGGAATCGGGAATGAGAAGTTGCACACCCGTCTCTAAGTTACTCTGCTTCTCTGTGCCTCAGATTCCTGTCCTATAAAGTGTGGGCATTTGGTTTATATGCTCTCTAAACTCTAAAGGCACTCAAAATCTACTGTATAGAGATGAGTATATACCAATTACCTATATTAATATAATAACTATGGACAAACTATATATACAGTACAATCACATACTAGTAATCTATTGTACAATCTGCTAAAAATTCACAAACATATCTCTCCCCTCACATTGTCCACTAAAGGGCTTGACCATTTTTCTCAAAATTATTTGTATTGCTCTATTTAAGAAGTTATTTCTTAAATAGAAAATTCTATTCAAAGCAGAAAATATGAGCAGACTTGTTTATAGCCCTTAGGCCTTTCCTTTACCAAGAATTTTATCTCCGTATGAGGGAAAGCACAGAATAATTTATTTGTTGCTACTCTACAAAAATATTTGAATGGCTTTTACTAAGAGGGCCAGATTTTTTAAAACAACAACAACAACAACAATAAAAAAAAAAAAACCCTAAAACAACTGGAAAAACCTCTTGCATGGTAGAATTGGGAGCAGGGGAGTGAGAATATGGATGTCCTAGGAAAAGCATATTCTTAAAACTCTATTATGTGATTAATTTGTCTTTGAGAAAATGAAAGTTATGTCTTCTCTGAGTTATAACAGATTGTCTTTATGATGACTGGCCTGAGATACTTCTTCCCTTGTATGTACTTTGGAAGGAGGGAAGGAAGGGAGGGAGGAAGGGAGGGAAAGAGGAAAGGAGAGAGGAAGGAGGTGAAGGAAAGAAGGTGGGGGGGGGGGGGAGGAGGAAGGGAGGGAGGAAGGGAAGGAGAGAGGGAGGGAAGGAAGAAGTAAGTTTAGTTCTCCTAGGGCTGGGTCCAGCTAAGCAGTGACCTTGATTTCTCCTCTGGCCTAACACCAGAGAACCTCACCCGCACAATTCATGCTTTGGGCACTGAGGATTTGGCAGTGAATAAAATAGACACGAAATCATGCTTTTATGGAGCACACATTCTTAGTCTTTAATAAGTAAGCCAGAGTGTCAATTTGGGTGAATTTTCTTCCCGATGTTGTACCTTAGTGCATTTTCCTAGTAGCAAATATTTTAAAATTGTTCTCCTCTTCTAAAAATATACATGATGTAAATCATTTAATAGAGCAGGAAAAAAAAGGTTTTGTAATTTAATAAATGAAATGTTTATTGTATTATGACTTTTCACGAGAGTTAATTTATTTTCTTTCTATCAGTAAAAGGGTACAGAGGGCTTACATTTGAATTTTGTGTTTTTTTAAATTCGATATCAAATCTTATCAATAGTACATATTGTGTAATCCTTGTAATAGTTTCTGATTGTATTCATTGAACTGAAATGGGTTTTTTTTTCCACAAAAGTAGTTAGGTATAATATTCCTAAGATTATAAAAGAAAAGTCTGTTAGCGGGAAGTTAGTTTTATGTGATATAAATGCTTCCCTCTCTAGAAGTACTGAATGAATGTTGCTTTCACTTTCAGAGCTCACTAGATGTTGGCTATGATCACTTCTTCTCTTCAAATCTCCGTGGCAATTTTTGCCCTAATCATGCTGCACATCAGTGCCTTGGATGCTCTTACAGTCGCGGTATACGAACATGCTGTTATATTGCCAAATAAGACAGAAACACTTGTTTCCCAGGACAATGCCCCGTTCCTTATGAACGAGAATACAGGTTTCTAGACAGAGCAATTAAGCACTCAGCTAAGCAGGTAGGGAGAGCGAGTAGAAGAATGGAGTGTTGAACTATGTGACATATGAAGAAATAATTTTGATTTCGCTTATTTTAAGCGGAATGCTCAAATGACTGTGACTCCAGAAGATGCGCTTTATGGATGGAAATTTTCCAGAGAAACCATTTCTCTTTATCTGAAGGATATCCCGGCCCCTCAGGTGAATTGGATTACATGTCAAAACACCCAGAGGTATATATTTCTTAAACTTAAAAAAAAAAGTTTATTTATTTATTTTGAGAGAGAGAGAGAGAGAGAGAGAGCATGAGCACGTGTGCATGGGAACAGTGGAGGGCCAGAGAGAGAGGGAGAGGGAATCCCAAGGAGGGTCCATGCGGTCAGCACAAAGCCCACCGCAGCACTTAATCCCACCCACCTTGAGATCATGACCTGAGCCAAGACCAAGAGTGGGACGCTTAACCAACTGAGCCACCGAGGTGCCCAGGAAGATATTTTAAAGATCCTCATTGTTTGTGCAAAAATGCTGCAATTCTCTAACATGCACATGTTCACCACGGCGACATGATAAATCCTGAATTATCACAGATGTGGCATACGATATTGTTATTTCTATCTTGGCATTTGCTTAAATTTGTGTGCTTAGATACCATTTAATAATCATTTATAAATGGATAGCTTTATTAAATTTGGAGAAAACATGTAAACAAGATATTTATTGCTAGGATTAGAAGCTAAGGGGAAGAGAATCTCATGGAGTCAAGTAATCAATTAATTTCTGAAGTAGACAGTGGGTTGTATTTGGGAAGTAGCCCAAGGTCTCCATTGAAAGTACCATACTTCGGGGGCATCTGGGTGGCTCAGTTGGTTAAGCGTCCCACTTCGGCTCAGGTCACGATCTCATAGTTTGAGTTCGGGCCCCGCATTGAGCTCGGTGCTGAGAGTTCAGGTCCTGGAGGCTGCTTCAGTTTCTGTGTCTCCCTCTCTCTGCCTCTCTCTCTCTCTCTCTCTCTCAAAAAATGAATAAACATTAAAAAAGAAATTACGAAACTTCAATCTTATGGAGTCTTTCTGTTCCAGAATCTACTTCTCAGGCAGAAAGAGCTTACTATGTACATTTTCGTGAATCATAAGACCTTACGCTTTGAAACTTAGTGTTTTCTTAGGCTCATAAAGCTAATTTTCTTGAGGAAAAATAATCTAGAGACTTTCTAATATAAAATATTTAATATATATAAGTGCATATTTAATGTATAAATCTTACTGTCTAAGAAGGCTTGAAAATTAAATTACTGAGGTACAGACCACACATTTCTATTTTAGCACTCTCTCTCTCCTGTCAAATCCTCTCTTACTCTCTCATACTTTCTCTCCCTCTTTTACCTCAGATTAAGTTTATTAAACATTTATCCGCCATTTTTTTTTTGGTTTTACTAGAGAATTATGAATACCATACTTTTTTTTAGGATGCCTGGCTCTTCTGACATTTATATAAGGGTTACCAGAAAACAGCTTTTCTTAGCTCTGAAGAGACACAAAGAAGAAAATATTGGGTGACATGATAAGACAGTTAATCTCTCCATCCTTCTTGCCCTGAGTTGATGCTGTCTATGGTGTTTGTAAATTTTCTTTTGTTCCAGAAAAGAGGTCATTAGCTAGACAGTCTTTCTGCATGGAAGTTTTGAAAATTGGGACAACTCATTTGTTTTTCAACTCACGGTAGGGTTAAGTTCTGGGTTTCCTGTTAATAACAACATACGTTGGGGGTGCCTGGGTGGCTCAGTTGGTTAAAGCATCCCACTTCGGCTCAGGTCATGATTTCATGGTTCCTGGGTTCAAGCCCCATATGGGGCTCTGTGCTTGTGGTAGGGTCCCCTCCCTAAGGAAAGGAAAAAAAAAAAAAAAACCTCAAGGCAACCTGGCTATCCTCATACATAACATTCCTCACAACCTTGTAACAAGACCTGATCAAACTGCACGTTTGTGTGTTACCATATATGGGAAACAGAGTAGCAAAAAATATATAGAAAACTATGCCATGTGTCATTCAGGGCTCAGTTTCTCCGTGGGAACCCCACTGAGTCATGCCGGAGGGGGGGCGGAATAAAGTTGCTTCCTGGAAAGAAAAGCCTCCGTGTCGCATGTCACGACTCCCTGGGAGTATCCTGCTACATGCTGCCAGCTCAGAGCTTTGATCCTGCTTTAGATTCTTTGTCTCCCTCTCTCTCTGCCCCTCCCCCACTCGTGCTTTGTCTCTCTCTGTCTCTCAAGAATAAATAAATGTTAGGGGCGCCTGGGTGGCGCAGTCGGTTAAGCGTCCGACTTCAGCCAGGTCACGATCTCGCGGTCCGTGAGTTCGAGCCCCGCGTCGGGCTCTGGGCTGATGGCTCGGAGCCTGGAGCCTGTTTCCGATTCTTTGTCTCCCTCTCTCTCTGCCCCTCCCCCGTTCATGCTCTGTCTCTCTCTGTCTTAAAAATAAATAAAAAACGTTGAAAAAAAATTAAAAAAAAAAGAATAAATAAATGTTAAAAAAAAATTGAAAACAACAACAACAACTACATGCATTGGGGCATCTGGATGGCTCAGTCAGTTAAGCGTCTGACTTCAGCTCTGGTCACGAACTCGTGGTGCATGAGTTCGAGCCCCGCATAGGGCTCTGCGCTGACAGCTCAGAGCCTGGAGCCTGCTTCAGATTCTCTCTGCCCCTCCCCTGCTTGTGCTCTGTCTCTCTCCCTCTCAAAAATAAATAAACATAAAAAAAATTAAAAACAACAACACATGTTGTAAAGTTATGGACTAGTCAAAGATCACAATAGCTATGGAAACTAGTGAAGTTTGGGGGAAAGGATGTTACGTATGGTTAGTAAAGGGCTCTGTCACAGCCCTACAGTAGAAGGAATGAATTTTGACAGAAAATGGGTTTGCATCGTCATCCAGAATAGTCACATTGAATTCACTTAATTTTCACTCATTCAGCCATTATTTATCGAGCATCTACGATGTGCCCGATATTATTCTAGAAATAGGAGATACAGCGCTTAGTAAATGAAGGTTATGCGCCCCCCCCCCCATGACTTATGAATATTTAGTGAGAGAAGGTAGAGGCAAACAGACTCATTATTATTTAGAATGTTGTGTGGTGATCAGAATAGATATATTTTAGATGTCAAGGGGACAGGATTTGTTGCCGGATTTGCTGTGGGGGTATGAGAGAAAGACAAGCGTCAGGAGTGACTCCCATTTTCGGCCTGAGCAAATGGAGACACGGGATTGCCTTTTACAGATATTCAGAGCACTGAAGGAACAGCAAGTCTGGGATGCCAGTTAGGAAGCCAATTTTGTGCACCTTACGTGCAAGCTGCCCTTTCAACATCCAGGCGGAGATGTAAGCCTGCCGGTTGCATATACAAGTCTGGCATGGAAGGACAAAGTCAGGACTGAGATAGAAAACCCAGGGTCAGCACACAGATGATTTTTAGCACCATGATGGTTCACCTATGGAGTGAGTTCCAGAAGAGAAGAGACCTAAGGCTTGAGATCCAGGAAACTCCGATGTATAGACTCAGAAGGGGTGAGGAGGAACGAGCAAAGGAGTATGAGAAGAGCAGCCATTGAGCCGAAGGAGAGAGCGGGGTCCAATCAGCAGGGTGAAGTGTTTCTGGGAAGACGGTGTCATTAACTGTGTCAAATGCTGCAGACAAGTAGGATGACATCAAGTAAGATGTGGAGGTCATCGTTGGCATCGGTAAGAGCTGTCAGGTGGGGGGGCGCCTGGGTGGCGCAGTCGGTTGAGCGTCCGACTTCAGCCAGGTCACGATCTCGCGGTCCGGGAGTTCGAGCCCCGCGTCGGGCTCTGGGCTGATGGCTCAGAGCCTGGAGCCTGTTTCCGATTCTGTGTCTCCCTCTCTCTCTGCCCCTCCCCCGTTCATGCTCTGTCTCTCTCTGTCCCCAAAATAAATAAATGTTGAAAAAAAAAATTAAAAAAAAAAAAAAGAGTTGTCAGGTGGGATGATAGAAACGGAAGCTGATTTGAATGCCTCAAGAAAGAATGAGAGAGAACAAGCTGGAAACAGCCAGATGGACAACTCTTTCTATGAGCTTTGCTAGAAGAGGGAGCTGAGGAATGGAGCAGTATTTAGAGGGACATATGGATTCAGGAGAGGTTTTTAATTATTTTTTTTTTAAGTACTAGAGCACATTTGCATGCCAGTGGAATGATCCAGTAGAGAGGAGACAGCCAATGACCCGGGAGAGTGAATATGGAATTACCAGAGCAGTAGCTCCGATGTGAAAAAAAAAAAAAAAAACATGAAGTTTAACTTATGGCTTTTAATGATGATCTTTTTCATGAATAGTTTTTACATTGGCTTGTAAATTGACTCACACTTAGATTCTCACTACTGTTTGTTTCTGGATGAACTGAATAAAATGCGCTTTTAGGTTATGTTGTTAACTCTAATCACTATGCAGTGCGTTGAATCTCCAGGACATATTTATCTGCTAGCTGCAACTCTGCACCCTTAAATGATATCCCCAATTCCTCCTTCTCCCAAGCCCCCGGTAATCACTATTCTTATTCTTCTTTTATGAGTTCAGCTTTTCTAGATTCCACATATAAGTGCTATCATACAGTATTTATCTCTCTCTGTCTAACTTATTGAAATGTTTCAATTAAAATTTCATTTAGACTTGGTCACACACCAATACAAGCAAGACTCATCGACCTGGCCAAGAACAATTCTATGTCTTGGCAAATATTGGGAACAAAAAGTCATGTAGTTCCTATGACTCCACATGTCCTCCTGAGGGGGGACCTGGTGGCACATTACCGTAAGTAATAGGGAGGGGATACGTAAAATGGAGCCCTGCTGTGAGAGTGGTCAATGCTGTGTTTGAGTTTGATCTTGGGGCACCTGGGTGGCTCAGTCGGTTAAGCATCTGACTTCGACTGAGGTCATGATCTCGTGGTTCTTGAGTTCGAACCCTGCATCGGGCGTTGTGCTGACAGCTCAGAGCCTGGAGCCTGCTTTGGATTCTATGTCTCCCTCTCTCTCTGCCCCTCCCCTGCTCATTCTCAATCTTCCTCTCAAAAATAAATAAACATTAAAAAAAGTTTGATCTTCATTACCTCTATAATACGACAATGCTAGAGATTTTTTTTTTTAAGCGAGCAATTAAAGAAAATAGCATTTTAGAAAAAAAGTACTCTGGGACAAAATGTAGGCAAAGACCTGTTAGAAAGGTGTAATATTCCAGGATTGAGATTTTTTGGCATATAAGAAAACAAATCATTTTAATATTGATACAAAAGACAGTAAGTTGACTATAATCTGGATACAACTTAATATCAAAAGGATACAATGATGTTTCCAAACTGTATGAATCAGTTTCATAGAAGTTAAATTCCTTATTATCTTTCAAATCACAAAAATCATCTTTCTCTTTATTTTCTATACCAGTTCATTTAATTACCCTTTTACAGGTTTAAGGTCAAATCCTAAAATTTCTACATTAAAGTCTGAGTTTCAAGACTAAAATAACCTTATGCCATAATTTCATACTAAATGGGGGTAGGGAAGTATACTAAATTTTATACTTCAGTGGCGATGTGATGTACATATCAGTGTGAATGGCCTTCTTCCTCCCTATGTTTTTTCTAAGCATCTTAAATTGTAGCCTCAGAATCTTTTGAGTAGAGAAATTGTCTCCTGGAAGTTCCAGTTAAAATGTAGATATCAGCCAAAAGGAATGATATTGAGCCAATGATTTTCAAATGTTTTGATCATATATCCCTATTGGAAAAAAAATTTTAATGAGTCCTCGGTATGTACATATTTATTTATTTTTGCATTTATACGTAGAACACAAAACTTCCAAAACCTTTCCTCATAGCTTTGTGGGTTTTGACAATTTCTTTTCATATGCAAGTAAACTTTCATATTCTCCTCAAAAATGTGTCTCATACCAGGAATAGAAATGTCAGCTGTTCTTTTTTTGAGACTGTTCGCATTATTAGTATCATTTTTTTAACGCACTTTCTTTGCAAGAATCATTTTAAGCTATTCTTCTATTCTGTAAATGTTGATTTAGTTAAAATGGTAGCCTAGTTGGTTAAGCCATTTAACCAGGCCCATGTAAACTGCAGGATGGCACAGTGCAGTGAACGTGGACGAGCTAGTGAGGAATCTGCAGTCATCCTGTGTAAATTAAGGATCGTTCTCCCCTCTGGGTACCTTGGAGACCATTTGTGACCCATGACCTCTGACACATGGACCTATTAAGAGTACCTTTGTCCATCAATTCTTAAAATGCTAGTAAATTTCACTTTCTTTTTATATTTTTTATATAGAAAATAAATGTAGGGAGACATTTTAATAGTCTCATTCCTAACCTTTGGCATTCCCTATGTTGCAGACCATTTTATTAAACTGTTGACCCTGACTACTGTGTGAAACTAGGTTAGTTTTTAAAGTTTACCTGGAAGGAATCAAAGAGAGTTGAATAAAATGTTTAGTTTCAACAGCAATTTTGAAAGCTGGATAAGAGTCTCTAAAATTACTTTGGATGGAACATAAGGTAAAGAGGGAGGTGTTATCCCTCATCTGATTAGCAGATACTTACTGTTCAGGACAACAACATGCACTATTCTTCTTTGAATCCCTGATACCTGGAAACATAAAAGAGGTTCTTCAGGTTTCAAGAAACTCATAATCTTCAGGATTCATAGGAAGGTATTTGTCTCCTAACTGGGAGGAAGGAGTAAGGATAAGGTGGGGGGCATGGGACAGAAACAGAGAAAGAGAGAAACTACATTTTCCCCTGTATTCCTTGGAAATTTACTTCCAATCACCAGATTCATACACTTCCTATAGGGTACCTACCATTGACTATAGCCAAACTTATTACTAACTTTGGAGGGTTTCTGTGAATTATGTCTTCAAGAAACAAGGTTTTTCTGACTTTGTCCTTTACCTTTGTAACAGTACCACCTCTATTCTGAGCCTGTTTGGTGCCCCTAAAATGTCAGAGATAGTGACTTTCAACACCATCTTTGAAGGGTGGTATTTTCATATGCTTTAATATAGTTTTCCATGATTCTGATGCGACCCTGGTGGAAGATTTTCATGCGGATACCATACTGTTTCCCATAGTTTGGATGAATGTCTTGTCCCATTGGACAGCTATTGAATTCCATGTGGCTTAGGCTGTGGGGATGGGGATTCATTTTCTTGTGACCAACACAAGTCATGTCAGCCTACCTTCCAGAAACTACCAAATACAAAGATTTTTATATTTGGTTTAATTATTCATAATGGTAACAAATAATTCCATTATATTCAAAGTTCACTTGAAATGAGACCTTTGTAATTTTCTCCAATAGAGCATAGGGAAAGTGCTTGAGTATTCAGCACTAGAAGCCTGTGTGCTATCTCAATGTAACTAATATGGTGACGTGATCACATGCTCAGTTCTGATGGGGAATCTGGCAACGTTGGTTTCATTTTTGTTTTTAGAAGATTTCTATTCACAGTCGGTGGTATCTATGCACCATCCTCTCCCACAGTTTACCATTATGATATGGGAGCAGAGTTGGGAAAGATCTTCCTTTTGGAAGCCATAGCTTTTTAAAAAAATTTTTAATGTTTATTTATTCTTGGGAGAGAGAGAGAGCATGCGCGCCAGCAGGGGAGGGTCAGAGAGAGAGGGAGACACAGAATCTGAGCAGGCTCCAGGCTCTGAGCTGTCAGCACAGAACCTGACGTGGGGCTCAAACTCACAAACCGTGAGACCATGACCTGAGCTGAAGTCGGAAGCTTAACTGACTGAGCCACCCAGGCGCCCCTGGACACATTCACTTATTAAAAAAAAAAAAAACGCATATTGCAAGTTATTTAAGAACGTATTACGACAATGTGACACACAGAGGTATATAAAGGATTGCATAGCAATCACCTGTGGACCTGCTGTTCAGTTTGTGTCATGAAGAAGGCACCCCTTGTATTCCCTTCCAATCACATTCTGGTCCTTTCTTGGGAAATAACTACCTTAAGATTTTTCTAGATCATTCCCAGGACATCCTGGTTGTTTATTACACACGTACTTATTCCTACTTGGTACTTTTTGTATCTTTTTGAACTTTGTACATATGCAGATTTATTGCATGCAAATATATTGCGTATTTCTGATTTCTATATAAGAAATTGTGAGCTTAATCCATGTAAATAAGCATCAGTCTAATTTCACCCATTTTCACTGCTGTATGGTGTACAGTTATATGAATGTGTTCGTTATTAAGCTGTTGTCTTTCAGCTCCAAACCTACCCTTCAGTATTCTTCTTTGTGATGCTGGGCTAGGACTAGGCAAGTATGTTTCTCCTTGGCCGCCTGGCTCTCTATTAGATTCTGCCCAGAGGGGGCGCTAAAGGAATACGGAAGGTTGGAGGAGGGGCGATGGGACCTCCTTCTGTTTGCTCACCAATCAGTGTTGTCCCATCCGCCTGGCAGCAGACCAGCAGTTTGTTCCGATAGCAGGTGCTTCCAGTTTTCAATTCGTTCCCATTCTTTCCGAACCAGTGTCATTGCCTTTCTTCCAAACTACCAGCACCAGCCATTGTCCCCTCAAGAGAGGTGAGTTCTAGCTCCCTGGGGACAGTCCTCTCAGGATCTGTTCCTCTGCTCCAGCTAGACAGCACACTCTTCTCAGGGGTTGGAGCCTCGGCAACACAGGCTCCTCCGGAAAGCTTCCCGCCCCTGGCACCTTCTCTTCCCTCTGTCCCCCAACACCACGAGTGGTAGCTGCTTTTTGCAGTTGCTTTGTTACCTAGGTGTTCCTTTCATGTGCTTCAATCATCAAATACCTCTTTAACCGAATCCTTATGTTCTCCGAAAATAACTGGTGTGGATTCTGTTTCCCTAGTTGCACCTTGTCTGGTACCTGGATGAAAACAATCTTCATGTGTCCTTTCTCTTATTGATAAATAGGGCAAGCACGGCCCGGCTGACTGCACTAACATCTTGGGTAAACTCCATGATGTAGCAACAAACAAAATGTGCAGAAGTGGGGCAGTGGTGGTTCCACGCACGCTGTCAGGACCGCTCCCCCAGCCACCAGTAAAAAAGCAATAGGCCCATTGTCTGGCTTCCTCTGATCTGCTGTGTTCTTCACTTCACAAGGTCTGTGGAAGCCATGAACTTTGGGTGCACATCTGTGAGAACACAGGCTTTGCGGCCACATGCAAGCAAGTGATTATGTGATTTCTTAGTAACAAGCTGAACCAAGAAGCAACCTTAGCTCACTCTGAGTCATCATTTTTCTTTTCTTTGTTTTCAACGTTTATTTATTTTTGGGACAGAGAGAGACAGAGCATGAACGGGGGAGGGGCAGAGAGAGAGGGAGACACAGAATCGGAAACAGGCTCCAGGCTCTGAGCCATCAGCCCAGAGCCTGACTCGGGGCTTGAACTCACGGACCGCGAGATCGTGACCTGGCTGAAGTCGGACGCTTAACCGACTGCACCACCCAGACGCCCCTGAGTCATCATTTTTCAACAGTCTTTGTCCCTGAACTTGTTTCTGTGGTTTAGCTTGTTCAACAGATGCTTCGGTTTTCAAATTTTTTTAATTTATTTATTATAGTTATTACCACTATTAATTCCTATTTTAAGTAGTTTCTCTGAACATCCTTGTATGTGTCTCTTTGATCTTAAGTCAAAGAGCTTTTTGGATGCCTACTATCTGTCAGGGAGGCCTTGTGCTGGATGGTGATAATGAATAGAACAAAAGTTCTTTTCTTAAGGATCACAGTCGGGAAGAGGAAACAGAACATCACTATCATTACTGTCTTTCTTTAGCAGAGTAATAATCAAATTTGAACACTTAGAAAACGCTTCACACTGGGCTAAAGCGTTTTCAAGCATCTCGTTTAATGCTATAATAAAAGCCATAGAATATGATAATGCTGTGACCAATATCAGGGCCAGGAAGGAGTCCGTTTTACCTTGGAAGACAAGAAAGGTGACTGAGACCAGCTGGGCAAGTCAGTAAGGGCATTCAGGTAGACTTAGTCATGCATACAAAGACATGGGAGAATAGCATGTTGCAAAAAGAGTCCAATAGATTTGGAGGGGTGGGGTGGGCAGGTAAAGGAGGAAGAGGGAGGGGAAACAATAAGAACATGAGCCAAGAACCACATCACTGAAGCACAAATAAAATGCAGACTGTATGCTGAGGCTAAGAGGAAACCCATTGAAAGATTTTAGAGTCTAATATTATGGTGAGCTAAAGAGTCTTTAAATCATTGATAGTGGTTTGCAGGGTGGAGTAGAAAGGAGTAGAGAGAAATTCTAAATGCAGCGTGGCCGTGTAGGAGACAATTCTCAGGGTAGTGGCGGCAGAACAGCCCATCGTGACATGCTTGAGGAGCAGCAAGGGGACCAATACAATTGGAGCCACAGGAACCTGGGGGAAGTTAGTAGGAGTTGATGTTAGGAGTAACAGGAGCCCGGATCGTAGTGGGGCTTGTAAGCATGGCAAGAGCTTGGCTTTTTGCTCTGAGCGAAGTGAGATGCCATTTTGAGCAGAGGACCGACACAGTTGTTTTTACATTTTAATAGGATTGCTATCGAGCAGAGGTAGAAGCAGAGGCACCAAAACCAGGTAGGAAGTTATTGGGGTAATCCAGGCCAGAGATGATGGCGGCTCGGACCCGGGTTGCAATAGCAAAAGGTCTCCTGATGCAACATGTGTAGAGTGAGAGACCAAGAGAGAAGTAAGGAGAACCCCAAAGGCTTTGGCCTGAAAAACTAGAGGACGAAAAGCCATTAACTGAGATCCGAAAGACTGTAGGATCCGACAAACAAAAGCTCAATTTTGTTTGTGTTGATTTGATGTGTCTCTGCAGCCAAATGCAGGTTTTGAGCAGACATTGCGGGCCATGGGCATCTGGAGTCCAGGGGAGAAGTCTGAGCAAAAAGTTATAAATCCGTGAATCACTGAAATATATTTATGGTGTTGAAAGCCATGAAATAAAGGTAATCACCCAGGCAGCGAGTGCAGATAGGAACAGAAGATTTCCAAAAATTGGGATCAGGACGCACTAATGTTAAGAGGTCTGAGGCGGTAAGAAGCAACCAGAAAAAGGCACCTAGATCCACAAAAACATCCAAAGTAAACAAGTGCAGCAACTGAGAAGGAGGAAGGAAAAGGAAACCCAGAAGAGCGTGGGGAGAGAAAGCAGATTGAGAATGAGGTAATGGCAAGTGTGCTAATAAGTCAAGTCAGATGGGACCGAAAACTGACCGATGGCTTTAGTCACGTGATGATCAACGATGAGCTTGATAAGATGGTGGAAACAGGGGGGCAAAATCTCGGTGGGAGGAAAGGAATTAAAACAGAATGGGCACAAGCCCGTAAAGGGGTTTCGTTGTAAAATGGAGCGGGGAAATGGGGCAGGAACCGTAAGGGAATGTCAGATCAGGAGAGTTCCTTTTTAAGATAGGTGATATAATGGGGTATTTGTATGCTGATTATAATCACCCAATAGGCAGAAATTGATGCTGAGTAAGCGAGAAGGATTCCTAAAGATATATCTTTGGGATCCGCTGCACACGGACGGAAAGGGGCATGGGCAGTCATTTACAGTGACAGGAGGGGAGGCAGAGTTGATAGCCTAAGATGCTGGCAAGTGGGCTGATGCTTGCTAGGAACTTAGGGAAGTCTCTGTCTAGTTGGATAAACAAGTCTGGAGTTCAGGAGAAAAGTTTGAGCTAAAGGTAGAGACAGCATAACAGGTTGTCGAAGGGAGGCAATAGAAAAGATCTGCTATGGGGAAGAGACAGTCGAATATGGCATGAAAACACCAATTAACAAAATGTGGCTTCTGACCATAAGCACATTAAAAGTTCAGAGAAGAAATGAGCAACAAAGAATGACAAGACTTGAGTCAAAGGGGCAGGATTTAGCGAGACATCATTCCAGGATCAGAGCAGTAGCGAGTGTATTAAAAAGCATAATGAGGGGCGCCTGGGTGGCGCAGTCAGTTAAGTGTCCGACTTCAGCTCAGGTCACGATCTCGCGGTCCGTGAGTTCGAGCCCCGCGTCGGGCTCTGGGCTGATGGCTCAGAGCCTGGAGCCTGTTTCCGATTCTGTGTCTCCCTCTCTCTCTGCCCCTCCCCCGTTCATGCTCTGTCTCTCTCTGTCCCAAAAATAAATAAATGTTGAAAAATAAATTAAAAAAAAAAGCATAATAAGAAGAGTGGTCTGAGCTAAGAACAGGAGAGAGAAAATGGCACCAAGTGGGAGAAAGTTCTGGTTGTCTGCCTTGATTTGCTATACATATAGGAAGAATTTTAGTTAGTGGGAGCAATGGTTAAGGGAACTTAAATGGTTTGCAATACTGATTGAAGATTAACGTGTCAGGGGTGGGATCAACCCTGTAAGTAAGAGGAATGCTTGGCCACAGAGTTAGGACTCTGATAATGGGAATGGGGAGGAAGATTAACAATGGATATTAGAAATAAAGACTTGGGGAGGGCAAACAAATTCTTAGAGATTTTATTCTAGGGTGCTTTTCCCCTTTAAAATTTGTGCTTTACATATTTTAAAGCAGAATTATATTTATTTTAATACAAAACTCTCCCTAATCCTGCAAGAATTTCAAACTGTCATTCAGGTTACATAGAAACACCTTGTTTAAATAACTTACACCCACAATCCCTATTCTTTATACACATATGAGGCAAAGCCATTGCTAACCACATTTGATAACATTTAATCCGGGTTTCTGTTGATTTCAATATAATAAAAGTTGGCACATTTCCTGGAATTGGGTACTGGAGAGTAAAGGGAAATTCTCGTATGTTTTCTTTTGGTTCTATTCGCACAGTCAGGTGAACCAAGACAATAGAATTTCAGTTTGAAATATGAAAATAGTTTCCTTTTTCTCATTACAAAGCAATCCATTAGTTTTACAGAATTTCTATGTCACTTTCAATTTTTTTTTTTGGCAAAATGAAAATTTGCATCTAATGAACATCATTTTAGCGTATAAGGACACATGGAAACTCACTGGGGAAACTGGGAGAAGAAAGGAGTATTCAGATAATGGAAAACGGTTACTGGAATGGAAAGATTTTGAACTCTAGAACCAACCCAACAAACAAATGAGAGGCATTAATCTCCAAAACCTATGGGTTTCTCTATGTCAGATGATTACAAAGAATCCCGGAGAGAGAGCAAGTACCAGTATTAATGATTCTAGAATCAGAGATGTAAATCTTAAAAAAAATTCCTTTACATGGACTCACTTTCAAAAAAGGGGATTCATTCCAAAACTAGGACAGGAAATTGAGTTTAACAAATCAGAAAACATTTACAGAGCTTAGCACAGTACAAACCTCCACAGAAGCAGCAGAGAGAATCAAAATGTGGCCCCATTCTTAAGGAATTTATAAGGATAATGCATCAGAAAAATGAAAGAATTAAGAGACAATTTAGAACTCTCTTTGAATTATCTAATAGTCTGGAAGTAGGAAGCAAGAAGCAGGATTGGATTTATTGTTCTAAACCGTAGAAGGTACATGATGTAAATTGGCATCTCAGTGCAAGAAAGGGTGTTCTAAAAATTCGCAGTGTTCAAACATGAAACAGACTGAAGTTTCAGGTAGCGGATTTCATTCAACAATGATTCATGTATCGGGCTTCCTCACCCATTACACATGTGGGCTGGAGTGATGAGGTTCATCAGTCAGCAAGACGCTTTCTTATCCTCCAGGAGTCACAACCTTGGGACGCATCATCTATAGATAATTATTTGACATGGATGTTCTGGAAAGATACAACAAGATTCTTTTTGAATATCTTTTAAGAAGACAAGACATACATATACAGAACAAAATATCGGAATCGGATTTAAATTGAAGGTCAAGACAACAGCAAGCGGTGAGTGGCATTCACCAGGACAAGAAAAATGTGCTCTGATGGCTCAGAAATATTGCTTAGGACTAGGGGTAGGTTTGAGAGAACTGTACATGGAGTTAGAGTTTAGACAGCGAGCCAGGACATTTCAGGGAGAATTGGGCAGAGAATCATCTAGGTGGAGTAGTGCATGGCGTGTTTGTTCAGAGATCAGGGAATGATTCAACTTCACTGAATAAAGTGTTCATAAAGGCAGCTGTAGAGATAAATCCAGGTTGTAGGAGAACTTGAACAACGTCAGCTTTTCCCAAATTTCAGGAAATCATGTCATTATGCCATTATCTTTATGATTTTTGTATTAGCCATATACCATTTTACTTACTTGGTAATCTTTTAAGACGGATGGACATCTTTTGTGTTGCCTCATCCTAAACTCTACTATCCATGGGTTTATGAGTCTTAAATTATCTAATAAACATGATAGTTAATCTGTAACTATTAAAAGTATTTATCTGTATATCTTGCAAAATCAACCTGCTTTCCCCTCACGGAGCATGGACCACGTTTGGAGAATTAACGTTTTAAATAATGGAAAATCACGCTTTAAATAATGGAATTTAAGTGACATAACAGGAGCTGGATTTCGGAGAAAATTCATCTGGTGGCTATGTGTCGAATGAACAACTTTGGCCATTGTGGGAGGTAGGAAGATCAATTAAAAAGTAGAACCTGCTTTAGCATAAACAATCAGGACAGGAAGAGATATTTTTTTTATTTATTTATTTATTTATTTATTTATTTATTTATTTAATGTCTATATTTGAGAGAGAGAGAGAGCATGAGTGTGGGAGGGGCAGAGAGAGAGGGAGACACAGAATCTGAAGCAGGCTCCAGGCTCTGAGCTGTCAGCACAGGGCCCAACGCAGGGCTCCAATCCACAAACCACAAGATTATGACCTGAGCCGAAGTTGGATTCTCAATTGACTGGGCCACTCAGGTGCCCCAGGACAGGAAGAGATGTTTAAAAGAAACTTTACAATGAATTAGACGTGGGAGCAAAGGGAGAGGAAAATGTCTGAGAGTCCAGTTAAATGGATGACACCTATATCTAATATTTTAAAGACGTTCAGCTCTTTAGAGGCACAAGGAAATCATTTCCTGAAAATGAGATTTTGGATGATGTAATAGTACAAGTATTTGGGGAAAAGGACTTCACTTAAAAAAAATGGGCAGATTTGGGGCGCCTGGGTGCCTCGGTCAGTCGGGCGTCTGACTGCAGCTCAGGTCATGATCTCGCGGTTCATGAGTTCAAGCCCCGTGTCGGGCTCTGTGCTGACAGCTCAGAGCCGGGAGCCTGCTTCGAATATGTGTCTGCCTCTCTCTCTGACCCTCCCCCACTCACACGCTGTCGCTCTCAAAAATAAATAAACATTAAAAAATTGTGTTTTAAATGGGCCAATTCTATAAAGATGAAGAAATTGTACGATCTGAAGCCTAACTTCTTGGTTTTCAGCACATGAGCTCTACAGCAGTAGCCAGATTCTGGAGACGCCCAGAGACTCAACTCGGCGGGCGCTCATTTACTTATTGACCAGGTTATAATCTGTGTTTTGCAAAGTGGTCAGAGAAACTTCCGACATTTCAGACTATTTTACAGTCTTTCGGAGGGAAGCCAGCAACTGTGGTTCCTGCTGAAATCCTTTTATAATGCAAACATTGAGGGCCACGGGTTCTGAACCCAATCATAAGCAGGTATATCTGTTCTCCTTTGGCATTTTATGAGCTCTGTTGAAACTGGAGCTCGTCTTACGCTCTGTTTTTCTGCTACAGCCACACGTGTAAGTTCTTAGCACATTGTTGTTATGCTGGGTGCCTTCTAGAAGAGTTGAGTATTGGCCTTATTAATGGAACCATTGAGCTACCAGGAAAATACATTTTATTTAAAAAAAGAGTTCAACAGGGGTGCCTGGGCAGCTCAGTTGGCCAAGCATCAGACTTCTACTCAGGTCATGATCTCACGGCTCATGAGCTCGAGCCCTGCGTTGGGCTCTGTGCTGACTCTCTCTCTCTCTGTCTCTCTCCCTTCCCCCACTCATGCATGTGCTCTCTGTATCCCAGAATTAATCAATAAACTTAAAAAAAGGAGTTCAACAGCCAGTGGTTTGGGGATTGGCTCGAACTCATCTGATTCACTCACTAATTTCACTTCTAGAGCTGAATAAACCTCTGAACCACTGTCAACAAGAACACTGCACACTTGAGTCAATGTGATTTTGTACTTCTGGCTGTCAGTTTTCTTGCGCCACATTCTTTCTTAATGTGTTGTGTAACGTTATTTCTGTGAAAATATAAATACCCGGAAGCGAGCCGGGTTTTACCCTAAAACTTTCTCCAGTGATACCAAATACGAGAATCTGAGTTTATCGAAGATCACCAACTTCTAGCTATGATTACATCATATTTTCCCAAATGTGTGGCGCTATTGGCCATCTGTGTCCTATGTGTGGGTGCATTGGACACTTTCATTGCTGCAGTGTATGAACACGCTGTCCTATTACCAAACAGAACAGAGACCCCAGTTTCCAAAGAAGAAGCTTTGCTCCTGATGAACAAGAACATAGATGTTTTGGAGAACGCAGTTCAACTGGCAGCCAGGCAGGTATTGTCCTTTCTTACGCTGGCTGGGATATTGCAGAGGAAATTCGAAACTTGGAAAGAGCGTGGGTATTTGGAATTTGTGAAAGACTGTTTTGCTCGTACTTGTTTTGAGCAGGGTGCACATATCATTGTTACCCCAGAAGATGGAATTTATGGCTGGGTTTTCACAAGAGAGACCATTTACCCCTATCTGGAAGATATCCCAGACCCAGAGGTGAACTGGATTCCATGTACAGATCCCCAGAGGTAATGTCATTACCCTTTGATTTTTAAACAAAAAAAAATTGTGATATTGCAAAAATACAAATAACAAATCCATTAAACTTGACTCGTTCTCTTTTCTGGCAATCAATTTATGGCTCTGGACCCACAAGCCTCTTCATACTGTGTGCCGTCTGGCATGGCTTGAGATGATGATTCTTGGTTGGTTATTTATTGTGGCTTTCTTTAATGAATGGCCTGTGTGTACATAGTTTTTATAATAAATACACTCCATGGGGTTTCAACAAAGTGAAAAAGTTGTACTAGCTAGGACTTCTGTCCCCAAATAAAGTAAGCTCACCCATGAATACCTGCCTCCTTTGCAGGAATGGTAAAAAGATAAATGAACTTATGTTTCCAAAGAGCTCTGATAGCACTCGCATTTGCCGTGTGATGAGTATGGCAGGTGGAAACTGCACAGGACTTGAAAGAGGAAGCATCGTTTCCAAGACAATACCACCTCCTAGCTGTGTGATGGGCGGCAGATCACCTAAATACTTCTCATCTCCGTTTCTTTATCCACGAAACAGAGATCATAAAATTTCCTGTCCTACTTCCTTTACAGAGTAGACAAGAGTGTCAACTGAAGTGATACACGTAGAATCTAAACACAGTTGTGCCGCCTCCAATGTTAGCTGTCACGATTCCTTTTTTTTTTTTTTCACAAAAATAATTGGATCTGGGGGCCCCTGGGTGGCTCAGTCGGTTAAGCGTCCTGCTTCGGCTCAGGTCATGATCTCACGGTTTGTGAGTTCGAGCTCCACATCAGGCTCTGTGCTGACAGCTCAGAGCCTGGAACCTGCTTCGGATTCTGTCTCCCTCTCTCTGTTCCTCCCCCACTCTCTCTCTCTCTCTCTCTCTCTCTCTCTCAAAAATAAATAACGATTAAAAAAAAATAAAAATAAAGGATAATTGGATCTGAACTTCTTTGTTTTCTTGTCTTTGAGAAATGTAAGCAATTATTAATAGCTATAGTTTAAGCATAACTTTTCAATGTTTATTTTATTTTTGAGAGACAGAGAGACAGAGCATGAGGGGGGTGGGGCAGAGAGAGAGGGAGACACAGAATCCAAAGCAGGCTCCAGGCTCCGAGCTGTCAGCACAGAGCCTGATGCAGGGCTTGACCTCACAAACTGCAAGATCGTGACCTGAGCTAAAGTCAGACACTCAATCAACTGAGCCACCCAGGCACTTTGTTTAAGCATAACTTTCTTAGGGAACATCTGTATAAAACATAAGACAGATTTATGAAATTATTTTAGATGTATTTACTTTTTAAAATAGTTTATATGTAATTCCTTTAAAAGGCAAAATCTATGCATTAAAAAAATTTTAATTTGCTAATTTTAAACTTGCAGGCATCTGTTCCGAACTATATCTATTGTACAAGAAAAAGAATGTCTTCAGTAATTTTAACATTTGAAATTGACTGGGGGGGGGGGTCAAGTCCAACGTTGCAACATAGGATTTCTACTGTGTGGGTTAGTTTCGCCCAGGAGTTTCACCTTTGAAAAAATAATCTAAGTGTTGCATCCTCTATGTTAACTATAACTCAATGTTTACTTGATCATGAGGTTTGTTTTTTTTCCCCCAGAGCAGGAAGGACTCATTATCTGCAATAATCCAAGAGGCTGATTCTAAAATTCACTTTATTTGCCTGGGCTGATAATACTGACTTTCCTAGGGGAAAGAGGTCCTGAATCCTGATAATTAATCTCAGATGAATTATTTTAAGTTGGGAAGGTAGATGACTGATGAAACTTCAACATTATTGAGGGTTGCAGACATTTACTCAAATGTAAGCTTTCAGCCTGACTTACAAAAACAGAAGTCCGATATTTAATAAGACGGTAATATTGGTTTTAAAAAAAGCCACCATTTCTTCCCTAGTAATATTTATACTTAAAGGGGATAATAGAGGGCCACCTAGTTATCCTTGTGTATTTAAATACCATCATTTACAATACTGACCTGTCCCATGCTTCCTTGAACATTACCCATGAGGAGTAATAGAAGATATTAAAATGCCCTAATTATTTAGCAGAAAGAAAGAAAGAAAGAAAGAAAGAAAGAAAGAAAGAAAGAAAAAGAGAGAGAGAGAAAGAAACAGAAAGAAAGAAAAAAAAGAAAGAGAGAAAGAAAGAAAGAAAAAAGAAAATAGGTGATAATTTTATTGAAAGTTTTAAAGAGTATCAATGTTAACAATGTTGCCCTGTTTTTCCTGAGGGAAAAAAAAAAAAGAAATGATCTGAAACAGTAGTCATAAATCATAAATCAATCACTGTCATAAATTTGCCCTTTCTCTTCAAAGATTAGCTCCACATCAACTGTAGAGAGGCTGAGAGATGATGGAGAGAACCCAAATGGCTTCTAGAAGCAGTAAATCCATCAGTTTCCTGGGTTGTCCCCCTGTAGTTACAAAGTCCATAATGGCCATTATTTCTTCATGGAGCATCTACGTGGTTCCAGGAATTGTACCTGGTACACTAGACATATTGTCTCATTCACTTTATGTGACAGGTATAACTATTTCCATTGTTCATATCAGGGAAAACAGGAGGCTTACGGTCTCATATTGGTAATTAACATGGCAGGAAATCAAACCCAGCCATTTCCATCTGAGCCCTGATAACTGGTAGGTAGTCTTGGAGCACCTGGATGCACCATATTATATTTGAAATCACCAGTGACCAGTGAACCCACTCCTTTGACAGAATGTTCTGGTTGCAAATTTTTTTTCTTTTCTGCATATCTGTCTCTCTATAACGTTAGTCTTTGTACTGCCTTTATTACTTTATATGTTATCATTGTATATATATATGACTCACCTCCTTCAGATTAGAGGAAGCCACCTATCATTTCACCTATTTTGTCACCTCAATCTCTTCTTATTTCTTGGTTAATGTCCCCAATGTAGATGGATTTGGCAATACTTTGAGAAGCAATTTCATAGTCTGTATTTATCTCAGGGTTTCTCATGAACACCCTCGCAGGCAGGCAGGAAGTAATTATGTTTTACTGACAGATAAGGAAACTGAGGCAACACAGTGAAGTCCCTTCTTTCCTCCCTCCCTCCCTCTCTCCCTCCTTTCTTTCTTTCTTTCTTTCTTTCTTTCTTTCTTTCTTTCTTTCTTTCTTTCTCTCTCTCTTTTTTCCTTTTCTTTCTTTCTTCCTTTCTTTTCTTTCTCTTTCCTCCCTCCCTTCCTTCCTTCCTCCCTCCCTTCCTCCCTCCTTCCCTCCCTTCCTTCCTGAAATATTTCAAGTACATAATGATGCATTTGTTCTCTATAGAAGACGATTGACATAGGAACAACTATTTACTGCTTCCCAGTAAGAGTATGGCTAGAATTATAGAAAAGCTCCTCCCCACTAAAAGAGTGTGTTAAATTTCAAGCCCTTCATTTGCCTGCCTAGAAGCACTTTATAAGAGAAAGCTTTCCTTCTCTTCTTTCTCCTCTTCCTCCACCATCTTTCCAGTGTTTCAGTCTCACACTGCAACTGAGAGTCTGACACATTAAAATAGGTTAGCCTTCGGGGGGGGGGGGGGCGGGGGGATGGGCAAGATGGGCAAAGGGGAGTGGGAGATATGGGGTTCCCGTTATGGAATGAATTAGTCATGGACTAAAAGGCACAGTATAGCAAATGTAGTCCATGGTATTGTCATAGTGTTGTGTGGTGACAGATGATAGCTACACTGGTAGTGAGCATAGCACGACGTCGAGGACTGTCGAATCATTAGGCTGTACGCCTAGAACTAATGTAACAATGTGTCAACTATACTTCAATAAAAAATAAGCAAGGTAAACTAGGTTAGCTTTCATAAATATGAAGACTATATTGCATGTGGAATTTTAGATCTTTTCTGATTTGATTCTTAACCTAGAGCTTGTGTTCTAAGTAACAGGCAAATAAAGTATGTTCTGGAAGATTAGAAATCACTCAAGTACAGTAAGTTTAAGGCCATATCTATTAAATCAGGTTTGGCTACACCCCAGTGCAACAAAGGCTCAGCTGCCTGGCCAAGGACAACTCCATCTACGTTGTGGCAAATATTGGGGACAAGAAGCCATGCAATGCCAGTGACCCTCAGTGTCCCCCCGATGGCCGTTACCAGTACAACACTGATGTGGTGTTTGATTCTGAGGGTAGGCTGGTGGCACGCTACCATAAGGTAAGAATATCTTCTTGTGTTTGTTTGTGGTATATATGTACATTCATTTGTTGAACATGGCCGAAAGAACGAACGCGTCTCTTGATTATTACGCTTTAGTTGAAAAGGGGGTTTCATTTACTCTGGTCTCATATAAGGGTTCTGAGTTTGAATTAAGCATGAAGTAGAATTTGGCAGAATATTGAATGTGATCATAGCCTCACAAAGATGTTAATAGTCTCTGAGAAAGAAGGAAAAATGTTGTTATACCCTGGTTAGTGTTTTGGCTCAATTCATTGACACTCATAGCATGACTAAGTTTTATCAGATGTAGTCTGTCCCTCAGAGGCTCAAAAGACGTCAGCTATTCCTCTAGCTCTCTTAACCTGTGTTACAGCTTTTACTCGAGCTGTGCTTTTAGAGACCCCATGGTGCTCAACATAAAGCTCACATTCTGTAGGAGCAAAATCCAGAGGAAGAGTGTATTTTTGTCCTGCCTTGTAGACCTCGTCATCGCGCCTTGACTCCAGTTAGGCTACATGCCTTCCTTGAGCCGATCCCTGCGGGACGAAGGACAAGCTTCCACCTGCGTGTAGGGTAGAGGAGCAAGTGACCCTCACTGAAGGGGAGGGGGTATTGCCAGAGCACAAATATGTACACATCAAGCCTCATGGTACATAGTATCTGAGCAAGTACTCTTGACCCAGGGCAAAGTGGAGTTGGGGAGCAATAATCAAGCTGGAAAAAAATTACCAATGGCTCACTGATTAACAAGTGTGAGCTATTACCTTGCCTAACTTTACTTTATTTTTTTTTTTAATTTTTTTCAACGTTTATTTATTTTTGAGACAGAGAGAGACAGAGCATGAACAGGGGAGGAGCAGAGAGAGAGGGAGACAGAATCTGAAACAGGCTCCAGGCTCTGAGCTGTCAGCACAGAGCCCAACACGGGGCTTGAACTCACGGACTGTGAGATCACGACTTGAGCCGAAGTCGGACGCTTAACTGACCAAGCCACCCAGGCGCCCCAGCCTAACTTTACTTTAAATGTATTTCACTTCTGTAAACCCAGCAGTATCAAAGGGAGATATGACAAAGTTAATTTTATTACTACGTGCTAGGTTTCACACTGGCAGTGTTGTTGGTATTTAAAGAATACAGTAACAAAAACTCTGAAGTTTATAAGATTCAGACTTTCAACCTGTGATGTTAAGAGAAATAGTCACCTTTCAAATATCGTTTTTAGATATGATTTCGTTCGTTAGTTGTGGAAAGGTGGAGTTTTCTGACCAGCACTGTCGTAATAAAACTCCTAGACAGTGGTATACTGGGTGTGGTTTATGCAAATTTATGTGCAATAGTTTTAAATATGCATGTCAACATGGCTGGGGAAAAAAATGTGATGGGTATGAAACACCTCTCCTTGGTAGTTTTCTCATGAATTTCCCCCTTCTTTGCTTTTTGTTAACAGTACAATCTTTTTGCGCCTGAAATTCAATTTGATTTCCCCAAGGATTCAGAATCTGTGACTTTTGAGACTCCTTTTGGGAAGTTTGGCATTTTCACTTGCTTTGACATTTTTTCTCACACCCCAGCTGTGGTGGTGGTGGATGAGTTTCAAGTGGACAGTGTTCTCTACCCGGTGGCGTGGTACAACACGCTGCCCCTTCTGTCGGCTGTTCCCTTCCACTCTGCATGGGCCAGAGCCATGAGAGTCAACTTGCTTGCTGCGAATACCCACAACACCAGCATGCACATGACAGGTAACTCACACGTGTCCTGCACCGACTGGCCATGATAGCCTTAGACAGTCTTCATTGATTTCCAAGCCACACTTGTCTTTCATAATTCTTTCATTAATTCTAATGTCACAAAATTAATAATAGCCTGGCTTTCAGTGCCAATATGTTTTAAGGACCATTATCCCTATGAGTACGGAAGGAGGTAAACGCTATTATCTCAATTTCACATGAGGGAACATTGGAGTTAAAGAGAAGTCAAGTCACATGAACCAACAAACAAACAAAAACAAGCAAAAAAAGAAAAACAAAGCCAGATCTAAAGAACTTTGCTGCCAGCATCCATCAGTAATAGTGAAATAAATCTTTGTGGTTAAGGTGATAAAATCATTTTAGACTTAACCAGAGTTTATCCTTCATTGCATCCATGTTCGAGGTAATACAAGCTCCCCTCTTGACTGCTTGGGTTATTCACTGATCCAGATGAAGAAACTTAAACACAAATAAATTAGACAGGTCAGCAGAGAGCTAAAATTATTCTTCGTGTTGGGGAATTTTCTAGTTGTTTGTTAAGTTGGTTAAATAAGAGGTAGTTTAAGTAAAAAAGTCAATTGACCCAAGTCAATTGATCATTTCAGTGCAAGCAGAACCTAATGGAGGACACAGAGGCAAATGGGAACTATGCCAGGCTAACAAGCTATCTCCTTAACTATCCTGAAAGTGTTTATGCTTTCATAAAGCCATATCGAATTTCTCTGGGGGATGATTTTATGAGTTTGTAACCATGCAAAATTTGGAACCAATATTTGCGTTGCCTTGTGTCGCCATAGGGAGTGGAATCTATGCACCGGAAGCAGTCAAAGTGTATCACTATGACATGGAAACAGAGAGTGGCCAGCTGATGCTGTCCGAACTGAAGTCCCGGCCGCGAAGTGAACCCACCTATCCTGCAGCTGTTGACTGGAGTGCTTACGCCAGAAGTGTCAAGCCATTCTTGTCTGAACAGTCAAATTTTCCGGGGATGATTTATTTTGATGAGCTCACCTTCATTGAGCTTAAGAGAAACACAGGAAATTACACCGTTTGCCAGAAAGACCTGTGCTGTCACTTAACTTACAAGATGTCGGAGAAACGAACAGATGAGGTTTACGCACTAGGTGCTTTTGATGGACTGCACACAGTAGAAGGTCAATATTACCTACAGGTAAACAATAGTGACGTAAGTTAGAATGGATTGTTTATTAGTTTTTCTTCTGGATCATCGCTGCATTTCTTTAAAAATCGTGCTGGATTCAGTTACTTGGTAGCCCGTTACAGTCATCACTGAAGTTTTCCCCCAGAACACTTTGTTTAGTCTTAGCAAGAACAGAATGTCTTCTCTTGGCTGCAAGGTAAAACATAAAGCGAGTTGATGAGCTCTCAGCCAGCTGGATTCAAGTTGAAAGGCTGCAACCTCCATGCCTTCTCGTTTTGTGTCAGGTTACTTTAGAACAGTGCTTTTCGAACTGTCTTCAACAGGAGTCCAGAATCACAAGTCCGTTTCATGTTACGATGCTGTGCGGTCAAGATGCGTGATGGTAATTGAAACAAATATTTTATTTATTACTTCAATTAGAGTTAGAAGTAGCCATAATTATGAGCAATAGCAGTCTGACTTTTAAAATCCAATTTATTGCATTTCACTTTATTTAAAAGAGACAGAGAGAGAGAGAGAGGGAGAGAGAGAGGGAGGGAGTTAGTCCTGACCTGTTGAATTGATTTTCGGATTCACTAATAGCCTCTGACCTCCAGTTTGAAAAGACTGCTTAAGAGGTGTAGGGGATAAAGGCAGGCCATCCCAAGAGGAGCCATTTGGGCATGAAGATTATTGTGAATTAAAAAAGCAATTAAAAGGCAGAAGATTCAGAAAAAGCTCTTTACCTCCCTCACAACTGCCTACAAGAATTTAGGTAGAGGATCTGCTTCAGAAAGGGAGCTATCAGGGTAAGGATGTGAGGACAGGAACCAGGTGTGGCGAACAGGGAGGAGCCTCACAAGGCCTGTTGGATCAAAGGCCTCCACATTCCAGCGTTTCTAAGAGGCCCGGCAAATATTTGTGTACCAAATGTTTATTCTTTCTCATCTTACTGTAAATTGCATTCCTTCCCTTTGAAGTCCCAGACCCCTACGCCCTCCTCCTTATTCCAGAACGACATGCGCACTTCATTTTGCCTGTCTTGGGAATTGCCATGTCTGTGTGGATTCCCAAATGTACAAAATTCAATTTGACGTTCTCCTGTTAATCTGTCTCGAGTCCATTCAATTCTTAGTCTGGCCAGAAGGACCTTGACGGGGACAGGAAATTCTTCCTCCCTGACAGATGCGACTTAACAAATCTTCCTCTATTCCTTGAGATTGTGTCTTTCATGGAGAAACTATGTCCAAGATCTCTGACTACTTCTCTCTCCTTTGCCTACACAGATATGCACATTACTGAAGTGTCAAATCAGTGACCTGAGAACTTGTGGGGAGCCCGTGGGGTCAGCTTTCACCAAGTTGGAAGAATTCTCCCTCAGCGGCACATTTGCAACACGTTATGTTTTCCCACAGATCATTCTCAGTGGAAGTCAGCTTGCTCCTGAAAGGCATTATGAGGTAGGAGGAATTCAGGATGATCAATTTCTTTGAACAGATGGGGTAGACTAGCACCTTGGAAATCTTTGAGATTGTGACACAGTGTTGCAGTGCTGTGGTTCACATTATACAGGTAGAGCTTTAAAGGCACGGGAAGCTTTAATATGGAAGAGAAATTGTGGTTCTAGATGTCTTTAGGCTGTGACAGAGAATTTGGGGTTCACTTTTTCTACATGAATGTGATGCTGAGATCCAAGGCAACAGTAGGGTTATGGACGACGGCAGCTAATGTTCTCTTTATTTGCATAAATAAATAAATTTTTTTTAATGGTGTGGAAGGCCCAAGTTAAACACATTAAACAATGCACCTACAGCTTATTTCATGGGTATGTTATTTTGAGAAGTTGTTCTAATGATAGCAATAATGAGAGTAATAATGGCGGTGCTTCATGAGTTAAAAGAATTTTTTTTATACATCTTTTTTAACCACCTGGGCGGTAGTTTATTTGCTGCACTTTCACCCAAATCTCTCTACCCTTCGACCTTTAGATCTGACACACGGGTCTTCTGACACCAAGTCCCGTGTGCCTGTCTGTTACTATTTTAGAATGATGCTGTCAGAGAAGGCCTCTGGGCTGGAAACCAAGGCTCTGCATTGGAGTTAATCCTTTGCTCTCTTTGATTAGGTCTTGAGAGACGGACGTCTGAGGAGCCGAAGCAGAACCCCTCTGCCTGTCTTAGTTTTGGCCCTGTACGGAAGAGTGTTTGACAAAGACCCTCCGCGCTTGGGGCAAGGACCCCGGAGATTTGAATGATCCCTTTCCACTGGCACACTTTCAGGATTACCCTGGCAAAGAAAGGGAGAGGGGGAAAAAAAAAAAAAAGCTGCATGTCTGTGTAGAAGAGATGTCGCAAATTGGCCGGAACAACAAACTTAAAACGTGAAAAGCAGTGGATGGGTTTTATATGTTTTCCATTTTCCGCATTTGATATAATAGCACCAACTCATTTATGGGAGCTGCATGTGGGAACCGTGTAGGTGCGATGTAAGTATATGTGAGTATATGTGTGTGTAGCAGAACATGCAGTTAAATGGAGGGGGACTTAGAAAACTCCTTTTGTGTTAACTACTCTGATATATGTGAATGTTTGTCTATCATTTGTAAATACACAGGGGGCACCTTAAGTATGCAGAGGGCTTTTGATCCTCTTTGATTACGATATAGGAAGTAAAAAAAACAAGGGCATCTCCTAAAGTAATTATGAGCAACTTTTCAAAACTTTTTGAGTAACTTGTTAACTGATTAAAATTCTTCTATTATACAAAAATAAATAAATGTTAAAAAAAATTTAAAAAAAAAAAAGGGGCGCGTGGGTGGCGCAGTCGGTTAAGCGTCCGACTTCAGCCAGGTCACGATCTTGCGGTCTGTGAGTTCGAGCCCCGTGTCGGGCTCTGGGCTGATGGCTCAGAGCCTGGAGCTTGTTTCGGATTCTGTGTCTCCCTCTCTCTCTGACCCTCCCCCGTTCATGCTCTGTCTCTCTCTGTCTCAAAAATAAATAAATGTTAAAAAAATTTAAAAAAAAATCTTCTATTATCTGTTTATTATACTCTTAAGTTCTAATTGTACGGAAATCAGATCCTTAGGACAGAAATAAAAAAGAAAAAATGATCTCCTTCAGACCACACTCTGTTTCCTTCTGGAAATATTCTATCCTAAAATTTATCCAATCCTGATTAAGCCCCCTGGATCCTCAGATTTGTTGCAGTCTGTGTTACACTGGGAGCTTCCTTAGAAAGGGCCACCCTGTCACCTTTCCCCCAGTTACCATTGGTCTCTCAGCCCTGTTACCGCTGAGCTCTTTTTTTTCCAGGTGGTCACTGATTAACACTGGGAAGAGACACACAGGAGAGCAGGGAGCTTTCTGGTTCATGCGGGAGTGGTTGGGGATCACTCTGGGCTGGGGACATCTTTTTCACACAGAAGATGACAGTTGCTCTCCTAGGCTTCTCCCAGATGCTTATTTCCATTCCATTTAGTTCAACCCGGTTCCAGGAGGCTGGAGATGTTCTGAGCCGCAGACGATCCCCTTGATCTCTGCTCCCGTCATGTCTGGATTTCCTCTCCAGGGACTATGCCATTCAGATCCCAAGATTGTACCAGCGCCCCGGACTCTTCCATGCGGGACACGGGCATCTTCTGTCCTGATGGTCTTGTGTGGGCTTTTTCTAGAATTCTTCCCTCTCTTTCCTAGACGTTTGTCTGGTGACAGCATTAGTACCTGGTGGCCCCAGCCTCCTCACCACCCTTCACCCCATGCATGTTACGTAAGCGACCTCTGCCCCCTTTCTCTAGCATGAGGAGACCACAGCATCACCAGATCCTGTGAGTTTCTCCACTCCTACTCACGATGACTCAACAAACAAGCTGTCTCTCTGGAAGTTGTTTTGATCCTTATCTTTTAATACCACATGTTTTTTTATTTCTTTGACCTCTTTAGTCTCTCTCCTATCTCCCCCCCCCCCCCCCCACTTTATTTACCATGACTTATAAATGAGGAGCTCTGATAGACTCACTCCTCAGAGCAGCGACTTCCTCATCTAAATTCTTTCTTTGGAGAGTGAAATCCTTCTTTTGGCTTTAGCTAGTATTCCCGAGTCAGCAGAGTATAATCTACAGGTGAGCAAAAATGTTTTTTTCTTTTTATGGGAGCCAGTTTAGCCACAGAACGATGGTTAGGACTGATAGTTAAAAAATGTTTTATTAAGTTCTGTGGCAAAAATATATACACTCTTACAATGTAAATAACTGTACCAATCAGATTCACATCTGTAGAAAGCTGAAAGTGTTCTAGTCAGTAAGTATTAAATAACAAGAATTCAACTGAGTAAATTTAAAGACCAAATTGGCTTCATTCAGTGATTTATGAGTCCAGCAGCATTTCATCTAGGGGGGGAAAAAAACAAAAACAAAACTCCATTGAGGTTTATAAAAAGGAAGGTTTTTAAAGGCAGAGAGAGAGTGGAAAAAGAAAAATTATTATCAAACAATGCATTATTTTATTCAAGGTGGCTCTCCTACGGGGAGCTTAAGGATTAAGTTCTAGTACAGCCCAGGAAATTTCAGGTTGTCTGGTTAAAGTTCACATTTCTGGGAGAAGTTGAAGCTGCCAGTTAGGTTAGGTATTAAGTCTTGGTGGGGTTTAGAATAAGTGACTCCATTTTGGAACTGCTGTCTTTTTTTTAACAATATTAATATCTAGGCATATATATTTAGTAGCAATATATATATTGCTACAGGCAGATTTCTTATCTTTTATCACATGTAACATACTATAACTCTGACTCCGATCCCACTTCTGATCACCACCTACAATTCTGACACCCAATTCTGAGGTGGGGGAGGAGGGTCCCACACCATTAAGCAATTGTCTGACACCAGCTGGAGGTCCTACAATTCAACTCAATTCTGATACTATATACCTAGAGACAGTGCTGGGTCCCACAGTTGAGGGGCTTGGCCCCACAAAACTGCCCTCTCCCCACTTTAGACGTCAAGCCCAGATTGTCACCTGTGCTTCTGACTGACTGGTTATACAAAGGAGGGTCCAAGGACCCCCTCCTTTGGTTTGGTTAATTTGCCCTAGTGGCTCACTAGAACTCAGAAACATTTTACTTACTGGATTATTCGTGTTAAAAAACAAAATTCAACCGAGTAAATTTGAAGATCTAATTGTCTTTGGAAATGATTCATGAGTCAGGCAGGCAGCATCCCATTGCAAGTGGAGGGGAGCTCCCCAGAGCTAAACAAGAAAAAGGTATTTAAAGGCAGAGAAAGGGCATAAAAATAAATAAGTAGAAAAATAAAGTAAAATGAAATGAAATGAAATGAAATGAAATAAAGTAAAATAAAATAAAATAAAATAAAATAAAATAAAATAAATAAAAAAGAAGAAGAAGGAGAAGGAGAAGAAAGGAATTTATTAGCAAGGAATGCATTGTTTAGGCCAAGTTGCCTTTCTAAGTGGAGTAGTAAGTACTACTTACTACTCCAGTCCTGGTTTAGAATTGACCAGGAAATTTGATGTTGACTGGTTACAGGTTACATGGGGTAACATTTGGGGTATTGCAATTGCAGTAGTAGGTTAGGTAGTAAGTCTTGGTTTACTTGATGGGGTTTTGGGGTGATGATGGGTTGGTCCAGAGCCAATGGCCAAGGAAGAATTCTTGAAGACATCTTTGGTGCAAAAAGGTGATTTTATGAAAGCACGGGGACAGGGCCCGTGGGCAGAAAGAGGTGCACTGGGGTTGTGACGGGTAACTGATTATATACCATCAGGTTGGGAGGGGGTCAGGGGTAGAGTAAGTCTCTAAGGTACTTTGGAAGCAAGGTTTTCAGGACCTTGAGGCAGCTGAGCTCCTGGAGGGAGGTCACTCTGCCTGTTTCAAGGACTTGTGGATGGGCTGTAGGCAGTAAGGGGATTTACTTTTTCATTTGCCTTTGTTTCCCACATCGTCATGGCAAGTACTTAAACCCCCTTCCATCTTGATGAGGGTGATAGTAGGGCTCCAGGAAACAGAGTCTATAGGTTTCTGGAGATTAAGCTATGGATAAGATTGCCTTTTTCTTGCAGTTTACTAAGTTATCTGTAAACCGAAGGAGACGCCTGTCCTGCATGACTGTGATCTCTATCAGTCAACCATTTGCTCTCTTTCCTTTCCCCTGTTCTTGGGCAGCCGGGGGTGTCTGAGAAATATCACTCATATCCCACCTAGTGATGGCAGGGGGTTCTGTTAGCCTGTACTTTGCCCTCAGCTTGCTCCAGGCTCCCTCATCCTACTTGACTTGGGGCCTTAACCTAAGTGATGCCATTTTGGGTCTGTGATTTTCTTTTTAACAATCCCCTCCTTTTGATCAGACTTTCAGCTTACCTGAGAGATGTGATCAAAATTTAAGGCAGTAATGCCACTGCTCTGAAGTTCTTGAAGCTTTTGTTGATTCTTTGTGTGGCATTCACAGGTCATGGCTTTTTTCTTTACCTCTGTGATCTCTGCGGATTATGAGTTTAGGTTTGCACCCTGTAAGTCAGTCATCCTTGGTTCCTTTGCTGATGCATTCAAACATTTTGAAAGAATATCAGGTACCAAGAAGGCTGTTACGATTACTATAAGTGGGATAATTCCCGACGTTTGGAGTGTACTTTGAAGTCATAGTCCCTGCTGTCGGGTCGTTGAGCGCAACAGTCAAGAAAGAAACCTTGAAACATTTTTGGTGCAAAAAAGGTGCTTTTATTAAAGCCAGGGACAGGACCCAGGGGCAGAAAGAGCTGCACGTGTGATGGTGAGGTGTGACTGATTATATATTTTGGAGTTTAACACACAGGGATTTCTGTATGTTAAAGAAAACTTCTAGGATCCCAGAGGTCTGGCTATTGTCAAGCTAAGGTTGCTTTTCGTCTCTAGCAAAGTATTAACATTAAGGCAGTTTGTGGGTTCCTTAAGGAATGTCACACTCTGCAGGTCTCAAGTATTTATCAGTGGGCTGCAGGTTGTAAGGAAATTTTATTTGCATTTCTTTTGCCTTTGGTCTCTTCATTATTCTCTTCCCACCCCCACTCTCCACACCCCCCCCCCAACAATTTTGACCCTTAAATCTTTGAGATTGCTGAGGTGGAAGGTCTTGTCTTCTGTAACCTTTTCCTATGTAGAGATGTCCCTATCTATGGGTCAACATTGGTCAGTTGGGGAATTTATATAAAGGAGTTACGAAAGGCAGAGGCAGTCAAATCCAAGACAGACAACATACATGAATCTCTTTCATCTGTCAGCTTGAAGTCATGGAAGTGAAGGAGCTTAGGCACCAGGCAGGGAGACACTGGAAGAGACCACAAATTAAGATCAATATTATTATGAGAAAAAGAAGCCTAATAAAGAGACCTGTGGTAGTTGGACTGAAATTTTCCTTCCGTCCAGGAGCTTAACCAATCATTAAGGGAGAGAGAAGGATGATGTAAAGTGCCAATTTGGGGATTCATATCTTTTAGCAATCTTGTTATGTTTTTGTGATAATCTGGAGTATATCTTTTAAAAATTCTGGAATATATACACTACATTCTGTTTTGATAATGGCACATGTAACTACTTGTGCAGCTGTTAAAGCAGGTAAGGTCATTTAATTTTGTAGAACTGCTTTACATATCTGCTTAATGGCAGCATTAAGGAAATACGGCTTTGTGAGTCATTTAGTGCTTTTACAGTTTATTGATTAAGGGCTTCCATATGCCAAATGACATTCTCTAGTCCCATTGATGGAACAAAGATGGAACATTAAGTGATCATATCGGTGAAGTATTGATCGTGTCCATTGTTGTTTTAAATTTGGAAGATTAGTCATGGTTTTGATAGTACACCGATAAATCCAAGCAAGACTCAAGGGGCAATGACCTATTATCCATCCTGGAGGAAGCCAGGGCCATAGGTTAGATCCACATAACCATTGGATCCCGTTTGGAGCTACCCATCCCATTCTGGGCTACCCTGTCCAATCAGTAGCAAACCAATCAGAAGCAAACCAATCAGTCGCCTGTAATACAATGGTTTGAGAACAGATTTCTAGAGATAGCCAGCCCAAACGTCGTGTGCTGTTTGTCCAGGTATCATATATATGGTTTCTTTGTTTCCAGTGTAAAATTGCCTTTTGACTGAGTTGTCCAATGAAGGGGTGTGAGCCATAAATATTAATCCCAGATTTGGTATATATATTGTCCTGGGTAAATTGATAAGTAGAGTTTTATAATCTAGGCACTCCTTGATGGGCATTAACTAGTGGGCTTGTGAATTCAATTAAAACCTTAGTAGTTGGAGGGTATGAAAAAGTCTGGTTATGACCTGGAAAGTTCCAAGTCATACTGATCATGGGCCAAGAAGAAACATTATGTCTAATGATAGAATTATCACAATACATGCTAGTGTTAGGATTATGTATTATATCTAAAACATAAGTGCATAAGCAGTACTAATTAGTGCCTTGTAAAGGAGAAACACATCAGGGTAACTCAGACATACGTGACATGGGCAAAACTCCACATATCCAACAATCTATTTGATTCTGAAGTCCAATATAATGTTGTGCCCATTGTAGAAAGGAATTGTCTATTAAAATGGGTGCACAGAGAATGAAAAGAAATTATACAACCTTCATCGTCATTTGACATCTTCTACAGGTCCACAAGAGTAAGAAGTCACGTTAGTTTGTTCATTGTTTCCTATGAAGGAGTTACCGGTTTTATTCTGGATATATGAGTCCAGGAAGAGTGTCCCTTTAATTGTATTGCAGTGGGAGTACATAATATGGCCTGATATGGACTTGGGGTTTAAGCCCTCTACTATATTTCACTTCCAATATTTTAAATAAACCATGCCTCCAGGACTTGCATGGGGTAAGCTTTCAGTTATAGTTAAATTAGATTTGGGGAGCATACGTTCGGTATATGAAGTAATTTATGAATTAACCTGGCTTCAAGTGAGTAATTTAATAAAGTATTATAATCTTTATCTAATAACAGGTCCACTGTAAAATGGTTTTCCATATAATAACTCAAAATAGCTTAGTCCTATAAGTTGTTTTGGAGCAGTCCTCATTCTGAGATGTCCTATTGGTAAGAAAGTAACCCAATTTTTTTGGATCTCCAGACTAAGTTTAGTAAGGTGTTGTTTTCAAGTTTGATTAGCTTGGGGCACCTGAGGGGCTTTGTTGGTTGAGTATCTGACTCTTGATTTCGGCTCTGGTCATGTCTCAAGGTTTGCAAGATCGAGCTCCCTATCAGCTCTGCACTGACAGCATGGAGCCTGCTTGGGATTCTCTCTCTCAACCTCTTTCACTCTGCACCACCTCTGCTCATGCTCTCTCTTTCTCTCTCAAAAAATAAAAACAAAAATAAAAATAAATAAATATTTTTAAAAACTGAAGTATGATTAGCTTTCTCTACCTTTCCAGAGAATTGTGATGCCAGGCTGAGTGTAAAAAAGTATATAATTTTTAAGCTCATGCTATTTGTTGAGTTATTTGTGCAGTAAAACAAGGGCCATTGTCACTTTGAAGGGCTCATGGAAGGCCAAGTCTAGGAGTAATTTCTCACAACAGGACTTTGGTCACTTCTGTGGTTCTTTCAGTTTTACATGGAAAGGCCTTGACTCATCCAGGGAAGGTATCAACAAACACTAGCAGGAATTTACAGCCTTTGCAAGGAGGCATCTGTGTGACATCAAGCTGTCAGTCCTCTTCTGGATATGTTCAAGTCTTCAGACTGGTTTGAAAGACTGCACCTTCCAAATTTACTCCTGCACAAACAATATAGGATTGACAGAGCTATTTCATAGTAGTTGTTAAATTTATTCCATCATATAGATATATATATATGCATATATATATATATTTTTTTTTTAATGGTTATTTATTTTTGAGAGAGAGAGAGAGAGAGAGAGAGAGAGAGAGAGAGAGAGAGAGAACGTGAGTGGGGGAGGGGCAGAGAGAGAGAACGAGGCACAGAATCTGAAGTAGGCTCAAGGCTCTGAGCTGTCAGCACAGAGCCTGATGTAGGGCTTGAACTCGTGAACAACGAGATCATGACCTGAGCTGAAGATCGGATACTTTACCAACTGAGCCACCCAGGAGCCTCAATCATCAAATATATTTTTAATTAAATGTTCTAAAGCATTTTGCCCAAATGAGTAGCCTGCTATAAACCCTGTACTACTTTTCACTGGTTATTTTTGGATATGAAGATTTTTTTCCCTTGTTATTAGTAAGCCAGTCCCATGTATTTTTTTTTTTAATATCCTCATTCCTGGACTATGTGAATTTCTTGGTCTGAATAGACTGGAGTTATGGATTGTATTAGAATGAAGACTGGTATATGTTCATTTTGTGTTGCCTGTTTCACTTGCATGGTTTGCCAAATTGTTTCTTTTAGACTCTAAATTCATACCCTTTTGATGTCCTCTAGGTGAATTACAGCTCCCTCCTTAGGCAGGTGTACAGCCTCAAGAAGGATGATTATTTCAGGCCCATATTTGTTTGGGGAATTATGATTTAATAAAAATCCCCTTTCCTTCCAACCTGCCCCATGGTCATGTAGCACCAAGAAAGTGTATTTAGAGTTAGTATAAGTATTAATTTTTAGGGCTTTGGCCAATTGAAGAGCATGGGTACATGCTCTTCATTCAGCCTTTTGGGCAGGGCTGGAAGGGCTTTTGCCTCAATGGTCTTAGTTAAGATCGCTACAGCATATCCAGCATTTCTTTCTCCCTTATCCGGGAAGCTACCGCCATCAGTAAACCAACCATCGTCTGCATTTTCAATAGGGGAGTCTTTTCAATCTAGTCTGCTAGAATAAACAAGTTTGATAATTTCTGAGCAGTCATGTTCTAGCATAGAGGCATGATGGTCACATCCAAGAATCAGGGTAGCTGGGTTTAAAGTCTGACAGGTTTTAAGTATTATTTTGAGAATATCTAAAAGCATAGCCTGTATGTTTAGTATATTGGTCTCCTGTTATTTTCACTGTTTCTTTGGTGGTCTTTGGTCTCTAGGACCCTCTGGGCCTGATGTGATGTCATTACTGTCAAGGATTGTCCCACAGTAAGTTTCAAAGCTTCTTCCTCTTAGTGAGCTGTTGTAGCCACTGCTTGAAGACAAGATGGCCGCCCTTGCACTACATTCTCAAATATCTCTGAAAAATAGTCCACTGTTCTTATTTTATTTCCTAATTTCTTGATAAGAACTCCCAAGGCTTGTCCCTGTTTTTCTGCTACATATAAAGGAAAAGGTTTTCCTAAATTTGGTAAAGCCAAGGCTGGGGTGGACAGCTGTCAAGTTTTTAGTGCTTGAAAGGCTGTCTGTTGGGCTTTAGTCATTAAATCATACAGTGGTATGGTTAAGAGCCCAAATCCAGGAATCGATAGGTGGCAAAAACTTCCCATGTCTAGGGAAGTGTGGAGTTGCTTCTTTGTAGTTGGGGGCTCAAGATCTAATATAGCCTGTTTCTTGTCAGTAAATGGTGTCCAGTGATCTGGTGTTAATTCATATCCCAGATATTGTACCTTCTGTTTAGATATTTGTGCCTTCTTAGGGATGATGCAATACCCCCATCTGCCAATACATTAAGCAAAGTTATAGAATTACTATCAGACATTTCTCCGGTGGGACTGCAGTTTAAAATATCATCCACATATCAAATTATTGTTCTTTGAGGCAAGGATGTGTCACAGAGGTCTTTGCTAAGTGCAGCCCCTGAAAAGGTGGAGACTGTCTCTAAATTCCTGTGTCAAAACTGTCCATGTTAATCGAGCAGCCTGTGGGCTGAAAGGTGAGGTTCATTCAAAAGCAAATAGTGGCCGTGTTTTTGCACTGAGAGGGATGTAAAGAAGGAAGCTTTTATTATTTATTATTTTTTTTAATGTTAATTTATTTTTAAGAGAGAGAGAGAGAGAGAACATATGCAGGGGAGGGGCAGAGAGACAGAAGGACATGCCTTCTGAGACAGAAGGACATGGCCCTACTGGAGAGCATTTGTTTGGACATTCCTTGCTCCAGTATCTGATGGCCACACCTTTAGCATGGGATCTTACCTTGTCCTTTGTCTGATACCTGCTTTTTCTTTGGCTCCTGGTTAGTCTGGCATTGTGGAGAATCTGTGATAGTGGCAGCCAATATTTGAGCCTGTATTTGTCCCTGCAATTTAGGTCTTCAGTCCTTTTCTTGTCTTAAAACCATACTGCTATTATTAAAAATTCCAGTATTCCTACCTCAAGAAGCAAGAAAATTCTCATATACACAGCTTAACCTTACACCTAAAGGAGCTAGAAAAGGAACAGCAAAAAGGAATGCTGAGGAAACTCAGCAGAAAGGAACTAATAATGATTAGAGTGGAAATAAATGATATAGAAACAAAAACAACAACAAAAAGCCCAGTAGAACAAATCAGCAAAACTAGGAATTGGTTCTTTGAAAGAGTTAACAAAATTGATAACCCCCTAGCCAGACTATCAAAAAGAAAAGAGGAAGGACCCAAATAAATAAAATCATGAATGAAAGAGGAGAGATCACAACCAACACCACAGAAATACACACAATTGTAAGAAAATATTATGAAAAGTTATGTGCCAACAAATTGAGCAATCTGGAAGAAATGGATAAATTCCAAGAAACATACCAATTTCCCAAACAGGAAGAACTAGGAAGTTTGAACAGATCCATTACCAGAAATGAAAGTGAATGAGTAATCAAAAATATCCCAAGAAACAAAAGTTCAAGGCCAGATGGTTTCCTAGGAGAATTCTACCAGACATTTTAAGAAGAGTTAATTTTTCTTAAACTGTTCCAAAAAAAAAATAGAAATGGAAGGAAAACCTTTGTTCCAACCTCATTATAAGAGGCCAACTTTATTTGATTCCAAAACCAGACAAAGCAAAGTTGGAGGCATCATGATTCTGGACTTCAAGCTATATAACAAAGCTGTAATCATCAAGACAGTATGGTACTGGCACAAAAACAGACACATAGATCAATGGAACAGAATACAAAACCCAGAAATGGACCCACAGCTATATGGCCAACTAACCTTTGACAAAACAGGAATATCCAATGGAAGAATGACAGTCTCTTCAACAAGTGGTGTTGGGAAAACTAGATAGCAACATGCAGAAGAATGAAACTGGGCCATTTTCTTACACTATACACAAAAATAAGTTTAAAATGGATGAAAGACCTAAATGTGAGACAGGAAACCATCAAAATCCTAGAGGAGAACATAGGCAGCAACCTCTTTGACCTTGGCCATAGCAACTTCTTACTACATATGTCTCCAGAGACAAAGGGAAACAAAAGCAGACATGAACTACTGGGACTTCATCAAGATAAAAAGCCTCTGCAGAGTGAAGGAGACAATCAACAAAACTGAAAGGCAGCCTAGGGAATGGGAGATGATATTTGCAAATGACATATCTGATAAAGGGTTTGTATCCAAAATCTATAAAGGACTTATCAAACTCAATAGCCAAAAACCAAATAATCCAATTAAGAAATGGGCAGAAGACATGAATAGACACTTTTCCAAAGAAGACATCCAGATGGCTAACAGGCACATAAAAAGATGCTCAACGCCACTTATCATCAGGGAAATGCAAATCAAAACCACCCTGATGAGATACCACCTCACACCTGTCAGAATGGCTAAACTTAACAACCCAAGAAACAACAGGTGTTGGCGAGGCTGCAGAGAAAGGGGAACTCTCTTGCACTGTTGGTGGGAGTGCAAACTGGGGCAGCCACTCTGGAAAACAGTAGGACGTCCCTCAAGAAAGTAAAAATGGAACTACTTTACCATCCAGCAATTGCACTACTAAGTGTTTATCCAAAGGGTACAAAAATACAGATTTGAAGGGGTACATGCACCCTGATTTTTATAGCAGCATTATCAAGAATAACCAAACTATGGAAAGAACCCAAATGTCCATTGAGTGATGAATGAATAAAGAAGATGTGGTATATACATATATAATGCAATATTACTCAGCTATCAAAAAGAAGGAAATCTTGCCATTTGCTGTAATGTGGATGCAGCTAGAGTGTATTATGCTAAGGGAAATAAGTCCATCAGGGAAACAAACCAAAAGAGACTCTTACAATAGAGAACAAACTGAGGGTGGTTGGAGGGATGTGGGTGGGGGATGGGCTAAAGGGGGGATGGGCATTAAGGAAGGCGCTTGTCTTGTTGAGCACTGGGTGTTATATGTAAGTGATGAATCACTAAATTCTACTCCTGAAACCAATATCACACTACATGTTAACTAAGTAGATTTTTTTTAAAAATTGGCGAAAAAAATAAAAAAAATAAAATTTACCCTTTCCCCTCGGAAAACTAAAACAAACAAAAAAATTAAAACAAAACAAACAAACAAACAAAATTAAAACAAAAAACTCCAGGAGGTACCTCTAGTAGACACTGGGTGGAGGTTTGAGGCCCTAAAGCCACTTTAGTCAATTTTTGACAGATGTCAGGTGCCAACTGATTTTTTATAAAATGTACGTTTAATGTAGTTGTTCACTCAGGTGAGGTTGGGTCCAGATTTATATATTTAAGGATGGCTTCTCCAAATGACCCCGAAATAGAGCTGGATTTTCATCAGCTCCTGGAGTAATTTTCTGAATTTTAGCAAAGTTTACAGGTTTAGAGAATCCTTTTTTTCATTCCTACTATTAAACAAGTGATCATATGGTCTCATGTTTTCCTTCTCATCCTACCCTCCTGGTAATTCCAATGTGGTTTGGTATTTGGGCCAGCATTACCCTACTGCATAATGATCTTTATCTTTGGGTGCTAGCTCATCAGCAAATTCTTGAGCCCTTGCCCAGAAGGTTCTTTTCCTGAGGGGTGCAGCCATGAGTTAATGTGATATATGTATATATATATATATATATATATATATATATATATATATATCTTGCCAGGTCAAGTGAAACATAATAGAAACTTGTTGAAAACCCTCAATAAATTGAGAAGAGTTTTCAGAATATCATCCTAATTGTTTTGTATGAGTCAAGTCTTCCATGAAGAATGGGACGTAGGTTCTAATAGTGCCCATTTCTCCATTAACAACGTCCCTAAGGGGATATAGTCCAGATGTAGGAGAAGCTCCTGGAAGATGGGGGATTCTGCTCCTGTTATGTCCAGCCAGGCTGGGAGCAGGAGAGTCCTTAGGGTTTGTAAGGAGGAGGGATAATGACAGAGCCAATGTTCTCCTTGTTTGAACTGGCCGGTGATTCCTCCAGTAACCCAGGTTTGTTAGGAGGAGGGGGCCTATTTACACAATCATTATCCAATATGTCAAGAGTAAACCTTAAAAGAAAAAAAAAAAAGAGGGAAATCTTATGTTCCTATAAAAGTGGATAAGTTCGTTACCATAATTGCCTCCCCTCCCCTGGCTCCTGGGCTGCATCCCATTCAGAATAATGTCGAGGGTTCCTGGTGTTCAAAGCAACCAGAGGCATCCCTCAAAAAGCTGTTTTGAACACCAGTTTGTTTACTAAAGTGATGTTGACATCTCTTTGCTTCCCTATTTTTTTTTTTCTGGGACACAATAGGTGCCAGTAGATGGACCAAAGACAGACTGCCATTTTAACCCATGGAGATGCTAAGAATTTGCAAGAGCAGAAGTACCTAATATTACAACTTAAGTACTCAGTAGGGGGCATTGATGAGGAATAATAAAGTGGAAATCCATCACGGTCTAAACGACATTCCAACACATGTAGTCTTTAAAACTGACTTCCCCACATAACACTCCTTGGTTGCAACGGTTTTAAATTCAGTTGCATACTGGTTTCAGCTGGCTCTAAGCAGAGGTCTTTTGACCAGAAGTGACTAGACTAGAGATGTGGAGGGGATTGCAGTGACCAATGAGGAGGAAAACTGATATTGGAGTCTTAAGATTGGCAACCATCTTAGTGACTTAGGTGACTGTCCTGTGCCCAAGAAAGACAGCTTTGTATAAGAATAGGAATGAAGAGAGGGCATCAAATATCTGGATAAATATCTGGTGTAAAAAGGTGCTTTCGTTAAAGCACAGGGACGGGACCTGTGGGTATTGAAAGAGCTGCACTGGGGTTGTGAGGCATGACTGATTACATATTTTGGAGTTGGGGTGGTAGAGATAATGGAAGTCTCTAAAAGTATTTCTGGATGTTAAAGAAACCTTCTAGGATCCTGGAGTTCTGGCTATTGTCAAGCTAAGGTTGCTTTTCATCTCTAGCAAAGCATTAACATTAAGGCAGTTTGTGAGTTCCTTAAGGAATGTCACACTCTGCAGGTCTCAAGTATTTATCAGTGGGCTGCAGGTTGTAAGGAAATTTAACTTTATCTACATTTCTCTTGCCTTTGTGTTCCTCATCAGTCCCCTAGGCCCAATCTAATCAAAACCAAATAAAAAGACCTCACGGAAGGAGTCACCTTTTTAATCCAAATGGATCGCTTTGTGACTTTATGTAACAGAGTTTTAACTTCCGCAGAAGTGTTAATCCAGGTATAGCAGGAGAAATTGGTTACAGCAGACACCTCCTTGCTCAGCCAACAGATGATCAAGGGCTCTCCTGTTATCAAGAACAACTTTAGCCAGACGGTCTAAGGATCTTTGTTGGGCAGCTATTGCTTTCGCAGTGGATTCTGCAACAATTTCAAGATTAAAGAGGAGCTCCTGATCACAGCCTCATTTATATTTATCCCTTGCCAGAGAAGTCGGAACCTGCCAAAGGAGTGAGTCCCGAATCACGAGAGCCTCCTGGTAGGCCTTTTCTAACTTGATGATATAAATTCAGGGGAGTCAACCAACGAGATGTAGGGGGTCATTTAGATTTCAGCTTCCTAGCCTGAAATAAAAGGTTGTTGTTCTCAATTCCAGAGGTTATCCATCTCAGAAATGGCCTGGGAGATAAAGATGAGGGGGTTATTTTTCCCAGCCAATTCCAGAGGGAAGGAAGGGGAAGAAGTGAAGAAGAGTGAAGAAGGACAAGGGGTTTCATGTTCAATTAAAGGAGGAAGTTGCTCTGGCATCTTGGGTGGAAACAGTCTACCTCAGCTACTTTTCTTCCCTGTCACTTTGATTCAGAGCTCTCCAGTGTCTCCAGGACCAGGGGTCAGATTGAGTCTTCTTCACCTGTGCAATATATACCCAAGGCTCTACACCTTCTAGTTTTGTAGTCGTGTCAGTGGTCAGGAACACCTGGTAAGCTTCTTTCTAATGGGGCCGGAGGTCTTGCTCTGATGACATATTCAGAATACCCAATCACGGGGCTCTAAACTGGGACCAATGGGATCCTTTGAATTGGGACCCAGGAAGGCTTCTTTACCCTGTTGATGACAGGCTTGAGCATAAGGCATTAGAGACTTACAGTAGTAGTGGCCATAATAGCATGAGACAGCAAGGAATCAGCAAAAGGTTATATATTGATAGAATTCAAGAAGTTTGCAAGGTTTTCATTAAGGCTCAGATGCTTCACCCAGTGAAGCGGGTGCCTTGATCACTGGAGACTAAAGAAGGTATACTCAAAGTGGGAAACACAGTTTTTAGCAGCATCCCACCCCCATCCCATGAGAGCTTCGACTCATCTGGGAAACATGCATACAATAACAAGGACATATTGGTAACCCCTACTAAGTGGCCATTGAATGAAGTCTAGCTGTAGGTAGGGGTTCAAAGAGTCTACAAGGAGATGGTTTGAGGACACTGTAGACAAAAATCAGTTTTTTTCAGGATTATGGGTCTGACACGTTAGACATTTTGGTAGACTGTTTTTGCAATTTTAGAGAGGCTTTCCCACTAATGTCTACGTATAATTTGAGTCATCTTAAATGCACTACAGTGGTTGAAGGAACACAAAAATAAAAAACATGGAGTTTGTCAAGGACCTGGCAAAAACGAAGCAACCATCTTGGGTTTCCGATGGCCCCAACTATTCGTTTAATTTACAGCCATTGTCTACCCACCTCAATTTCTCTGATTCAGGGGCAGACTGTTGCCATGTTATACGGATATCAGGATGACAACAGCCTGGCAGTGAGAAACCATTTTTGCAGAAGCAGAATGGACCTCATCCAGATGTGCTATAATCATTATGGATTCTGTTGCTGCAGCCTTGTCACGGAAGCCAACTTGATCACTTATTGAAAGTTCTTCCCAAATTCCTTTTTTTTTTTAATACATAAACCTTCTATAATTTTCTTTCTTTAACTCAGATTTGTCCTAGGCTTTCCCTCTTTAAATAACCAGCCTCACTTTAGGACAAAATTACTTTATTTTCCCTCAACAAGAATGCATCTCTGTATCTCATAATTTTTTTTCACTGAAAACATCCATCTTATTTTCTTTGCATACAAAGCTTTTTCCCTTATCATTTCCGGTGGTCTAATACATTACATTCATTAGAATTTTTAAGTCTTAGAAACCTTCATTTCTAGTGAACATTAAGCAGTGATTGCAAATTGTCTGTCTTAGCACAATTGTTCAGATTTGCACATTTATGAATATATTTCATAATTTTTAGAAGCATATGCCTTTTTAAATTTTCCAGTGGAGCATGAACAGATCAGGACATCTTTTAGTTTCTCTGTAACTAGAAGTCAAAAATACATAAACCTATGTTTAGTAATTAATGTTTTAGTATCTTGTTTTATTTGGAAGTGATCTAGATATTTAATGAATGTATGTATGTATGTATGTATGTATGTATGTATGTATTCTCCATACCCAGCATGAAGCTCACTGCAGAGCTTGAACTCATGACCCTGAGATCAAGACCTGAGGTGAGATCAAGAGTCAGACACTTTTTGGACTGAGCTACCCAGGCACCCCGATATTTAACAAATTTAACTGAACTCATCGTTTAACCTAACTCAGCAACTTTTTAAGGTTCTAGGTGACCAGTAAGATTTAGGAAAATTATTTAAAAGTTTAGCTTTTTTTTTTTTTTTTATTTTAGTTATGCTTATTCAATTTACTTGTTCTCAACAATTTATGCTTAGGTTACTCATAAAAACTTTGTGATACATCAAAGTCTGTCTTCCAAGTAATTTTTCTTTTTTGTTAATTATTTTATTTTATTTTTTATTCTTTTAGAGAGAGAGAGAGAGCACAATCGGGGAGAAGGGCAGAGGGAGAGTGAGAGAGATAATCTTAAGCAGGCTGCATCCTCAACATGGAGCCTGACACAGGGCTTGATTCCATGACCCTGGGATCATGACCTAAGCTGAAACCAAGAGTCTGATGCCCACCCAACTGAGCCACCCAGGCGTTCCTCCAAGCTATTTTTTTTTTTTAATATTCTGTAACAGAGATAATATTGATTTATAGGACTTTAAGTAAACCCAGGCAGAATAAAAGTTTTAATTTTATTGCTGATAGCTCTGAAGACATGTTTATTTTAATCAAACCAGCAACCTTAAACCAGCTTTCATATCGAATATTTTCCTGGATCACATGAACTGGAAAAAAACACTTGGGTTAATTTCTATCTTTTTCGGAGGTTTAGAATGGGCAGTCCTTATTAGCACTGGTCTTCAAACCAACTAAATAGAGCTCTTTTGAAAATTAATTTTGCTACAAATATTTGTGGAGATTTTTAACATTTGTATTTGTTCCTAAATTAATCTTAAGAAAGCTGTGCTGGAGTCTGGGCACAAGAGTCCTTTTAGCAGTTACTTTTATTTATTTATTTATTTTTTGAGAGGGAGAGAGAGAGAATCCCAAGCAGGCCACACATTCCCACATTCTGTGAGACATACACATGTCATATTCTGACATGGGGCTCCAATTCACAAACCGTGAGGTCATGACCTGAGTCGAAATCAAGAGTTGGACGCTTAACCAACTGAGCCACCCAGGGACCCTGGCAGTTTATTTTAAAAAAGACTCTTTCTTTCTTTTTTTCCCCTTCAGTCTCAGGTAGTTTAGGGCTATATTTACATTGCAAAGACATGATAAGATGTATAACTTTAAGGGGAAGAGAAAAAAAAGGGAGTTCTCCCAAGAAGGACTTTGATTTTCTAAGGCCGATGATTTACAGGGTTTTTCAGATAAAGAAGAGAAGTTTTGGGATTGGTAAAAGAATAGGCGAATTTGAATAGCCTGTAGACTGACTTTTGTTTTGTAAAAGATCTATAAGAATGTTGTTTTTAATTCCTCAAAGAACTGGGTTATAAATTAAATGACTTTATAAGTTAATCCGTCTATCCTACTACATTATCCTCTTTTTTTTTTTCTTTCCCTCTGGATACATAGCTTTGTTGTTTTTTTAATCCCAGTATAATTAGCATACAGTGTTATATTTGTTCCATGTGTACAGTATAGTGATTCAACAATTGTATACATTACTCAGTGCTCATCGTGATAAGTGTACTCTCAATCCCCTTTATCTATTTCACCCATCTCCCCACAGATCTCCCCTCTGGTAACCATAAATTTGTTCTCCATATTTATGAGTCTTTTTTTTTTTTTTTGTCTCTCTTTTTTTCTTTGTTGGTTTGTTTTGTTTCTTAAATTCCACATGATGAAATGACATACTATTTGTCTTCCTCTGACTGACTTATTTCAGTTAGCCTTATACCCTGTAGATTCATCCATTTTGCTGCAAATGTCATTCTTTTCTTACGGCTGAGTTACATTTAGTGTGTGTGTGTGTGTGTGTGTGTGTATCTCACTTCCTTATCGATTCATCAATCGACGGACACTTGGATCGCTTCCATAATTTGGCTATTGTAAGTAATGCTGCATGGGTACATAGTTTTAATTTTAAATATTTCTGGCAGTATTGCATAACATCTCATGGGTGTCCAGCAGGCCCCCAAAGAGGGTGCAAAAGATCCTATCTTTCTCAAATCCAGAGTCACTCCCACAGACAGCCAAAAGAAAGAAACAACTTGCATGCACCAGGCAGGCAGAAAGCCTAGCCTCTTCACGCAAAAGGAGACAAGTAAGAAAGCAATTCCTATCCCTTGGAGAGAAAAGAACAATACGCAATGGGTTCGCATTTGGAAATGAAGGGACAACAGTGAGATTTCATTTTCCTCTCTGGACTGGGCATCACAGACAGAGATTCAGAAGAACTGATTCTGGTAAGAATTTTCATCTTTCACTGGCCTTTGACAGCTTTCCCAGAATCCTGTCTGCAGGCTCTGATATCCACCAGTTCCCTCTTAGCTGTTTAAGGGAAGAATGTAGCAGTTTACCAGAAAATTCCTCAGTTTCTTCAACTCTGGGAGGGGGCCCCATGGGGGCCCTTCTCTGAAGGTAGTTACAGGAGTGTCTGTAAAAGCATGAAATTGGCAGACTTTTGCTTTTAATTATGTAGTCTTTCCAGAGCGGGAGAACAATTTAGACAGAGGATTAGTAGAATGGAGTACTCAGAAGAGGACAGAGATGAGCCATGAGAGTTACATCAGTCTAATTGTCTTTTGCCGTAGGTATATCAGGGAGCACGAATTTCCTTTTCCTCTCAAGGCCCATCTAGCCAGATTAGGAATCAAACTGCCATGAGACAAATTAACAGGAGAAAATTGAATTTGATTTCGTATGTACTGGGAATCCACATGCACATGGAAATTCCAAAGATATCAGGCAAAATGAAGTATATCTGTCACTGTGAAGTAAGGAGAAGAGGGTGGGGCCTGGGACTTCAGAGGGAAGGAATGAAATTCACAGGGAGATAAGAAAGAGTAAATGGTTGGTAAACAAATGTTTGCTAGGCCTCTCAGGAAATGTGAGACAAACAGGACTTTGATGAAACAAGTCTTGCTAGGTTTCTTCCTGCCTGCCACACCTAGTTCATGTCAAAGCATAGTTATCTAAGGTGATAGCTCACGTCCTGGAGCTGATCCTCTATCTAAATTCTTTTCAGGCAGTTGTGGAGGAGGTAAAGAGCTTTTCCTGAATTTGCTGGATTTTGATTACTTTCTTTTCATCAAATTTTTATTAAATTCTAGTTAGCTAACATATAGCGTAATGTTGGCTTCAGGAGTAGATTTGAGTGATTTATCGCTTGCATACAACCTCCAGTGCTCATCCCAACAAGTGTCCTCCTTAATACCCATCCCCCATCTAGCCCATCCCATGGAACACCTCCCTTCCAGCAACCCTTAGTTTCTTCTCTATAGTTAAGAGTCTCTATGGTTTGCCTCCCCCTTTCTCTTTTTTTCCTCTTTTCCCTGTGTTTGTCTTGTTTCTTAAATTCTACATATGAGTGAAATCCTATGGTATTTGTCTTTCTCTGGCTGACTTATTCCACTTAGCATAATACACTCTAGCTCCATCTATGTCATTGCAAATGGCAAGATGTCATTCTTCTTGATGGCTGAGTAATATTCCATTGTACCTATATACCACATCTTCTTTATCCATTCATCAGTCAATGGACAATTGGGATCTTTCCATAGTTTGGTTATTCTTGATAATGCTGTTATAAATATCAGGGTCATGTACCCCTTTGAATCTGTGTTTTTGTATCCTTTGGATAAATATCTAATAGTGCAATTGCTGGATTGTAGGGTAGATCTATATTTAGTTTCTTGAGGAACCTCCATACTGTTCTCCATACTGCACCAGTTTGCATTCCCACCAGCAGTGTAAGAGGGTTCCCTTTATCCACATCCACGCCAACACCTGTTGTTTCTTGTGGTGTTAATTTTAGCCATTTTGTGGATAAAGATTTATCCACATCTTTCCTTGTGTCTGTTAGCCATTTGGATGTCTTCTTTGGAAAAGTGTCTATTCATGTCTTCTGCCCATTTCTTAATTGGATTATTTGGTTTTTGGCTGTTGAGTTTGATAAGTCTTTTATAGACTTTAGATAATAACCCTTTATAAGATATGTCATTTGCAAATTCCATAGGCTGCCTTTCAGTTTTGTTGATTGTCTCCTTCACTGTGCAGAGGCTTTTTATCTTGATGAAGTCCCAGTAGTTCATGTCTGCTTTTTTTTCCCTTTGCCTCTGGAGACGTGTCTAGTAAGAAGTTGCTATGGCCAAGGTCAAAGAAGTTGCTGCCTATGTTCTCCTCTAGGATTTTGATGGTTTCCTGTCTCACATTTAGGTCTTTCATCCATTTTGAATTTATTTTTTGTGTATGGTGTAAGAAAGTGGTCCAGGTTCATTCTTCTGCATATTGCTGTCTAGTTTTTTTTTTTTTTCAACGTTTATTTATTTTTGGGACAGAGAGAGACAGAGCATGAACAGGCGAGGGGCAGAGAGAGAGGGAGACACAGAATCGGAAACAGGCTCCAGGCTCTGAGCCATCAGCCCAGAGCCCGACACGGGGCTCGAACTCACGGACTGCGAGATCGTGACCTGGCTGAAGTCGGACGCTTAACTGACTGCGCCACCCAGGCGCCCCAGCTGTCTAGTTTTAATACCACTTGTTGAAGAGACTGCCTTTCTTCCATTGGATATTCTTCCTGCTTTGTCAAGGATTAATTGACCATACAGTTGTGGGTCAGCAATATTTCTGGGCTTTGTATTCTGTTCCATTGATCTATGTGTCTGTTTTCGTGCCAGTACCATACTGTCTTGATGATTACAGCTTTGTCATACAGCTTGAAGTCCGGAATTGTGATGCTTCTGCTTTGCTTTGCTTTTTCAAACTTGCTTTTGCTCTTTGGGGTCTTTTGTGGTTCCATACAAATCTTAGGGCTTATTTTCCAGCCCATAAAAAATTCTGGTGGTATTTTCATAGGCATTACATTAAATATGTAGATTGCTTTGGCTAGTATAAACATTTTAACAATGTTTGTTCTTCTAATCCATAAGCATGGGAAGTTTTTCCATTTCTTTGTGACCTCTTCAATTTCTTTCATAAGTGTTCTATAGTTTTCAGAGTACAGATCTTTCACCACGTTGGTTAAGTTTTTCCTAGGTATCTTATGGTTTTTGGTGTAATTGTAAATGGGATCGATTCCTTGATTTCTTTTTCTGCTCCTTCATTATTGGTGTGTAGCAATGCAACAGACTTTTTTCTTTCTTTTTTTGTTTTATTGTCAAGTTAGCTAACATACAGTGTGGCGTTGGCTTCAGGAGTAGATTCCCATGATTCATCACTTACATGCAACACTCAGTGCTCATCCCAACAAGTCCCCTCCTCAATGCCCATCACCCATTTTCCCTACTCCCAACTCCCAACCCCATCAACCCTCAGTTTGTTCTCTGTATTTAAGAGTCTTTTATGGTTTTCCTCCCTCTGTTTGTATCTTATTTTTCTTTCCCTTCCCCTATGGTCTTCTAATAAGTTTTTCCAATTTGATATATGAGTGAAATCATATGATATCTGTCTTTCTCTGACTGATTTATTTCACTTAGCATAATACCCTCCAGTTCCATCCACATTGAATGCAACAGATTTCTGTGCATTGATTGTATGTTCTGAGACTTTGCTGAATTAATGTGTTAGTTCTAACAATTTTTTAGTGGAGTCTTTGATTTTTCTACATAGAATACCATGTCATTTGCAAATAGTGAAAGTTTGATTTCTTCCTTGCTGATTGAATGCCTTTTATTTATTTTTGTTGTCTGATTGCTGAGGCTAAGACTTGCAATACTTTGTTAAATATGGTAAGAGTGGGCATCCCTGTCTTGTTCCTGACTATAAAGGAAAACCTCTCAGTTTTTCCTCATTGAGAATGGTATTAGCTGTGGGTCTTTCATATATGGCCTTTACGATGTTGAAGTGTGTTCTATCTATCCCTATGTTGTTGAGGGTTTTTATCAAGAATGGATGCTGTATTTAGGGGCGCCTGGGTGGTGCAGTCGGTTGAGCGTCCGACTTCAGCCAGATCACGATCTCGTGGTCCGTGAGTTCGAGCCCCGCGTCGGGCTCCGGGCTGATGGCTCGGAGCCTGGAGCCTGTTTCTGATTCTGTGTCTCCCTCTCTCTCTGCCCCTCCCCCGTTCATGCTCTATCTCTTTCTGTCCCAAAAAATAAATAAACGTTGAAAAAAAAATTAAAAGAATGGATGCTGTATTTTGTCAAACACTCTTTCTGCATCTATTGAGGGGATCCTATGGTACTCATCCTTTCTTTTATTAATGTGGTGTATCACGTTGATCAATTTGTGAATATTGAACCACCCTGCTGCCCAGAAACCAATCCTACTTGATCGTGGTGAATAATAATTCTTTTAGTGTACTGCTGGATTTGATTTGCTAGTATCTTGTTGAGAATTTTTGCTGCCCATAATTCTTTTTAGTGGGGTTTTTGGTTTTGGAATAAAGGTAATTTTGGCCTTGTAGATTGAGTTTGGAAGTTTTCCTTCCATTTCTATTCTTTTGAAACAGTTTGAGAAGAGTAGATATGAACTGTTCTTAAATATCTGGTAGAATTCTCCTGGTAAGCCATCTGGCCCTGGACTTTTGTTTATTGCGAGATTTGTGATTACTGATTCACTTTCTTTGCTGGTAAAGGATCTGTTCAAATTTTCTATTTCTTCCTGTTTCAGCTTTGGTAGTTTGTATGTTTCCTGGAATTTATCCATTTCTTCCAGATTGCCCAATTTGCTGGCATATAACTGTTCATAATATTTTTTTGTACTTGTTTGTATTTCTGTGGTGTTGGTTGTGACCTCTCCTCTTTAGTTTGTGATTTTGTTTTCTTGGTTTTTCCTCTTTTCTTTTTGATTAAGTCTGGCCAGGGGTTCATCAATTTTATTAATTCTTTCAAAGAACCAGCTCTTTGTTCCATTGATCTTTTCTACTGACTTTTTTGTTTGTTTCTATATAATTTATTTCTGCTCTATGTTTTATTATTTCCCTTCTTTTGCTGGCTTTAGGCTTTATGAGGTAAGCCTGGATTGCTATATACTTCTCTTTTATGACCTCCTTTGCTGCATCTGAAAGGTTCTGAACTGTCATATTTTCATTTTCATTTGCTTCTATGTATTTTTTTTATTTTTTCTTTAATTTTCTGGTTAACCCATTCATTATTTAGTAAGATGTTCTTTAACCTCCATGTATTTGTGGTCTTTCCAAATTTTTTCTTGTGTTTGATTTCATGTTTCATAGCATTGTGGTCTGCAAATCTGCATGGTATGATTTCAATCTTTTTGTACTTGCTGAGGCCTGATTTGTGAATCTGTATGTGATCTATTCTGGAGAATGCTCCATGTTCACTCAAAAAGGATGTGTATTCTGCTGCTTTAGGGTGAAATGTTTTGAATATAATTATAAGTCCATCTGATTCAATGTGGTATTCAAAGCCATTGTTCCCTTGTGGATCTTCTTTTAAGATGATCTGTCCTTTGTTGTAAGTGGGGTGTTAAAGTCTCTTACTATTATTGTATCATTATCAATGAATTTCTTTATGTTTGTGATTAGGTGATTTATATATTTGGGTGTCACCACATTGGGGGCACATATATTTACAATTGTTAGATCTTGTTGGATAGACCCATTTATTATGATATAGTGACTTTCTTTATCTCTTGCTGCAGTTCTGTTTAAAATATAGTTTGTCTGATATAAGTATGGCATGGCTACTGCAGCTTTCTGTTGATGTCCATTAGCATGATAGGTGGTGCTGTATCATCTCACTTTCAATTTGGATGTGTCTTTAGCTCAAAGTAATCTTCATGCCAAAATGGCCCTTCTTGGGACAGCCTCCCTTTTGCCCTACAGTCCCTTTGTCTGAAACTTCCCTGAAGTTTCACACATTAATAAATTGAGTTGGTAGATGATTTCATATTTTCAAACCAGTCTTAGTCCTGACAATAGGTCAATTTAGTTAAACTCATTTCAGGAGGTCATGATAAAGGTATATTCTCAAAGTTTGGTCTTTGGTATAAACAACCAGATATTAAATAAGAGACATTTTTATGGAAACAAAAGAAAACAATGGTTAAGGTTTGTATCAAATTATAAACCAGTTTCCGAGTTTTGAGAGTAGCCAATCAAGAAGATTTTTATATGTCAGGCTATCTTTTTTTTTTTTATTTTTTTTTAATGTTTACTTATTTTTGAGAGAGGCAGAGACAGCATGTGAGCATGATCGTGACCTGAGTTGAAGTCAGATGCTTAGCCAACTGAGCCACCCAGGCGCCCGTCAGGCTATCTTGAGCGGTCCACAGAGCAAGAGGCCTGAAGATTGTTTATACATGAGCTATTGTGGTGATTTCTCTAAAATTTATACCAAGTTGTTTATATTGTTTGTAGAGCTTCAGAAATAAAGGCAGTTTTAGTTTTTAAACGATTTCAGGTCAGAAGGGTGAGAGAAAAAAAATGTTAGTTTGGAGAGTCATAACCAGGCATTGGGGAACACTAGAAGAAAACAGAATCTGGTCCAGTTTATAAGAAGCAGTATTAAAATCCAATACAGTAAAACCGAGTAACTTGCTCGTGAGTGTTCTGCAAGATAAGCAAATATTTCTAATACATTTTAACTTGATAAAAGAGCAATGTCTTACAATATGAGTAGCACATGATGCTGAATGCCACATGATCATAAGCGAGCCAATGGTTCTTCTCTCTCTCTCTCTCTCTCTCTCTCTCCCACTGTGCGATGGGAGATTGTGAGTGATGGTCTCCCATGCTTGGATGCTCAGTCTCAGGCCACAGTGTTTGGCAGAAATCAGTGGTTTTTCAGAACATTAGAAAGTGCCCATAACTGGCACTAGTGTGTTTTTTATCACTTCATAGCAACTATGGACAGTCCTCTACTTTTCCATACAAGAGTAAGCTTAGGAACGCTTTGCTTCATTCTAGGTCAGGCTGCTTGCAGATATAGACCCTTTCCTCTGCTGCCTTATTGCCAGTTACATTAAATACAGTATATGACACTGTACTGTAGTCAACATCCAGTGAAAGTGAAAGTCATCCTATACAATAACCCTCCTCTCTCTTGTCTCCCTCACACCAGTCACTAGGGTTTTCAAAGGTAAGTGCAGGTTAATTTGCTTATTTTTCTTTATATTTTCTTTATTATTTTGTATTATATTACAGAATTGTAATCATTTTTATATGAATATTTTTGGGTTGTGGAACAAATCATCTGAGTTTCCAATACTTCTTATGGGGAAATTCGCTTTGATATACTCACGCTTTGGATTACAAGCGTATGCCCTGAATGAATTATGCTCAGAAACCAAGATTTTACTGTACTTACAAAGATGTGTTGAGGAGGAAGAATTTCCTCTGCTATTCAAGGTCCTTCTAGCTGGACTAAGAATCAAATGGATATGAGACGAATGACAGGAGAAAATCAAATTTAATTTCATACATACAGGGAATCCACACAGGCATGAAATTCCTAAAGATACAAAGGGAAGAAAGATCATCAGCAGGAAGCTGAGGACATGTTTGGAAAACAATGCTTGCCTATTGTGCTGATAGATTTATTAGGTAGAGAGAAATCTTTGTTAATACCTGTTTTCCTGATGCAGGCAGTGGAGGAGGAGGTAAAGAGTTTTCCTGAATCTGTTGGATTCTTTTGCTTTTAACTCAAAATAATGTTCATGCCAAAGTGGACCATCTTGGGGCAGCCTGCCCTTGGCCCTGGCAGGGAGCTCATCTAAATTTAATTTTTCATTATCCTTTTGCAGTGGATCTTCCAACGAAACTATTTTGAAATTTTGAAACTTTTTGCAGGCGTCTGCTTGCCAATTAAAACAGGTATCCCATTCTGTTTACTTTGGGAACCCTTACTTTCAAGTGTACTGCTTAGATGGCCTTACCTAATTAAAACGTTCTGCATCATGGCCATCATAATTCTATGTTGTTTTTATTAAAGTTTTACCATTTCTGTAGACAATCACAGCCCCCAGCACCATAGTTTTTAGACATAAAATAAGCGGGTGTTCCAGAAGGTGACATGCTTGACTCTTCTGATTTTAAGAATCCCATTAGCTAAGTGTTTGTTCACAGGACACAAGGCAAACAAACATGGGCACCTTAATGCACCAGCAGTAAACAAAAGTTGTCACTGTGGACTGGCCAAGGGAAGGCTGTGCCCACCACTAGCAATTCCCACTGTGGACTAAACCAGCAGAATTCATTATGGAGACTGCAGACTGGAACTGGGGAAAGGAATAAACCAGGAAACCCCAGTAAATGGGGACTTCAGTGTGGAAGTTAAGAAGGAATCCCAATGTGGAATTGCAGACTGATCAAAGGGCTAAGGACTGGCACTCCATTAAAGCTTCTTATCTGTCTAGACCGACCTGTTGACCATGGACTGGAAAGCCAATTAGGTCAGGAGCTCGAATGCAAAAACAGCAGAGCTTAACTGAGAGGGACGTACCAATGGCCCTCAGAAGAAGCAAGACAGTGAACTCAGAAGTGTTCACAGAGCATTATACCTGTGTTTCTCATTGCTCCCAAATACAGTCAGAATTGTGCTTCAGATCCTGACAGTGCCCCCAGATTTGTTAAAACAAAACAAAACAATTCAGCCGAGTATATTTGAAGATCTAACTAGCTTTATTAAATGATTCATGAATCAGGCAGCATTCCATCTAGCAAATAGACGGGAGCTCCCTTGAGCTAAACAAGAGGCAGGTTTTGTAACTGAACCAACGTTAAGTTTGCTCCTTGGTGAATCAGAAATTGAACTGGGTTGAGTTGGCACACAAAGAAAGATTTATTTGCAGCAAATAAGGACATTACAGGGAATGGCTTCCAATGCACTGACTCTCCAAGCAAGGGTGAATGGATTCTCTTTATTTAGATTCAGGGTGAATATTTAGATTAGGAAGCCTCCCCTCTGTATGTAGAGGTAGTCATAAGGTCATGCACATGCCTTAGAGAAACATGCCTATACGTGCATTGTGTGTTATGTCAATGAGGTCTGTGCTCTTCCTTGGGCAGAGATTTTAGTATTATAATGAGGTAAAGGTAGTTTTTGGTCATTCTGGAGGTCACTCTATGGTCCTCCTGTGCAGGTGCAAGTCAGAAGTTAAGCTCATACTGGTTTTGTTGGTCTGGGCTGGCTGGAGGTCTTGTCAGGGCAGTCACTATGGCCTGAGGAGTGCTTTTGGTTTTTATTTGTCTGAGTTAGGAGATAAGCTGGAAAGAAGAGCTTACGGAAAAATGTGGGACAAAGGTTGGTGAGTACAAGCAGGTGGGGAGTGAGGGTCAGGTCTTGGGGGTCTTGCAGGTAACAGTTTTTGAAGGGAGAGAGAAAGCATAAAAAAAAAGAAAGAAAAAAGGAATTTATTACCAAGGAATGCATTGTTTAGGCAAGGTTGTCTTCCTAAGGGTAGTGGTAAGGGCCTATCAGTAAATTTTCTAGAATTGACCAGGAAATTCCGTGTTGGCTGGTGAATGGTTACATCCTTGGGGTGTTGCAATTATATACAGGTTAGGTGTTAAGTCTTGGTTTACTGACTTGGGGCCCTAAGTGATGCCATTTTGGGGCCTGTGGCTTTCTTTTTAACATTAGTTTCATTAAAAAGGATACATGGAAAGGATGCACAGGGCAAGGTATGGGGAAGGAGCACAGAGTTTCCATGCCCTCTCTGAGCGTGCTGCTCTCCCCATACTTCCATGTGCTCGCCAACCCCAAAGCTCTCCAAACCCCTTCATTACATAGGCACCCATGATTAAATCATGGTTCTCTTGCATTGACCTCCCTTGGATCATCCGGAACATCTGGATTATCTGCAACAACTGAACAGATAACCAATGAGGGAAGTAAATTATCCAAAGTTCTATCGAAAGCTGGTGGCAGTCCTGGGGTGATCCCTTAAATGGCACATTTGTTAAGTCTTTTGTGTACCAGGTATTGGGCTGGGTATTGGGTACATAGAGAAATGCAACAGGCAGTACCCACCCCATTCGATCTTTGTTCTCCTCTCCTTTCTCCTGTTTCTGGTTCTTTCCACTTGGGCTGGGCAAGATGTGCTGCTGAGTTCCTTTTGGGGTTGGCTACCTGGGTTGCTGTCAGTGAAACCCCAGATGCTGGAGGTCTTATTCCAACACCAGGCAGTGGGATGTTACATATTCCCTCTCAGCGGGTAATCATCTCTATCCTTGCAGGTTTGGTTGGATGTCTGGTGGTATTAATCAAGATTTCTCTCTACTTTCTCTAAAAGTTTTGTTGGGGTTGGGGAGGAAAGTGGCGCCTGGGTGGCTCAGTCAGTTAAGCGTCCAACTCTTGATGTGGACTCAAGTCATGATCTAACGATTTGAGAGTTCAAGCCCCTGGTCCCTATGGAGTCTGCTCAGGATTCTCTGTCCCTCCCCTGCTCATGCTCATTCTCTCCTCTCTCTCTCTCTCTCTCAAAATAAATAAATAAACTTAGGGGCGCCTGGGTGGCTCAGTCAGTTGAGCGGCCGACTTCAGCTCAAGTCATGATCTCACAGCCTGTAAGTTTGAGCCTCGCATCGGGCTCTGTGCTGACAGCTCAGAGCCTGGATCCTGCTTCAGATCTGTGTCTCCCTCTCTCTCTGCCCCTAACCCACTCACATTCTGTCTCTGTCTCTCTCAAAAGTAAATAAAAATTTAAAAAAATTTTTTTTAAATAAATAAACTTAAAAAAATAAGTTTTGTTCAGGCCAAGGGCAGGCCACTCCAAAGTGTGCCACTTTGGCATATTATTTAAAAAAAAAAATTACTTAAGAAACAGCCAATGCAAAAAGAACAGTCTGACTCCTCCTTGTCGTGAGAAAACAAGACGGCAAATCTCTTGTGTAAAAGGTAGTGTCTCTGTGCCTGGAGGTAAATAGATTCTTATCACCAGAGATAGGACATTTAGAACCAAAAAGGCTGTTACTTTTTATTTAATTTACTACCGTAGTCCCTAAATTCTGTTTAGAATTCCTTACTCATTGAAGTTTCCAAAGTTATGTTTTCTTTGTCCTGTCAATTCCTCACCACAGATTTACTGCCCCTTTGTCTAAAAAGTTGAGAAACTGTCTGCCTTGGTAATTTCTTTAGGACTCAATTTCATTATTGGGACTCTGTATGCACGTATTAAAGCTTTGGCTCCCCCCCCCCCTCCGACCCCTCCCCGTTAATCTGTCTCATGTTCATTTAATTCTTAGACCAGCTGGAAATCTTTGAAAGCAGAGGAGGTTGTTCCTCCCCTATGGTTGGCGTGGCCAGCTGGATCAACTTCCGCTGGATATTTGCTCCGAAGATTCTGCAGCTTTGAGGTCTTGGGAGATCTGACGTACAGCCGGCAGAAGGTAAGGTTTCTTACCATGCCAGCCTCCTGGAATCTGTGAGGTCTGGTGGAGTGAGAGTGATGACAGCCTTTCTCTCTCTCTCTCTCTGTCTCTCTCTCTTTCTTTCTCTCAGATTAGATTAGTAAGAGAAAATATTTGTTGAACTAGTTTCTTTGGCTTAGTGACTCTCGGTAAAAATTTGGTAGAATACTGTTTGGTTAGTGATCCTTTTCCTCCCAGAGGTGGTCTTTTTTTTCCCCCCTTGGTCTGTGTCTTTTGTGTTATTTTTCTTAAAAGGGATTATCGTAGAGAAGAACTCAAGCATAGACCCTACCAGCCTGCTGTGCAAGCTGATCCCACTGAGTGATGAGTTCACAGTTTCTCATCAGACGTACTTTGCTGTGAATCCCCTGTGTAATAACCGGATGAGGGTGTTCCTTTCATCTTGTTCTATGTGCTAAGAGCTTGGCTTTGTGACCAGTGAGAACATTCTCTCTGGCATTCGGAGGGTGCATTTACTGGGGTGCACTTCAGTGGCCAGTTGAATACAGTGGGGATTTGAGACACCCACTGACGAGGAGCATTCTCTTTCTCCAGCTGTGCCAGCTCTCAGGGGAATTTGTCATAAGAAAATGTCTTATGTCTAGACCATAAGGACCTTTGTCCTCTCAACTTTCATTGCTTGTTAAGTGCTAGAAAAATCCCATTCTGGCAGCACCTGCCTGCTGACACAAATTAGTGGGTCAGGAAGCTTTGCACCTTTGTGGGAGGCTGGAGACACAGGATATACCACGCCATTCTTCCCTACTGTCCCCCAAGGCCTTTGCTTTCTTGAGAGTAGACTTTTGGATCATGGGAACTTCATCAACTATGCCCTCTCTAGGGATGCCTTTTGTATCTTTGGTTAAGCCATGAAAAGACTTACTGGTTTGAGTCACTATTAATAGTAAGATCTTACTCATCAATGACCAGAAGATGAATCTTTTAAATTAGCTAAATTAAAAAAAAAATCTTTATAGAGAGCTCTGAATTGTCTTATTAGTATAAGGCTAGCCTTAGGGACTCGCTTAACAAGACAAAGAACAGAAATTAAACTTTCCACTCCGTACAAGATTTGTAGACAGCATTCCAGCTTAATCTCAAGTTCAAAGTATACAAGTTACTCATAAATGCTGAAAGCCAAAAAGTAAATTTAGCAGAAGCACCTGAGACAGGCAGTAGGGCTTGCTTTGCTCTAATCAGGCTCTGCCACCTTTAGGCATTTCTATGCAATGACCCTGCCCCCAACAACCATAGAGAATTCATGTCCCTTGAACAGCAGCAGATCTTTTAAGTTATAATGCCCTTTTCCTCCACTTTCAAAAGACCCTACCAGCTTGGATTAAGTCGGCTAAGCATCCAACTCTTGATCTCAGCTCAGGTCTTGATCTCATGGTCATGAGTTCAAACCCTGCATGGGGCTCCACCCTGGGCATGAAACCTACTAATATTTCAAAGAAAAGATCCTACCAAATTTAGAGGAATTGGCTTAATGGCTAGTCACAGCCTCACTCACAGAGAACTTGACTGGTTGCTAAGGGAAGTTTCTTTCAGCTCATGATTATATATATGGTTATTAGGCATGACAGAAGGCCCCCTGGAACTCTGCCCCCCTTCAACAGAGGAAGCAGAAGACCAAAATTTCTCCTAGGCCCTCCTTCAATTAATCAGTGGAAGGCTGATTCTCAAGGCTTAATATAATAAAAGCTCAAGGTTAAATTTTGTACTTAGGGGAAAAAAAAGGCTTTTATTAGAGTGCTTTATATAGAGTTTACACAGGCATAAAGGTTTTGATTCCTATTTTAGTTAATCATCTCCCTGGTATAAATATATAATGTTTAGCTAAAAAGGCAGGATGGGCGTCTGGGTGGCTCAGTTGGTTGAGCATCTAACTTCAGCTCAGGGTGTGATCTCACAGTTCATGAGTTTGAGTCCTGCTTCTTTCTCTCCCCCTCTCTCTCTTCTCCTTCTTTCTCTGCCCATCGTGGGATTCTCCCTCTCTCTCCCCCCCCCCCACCTCTGCCCCTCACTCATTTGTGCTGTCTCTCTCTCTCAATCTCTCAAAAAAAAAAAAAAAAAAAAGGCAGGTCAATCCCTTGATATTCAAGGTGCAATCTAAATCTTTGGGGGAATTAAAAACAAGTGTCTTTATCTTATAAATCTCTACAAAACTCTAAAAGCAAGTCAAACCCACCGATCTTTTCTAATCTCAAAATCTTTCCTATTCCTCTCAAAATGCTTATAGATATTATAAAAGATCAGGATATTGGAGCAAAATTGTCCTAAGAACAGAAATAAATTTTAAACAGCAATTAGCCCACATTTCTTTAAAAAACAAAACAAAACAAAACAAACTTGCATTCTTCCTCTGTCCCTTAAAATTATAAATTTTTATCATACCTTTGAAATGTAAACACAGCCCACAATTGCCTGAGACTGAAGGAAAAAGGCAGAGAAGAGAAAAGGTCTTTTAAAAATACAAACTACTAAAATGCCTCTTGTGCCCAGGCTCTAACATCTCTGATAAGAGGACAATATGTCCCCAAAAGTCCACGTTGGAGAAAACTTGGATACTTTCTCTATGTCTTTGTGATATCAATTTTCTACCGAAAAGCCATCTTTTGAAATACAAACTCTAAAAAAAAAAGTTTCGCATCAGAAGGAAGACAGAGAGAGAGAGAAAAGGTATGTCAAAATCAGACCCATGATGTTCTCTCCACAAAACAAAAACGATAAGATCTTTGTTTACATCTGGAAGTATGTTTGTATGTATGTCCATACTGTTAAATCACGAAAATCCAACAGAGTAAAATTTAAAGATCTAGGGGAGCCTGGGTGGCGCAGTCGGTTGAGCGTCCGACTTCAGCCAGGTCACGATCTCGCGGTCCGTGAGTTCGAGCCTCGCGTCCGTCTCTGGGCCGATGGCTCAGAGCCTGGAGCCTGTTTCCGATTCTGTGTCTCCCTCTCTCTCTGCCTCTCGCCCGTTCATGCTCTGTCTCTCTCTGTCCCAAAAATAAATAAACGTTGAAAAAAAAATTTAAAGATCTAATCGGCGTTATTAATCAATTCATGAATTGGGAGCGTCCCATCTAACAATTAGAAAGGAACTGTTTTTGAAAGTAGAGGTGGAGTGGAAAAAGATAGTTTTTAGCAAAGCATCCATTGTTGTAGGCTGTGTTGCCCTCCTAAGGGAAATGGAAGAGGTCTATCAATAAACTTCTTGTGCTGACCAGGAAATTCCATGTTGACTGGTTAAAGGTTGCATTCCTGGGGAATTGAAATTGCAGTTAGTTCAGGTATTTAGTCGTGGTTTACTGACTTGGAGCCTTAACCTAAGTAATTCCATTTTAGGCCTGTGGTTTTCCTTTTAACAACACATATGTTGTAAGTGTGAGATTTTTTCCCTACATCTGGATGGTATTACTAAAATTAATTTGTAAAAGAGCCCTATTTAGTTGGTTTAAAGGCAAGCGCTTATTTTCAAGTTCATATGATCTGGGAAAATATTCAGTGTTAAAGGTAATTTAAGGTGGTTGGTTTAATTAAAATAGACATGTTTTAAAATTATCACCATTAAAACTAAAACTTTTATTCTGCCTCAGTTTAGTTCAAGTCAAGTAAGTGGATACTACCTCTGTTGTAAAATGTTTTAAAAATATAATTAGCTTGGGAAGATTTTCATTGTCTCATGTAGTTTTTATTGGTAACCTACGCATGACTGTTAAGAACAAGTAAATTGAAGAGATATAACTTTTAAAAGGTTTTTAGGTAAACTTTTAAAGTAGTTTCTCCAGGGACACCTGGGTGGCTCCGTCGCTTAAGCAACCAACTTTGGCTGGGGTCATGATCTCATGGTCCATGAGTTTGAGCTCTATGTTGGGCTCTGTGCTGACAGCTCAGAGCCTGGAGCCTACTTTGGATTCTGTGTCTCCCTCTCTCTCTGCTCCTCCCTACTCACACTCTGTCTCTCAAAAATAAATAATAAACATTAAAAAAAAATTTTTGAGTAGCGTTCCCAAATCTTTGTGGCAAGTTGAAACCTTGACGTTTTGCTACGTGATAAGTTAGGTTGAATTCATTGACTATCTGGGTCATTTCCAAATAAGATAAAATAATAAACATTAAATACTAAGCATAGGTTTATCTACTTATAATTTCCTTATTATAGAGAAACTAAAAATAAATTTGGATCTGTTAGCAACCATGTTTTGTGCTTTATTAAAAGATTGCACTATGAAGAAACACATGCTTCTAGAAGCTATGAAATATATTCAGAAAATTGCCAATCTAAAAAATGCTGGAGAAACAGACAATTCACATTTTTTACTACTTAGTTTTCACTAGAAATTAGTTTGTAAGGGTTAAAAGTTGTGATTAATACATGTGATTAAAGCTGTTAAAAATTAGGGCACTTGGGTGGTTCAGTTCGTTAAGTGTCAGACTCCTGATTTTGGCTGAGGTCATGATCTCACAAACTGTGAGATCAAACCAGGTATCCAGCTTGGCATTGACAGTGTAGAGCCTGCTTGGGATTCTCTCTTTCCCTCTTTCTCTGTGCTTCCCCTACTCTCTCTTTCTCTCTCTCTCTCTCAAATAAATAAACTTAAAAAAAATTGTAAATGGCTAAGATTAGAATACATTTATTTAAGAATAAGTTTTCGTATCAAAAGTACACTCATGGAAAGAAAATTAGAATTTGGTTTTTTCCTCTGTTAAAAGAAAAAAGCTTTCTTAGGTGATTTGTTTGCTTTTTATTAGAAATTGTAATAAAAAATTTTTTTACCTCTAATGTAATCTGCCTAGAAAAAGATTCTGTGTTTTGTTTTAATCAAATCTTTGATCATTCAAGAACCAAGTCTTCTTAATATTAAAAGAGCTAAGGTTTGTTTACAACTACGTAATCCTCTATATGTGCTTTTAAAATTTTCTGTTGTCAGAGGGTCCCTGGGTGGCTCAGTTGGTTAGGCATCTGACTTTGGCTCAGGTCATGGTCTTGCGGTTCATGAGTTTGAGCCCCAAGTCGGGCTCTGTGCTGATAGCCTGGAGCCTGTTTTGGATTCTGTGTCTCCCTCTCTCTCTGCCCCTCCCCCTCTCATGCTCTCTCTCTTTCTCTCTCAAAGAATAAATAAACATTAAAAAAAATGTAAAAATCTTTTATTGTCACTTTGTTTAAACTGATTAGTAGTTTTATAATGATCTATGATCATTCTTTAATTAAATGTTTGAAACTTTTGATATTCTTTGATGACCTTCCCCAAATCAAATTTTTTTTAAGACTTTATTTTTAAGTTATCTCTACACCCAACATGGGGATCAGACTCACTACCCTGAGATCAAGAGTCACACACTCTTCCAACTGAACCAGCCAGGCACCCTCCAAAATTGAGCTGTAAAATAGTGTTTTGACTACCAGCCAATTGAAATGTTCCAGAGGGCCCCTGGAATAGTTCGATGATTCTATTTCTCATCATAAAAGAGAGATATTAAACTACTTAGGCGTTCTTGGTATGTTAAATTACATAGGAAGTATTATCAAATAAGTAATACTAAACTGTCTTATATTTGTGTAGATATATGTTACTAAAGTCAGTACTCTGGAAATTGTATGAAACGCCTAGAAATCTGATATGTCCTGGTATGTTATTATCTTAAAATGTTATGTACCAGAAAAATAACCAAATTTCCTTACCAATTACATTGTAATGATTTCTTTTTTTTTTTTTCAACGTTTATTTATTTTTTTGGGACAGAGAGAGACAGAGCATGAACGGGGGAGGGGCAGAGAGAGAGGGAGACACAGAATCAGAAACAGGCTCCAGGCTCCGAGCCATCAGCCCAGAGCCTGACGCGGGGCTCGAACTCACGGACCGTGAGATCGTGACCTGGCTGAAGTCGGACGCTTAACCGACTGCGCCACCCAGGCGCCCCCATTGTAATGATTTCTAATCACATCTTTAATCATGGATTTTTAAGGTCCTTTATCATTTACAGACAGTTATACTTTTTCTCAGACGCTTTTACAAGTTTCCTGCACATGTATTTTATCTCCAGTGAGACTCATGGAAAGAACTCTGAGTATAGGTTTATTGTTTTTAAAGCTTTTTGTTTAATTTTTTTAATGTTTGTTTCTTTTTGAGAGAGAGATGGACTTGGGGGGGGGGGGGCAAATAGAGGGAGACACAGAATCCTAAGCAGGCTCCAGGCTCTGAGCTGTCAGCCCAGAACCCGATGCAGGGCTCAGACTCATGGACCATGAGATCATAACCTGAGCCAAAGTCAGATATTTCATCGACTGAGCCACCCAGGCACCACCAGGTTGTGTTTTAGCAACCCTAAGACGTTAAAACTAAACTTGGTTTAGTGGGGAAATTGGATTCAAGCAGAACACAAATTAATATCATGAGACTAAATGAACTGAGGATGATTATACTTTTTATGACTTTTTTTGTTTGAAACTTTGCTGATCTTTTAAGGTTTTGCTTTTCCAAATTTAACTAACTTTCTCTTTTATTTTATTTTATTTTATTTTTCAACGTTTATTTATTTTTGGGACAGAGAGAGACAGAGCATGAACGGGGGAGGGGCAGAGAGAGAGGGAGATACAGAATCGGAAGCAGGCTCCAGGCTCTGAGCCATCAGCCCAGAGCCCGACGCGGGGCTCGAACTCACGGACCGGGAGATCGTGACCTGGCTGAAGTCGGACGCTTAACCCACTGCGCCACCCAGGCGCCCCTTAACTAACTTTCTCTTAAGCTAACTATGGCCTATAGCAATTTGACAAAATAAAACTTTTCAACAAATTAAAACATATACCTTTTTCTTCTCTCTGATCCCCTCAGAATTTTCAGTGAATATTCTTATATTTTCATGGCAATGTATCCACTTGCATAAGTTCAGTAAGAACCGGTTCCTGTAACAGAACATAATTGGAAACACTGATTGTACTACTGAGGCTTTGACTGGAATGTTATATTTGAGGGAGACCTGCAAAAACTTAGATATTACCAGACAGCTTTAAGGAACTAGTATTAATGATAGGGACCCAATAAAGCTCCTTAGGAAAACAGCCCAATACCTTGCTTATGGGGTTGCTAGCAACCTTACAGGTAAAGAAGGTCACTTCTTGGCAGGTGCAGGAACCTCAGGATATTTTGAGGACTTCAAGAAGAGAAGAATTAACCTAAATCTATAAATATTAAAGGCAGAGTCTGATGGCAAGGATTTGACTTGGCTTCTGGCCTTCAGAGCCTGTTAAAAGTTGAGTCTAGAGGTTCTTTATAAAAAATTCCAGCAAAGCAGATTTAAAAGAGTCTGTATGATCAAATGCTATTCTTGCTGAACTTTTATAAAGAATCAGGCCAATATTTTTAAACTACGTTTATTTTAAATTTTTTTTTCAACGTTTTTTTATTTATTTTTGGGACAGAGCGAGACAGAGCATGAACGGGGGAGGGGCAGAGAGAGAGGGAGACACAGAATCGGAAACAGGCTCCAGGCTCCGAGCCATCAGCCCAGAGCCTGACGCGGGGCTCGAACTTACGGACCGCGAGATCGTGACCTGGCTGAAGTCGGACGCTTAACCGACTGCGCCACCCAGGCGCCCCAAACTACATTTATTTTATAAACGAATCAGTCTTAATTTGACTATCTTTGGTAAAATGAGGGTGCTTATAAAAAGAAAATTATGTTTCAGTAACACATCTTTATAGATATTAGATTCTAAAACAGTTCATTATAAATGAGACTAGATCCATTGGGTGCCTGGGCGGCTCAGTCAGTTAACCACGTGCCTTCGGCTCAGATCGTATCTCCCGGTTTGCGAGTTCAAGACTCACATCAGGCTCTGTGCTGTCATCACAGAAGCCCGCTTTGGATCCTCTGTCCCCTCTTCTCTCCGCTCCCTCCCTGCTTGTGCTCTCTCTCTGTCTCTCTCAAAATAAACAAATAAACTTAAAAACAAACAAATGAGACCAGACCTTGATTTTTTTCTAGTTTCCTTCAGTGTCTGGTTATAACTCTGAATGAACATTTCCAGTTTTTTCCCATCATTTTGACTTGGAATCATTTTGTAAATAAAACTTCTCCTTTTTCTGAAGCCTTACAGACTAAATAGAAACAACTTGATGTAAACTCCAGAGAAGTCACCACAACAGCTAATATATAACAATCGTCATGCCTGTTGTGCGGGTCGCTCAGAAAGGTTACCAGAGACGCTTGTACAAACCGAAACAGTCTGCCAAATTGTCACTGCCTGCACTAACCTTATTTGAAAATGCTTGTAGCCTGCCATCTAGAAATCTTTTTAACTGGCTACTCTCAGAACTCAAAACCAGTTTTATAATGTATCTAATCTTAACCATTGTTTTTTTGTTGTTGTTGTTTCCATAAAAATGCCTCGTATCTACTATATGATTATTTGAACCGTCGGCTTCACTCTGAAAATACACAAGCAGCACAGCCTTCTAAAGTTCATTTAATTTACACTAACCCATCGTTAGAACTAAAATACTGTTTAGTGACATAAAACAATCTGCCAGCTCAACTTCGAATGTGCGAAACTTCCAGGGAAATTTCCGAGGAGGAAACTATAGGGACCAAGGACAGGCCACCACAAAATGTGACCACTTTGGCATATTGATTATTTTATCTATTTATTTTTATTTTCTTTGCTATCTTTTTCCAATTTTTATTATTTATTTTTTTTAATATAATTTATCGTCAAATTGGCTAACATCCAGTGTGTAAAGTGTGCTCTTGATTTTGGGGGTAGATTCCCGTAGTTCATCGCTTACATCCAACACCCAGCACTTATCCGAACAAGTGTACTTCTCAACGCCCATCACTCATTTTCCCCCGGCATGTTGATTATTTTAAATAAAAGTGACTTAAGAAACAACCAAGGCAAACAAAACAAAACAAAACAAAACAAAACAAAACAAAACAAAACCAGCTCTGACACCCCCCATCTTCACCTCCAGAAAACAAGAAATACTCCCATGTGAAAGGTAACCTCTCTTTACCAGGAGGTAGAGAGATCCTCATTACCAAAGATAGGAAATTTAGAGCCAAAAAGACCTTATGAACAGCCCTTGTTACTTTTTGTTTAATTTACAACTCTAGCCCAGATTCTGGAAGCCCTTACTAATTGAAGCTCCCCAAGCGTTCTTTGTCCTGTCAGTTTCTCACAGGTTTATTGTCTCATTGTTTAAAAAGTAAGAAAACTGCCTGCCTTGGTTATTTGCGGGAGCATCTGGCAATTAGTCAATGACAGTTAATGTGATCATACCAATTCTGGCTCCAACCACTTGTACCTTAGAATGTGACCTCATTTGGGAATAAGATTGTTTCAGATATAAGTTAAGATGAGGTCATTAGGGGAGTAAGGTGGGCACTAAATCTAATGACTCCCATCCTCGTCAAAAAGGGAAGTTTTGATTCAGATGTGCGCACAGGAGGAATCCATGAGTAGACACAGGGAGAATATCATGTGTAGACACAGGGAGAAGATAGCCGTCTACACAGAGAGAAGCCTTGCCTTCCCTTATAGCCCTCAAGAGGAACCAGATCTGTTTTCCTCTGAAACTTCTTGCCTCCAGAGCTGTGAGACAATAAGCTTCTGTTGCCTAAACTCCCCAGTTTCTAGTCCTTCATTATGACAGGCCTGGCAAACTGAAACATACATTTCCTCATCGGATCCTCACAAATCCCTGCAATAAGAGTCCTTCGTTATGTAAGATTTGTTTGCATCTCTGTGATGTAAAACCACACGGCTTGCTTATAGTAGATTTTAATTTGCTTGTAAGGTACTAAGTCCTGGGAATCACATGATTTATTGTGTTTTCTCTCTGTACATATCAGGACTTGCTCTGTTTATCAGCAGTCATTGGACTTCAGCATGATTACTCCCCGGTTGCTGGCTTATGTGGCAATTTCAGTTTCCTGTGTCTTAAAAGTCAGCTCCCTGGATACCTTCATTGCAGCTGTTTATGAACACGCTGTGATATTGCCTAATACCACCCTAATACCAGTGTCCCGTGAAGAGGCATTGGCGTTAATGAACCGAAATCTGGATCTTTTGGAGGGAGCGATCACTTCAGCAGCAAAACAGGTACCATCTCTCGAGTGTGCTAGATTCCATGTAGAGGAAGAGTGGGGGTCTTAGGAGACAGGGTCCCTGGCAGGTTCAGTTATACTTTTGGATGACGTAAGTGTCAGGGTAGCCAACAACTTTTGCTGTACAATCGGAGTCCTACCTCCTTCTCAAAATTATTACGGCAAGGACACTATTATGCCTCCCTGAGTGAGACCAAGTGAGAAAAAGAATGGCTTCCTCATCATTAAGGCTCAGCAGGCCTTTGAGGAACTTGCTGTGAATTCCACAACTTTGCTCCCGTCTTTTTGCTGCACATAAAGGGTGGAAGATAAATGGGTCAGGACCAGGTGCTGTGCTTTCGAGTGTTAGCAGCCTTGGTATACTTTTGTGCTCTTAAGTGGGTGCAGGTTTTCAGATTAGTTCATAACACCAAAATAAAGTTAGTAAGTTGCAAATTAATATGCATTATGTACTTCACACTTCATTCTAATTACAGGATAAAAGTATATGTTGATGCATAGTAAGTCCTTGAGTTCAATGAAGGGTTAAGTTTAAGTGCGTGGTCTGAATGGGTATGGTTTAAATAAGGCATTTGTAGATCAAGTGTAGAGGAGGATATGTAAAGTGTGATGAGTCGTGAATACATACGTATAACGTACACATCACATCTCACACTTCATCAGCACACGTTCTTATACATACTTACGAACATTTTAAAGGCTGCAAGAATTCTGAGGTTCTTTTTCACCCTTAGTCTAGCCATTTTCTCAAAGGCTATAGTAGCTTTCAGGGTGATCCCCTGGTCTGAAGGTGCCCTGGTTAGCGTGGGGTGTACCTCTGGGCTTGGCACGCTTCAGGGAACCAGGGTCTGAGTGCCCTCCTTCTGAGAAGCCAGAGTCACTTTTGCAGGATACGGAGCAGGGAAGGCTGGAACGGAGGAGGAAGTAAAACCAAGACTTTGAGTATAAATCAACCCGGTGACACTCAGGCACAACATCCGACTGAAGTCCAGAAAAGGGAAGTGATTTTGAGAAGACCAGGGTTTACAGTTAACTGCAGTGGATGGCAACCATGTAAGGCTATTGATGTTTATGGAAGAATGAAAAAGTTGTATAGAAATGGCGACGGTGGGATTAGACAATAAAAGTGGCTGGGCCAAGAAAATAAATTCTAAAAATAGTGAAAACAAAGGATTAGGATTGAAAGGGGGGAAAAAAAAAGAAAGCCTGGATGGTTGTTTCTCATCCACTCAGTTGCTCAGGTCCTCTTACAAACCCTTCTTGGATCGTTTCCTTAATTGAGAAATATTTCAATTAAGCTACATTTTTCACAGGGTGCACATATTATTGTGACTCCAGAAGATGGTATCTATGGCTGGAATTTTAACAGAGAAACTATCTATCCATACTTGGAGGATATCCCAGACCCTCGAGTGAACTGGATCCCTTGTAATTATCCCAACAGGTAAAGAAACAGATGGTGGACAATTCAATCATGAACATGAACTTACTGTACCTGGGAGAACTTTGTAGAAGATCAGTGCATAAGATTCACTATCAACTCGAAGCTCAAGATGATTTTATTATTTTTCACCTCCTATGGGTACATTTATTAGGGAAGCGAATATTAATTGTGAAATCACAGAGATCAGTGTTGGAAGGTCTCATAGAAACCACCAAATTGTGAATATATTTTCACTGAGAGAATGAATCTGGAAGACAATAGCGTAACTTGCTTATGGTTTACGGGGGGAGTTGGTTAGTGGGAGAACCAGAATCAAACTCTAGTCTCTGACTTCTTACCAGTGAACAAAAAATTGTTTCCCCATGTGGGCACTGTAATTTGAAAACTGTGAGAAAATGGCAAAATAGAGTCACATGTTAGTTTAAGATTAAAACTTTCCCTTTTACATCAATAAGATAGCTAAATGAGGTTAATGTGAATGAAATCCTGAGAGCTTAAGGTAATTATTGGTGTCCTAGAACTGTGTGAGTGGTTTGAGTCTGGTGTAAACTAAAGAAATATAATGTATGATGAAAGCAGCACTATTTTTTTCAACGTAAGCAAAGCAATACCTTATAGATTTAAGAGAATTCTCTCTGTTAACTCACTTCTTTCCAAACGTGCTATTGCTAACATCATTAGGAACTCCCATTTTGGAAATGCTCTCAAAACCATGCAAACTAACCACTGTAACTGCGTATAGAGACACCTTGATTTTGACACAGTTCAGTATTATTTATCCTAATCGTCTACTATCTTCATATTTCATTGTATCATAATTATTTTTTATTTGACCACCTCTCATGCCAGATTTTCGGTTGTTAAAGGGCAACACTCTGTGTTCACTTCCATTATGTATTGACTTCACTTGCTTCTGAATGACCTTTTCCCAGACCCACATTTCCAAGGGTCTCCTGGAAATCCCCACCAGACCCTTCCATACATCTCATTTCAAGAAATATGGTTGCCCTTCTTTTTTTCCATCAACTAATGACATCTCCATTCCTTGCCTTCACTCATCTATTCAACATTTTTTTGTGTGTGTGTACTTATTATGTTCAGGCACTCACTATTCTGGACAGCAGAGTAGACAAAATAGATTAAAAATCTCTGTCTTCCTGGAGCTTATATTCTACTGTGGGGAGATAGTCAATGAAAAAAAGATAGTATCTAGTTAGTTGTTATCTGTCTACTGCTCTATGCCATGTAGCAAAGGTAAATGTTACAGAGAAAAACAAAAGCAGGACCGGTGAATATGGCGGAAAGCATAGGGCTTAAATTTTTGGTCATTAGTCGACTCCATGGTAACATCTAAACAGAGACTTGGAAGAAGTGAGTGAGTAGGTAATATGGGTGTATTTTCTAACAAAGCATTTTGGAGCCTTTCCTGGATACAGTAAACAGTCTGAAAAATGTGGTTTAAATGTAAATATATTAGAATATCTGATGTACTTTCAAGATTAATAGACAGGAGGGAAATATGTAATCGGGACTGTTTAAGAAATCCCAAACACCAGGCTTCTATCTCAATATACTATTCTACCATTTGTGGAGATCTGAAAAGACTTGGGCTAAATATGTTTCAAGTGGTTCAATGTGTTGTGTTTACATCTATGTCGTTCAGGAATTAATTGAAGAAAACAGGGAGAACAACTATCAAATAGTTGTTCTTTATATAAATGCATTAAAATAATAATTTTTACATTATTTTTATTTACATTATTTTTATCATCCTCATTGGTCTTTTTCAAGGATATGTTTTGTAGATAATTGCTTATGTTAATTTTACCAATTTGTAGATCTAACAGTATAGATTTGATACTCAAAGAAAGCTCCAGCAGATGGCACCAATATCCCATTCATTCAACAGTAATTTTACCCTTCTCAGCTATTCTTCAATAACCTAGTATTAACCATTTAATATTTAAGGATTGTGCCAGTAGAGTACATATGGCTATATGTTATATATTCTGAGGTCTCACTTTTTTTTATTAATATATGAAATTTATTGTCAAATTGGTTTCCATACAACACCCAGTGCTCATCCCAAAAGGTGCCCTCCTCAATACCCATCACCCACCCTCTCCTCCCTCCCACTCCCCATCAACCCTCAGTTTGTTCTCAGTTTTTAACAGTCTCTTATGCTTTGGCTCTCTCCCACTCTAACCTCTTTTTTTTTTTTTCCCTTTTTTCCTCCCCCTCCCCCATGGGTTCCTGTTAAGTTTCTCAGGATCCACATAAGAGTGAAATCATACGGTATCTGTCTTTCTCTGTATGGCTTATTTCACTTAGCATCACACTCTCCAGTTCCATCCACGTTGCTACAAAAGGCCATATTTCGTTTTTTCTCATTGCCACGTAGTATTCCATTGTGTATATAAACCACACTTTCTTTATCCATTCATCAGTTGATGGACATTTAGGCTCTTTCCATAATTTGGCTATTGTTGAGAGTGCTGCTATGAACATTGGGGTACAAGTGGCCCTATGCATCAGTACTCCTGTATCCCTTGGATAAATTCCTAGTAGCAGTGCTATTGCTGGGTCATAGGGTAGGTCTATTTTTAATTTTCTGAGGAACCTCCACACTGCTTTCCAGAGCGGCTGCACCAATTTGCATTCCCACCAACAGTGCAAGAGGGTTCCCGTTTCTCCACATCCTCTCCAGCATCTATAGTCTCCTGATTTGTTCATTTTGGCCACTCTGACTGGCGTGAGGTGATACCTGAGTGTGGTTTTGATTTGTATTTCCCTGATAAGGAGCGACGCTGAACATCTTTTCATGTGCCTGTTGGCCATCCGGATGTCTTCTTTAGAGAAGTGTCTATTCATGTTTTCTGCCCATTTCTTCACTGGGTTATTCTGAGGTCTCACTTTTGAAGATTGTATTTTAGTTGATTTACTGGGACAACTTGGTAACATGATAAAGAATAAAGAAATCAAACATTAACAAATGTTCCAATGTTTCCAGTTTTCCATACTGTCTGGCATCGCCCTAGCCCAACCCTTGTTGCTTTTAACTTGAACTATTCCAACAGTTTCCCAACAATTCCCTACATTTAGTCTCTCACCATTCTAGTACATTCTATACCCTAATGCCCTATTATCTGAAAAATAATTGAGATCATGTTACTTCTGTCCTTAAAACCTTTAATGGTACTTTTCTGTCTGTTAAATTTAAAATAAGCTTTTTAGCTTCTTGTGCTGAGCTCTATCTTTTATGACCCCAAATGCATCTTTTTAAATTTCCTCTTCCCTTTTCTTCCTTAAGGATGCCTCTGCACCAACCAGATTGGCTAGTTTCCTGAACAAGATTTCCCTTTTCTTAGCCTACAAAAGGTGACTTTTTTTCTAATATTCTTTACTGGGGCAAAATACACATAACATAAAATTTACCATCTTAACCCTTTTTAAATGTGCAGTCAGTAGTATTAAGTCTGTTTATGTTGTTGTTCGACCATCACCATCATCCACCTCCAGAACTCTTTTTTATCTAGCAAAACACAAAACCTTGTGGCCCTTGCACAAGGATAACATGCAAATTCCTGAAGCACGCCATATTTTTAGAAATGAAAGGGGAGGCATTATGTTTACATGACATCACAGAAGTACTACAGATCATAAGACACTACTCTGAACAATTATATGCCGACAAATTGGACAACTTAGAAGAAATTCATAGATTTCTAGAAATAGGCAACCTACCAAGACCAAATCATGAAGAAATAGAAAATGTGAACACACCGATAATGAGTAAGGATATTGGATCAGTAATCAAAAAACCCTCAACAAAGGAAAGCCCAGAACCAGATGGATCACAGAAAAATTCTATCAAACTTTTAAAGAATAATTAATTCCAGTTCATCTCAAACTCATCCAAAAAATTTAAGAGGAGAGAATAGTCCCAAACTTATTTTATGAGGCCAACATTACCTTAATGCCAGAGTTAGGTAAGGATACCACAATAAAATAAAACTATAGCCCAATATCCTTGATGAATATAGATGTAAAAATTCTTACCAAAATACTAGCAAACCAAATTCAACAGCATATTAAAAGGATCATAGACCATGGTTAAGTGGAATTTGTCCCTGGGATGCAAGAATGTTTCAACGCATGTAATCGAAGCATATGATATACCACATTAATAGAATGAAATATAAAAATCATATCATTTCAATAGATACAGAAAAATCATTTGACAAAATTCAACATCCTTTCATTTTAGAAACTTTCAATAAAATGGGTATAAAAGGAACATACCTCAACATAATGAAGGCCATAAATAGCAAGCTCACAGCTAACATCATATTCAGTGATGAAATTTGAAGATTTTCTCTCTAAGATCAAGAAAAGAGAGTATCAGTACTCCTATTTAATTAGTACTGGAAGTCTTAGCCAGAGCAATTAGGCAAGAAAAAGAAACACATAGACCAGTTGAACAGACTCGAGAGCCCAGAAATAAACCATGTGTATATGGTCAATGAACATTTGACTAAAGAGACAGGAATACTCAATGGGGAGAGGACAGTCTGTTCAATAAATGGTGTTGGGAAAACTGTATATTCACATGCAAAAGAGTAAAATTGAACCTTTATCTTACACCATTCACAAAAATTAACTCAAAAGGGGTTAAAGACTTAAATATAAGACCTAAACGATAAAAATCCTAGAAGAAAACATGGGGGATAATCTCCTTGAAATTGGTGTTGCCAGGGGCAGAAACTTCCTGAGAGAAAAAGTTCAGTGAAGACCAGGCAGGCCCATAAAAGGACAGGTCCTGTTGGCCATAACTAGGTTCTCATCCTTGAAACAAGTAGAAGCTCTTCATCTTGTAACAAGTCTCTGAAATACAAAGGGAAATAATAATCTGGCCAAGCACCTCTGATGAAAATCAAATCACAGGAGGGGCATCTGGGTGGCTCAGTTGGTTAAGCATCCGACTTTGGCTCAGGTCATGATCTCACAGTCCGTGAGTTCGAGCCCCACGTTGGGCTCTGTGCTGACAGCTCAGAGCCTGGAGCCTGCTTTGGATTCTGTGTCTCCCTCTCTCTCTGACCTCCCCCGTTCATGCTCTGTCTCTCTCTGTCTCAAAAATAAATAAACTTAAAAAAAAAAAGAAAGAAAGAAAATCAAATCACAGGAGCAGCATCGAGACCCTGAGCTTGTTTCATTTCTGAAACACAGGCAGATCAGCTCCAAACCATTTTGAACACCTAAGAAACTGATCTGAGGATTAACACAACAATCTGCATAACTTGAGCCACAAAACTCGGCAGGTACATGGCATGGAAAGGTGAACAGGGGGAGAGAAAAGCCACAGAGGCTAGGGAGCTGTTTTTGCAGAGAGAGGACAGAGAAAGAGAAAGGGGGAGAGTGCAGCACATCAGATTGTGCAAGAAAAGTACTCCCCCTAAAGTAGCTGGAGGGAAAGAGTGAAAATACTTGCAGGGGCCTGATCAAGAAATCTGTTCCCTAAAACTGTTGATGGGAAGAAAGGAGAGCATTACCACCAGGATTCTATAAACGGTGGAGTGCAGAGTGTGAAGTTTCTGAGCTCAATGCCTGGTGGTACTCTGGTGAGGAAGTAGCGTGAATTCCCAGGAGCAGGCAGTGGGGTCTGAGGGGTCCATGTGCCACACAGGGGAAGCAGTTCCTTGCTTGGAAAGCATTTGGTAAAGGCCATACATTCTCCCCATAGGCAAAGGTCCCAGCAGACGCTGGAGAGCGGCCACGTTTGCTGGTATTGGGACAAAGACTCCAGAGTGCAGTGAAATCTGGCACTGGCTGTGTGTTGTAATTTGCCATAATCTCTGAATCTCTGCTATTGAACGATTGCACAAACGTTTTCTGGGGCAAGCCAAGACCTGGCCAATGCTCAGCAAGACCCTTCCCCAGAGAGTCAGATGGGTCCAAGCCACGGGGGTCTCTGAAGTGTGGGATTTTGAAACACAACCCCATCTGAGATAAAACTCTGGAAAGAGATGTCACCTGGTAGGTGGACAGCTTGGACACAGACAAGGTAGAGGTGGGGAGTGAACAGAGGCCTCAGACAAAGGAGTGGTGCTTGATTGTAAGTTGGTAAGAGCACAGAGTTTCTGTTTTAGAGATTAGGGAGCTGGGTGAACCATTTCCACCTTTCCCACACACATGCAAGTGCACATGCACATGCATGTCACACTGATCCACCCCAGTAAGCTAAGCAGCACCACCTAGTGAAGAATGGAACCATTACACCAAGCCCTGCCCAACTGCACCCTCCAAGCACATCCCCTAGAAGACCAGCACAAGCCACTCCACCTGTTTAGTGTATGGACTATAGAAGGCTTCATAGTTTCAGTTCTAGAGGAAACTGGATGTAACTTCATCCAGAGTTCACTCTGTTTGCTGATTCATTTATTTGTTCCTTTTCTTTCCTTCTGTTTTTGCTTAAATTGTTTTCTCTTTTCTTTCTTTCCATCCTCTTTCTTGGATACAGAAAGAGAAACATTTATTTTTATTTCTTTTTTACATTATTTTTTATTTAAAAAATTGTTATTCTATTTCATTTTATTTTATTATATAAAATATTTTATTTAAAATTTTTTCTTACCTTTTTTTTCTTTCCTTTTTTTACTCTATTATATCAAGCTTCTTTCAACAAGCAGACCAAAACACACAAAACAGCCAGGATCTAGCTTCCTTTATTTGATTTTTTGCTTTGTGTTTAATTTTTTAATTTTAATTTTTAATCTTGTTAATTTTTTTCTTCCTCCAAAATGACAAAATGAAGGAATTTACCCCAAAATAAAGAACAGGAGGAAATGACAGCCAGGGGCTTAGTCAATACAGATATAAGCAAGATGTCTGAACTAGGATTTATAGCCACAATAATAGGAATATTAGCTGCTTTTGAAGAAAGCATAGAGTCCCTCCCTGTGGAGATAAAAGAAATAAAATCTAGTCAGGATGAGATTAAAAATGCTATAACCAAGATGCAATCTTGAATGATGCCACGATGGCAAGGATGGGCGGAGCAGAGCAGCGAATCCATGGTAGAGACGATAAAATTATGGAGGATAATGAAGCAGAAAAAAAGGAGGGAAACAAAGACAAAAGATCATGATACAATTAGAGAACTCAGCGACTTGTCAACAAGGAATAGCATCCAAATCATAGGAGTCCCAGAAGATGAATAGAGAGAAAAAGAGGCAGAAGATTTATGTGAACAAATTATAGTGGAAAACTTTCCTTAATCTGGGGAAGTTCACAGACATCAAAATCCAAGAAGCACAGAGAACTCCCATTAGATTCAACAAAAACCAACCATCACCAAGACCTATCACAGTCAAATTCACAAAATACATAGACAAGGAAAGAATTATGAAAGTGGCCAGGGAAAAAATGTCCTTAACCTATAAGGGAAGACAGATCAGGTGCACAGCAGACCTATCCACAGAAACTTGGCAGTCCAGAAAGGAGTGACAGGATATATTCAATGTGTTGCAGGATATATGCAGCCAAGAATTCTTTATCCAGTAAGGCTGTCATTCAAAATAGGAGAGATAAAGAGTTTCCCAGACAAATAAAAACTAAAGGAGTTTGTTACCACTAAACCAACCCTGCAAGAAATTTTAAGGGGGACCCTGTGAGTGGAGAAAAGACCAAACAAAACAAAAAATACCAAAAGCAACAAAGACTAGAAAGGACCAGAGAACATTACCAGAAACACCAATGCTTCAGGGAACACAATGGCACTAAATTCACACCTTGCAGTACTCGCTGTAAATGTCAATGGACTAAATTCTCCAATCAAAAGACATAGGGTATCAGAATGCATAAGAAAACAAGACCCATCTGTATGTTGCTTACAAAAGACTCATTATAGACCTAAAGACACCTGCAGAGTGGAAGTAAGGGGATGGAGAACCATCTGTCATGTTAATGGTCATCAAAAGAAAGCTGGGGTAGCCATACTTATATCAGACAAACTAGATTTTAAAATAAAGACTGTAACAAGAGATGAAGAAGGGCATTATATTATAATTAAGGGGTCTATCCACCAATAAGATATAATGATTGTAAATATTTATGCCTCCAATATGCAGCCACCCAAATATATAAATCAGTTAATCACAAACATAAAGAAACTCATTGATAATAATACCATAATGGTAGGGGACTTCAACACCTCACTTACAGCAATGAACAGACCATATAGACAGAAAATCAACAAGGAAACAATGGCTTTGAATGACACACTCAACCAGATGGACTTAACAGATATATTTCGAACATTTCATCCTAAAGCAGAAGAATACACATTCTTCTCAAGTGCACATGGAACATTCTCCAGTATAGATCACTTACTGGGACACAAATCAGCCCTCAACAAGTATAAAAAAAATTGTGATCATACCTTGCATATTTTCAAACCACAACACTATGAAACTTGAAATCAACCACAAGAAAAAATTTGGAAAGACCCTGAATACTTGGAGATTAAAGAACATCCTACTAAAGAATGAATGAATTAACCAAGAAATTAAAGAGGAAATTAAAAAGTACATGGAAGCCAATGAAAATGAAAACATGACAGTCCAAAACCTCTGGGATGCAGCAAAGATGGTTATAAGAGGGAAGTAGATAGCAACCGAGGCCTTTCTAAAGAAGGAAGAAAGGTCCCAAATACACAACCTAACCTTACACCTAAAACATTTGGAAAAAGAAGAGCAAATTAAGCCCCAAACCAGCAGTAGAAGGGAAACAGTAAAGCATAGAGCAGAAATCAATGATATCGAGAAAAAGCAACAACAGTAGAACAGATCAATGAAACCAGGAGCTGATTATTAGAAAGAATTAATAAATTGATAACCCCCTAGCCAGATTGATCAAAAAGAAAAAGGAAAGGACCCAAATTCATAAAATCACGAATGTGGGTGCCTGGGTGTCTCACTCAGTTAAGCGTCCAACTTCAGCTCAGGTCATGATCTCACGGCTTGTGAGTTCAAGCCTCGCATCGGGCTCTGTGCTGACAGCTCTGATTCTGTGTCTCCCTCTCTCTCTGCCTCTTCCCTGCTTGTGCTCTGTCTCTCTCTCTCAAAAGTAAATAATCATCAACAATTTTTAAAAAATCATGAATGAAAGAGGAGAGATCACAACAAACACCACAGGAATGCAAACAATAATAGAATATCATGAACAATTATATGCCAACAAATTGGCCAATCTGGAAGAAATGGACAAATTCCTGGAAACATAAACTGCCAAACTGAAACAGGGAAAAATAGAAAATTTGAACAGATCCATAACCAGTAAAGAAAGTGAATCGGCAATCAAAAATCTCCCAAGAAACAAGAGTCCAGAGCCGGAAGGCTTTCCAGGGGAATTCTATCAAACATCTAAAGAGTTAACACCTATTCTTTTGAAGCTGTTCCAAAAAATAGAAACAGAAGGAAAACTTCCAAACTGTTTCTACAAGGCCAGCATTACCTTGATTCCAAAACCAGACAAAGACCCCACTAACATTTTTGCATGAACACGTATGCAAAAATTCTCAATAAGGTCCTAGCAAACCACATCAAACAATACACTAAAAGAATTATTCACCACGATCCGGTGGGATTTATTTATGGGATGCAGGGCTGGTTCAATATCTGCAAATCAATCAATGTGATACATCACATTAATAAAAGAAAGGATGAGAACCACATGATCCTCTCAATAGATGCAGAAAAAAAGCTTTTGACAAAATATAACATCCTTTTTTTATTCCTTTAAACATTTTTTTATTGATTGATTGATTGTTTAATTTACATCCAAGTTAGCATATAGTGCAATAATGATTTTGGGAGTAGATTCCAGTGATCCACCCTCTATGTGTAACACCCAGTACCCATCCCAAGTGTCTTCCTTAATGTCCCTAACCCATTTAGCCCATTTAACCCCCTACCCAACGCCCTGCCAGCAACCGTCAGTTTGTTCGCTGTATATAAGAGTCTCTTATGGTTTGTCTCCCTCTCTGTTGTTATATTATTTTTGCTTCCCTTCTCTTATGTTCATCTGTTTTGTTTCTTAAACTCCACATCTGAGTGAACTCATATGATATTTGTCTTTCTCTGACTAATTTCGCTTAGCATAAAACCCTCTGGTTCCATCCATGTAGTTGCAAATGGCAAGATTTCATTCTTTTTGATTGCCAAGTAATACTCCATTGTATATACCACATCTTCTTTATCCATTCGTCAGTCAATGGACATTTGAGCACTTTCCATACTTCAGCTATTGTCGATAGTGTTGCTATAAACATTGGGGTGCATGTGCCCCTTCGAAACACACACCTGTATCCCTTGGATAAATACCTAGTAGTGCAATTGCTGGATCGTAGGGTAGTTCTAGTTTTAATTTTTTGAGGAACCTCCACACTGTTTTTGAGAGTGGCTGCACCATCAGCAGTGCAAAAGAGATCCTCTTTCTCCACATCCTCACCAACATTGTAGTTGCCTGCGTTGTTAATTTTAGTCATTCTGACAGATGTGAGGTTTTAATTTGTATTTCCCTAATGATGAGTGATGTTGAGCATATTTTCATGTGTCTGTTAGCCATCTGGATGCCTTCTTTGGAAAAGTGTCTATTCACATCTTTTGCCCATTTCTTCATTGGACTATTTGTTTTTGGGTGTTGAGTTTGATAAGTTCTTTATAGATTTTGGATACTAATGCTTTATCTGATATGTCATTTGCAAATATCTTCTCCCATTCCATTGGTTGCCTTTTAGTTTTGTTGATTGTTTCCTTCAAGGTGCAGAAGATTTTTATCTTTATGAGGTCCCAATAGTTCATGTTTGCTTTTGTTTCTCTTGCCTCCGGAGACATGTTGTGTAAGAAGTTGCTGCGGCCGAGGTCAGAGGTTTTTGCCTGCTTTCTCCTCTAGGATTTTGATGGCTTCCTGTCTCAAGTTTAGGTCTTTCATCCATTTTGAGTTTATTTTTGTATATGGTGTAAGAAAGTGGCCCAGGTTCATTCTTCTGCGTGTCTCTATCCAGTTTTCCCAGTAACATTTACTGAAGAGACTGTCTATATTCCATTGACTGTTCTTTCCTGCTTTGTCAAAGATTAGCTGGCCATATGTTTGTGGGCCCATTTCTGGGTTCTCTATTATGTTCCATTGATCTATGTATCTGTTTTTGTTCCAGTACCATACTGTCTTGATGATTACAGCTTTGGAATACAGCTTGAAGTCCAGGATTGTGATGCCTCCATCTTTGGTTTTCTTTTTCAGGATTGCTTTGGCTATACGGGATCTTTTCTGGTTCCATACAAATTTTAAGATTGTTTGTTCTAGCTCTGTGACGAATGCTGGTGTTATTTTGATAGGGATTGCGCTGAATATATACATTGCTTTGGGTAGTATCAACACTTTAACAATATTTGTTCTTCCAATCCATGAGCACGGAATATTTTTCCTTTTTGTGTGTGTGTCTTCTTCAAGTTCTTTCATAAAGTTTCTATAGTTCTCAGTGTATAGATTTTTCACCTCTTTGGTTAGGTTTATTCCTGGGTATATTATGGCTTTGGTGCAATTGTAAATGGGATCGAATCCTTGATTTCTCTTTCTGTTGCTTCATTATTGGTGTGTAGGAATGCAACTGATTTCTGTGCGTTGATTTTATGTCCTGTGACTTTGCTGAATTCATGGATCAGTTCTAGCAGTTTTTTGGTGGAATCTTCTGGGTTTTTCAGGTAGAGTATCATGTTGGCTGCAAAGAGTAAAAGTCTGACTTCCTCTTTGCCGATTTGGATGCCTTTTATTCCTTTGTGTTGTCTGATTGCTGAGGCCAGGACTTCCAACACTGCGTTGAATAACAGTAGTGAGAGTGGACATCCCTGTCGTGTTCCGGATGTTAAGGGGAAAGCTCTCAATTTTTCCTCATTGAAGATGATACTAGCTGTGGGTCTTTCATATATGGTTTTAAGATCTTGAGGTATGGTCCTTCTATCGCTACTTTCTTAAGGGTTTTTATCAAAAAAAGAACAGATCTACCAGTAATATTGGCCATTTGTATGGCCTTTTTTTTTTTTTTGAGAAAAGTCTATTTCAGTCTTTTGCCCATTTTTAAATCAGGGTTTTTGTTGTTGAATTTTAAGAGTTCTCTGTTGTATTGTGAATATTAATATACAGTGCTCTTCTCTGTCTCTTATAATCTTTTTTTTTTTAATTTAAAGTCAATTATGTCAGATATTAGCATAGAATATCTTAATTTTCCCCTCACATTTGAAGGACAGTGTTGCTGAATGTAGGATTTTTAGTTGAAAGTTTTTTCTTTCAGTGCTTTAAATATATTGCCCCCCCTGCTTTCTGGCCTCTAAAGTGTCTGATTAAAAACTGTGATAATCTTACTGAGGATTGGTTGTATGGTATCAATCACTTATCTCTTGTGGCCTTCAACATTCTTATTTTGTCTTTGGCTTTTGATAATTTGATTAGAATGTGTGTTGATATGGGTGTCTTTGAGTTCATCCTTCTTGGAGATCATTTAACTTCTTGGATCTTTATAGTCATGTCTTTGTTCAAATTTGGAAAGTTTTTGGACATTATTTCTTCAAATAATCTCTCCAGTTCCTTTATCTCACTCTTCTTGAACTCCTAGAATGTGTATATTTGTCCACTTGGTGGTGTCCTACAGCTCCCTTAGGCCTTGTTCACATCAGTCTTTTTCTCTTTCCATTCTTTCAACTCGATCATTTCAATTTGCATTACCTTTAAGTTTATTGATTCTTTCTTCTGCCAACTCAAATCCATCTCTGAATCCCTTTAGTAATTTTTTTTTTATTTTAAACACTGTAATTTTCAGCTCCGGAATTTCTTTTTGGTTTATTTTAGGTTTTCCATCTTTTTTATTGATATTTCCTTTTTGTTCACACATCGTTTTCTTGACTTCCTCTGCATTTGCTTTTAGTTCTTTGAGCATCTTTAAAACCGTTGTTTTTGTCTTTGTCCACGAAGTTTGCCATCTGGTCGTACTCAAGGATAGTTTCTGTAGGTTTATTCTTATTTTGCTTGGAATGGGGACACCCTTTCCTCTTTATTTGTATACCTTATGATTTTTTTTGTTGACAAGTTGGTATTTCAATCTTAAAATGTGGTAATTCTGGAAATGAAATTTTCCCCCTTCCCCAGGGTTTACTGCCTTTTGCTTGTTTATCTGTTTTGATTGCTGTAGGTGTTTCTGTGCTAGGCATAAGCTTGAGGTATAAAATCTTTTGAAGCCTTGTCTTAGCCTTTATTTTACCCTGAGCATATGTGGCGACTTTCTACAATCTCCTATATATATGATTGCTTTTGTATATCCTAGTCCTTCAATGTATGATTCCCAAAAGAAAGGGAAAAAAAGCAAAATTAAGGAAGGGGGAGAGAAGAAGACTCTGGCTTTTTAAATCCTCTAGAAATTATTTCAGTTAGTGGGGGAAGGACTGACAACATTATAGTGGTGGAGATGCAACAATGGCTACCTGTCCCTGTGTCTGCACCTCCAGGATAAGAAGCAGTTATCAGTGATCAGAATACAGTTTCCTGATATTTAGAGGACAGGGTTTCTATTGTCTAACCTGATCCCATAAACTACCTACACAGTATTGCAGGAACACTTGCATGGCTGCCTGCCATGGGGCTTGGGGTGGGGTAGAGCATGGGTAGCCACTACCCCTGATAAGAGCTGAAATTGACTGAAACTAACTGAAATTTAGTGAAATTTAGTGAAATTACTGAAGTAGTTAGCTTAGACAGACTAAATGTTACTGCGAGTTTAAAATAGCAATAGCAATCATGCAATCCCTTTTCACTTCTCTATTTCAAATGCCATTTCCAACATCGCTTTCAGGAAGCGGCATCTATGCACCTGCCAAGCCTTCCCCCTGGAACTCACAACCCTTGGAATAGACTCCAAAATTTCAGTTAGATTCTGCCAGCACAAATATCATTTACGTGGAAGGATGGATTCCTGGTGCTTTGTACTGAGACATCTTCCCCAAATTCTCTTAATTCCAAGTTGTTCTTATTTCAATTGAAATATTTTTTTTTAATGCTTCTTTTCTGCCAGGGTTAGTGAACAGAAGATGTATATCTTTGCCCAAAATACCTATGAGATATGACACGGATCATAAAATAAACACATAATGAATACTGATTATAGATGATGATAAATGCTGTGAAGAAAAAAGATACATGACCTAGAATCTTATCCTAGAACAGTTTTCTACAACCAAATTCCCACAAGTGTGTACTTCCTCCAAAGTCTATTCTTGTTTTAATCCTTCCCTTCTATTATGTTATTTAGAATTTAGTTTTGTGTATGTCACATAATAGCTTCAGGCAATATAACGCTGAATTTTATTAAGAGGTAAGCTTGATTTTTGTTTTCCTCTTCCAATGAACACATATTAGGTTTGGCCACACCCCAGTGCAAGAAAGACTCAGCTGCCTGGCCAAGCACAACTCTATCTACATTGTGGCAAATATTGGGGACAAGAAGCCATGCAATGCCAGTGACCCTCAGTGTCCCCCCGATGGCCGTTACCAGTACAATACTGATGTGGTGTTTGATTCTCAGGGAAAACTGGTGGCACGCTACCATAAGGTAAAATTAATTTGCACACAGTTCAGATACTGAATGTTTAACAAAATAAAGTGGGAAAAAAGGGGGAAAAACATTAATGTTTATAATAAGCATACTTTAGGAGCAGAGTAGAGACAAAGCATGGAAAACGATGATTAGGCGTGGTAAGCTCCTATAAAGAGGCTCAAGAGGTTTTCTATGCATTTAGGAACACAGGAATGTGTGTGAGAATCAGCAGGAGGTACCTGCACTGAAGTATAATGTTGCCTTTTAGACTTTGTCTTTTTAAGGACATGCCCTGCCAATGGGTCAAGACTAGAACAAAAAAACTACCTACCAGATAGACTTGGTTTTGAAAAGAAAGGAGCAATTTTGTCTATAGAAAATATTTAGGTGTTCTTGGCAAATAGAAGTTATCTATTTCACTCTTAGGTCTTGTAAGATTCAATAGGGTCTTAATACATAAGGATTCCCCTCTACAGATCTCTAAAATGTAGAGATTGAACCAAAGGCTCCTATCAGCCATAGTAATCTCTGATTCTGTAACACTTTTTCCCTGTGAGGACGGTGGTTATGGATGAAATTGGCACTAAGAGATGTTGGCTTGCACTTTTTCAGACACATTGACACCCAAGCCAACTTCTGAAAAGAGACTTTTACCCACTTCATCTTCTCTTTATTACAGTACAATCTTTTCATGGGTGAGGATCAATTCAATGTACCAAAGAAGCCTGAGGTTGTGACTTTTGACACCATCTTTGGAAGATTTGGCATTTTCACATGCTTCGATATACTCTTCCATGATCCCGCTGTTACTCTGGTGAAAGATTTCCATGTGGATACCATAGTTTTCCCAACAGCGTGGATGAATGTCTTGCCACATTTATCAGCTATTGAATTCCACTCGGCTTGGGCAGTGGGCATGGGGGTTAACTTCCTTGCAGCCAACATACACCACCCCCACAAGAGGATGACAGGTAATGTGTAATCTCTAAGATGTACAAACTTTAGGCCATAACCAAAAAAGCAAAATAATGATTTTTTTCTAGCTAACGTGTACTCCTTAATATAATGTTTTCCAACTCTTATTTTTTGCACCTCTGGCTGGTGACATACCATAGAAGCCATCTCAATCTAAATTGTTTTGTACATTTATTTAGTTCTATTCAACTTACAGGCACACTTTTTTTCCCCCTCCAGATTGACCACTTCTGACCCGAAAGTTTCTCTTATTGGCTTCTCAGTAGCAAACCCTGTTGGATTTCCTCTCACCTGTTTCCCTGTCAGTATATTTTACTGAAATTACTGAAATCGTTAGCTTAGCCAGACTAAATGTTAATGTGAGTTTAAAATAGCAGTAGCAATCATGCAATCCCTTTTCACTTCTCTATTTCAAATGCCATTTCCAACATCGCTTTCAGGAAGCGGCATCTATGCACCTGACTCTCCAAGAGCATTTCATTATGACATGAAGACAAAGGAGGGAAAACTCCTCATCTCACGACTGAATTCTTCTTCATACGACCCTGGAGTGGTAAATTGGGCTTCTTATGCCAGTAGTATAAAAGCATTCTCCACAGGAAATCAGGAATTTAAAAGCACTGCGTTTTTTGATGAATTCACCTTCTTGGAGCTCACAAGAGTCACAGGAAATTACACAGTTTGTCAGAAAGAACTCTGCTGCCATCTAAGCTACAAGATGTCTGAGAAGAAACCAGATGAAGTTTATGCCCTAGGGGCATTTGATGGACTACATATTGCCGAAGGGAGTTATTATCTACAGGTAATGTTTGTTTTGCCGGCAGGGGCATTAACCAGGCAAAATATAGGACACCCAGTTGAATTTGACTCTCAGATAAACAATGAATTGTTTCATTGTAAGTGTGTCCCACTTAAAGAAAAAAAAAAGTGGGTCCCACTTTTGAGGATATATCACACTAAAAATTTTGTTATTTACCTGAAATTCAAACTTAGTTGGGCATCCTGAATTCTTATTTGCCAAAACTTGCAATCCTGGATGTCCAATTTTAAACTGGCTGGAAAAAGGCAGAAGATTTATTTACAGTACCCGCATTTAAAATGATACAGTAATCAAATTACAGATGATTTTAAAGGATGATTAACCTCTGATAGTTCTTCCCTGAACAAACATACCCATTTTCTTGATATGTTCGCTAAAGCTTTTTATTTTTATTTTTAATTTTTTTTCAATATTTATTTTCGCGAGCAGGAGAGACAGAGCGTGAGTGGGGAGGGGCAGAGAGAGAGAGAGAGAGACACGCACAGAATCTGAAGCAGGCTCCAGGCTCTAGGCTGTCAGCACAGAGCCCAACATGGGGCTCAAACTCAAGAAGTGCGAGATCATGACCTGAGCCGAAGTCGGACGCTCAACCGACTGAGCCACCCAGCCCCCTCCCCCCTTTTTTTTTTTTTTTTTTACTTAAGAACTTGACACTAAGTATGTCCTGGAGACATCTAGGGTTGACCTCTGAGACAAGCAGTAGAGTAGTTTACTGGTGCAGAGACTTGGTATCTCGCAGCCCTCAACATCAAAGGAAGAGCTATGGTGAGTTGCAACAAGCAACTTTCATTTTCCTCTCATTCTGCTCTCCTCTTCCTTGATCTGGCTCCTATCCTATGTCACTCAGACTGTGCAACATCTGAACAGGGCTTCCTGTTGACAGTTTCAGCTCCATCCCATCCACTTCCCATACTCTAATTATACCAATTACTAAAAGCCATTTCTGATTATTTCCCTGCCTTGCTTAAAAGGCCTCACTGTCTTCTCATGGGCAAATCAACTTCCTCACCAAAAAGCTACTCAGAAATGCTTGACATGTACCTCTTCCTACTCTCTGTTCTCTTCTCTCACTTCTACCCACACGTGCCCTGGGCTCCTCTCATGTTGAGGCATTTCTTCATCCCCAATGTGCCGGCATCTGCAGAACCTCTGGATGTTTGCACAGGTTGTCTCCTTTATCTATGATGGCCCCACCTCCTCACCATTCATGGTGCTTTTCGGGTGTTATCTTCACCCCGAGGGCTGCCCTGACACTTCCTGTAGCACCAAGCCCACCTCCCCAGGCATCCTACGCTCAGCTTTATTAAGGACATATTATGTGAAATGATGCACATCCTTGTGCATAAGTGCTGGAACTGTACCCAATGTGCAAAATGTTGTTTGCTGCATGATAAGCACCTTCTTAATGCATCTTTACCTGGACACTTGTTGAGTGCCTACTACATAGTAGGTGTATGTATTCAGTGCTAATGATATGAAGACGAATAAGCCAAGGCCCTCCTCTTGAAGAATTTAGCAGGGGGGAAAGACATAGGACCAGGTAATGTCAGTACAAATCGGCATGTGATAGAACATAGAGTGCACGTTTTGTTGTAGGAAATACTAAGGAGCTATACCTAGCCTGATTTGGGGATTCAGGGAGGTTTCTGGAGACATGATGTATGAGCTTATGCTCATGCTCTTCTCCAGATGAAAAAGAGTGGGAGGAAATTCTAGGTGGAGTAGAGAGTGTGAGCAAGGGTGAGGACATGTCAAGAAGTAGAGTATACGGGTCAGTGTCACTAAGGCATAACGCAAGAAGCAAGGATTGGTGGAAGATGGGCTTAGAGGCAGGATCACGTTTGGCAGGATCTTACCCGTCATTCCTAAGGTTTGGGCTTTATTCTCTGGGTGCCAGTCTTCTGTGGGAAGGTGTTCAGCCAGGGAATGATGTGATCAGATCTGCTGTTGAGTTAGAGCGCTGTGGCAGCACTGTGGAGGGGGGAGCGAGGGCACAAAGACTGGTTAGATTTTAAAAATAGCCCTATTAAAACCTGTATCAAGATTATGTCAGTAGGAGTAAGAGCAGGGTGTGGACTCTGGCAATATGTAGAAGTCTAAACTTAGTAGCTAATTGGATACAGAACAGGAAAGCAGAATGAAGGGGCTAGAATGCCAGGTTTCCGACGAGAGTAGCTGGGTGAATGTATGTTTCAGGATGTTAGAAGGGGAGCAGGCTGGCAGTGGAGAGATGCTCAGTTCAGCTTTGGATATTCTGGTTTCAAAGTATTTATGGGACATTCAGCTGGAGCCCTGGTACCTGACATCACCAGCAGAGCCTGGAGCAGCACCCCAGATAAAACGTGTTAATGTGTCTGCTGGAAAACGTGGGATTATGCATCCTAAATAACTTAAAAACAGGATAGCCTTATGTTAGTTCAAGTTAGGTTTCAATGTCCAATGTGCTACAAAAGCCTTTATTTTCAGAGAAGTTTGGTCTTGGAATTAAGAATGAGGGATTTGGGTATTGGATTATATTCATAATCCTTCATAGTCTAACTGTGACGATAACTAATGCCAGAAAAATCTCTGTAACACCAACATCTAGTTCTTAACTAAGAAGAGAAGACAAAAAAAAAAAAAAGGAAATAAGGGTACAATAACTCTGCATCTTGCCACGGAGATTTTCCAAATGTTCTATAGTGAATTTTAAGGACGTAGGGAAAGAAGGTGCTTGTAGCATTTTCTAGAGTACAGGATGGTAAAAGATTGGGTAAAAATTTATAGCAGTGGTTATAGGAGACTGGGAGAAGCAGCCTACATATTGTAAAGAATCATTGAGTAAATCAATTAATAAAGAAGGGATAAACTAAACAAAAGTTCATTCCCTTTACCCCATATAACCTGGGAGATCTTCCTCTTGAGATTATTTTCTGTACCCTTTGTCCTCTCCATTTCCTCCCACCAAGGTAAGAGTCATCCAAATCACCAGCCTCTCTCTTCTAGAATGTGAAACTATTTCCCAACAGGGTAAGAAATTAGGGATATGACATGGTGAGAACATAGATTCTGGAGCCAGAAATTTTGGGTAAATCGCTTCTTAACTGTATAGTGGCCACCTGGCCCTGGGCCAACTTCTTTAAATCCCTGGTTCCTCATCTGTAACATGTGGATTCATTTTCATTCACCAAATATTTATGTAATGCTTTCTGTGTGCAAGCACTTGGTACAGCCTGAGGATATTAAGATGAGCAAGACAGATACTGTCACTGTCTTCATAGAGCTTAATGCTGGTGGGGACACAGGCATTGAAGAGAAAACCAAGGAAATCACTAGTTGAGTTTCGCTGGGACAAATGTTGCCAAAGGAAAGTACCACGGACAATTAAACCATACAACTGGAGGACCTAACTTAATCCTAGGAGGGAAGTAAGAATGATGACAACAATAATAATAATAATAATTATTATTATTTATGGCATTTGGGGGAACTTTAATTTCATAAATAAATGTAAACAGGGACACCCGGGTGGCTCAGTCAGTTAAGCGTCTAACTCTTCATTTTGGCTCAGGTCATGCTTTCATAGTTTGTGAACTTGAGCCCCACGTCTGGCCCCGCACTATCTTCCTTTCTCTCTACCTCTCCCCTGCTCGTGCTCAATCTCTCTCTCTCCCTACCCCCCCCCCCATCAAAGTAAAGAAATAAACATTAAAAATAAGTAAATATATAAACTAGCAAATAAATGTAAAGAAGTCAGCACCGTGCCTACACATAAAAAGTCCTCAATGAATGTTAACTTTTATTATTGTTGTTGTTGTTGCTGCTAAAAAAAAGTAACATAAACTTTTCTTTTAGCCGTCAGACCTATACGACCAGGTTTGCTCACGTGAACACTGGCTGCATTGCAAGCAGGTCCTGAGTCAACTCCTTTGTTTCTTGAGTCCTTGTCATATGCCAGATGTTCTCTCCCTTCCTACCACCTGGATTGCCTCTATCACTTCTTTCTTCATTTCAATAAAAGTAATGCATGGGCACACCTAAGAAGACAGCACTAAAATCTTGTGAAACACCGGTTTCTTCCCTAATCCATCTTGTCCTTCTTTCTGAAGGCAAACACTTTTGAATCTTTTAACTGTTTCTTCTGAAATTTACTCATCTGACATCATCTACCAGGAGCTAAAGCGGAGTCCACAGAGTCAGGGCTCAGTCCCACAAGACTGGTCCCCTCCCCATTTGAGACTCCAATCGCAAGTCCAGGTTGTCACCCATGCTTCTGACCTGACTGACTGTAAATCAGGGGCTCCCGCGATCTCGGCCTTGGGTTTGCTAATTTTCTGGAAAGGCTCATAGAACCTAAGAAAGTGCCTTATGTACTACTAACAATTTATTACAGAGGACATTTCAAGGAATACAAATGAACAGCCAGATGAAGAGACACATACGGTAAGGTCTGGGAGTATCCCAAGCATAGGAGTTTCTGTCCCATGGAGTTTGGGGTAGGCCACCTTCCCATCATGTAGATACGGCCTTCTTGTTCACCAACCTGGATTCCCTCTGAACTCCATACTTTAGGGATTTTCATGGAGGCTTAATTTCATGGACATGATTGATTCAAGTTATTGACCGTTGGTGCTTAATTTAGCCTCCAGCTCCTCTTCCCTCCGCAGATATAGGGGTGGGGATGGCGACGCTGAAAATTCCAACTCTCTAACCAGGTGGTTGGTTTCCCTGGTCACCAGTTTCCATCCTGTGGTTATTTAAAGGCTCTCCAAAAATCTCCTCATTAACATGAACTCAGTCGTGGTTGAAAGAGGCTTGTTATTAGTAACAAAAGCCCCTCTTTTCACATTTCACCTCTCATCACTAAGGAAATTCCAAGGATTTTAGAGCTTTTCTTGCCAGGCACTAGAAAAAGACCAAATATATATTTCTTACTATATTTTCTTACACAGTACCACCCACCTCCTTTGTTGGTGGTGGTGTAAGTTCCTGGAAGATCACTCTGAGTGGGTGATAAAATATTTTCAACTTACAAGTCTCAAAATGCCTTTCCTTTCATATTTGATGGAGGATTTCCCTAAGTATAAAATTCAAGGTCATTGTATTGCTACTGAGAATTCTTGAGTTATTTTGATTCCTGGTGCTTTGTATGTGTATCCCTCTTCCTACTGTTTCCTCAGAAACCTTATAGAATTTCCTCCCCTCCATGGTTTCCTCTTCTGGAACTCCTATTTTTGGAATCATGTGTTTTTTTGGGTTTGTCCTCTAATATTTTTGTATCTTTTCTTTGTTTTCTTTCTTTCTTTCTTTCTTTCTTTCTTTCTTTCTTTCTTTCTTTCTTCTTTCTCTCTTTTTTTCATTTACTCCTCTTGATCTTTCAAGCCTTACATTGAGTCATTTATTTTTGTTGACATGTTTTTATTTTTCAAGAACTATTTTTTTTGCTTTATGAATTTTTTTCTGTTGATGTTGTTTTGTGGATCCAGTATTTTATCTCTCTGAGACTGGTAAGGAATTTGTTTTCTTTTTTTCTTTCTTTTAAATGTTTATTCATTTATTTTGAGAGAGAGAGAGAGAGAGAGAGAGACAATAAGGGTGAGTGGGGGAGGCACAGAGAGATGGGGGAGAGAGAATCCCAAGCGGGTGCTGCACTGTCAGTGCAGAGTTTGAAAGGGGGCTCAATCTCCAGAGCTGTGAGGTTGCAACTTGAGTCAAAATCAAGATTCAGACACTTAACTGACTGAGCCACCCAGGTGCCCTACAGAAAATTTTTTCTTGAAGCTTCTTCTCTTTAAATAGTCTCTTTTTCCCTAAAGTTTCTTTTATCTACCTGTTCTGCTCTCTCTTTCATGTTAGAAGCTTTCCTCAGAAATATAGTAACCCTTTAACCTTACCAAAAACTAAGTGAAGGGCCGAGCATGAGTGATATTTGCCCACTTAAACTTCAAAGTAGGGTGATCTAACCAGGCATTTTGTTAGGGGAAACAGTAAGTAAGTATATTTGGAGTAAGTATATTTGGAGACTTCCTCTTGGGATGGGTCAGGTTTCTCAGTCTTTAAAATTCTTCTAATTCTCTTCCTGAATAATGTTATCTAATTTAGCAAATTGAAATACAGGGTGCCCTAGTAAATTCAAAGTTTGGATAAACAACAAATATTTAAAAAATATAAGATTGTCCCATTCAATATTTGAGACATACTTACACACTAAAAACCATTTTTGATACTATTAGTATATTTAAACTTCAAATTTAAATTGGGCTCCTGTCCTGTATTTATCTGGTAATTTTATTTCTGAAGGGTAAATTCATTGCTGACAGCATCTAGAGAACCAGGTGGGAGCAATGACCTTGCTGGATGCATCCATGGTGGAGGGGGATGATCTCAACAAAATTTCATTCATGTAATCCCCTTCAACCAGGTTTTTCAAAACCTCTACTAAAAATCATCTGCCTTATCCTCTCTGGGAATAAATGCCCCATCTTTTACTGGAATAGAGGAAGGAGAGTTGCCCATCCATGGTGGGGGACTCAGAATCTGAGGCATCCTTAACAAATTCCTACCAATTTTCCTTACATTAGCCACCACAACTTTACCAGTTCCTGAGGTACCTGATGCTCCCAGGGGTGGAATCTTCTGAGTATTCTGCCGTGTAGATAGGGTTGATTCGTGGTTCTCTTATTGCCAGATTAGGACTTGGCTTTCCTTAGGCTTGGGAAATCAGTCACTACTTTTGCATCAACCGTCCCAACTTCCAACATTAAGCCATGCTCTAGCCTCCTGTTTTCCTATCCTTATGGGTTCATGTCTTAAACAAACAAACCAAGTTTGGCTTAGGTAAGATATAGGGAATAAAACAGACGCATGTATTCATTGTTCCTTTATCTGAAAGCTATTTGTTTCCCATCTTAACATACTTGCTCTAAAGCTCTTACTCTCTGACTTCAAAAGTAGAAACAGGGAGACCAGTTAAAGCTGTTGCTTTAGTCAGGCAGGAGGTAAGGTGGCTTGAAATAAGGTTTGGAAGATGCAGTACAGGTTCAATGAATATGGATCTTCCTTTTGGGGACTTTGCATCTGCATAGTGAAATGATTCCTATACTTAGATTTTACATTTACATTTACATGTACATTACATTTACATTATTATGTAGTAGAGTAGAGTAGAATATAACTGCGTAGTATAGTGAGAACTATTTCAGTTTTTGCTCAGATATAAAGTGTGTGACTTTTCCCATTCACAGGGATTGCCTCTAGATCAACTCTAGGGTTCATTACAACTTTAAATTTCTTTTATTGCGGGAAATAGGCAAAAATGTAGAGATGAAACTAGATTTAACCTTTTGGAAAAAAAAAATGGAAGTCAATGATTAAAAGCATTGCCAGCTTGAGAACAATGAGGGTATAGTTGTTCATCGCTATAGACCAAGGGTCTGATTGTCTCTTCATGAGATTTAATCTGTTTGACCGTGAATGGCAGAAAGCATTAGGGTCTGAAGTCGTTTATTTTTATTGCTAGTTGAATTAGCTATCCATCAATGAATTGAATTAATCGAATGGAAAAATAACATTATTTTATCAAACAAAAGAGCCTAGGCATTGCAGAGGCAACATTTGTAGGTCAGAAGGGTGCATCAGTTGGCTTTCTTAGGACTCACTGGTTTGCATTTACTTTCCTAGATTTGTACTCTGCTGAAGTGTAAAACACCAAACTTACGCACTTGTGGTGATGCGGTTGAATCTGCTTCCACCAGGTTTGAAATGTTTTCCCTCAGTGGCACTTTTGGAACCCAATATGTCTTCCCTGAGGTGTTGCTGAGTGACAGTCAGCTTGCACCTGGGGAATTTCAGGTAAGAATCTTTGCTGAATATTGACAATTCATTTCATGTAAGAGGGAGCACTTTTTGAGTATGAAACCGACTCAAGTGTTTACAAATATCACAAAAATCTCCATTTGGAAAGGATAAAATTGTTCTTAGGAATCAGGAAGCACACTGAGCAGGCTGAATTTTTTGTCTGGAAATTCTTACTATAGTAATTAGTGTCCTTGAGAATAATATATATATGTATATACATATATATATTATGTACATAATATATATGTATATATACATATATATATTATGTATACATATATACATATATATATTATGAAGACTACTGGGAGGAGGCTGGCTGTTTCGGATCCCCTGAGTAGGAAGAAGACTCCAGAAGGATTTTAGGACCAGTCCCACCAGAGGGAACCCCTTCACATCAAGAGCAGTGATAGCCTAGCAAAATTAAAGGGAGTTCCTTTCATTGCTGTGTAAAGACCTTCTGTGATCACAGGAGGAAAAAGAAGGAAGGAAAAGCTAAGGAGAGAGAATCTGATGGTAGCTGAAATTGTCAAGAAACAAAACATGTTTTTTTTTTGTTTAAAGGCCGGAAATAGTTCCTTACTGTATAAGCTCTGCCACATTCTTTCCCTGGCTTTCCTGCAGGTTCTGCTCTTACTCTGTATTCCTTGTAGGAACAGCTACTGTGGGGCATCGGGTCAATGAACATGTTGGGGGGCTGTGGTGAGCGAGTGACAGGGTTGACAGAGGCTCAGCTCAACCCCCTCAGTCAGTCCCTTCTGTCCACTTGGAAGAGCCTATTTTGTCTGAGAGCATTAGATTTCCCAAACCCATTGCTTTATGCTTGTTTCCTCATGGAATGCTTCCTCAAATAAGTCAATTATAAGATATTGATTGTAGCCATTTCAATAATAAATGAATCCATGCCAATTCCACACCTCCAATTTTTCCCGTGATCTGCACCATTTCAAAATTTCTGACAGAAGGTAGCCATTATTTTTACTGTTTCTTCATGCAGTTGCACTGAATTTTATTTTATTTTTTTTTAATTTTTTTTCAACGTTTTTTATATTTATTTTGGGACAGAGAGAGACAGAGCATGAACGGGGGAGGGGCAGAGAGAGAGAGGGAGACACAGAATCGGAAACAGGCTCCAGGCTCCGAGCCATCAGCCCAGAGCCTGAGGCGGGGCTCGAACTCCCGGACCGCGAGATCGTGACCTGGCTGAAGTCGGACGCTTAACCCACTGTGCCACCCAGGCGCCCCAGTTGCACTGAATTTTAAAAGCGTGTGGTGGGGTTGTAGAACTTCCAGGGAGACCCGGTTAACTTCTCTGTGCTTTAATTAGGTGTCAAGTGATGGACGCTTGTTTAGCGTGAAGCCGCCATCGGGACCTGTCTTGACCGTAACTCTGTTTGGGAGGTTGTACGAGAAGGACTGGATATTAAAGGCTTCATCAGACCTCAGGGCACAAGCACCGGGAGTAATGCTCGTAGTTATAGCACTGAGTGTGTGCTCATTCAGTTGGTAAAATAGTTCTATTTCCCTTTTTATTTTGCATGATTTAAAAAATGATGGGTGACAACAGAAGCATGGATCTGGGCTTTTGATAAGAGTGGTCATGGTCTTTTGTACAAGTGAATACAATTATTTATACGTATGTATTTCTCTGTTTTTAGACGCATACACACACACACACACACACACACACACACAGACACCAGATAATAGAAGCCAGATACACAGTGACATAATTTTGAAAGGTAAAATCCATAAAATGAGAATAACAATTATACCCACATTTTAGGGATTTTTGGTGAGGAAAAAAAAATACACTTCAAGTCCTTAGACCAGTTACTGGATCATGGAAAGGACTGCACGTGTGCTATCACAACTGTGAATGGCTGTCACAGGAAAACCATGCACGATATATTGACTGCTAAAACTATATCACTCTAATTGTCTAAAGTGCAAACATTTTCCAATGGTTCAGTCACCCTACATATTTCAGTTAGAAAATCAGTGAATTCGGGGTGCCTGGGTGGCTTAGTCGGTTAAACATCTGACTTGAGCTCAGGTCATGATCTCAAAGTCCATGAGTTCAAGCCCCGTTATTGTGCTCTGTGCTGACAGCTCAGAGCCCGGAGCCTGCTTCAGATTCTGTGGCTCCCTCTTCTCTCTGCCCCTTCACCACTCATGCTCTGTCCCTCAGAGCATGTCTCTCAATGAATTCAACATCAGCTAATTGGCTTTGGCTTGGTACCTAGCAATGAGGTATTCTAGAAGGCAGCTGGGCTTCCACCTAGGAACTTGTTAGAAGGCCTTCATGTTTTTTGTGGTTTTCAGCGTCTCTTTAGTGTTTTGTCTACCTTGTCAGCCTATAAGTATAGTAATAAGGAGGCTCTAAGACATTTACCAAATCTGGCCTGTAATCTATTTTTGCATAGCCCGTTAGCTAAGAAAGGGTTTTATGTTTCTAAATGGTTGAAAAAGAGGAAGAATCCAAGAAGAAGAATATTTTGTGATACATGAAAACGATCTAAAGTTCAAATTTTAGTCTTAATACCTAAAGTTTTATTGAACACACCACGTTTGTTTAAGTATTGCTGATGACTGTTTTTTTTTTAATTAAAAAAAAAATTTTTTTTAACGTTTATTTACTTTTAAGACAGAGAGACACACAGCATGAACCGGGGAGGGGCAGAGAGAGAGGGAGACACAGAATCGGAAGCAGGCTCCAGGTTCTGAGCCATCAGCCCAGAGCCTGACTCGGGGCTCAAACTCGTGACCTGAGCTAAAGTCGGACACTTAACCGACTGAGCCACCCAGGCGCCCCTGCTGATGACTGTTTTTATGCTATGGTGACAAAGTTGGGTAGTTATGACACAGAAAAGCTGTTATGGCCAGTTATGGCCAGTTATGGCCAGAAAAGCTGCAAATATTTACTGCTTGGCCCTTTCCACAAAAAGTTTGTTAACTCCTGCTCTGAAGTATTAAATAACTACAGATGTTACTATTAAAAGCCTTTAAAGCAATTCAGTGGGCAAATTGCCTGTGTCTTTCATAAAAAGAGAAATAGAATATCTTTATTTGCTTTGTATTATGTATCATCACGCACACATGTGCAAAGATTACCTTGATTAACGTATGGCCAAATGTGCTAAGTAGATTAATACCCCAAATAAGATCATTTTTATAAACATGGTTGATATCCATTCACTGTAAGATACCACATCACAAAGCCTTTTGATGGATTTGGTATGTTCTCAAATTCCTGGGAGAAAGCACATTAGTTTTTATTTTCAAATTTTTCCTGGAGATCAACTAAGAACTATTCATATGAATACACTATCTGGTATTTTAACTTCGGCAAACTCACCAGCTTGCCTTAGAATGATTTTTCTTAAAATTAAACATTACAGGCAATGAATTTACTTTTTTAAAAATGGTATTTACAACATCCATACCCAGATCTGATTACTTTTTCACTGTGCATTTCTTTAACACATGCATACGTATTTTACGATAGTTTTGATGTGCTTTTTAACTGTGATTTTTATTTCTTTTGCGTAAAACATTCGTAATATTCTTTCAATACAAACAGCCCAATTCCAAAAAAGACCAATGCTCAAATATATGTTCCTTAATCTCTTTATACCTTGATCAATTTGAATGGTCCTGTCTATGGCCATACCACCCTGAACGCACCCGATCTCCTCTGAATGGTCCAGAGAGCAATTTTTGATACTTCCTCATTTAAAGATATCATTTGTTATCAACTTCATGATGATGATGTAACCACTTCCTCTCTCACTGTAGTAGCCTTTTTCCAAGCTGGTCCCCAGTGATTCCCACCCAGGCTCCATGGAGAAATTCTCCACGATTAATTGTTTTGTTGCTATTGATTCTTATATTTTTATATAGCTTCTGAGCCTTGTCACTTATAATAAATATGAATTCATTCTTACTTGTATCCTAACACATATCTGTTATTCAGCTCTGCTTCAGTGTTCTATTGATTTTACTTATTTGGTCTTTTAGTTTTTTTATCGAAACAATCTATTTCAGGTCTCCTATAGGCTGAATTATGTCCCCCCTCAAATTCACGTATTGAAGTCTGAATTCCATACCTCAGAATGTGATTGCATTTGAAGATAAAGTCTTTTAAGAGGTAAAATGATGGCATTAGGGTGGGCCCTAATCCAATATGACTGGTATTCTTATAAGAAGAGAAGATTAGGACATAGACACTATGGAAACTATGTGAAACTATGTGAAGACACAAAGGAAGATGGCCATCTACAAGCCAAGGAGAAAGGCCCTCAGAAGAAATCAACCCTGTTGACAGTTTGATTTGGATTTCTGGCCTCCAGAATCTTGAGAAAATAAATTTCTGTTGTTTAAACTAATCCGTGGTACTTTATAATGGCAGTCCTAAAAAACCAGTACAAATTCTAATCCCCTCTCCTCTCCATTTCTACCATAAATTGAAGCTTAAACAGAATGGTTACCTAGTTAAGAAGATCCAGCTAGCCTGGTTCCATGAGACTCAACTAGATACTCTCAGAGAAGCATTGCTGATGAACTGGTGCTGAAACCATCAGACCATCTGGATGTTGGGAAAGCAGAAAGTCACACGGATGAAATCAAGTAATTGATCTGTCCTTAAATATTCTTTTTTAGTGACAAAAGAATCTGTTGATACAACTGAGTGAAACAAAGGACATCGTTGAAGTCAAAAACATCTCTCAACCGGTAGACTATCCACATAGCCCGAGATCAGCCCCACACTATACGAAGCATGCCCTTCTGCAAAGGAGAGCATGATCCATACCAGTAATATAACATTTTGAAATAAACATTTTTGTGGTAGATACTTTTCAAAAAAATACTATCTCATCCAATAATATTTGAGTAAAATTCACCTTATTACTGGCAACGCAACAGCTTAAAACCGCAAACATTTATTATCTGACACAGTTTCTAGGAGTCAGGATCTGGGAATGGCTTAAATGGGTTTTCTGGCTTAAGGTCTCTCTTAACGTTGTAATAAACCTGTCCCCAGGGTTACAATCATCTTAAGTTCCTCTGGGCCTGAAGACTCCACTGCTAAGATCACTCACATGGTTGTTGATGGTCCTCAGCTCCTTGCTGGAAGCTGGCTGTGGCCTTTTTCCTTATGCATGGGCTACCTGAAATTTTTCACAAAAAAGCAACTGGCGTCTCCAAGAGTGAGTGATGAGATAGACAAATATATCTATCTATATCTGTATCTATATCTATATCTATATCTATATCTATATCTACATCTACATCTATATCTATCTATATCATTGATATCTATATCATCTATATCTATCTATATCCATATCATGTGTATCTATATCATCTATATCTATATATAGAAGGGTGTGGATATTTCAGTCTTTTATAGCCTAATTTTGGAAGTGACATCACTTCTGCCATACGCTATTTGTCACACAGACCAACAGTGGTACAATGTGGGAGAGAATCACACAAAGGTAAGAATATCAAGAGACAAGGATCTTTGCAGATCAGTTGGGATGCTGGCTATTACGATAAGTATGTATTTATATTTATATGTATTTCTATATAATTTTAAAACATAGGACCGTTTCCTTTTCTTTTTGCTATATATGTAATATGTCTTTCAAAATATACTCCCAATATTTACATCTGAAAAGTATTGTGCCAAAGGACTTTCTACAATTATTTTCTATGCTAAAGATTAAATAATTTAATGATTTCTGCTCTTGGTAAAATTTAAATTGGTTGGATTTACTCATTTGTGGTGGCATCATCTCCTGATACACACCTGTGACTTTTACATTCACTTCTTAGAAGTCTACTTTATAAAAGAATACACATTAAAAAGTAACATAGAATAGGGGTGCCTGGGTGGCTCAGTCGGTTGGGCGTCCGACTTCGGCTCAGGTCATGATCACGCGGTTCATGAGTTCGAGCCCCGAATTGGGCTCTGTGCTGACAGCTCAGAGCCTGGAGCCTGCTTCGGATTCTGTGTCTCCCTCTCTCTGCTCCTCCCCCACTCATGCTCTCTCTCTCTCTCTCTCTCTCTCTCTCTCTCTGTCTCTCAAAAATAAACAAAGCTTAAAAAAAAAAGTAACATAGAATAAACAGCATAAGTTCCAGAATCATTAATTCATGAAATGACACTACTAGGAAAAAGGGTCTTAAGAACATCAACATATTAACTGTTTTTTTTTTCTTTTTGAATCAGCAAGGATTTTTTTCTACTAATCTATAAAAATATAAAACAAATGGAAAATAACAATTGAAGTGTTCTGAATATGGCAACAATCAACTAGAAAGTCATTATCAATGTCAAAAGCTGCTCTGAAATCTATCACTTGGCTCTTACATCGAAAATTAACCTCACATTCCCCACATTCTTCCAATTCTCTATTCTGGATGTCTTGAGTGTATTCCAAATGCATTACCTTAATTTTGCTTTTGTAATCACCAAGTCTTGGATGGGGAAAATACCTATATCCACGAGTAATACTGTAGCATGCTGCCATAATCGATAAGTTTAGTGTTTTAAGTACAGACACTACAAAACCAAATTTCTTTCACTCTGTTATACTTTTTCTTTATCGTGTGTATTAGTTAGGATAGGCTAGCTTGTGGCGTAGTAACAAATAAAACCAAAAATCTCCTGGCTAAATAAGATGAAAATTCATTTCTCAAAGTCTACTCCAGGGCAGCTAGCCTCTGTGTCAAAGCTCAGAACCTCAGGCTTTTTCATTGTGTGTTGTTTCCTTATTACCAATGCTCCCATAATTTCTGGAGCATGACAGAAGAATATGGAGAGATTGCACACTGTCTTTTAAATGCTTTCATCTAGGAGCGACCGGGTGGCTCAGTTGGTTGGGCATCTGACCCCAGCTCAGGTCATGATCTCGTGTTTTGTGAGTTTGAGCCCCACATTGGGCTCCGTGCTGTCAGTGTGGAGCCCACTTCAGATCTGTCCCCCCTACCCTGCCCTTCCCCTGCTATGTGTGCTCTTTCTCTCTCTCAAAAATGAATAAACAGTTAAAAAAAAATGCTTTCATCTAGTGATACTTGTCATTCCCATTTGTATTTTCTTGGCCAGAGCAAGTCTTATGGACTTGCCAAATTTAAATGCACAGAAAGCATAATTTCCCTGTGTGTCCAGGAAAGGGAAGGGATTCATAAATATTGGTTAGCACTAGTAATATCTATCATTTAATGAAAGTCTTCAAAGGCATGCATCTTATATTCTTTTTCCACTTCCATTTATTTCCACCCAATAAATGTCTGCCATGAGTCACCAGCACTGCTATTTATCATTTATTTTCCAATGTATAGTGAGACTATAATCCTTGCCTCCTACCCCATACTTTGTTGACAGCCCATGTGCCTGCCAATTGCAAGCCAAGATGACCACTTCCTTCAAACTTTACTTGCCCTTTCCATTAATCTGAAGGCAACTTCACCTGTGTCTTCTTACCCAGAGTATGCAAAGACATCACTAATGTCTTACGTATAGTGTTTCATAGTTTACAAAACATTTTCAGATACATTTTCTATTATTTCACAAAGTGGGTACTTTCTTTTTCTTCTTCCATTTTTTACCTTAGAGAGCAAAGTGTTGTTTTCTGCTCTTCTTACTTAGGTGTATCAGATATCAGATCCTCAAACGGGAATCTTTTAATTTTATGTCCAATGCTTTTTCTAGTATTACAGGTTACTAATGGTTTCTTACACACTAGACTGTGGCTTTCTGAAAGACTCAGTGTTAATCTTGTTGATTGAAATGCTAGATACTGATTATTTGCTTAGTGAGCTGGACACTGATTGTTTGCTTAGAATTTTTATTATATTTTTAAGAATATTTTTAAATTTTTTTTAATGTTTACTTTTGAGAGACAGAGAGAGAGAGAGAGAGAGAGAGAGAGAGAGAGAGGGCAGCAGAGGGACAAGGAGAGAGGGAGAGAGAGAATCCCAAGCAGGTTCCATGCTGTCAGCATAGAGCCTGATGTGGGTTCAAATTCACGAATTGTGAGATCATGACCTGAGTCAAAATCAAGAGTTGGAAGCTTAACCATCTAAGCCACCCAGGCACCCCTTTGTTTAGTGATTATTAAAGCCAGATTTTAATTGCATCCTTACCTTTACAGGAAAGATATGCCACATTCTACATAGTCTCATAGCTTTAACAGCTCAGACTTTGACAGAATGCAGGATGAGAGCTAAGGTGAAAGTACACGATTAATATTAAAGCATATATATCTCCTGGAACAAAGATTGAACTTAGTTGGTCATATTTGTTGACGTGGCATGGAGAATAAAAATTTGCCTTGAAAAATTAGGAGAAGATTATCAAAATGAAGAGTGGGAATTTTTCGGTCTTGAGAGGTAAGTTTAGAAGCATCAATGACTATGTGTTAACAGAAGAGTGAGCTCTTTTAATCTTTCTATTTTGAAATTAGTTGCATATGGTGGTCTAGCCACAGAAATATGGCAAGAGCTCTTATCAGTGTTAGCAGCTATTCAGCTATCAATACCTTCTAGAAACTTTGAACTCCTGCCAAGGCAAATAAGGCCCACCTGTCAGTATGGTGGTAGATTACCTAATAAAAAGTTAATGTTTGGGCAATGTGCTTTGTAGACATGTTGATTGGTTAAACTTTGAATTGAGTTGTGAAAATATTAGTAAAACAAAATACTCTTTTAACAGATTGCAGTGTTGACTTAACTGAAATTCATTGTGAAGCAGCTGATTGTTTTCTTTTTGTCTATGATAAAATTTCATCTTGTTCTATCAAAGACAATTACTGAGGGTTTATTTGCTGTTGCAATATGAATAAAAATGGATTGAAAAGCCTGCCACTGTGTACCTAGTTATAGGAAAGTAGTCGTTCTAGAGGTAGATTATGAAAGCACTATGGCAAAAAAATAAAATAAAATCTAAACACTGAAATTATTCCTTAAGGACATATATAATTTAATTTTAACTGAAATAAAGATGTGAGCATTATCTTCAGAGACTGTTGATAAAAATATATTACAATGATGTTAGTTATTAAGACAATTACAAATACTAGTTTGAAAATGTTCTGATACTACTATTTAGTTTGTTATCACTTCACCTTGCTTAGCTTGTAATTAATAAGATTCCCCAACTCACCGATCCATAGATGGATGTTAGCTGAAATTTTCATTAAGGTAGTAATTATCTCAGTTTTCCCTATCCAGCTATTTGGAGGGTATTGGGAATAAACCAGAGAGATTTCATGTAATGCCTTTTGCCCAGTGACTGGTCTAAGTTCAGTAAGTTTTTCCCCCTCCCTTTCTCTTCTCTTCCTCTTTCTCTTTTTTTCCTCCTCCTCCTATGTTCCCTCCTCTTCTTTCTCTTCCTCCTTCACCACTGCTCTTTACCCTTCTCATCCTCCTTATAATTTCTCTTTATTACTATTGACACGAACCAAGCATTGGCTGTGCCCACACGAGCAGTATGTTCAGGTTCTGTCTTCAAGATCCTAAAATGTGAGAAAAGGTTCTGAGCAGCACACTGTGGGGGAATTCACTATTTTAGATTGCTGCCCTAGTTTATTCCTCCTCTCGCCTCCAATGGGGAAAACAAACAAAAAAGGTGAAAGAGATGAAGTTACTTTATACTGGGTCTCTCCATTCTGGGGCCCTGAGGAGTAGAGATCTGGTATAAAAACCCAAAGGCTGCCTTCTATAGGTTCAAGTGAATATAATATCTGGCTCAGAGATTCAAGTTCAATAAGAAACTAACATTCAAGGTGACATGTCTTAGGATAGGTTCAAAAAGAGAAAATATCCTTCCTAAAATATATAAGCTGAATGCCCCTTACATTCCATTCTTCTCTTTGTAGTGGCCAAAGGATAGATATACAGACAATCCTCTAAAACTCATAAAAATATTCAGGGTTTATGGCATCAGGATGATTTTATTTATCTGTCAACCTATTTTCTGAAAGCGGTTTTAAGAGATTTATGAGACTTGCTAGCATTTGGTCTATCCTCAAGACTCCGAACTGAACAGAGTTTTTGAAGCATCACTTGCTATTTAGCTTCCTTATTATTATTAGTTTCCAGAACTATTACTTACTGGGTTTCTAGACCCCAGAGGCTGTACTAGGCCCTTAAGATATAAATGCTTCAGGGGCACCTGGGTGGTCCAGTAGGTTAAATGTGGGACTTCGGCTCAGGTCATGATCTCCCAGTTCACAAGTGGTTCACGAGTTCGAGTCGCACGTGGGGCTCTGTGCTGACAGCTCAGAGGCTGGAGCCTGCTTTCTATTGTGTGTCTCCCTTTCTCTCTCTGCCCCTCCCCCGCTCACATTCTCTCCCTCTCTTTCTCTCTCTCTCTCACTCAAAAATAAACATTAAAAAAATATATATAAATGATTCCGATACGCTAAGGTATTTAGATAGAAGTGGCCTCAGATAGAATATTCAGCTCTAATGTAGAGATTTGCATGGAATTTTCTGTAGAGTCACTTGCTTCAGTAGCTACTGGATTCCATGCCCTTGGATGGCCTCATGCTTTCACAAGGTATCATGGTCATATCCTGTACTTATACACTGTCTGCAAATATAGTCAAGAGATTGATATTGTACAAAGTTGCCCTTTTTTGGAAGGGAGACGGTTCTATTCCCTGTCTGTTCTCTATACTGTAAGCTCTAAAACTCAGTCTCAGTGTCACCAGAAATGACCAGCCTCTGGGAAACTGAGCCTAAAACTTTAACTAAACTCACCAAAGACAATTTGTAAATCGGAGTGTGTCTAGTTGTCTGTAAAACAGGAGAAATAAAATGGCAGCAGAGAGAAATGGAACTTCAGAGTTAGACCTTCCTTTGATTCCTGGCTTTGCCACTTTCTGCTATGAGACCAAATTCCTTAGTTGCCTTGAGTGTCAGTCTCTTTTTTTTTTTTTTTTTAATTTTTTTTTTCAACGTTTATTTATTTTTGGGACAGAGAGAGACAGAGCATGAACGGGGGAGGGGCAGAGAGAGAGGGAGACACAGAATCGGAAACAGGCTCCAGGCTCTGAGCCATCAGCCCAGAGCCTGACGCGGGGCTCGAACTCACAGACTGTGAGATCGTGACCTGGCTGAAGTCGGACACTTAACCGACTGCGCCACCCAGGCGCCCCGAGTGTCAGTCTTTTTAAAGGCAATAGGACAGTACGTGTCTGGCATCCAGGAAGCACTCCATAAATCATTGCGTCTTACCAAACCAGTTGGATACTCATGTCAGAACAGCAGCATCTTTCATGATATAAAGCTTGCTTGGGAAACCCAAATACAGTTGATCGTTGAACAACACAAGTTTGAACTGTGTGGGTCCACTTATACTCATATTTTTTTTAAATAAATGCAGTACAGAACTGTAAATGTATTTTCTATTCTCCAAAATTTTCTTAATAAGATTTTCTTTTCTCTAGCTTATTTTGAGAACACAATATGTAATACATGTAACATGCAAAATATATGTTAATTGTGTTATCAATAAGGCTTCCAGTCAACATAGGCTATTAGTAGTTAAGTTTCTGGAGACTCAAAAGTTATACACAGATTTTCAACTGTATGAGAGGTCAGCACCCGTAACACCTGCATTGTTCAAGAGCCAACTGTAATACATATAGGTTTGCTTGCTAAAAATCAATTAAAAATTATAGTAAAAGACATTTGTATTCGTGTGGAATATTTTTCAGGAGGCCATGATAGTTTGCTGGGTCAGTTTTCTTTCACAATAGAAGGAGTACTGCCTACCTGACCATATACATGTCCCATGTAAGGAAAGGCTTCGTCCTAGACAATGCCAGGGCTATGCTGTGATTTCAGGGGCTTGAAGCCACATTCTTTATACCAAGATCTTTGTCCCATCTGCCCCAAATTCCATAAGTTGAGACATTCTTTTATGCATTGAAGACCTGGTTTGTTTAAGTCCTTTCAATGGAAGCATCTCTGGGCATAGCCATATTTGTTTTGCTGTTGAAAAGTTGGGGTCATTGATGATCATTCACTGGAAAGATGGGTTCTAAAATGGAAAGAAGAGGGAGGGCATCTGAGAGTAATGAAACCATCAGAAAAAAATCTTTGCTACATTTACAGTAAAAAATGTAGGGGTGCTTAGGAAAGGGGAAGGCTCTGCATATCAGAGATTTCTCCTTAAGTCTAAGCCATTTCTGGAATAGTTTCCAAGTAATAACCAATCATGCCTATGGTAACTTTATAAAGAGGCTTATATTACAGTTTCTTGCTGTAACAACATTGCTTTCTTTTTATGCCAGTAGAAAACATCCCCAAATGTAAAACTCAAATGGAATTATAAAGTCTTTCCTTTTCCTTATTTTTGCCTCCATAGACTGATTTTTTCCCCATTGCAAGTGATATCTCTACCCTAGTTGTCTTCTGTATTTTTAGCAGAATGGAGAAAATGATCTTACCAGTAAAATGGTTTTGAATTCCCATTATTTTGCTTTGATTGATGATATGAACCCCCAAAATATCTCTTCTATAGTCCATATCAGGGGTCAGTAAACTATTTCCTGTAAATATAATTTTATTGGACACTGATACACCCATTCATTTATGTATCATCTATGATACTTTCATGTTACAATGACAGAATTAAATAGTTGCCATGTACCTATGGCCTTCAAAGCGTATGGCATTTACTATCTAGCCCTTTACAGAAACAATTTACTGATTCCTCACCTACATGGTAAGGAAAACCTCTATGAATCTAAAAGCAGACACTTTATTCCTTGCCTATACATTTCATGACATCGTCTTTTCTAAAAATTTGATTCATTTATGGTGCTAGCTGGCCTTAGTACTCATCTTTTTCCACCATATTGGAAAAGAGTATTTGCGCCAACTACATTCTTCCCTGATGAAAAAAGAAATATTAGTTTGATTTCTGGCTTTGCCATTTGCTAGTAATATGACATTGGAAAAGCCATTTAAGTTCTCCCAGACTCATCATAACCTGTAAAGTGGAAATAATGAGATCTACTCCATTTGGTTATTGTGAGGGTTAAGTGAAAATATTACTTTAGCACTTAGCATAATTCCACTCATAATGAGTGCTCAGTGCGTTTTATTTACATATAATAGAAGTAACTTTAAAAACATATTTTGAAAATATCAACATACCCACAGAAACATGCCATTTATAAAAATGATACTAAGTAATTCCCAATACAAACAAAGATACCTTAGTTTTGTTCTTTGCAAATAAAACAAGAGGGATAAAGCTAATCATTAACTTGGAGTTCATTGAGCTTTGATAGTGAGAATGAAGACATTTGCTAATTTCTATTTTTTAAGTGTGTGTGTGTCTGTGTGTGTGTGTGTGTAACAAGAAGGAATTAGAAACTAACTTGAATGCCTGCAGTACACAGTCAAAACACTTCTGTTGATAAAAAAAAAGGTGCTGGAATAAGATAATAAAAATGTAAAACGTGATTGTTACTGATTAACAGATTTTAATTGTCCGCTATGAAATTATTTTCTTAGGGTTAAATATGAAGTTTTTGCATATGTTTCCCTATTCTAAATTTAGCCTGTTTGTGAAGTGCTCTGAGTCCTTCTTTTCTGTTTCAGTTTATATGCGACCTGCAGGCAATCTTTCCTAGCTACCGTGTGTGGGTTCCAGATCTGTCTTATGTGCTCCCATAACTCAACCTTTGTGTTTTTATTCAGCACGTTCTATATTGTACTTTATCTGTTTGCATGTCTAACTCACCATTAGCTACATATTCCTGGAAAGAAGAATCATAATTATATTTTATCCTGCACACTTACCACGCAGTGATTGTCAGTCAGTTAAATAAATGTTCAGGTTAAAAGAAAGAACGTGACATACATAAAATGGAAAGAAGGCTTTTCAGTACAGTTTTATAATTAACGCTGAAATTATGAGAATTCCATATTCATGCAATATTCTGATTTTAAAAACTTTAAAAATGAAAAATGAACTCAATTAGTAATTTAATATCACTCAACCAACAAATATTTATTGAGCAAATGATTTGCAGGCGCTATTTTAGGTGATGGGGAGACAGTAATGAACAAAGCAGATAAGATCTCTGATTTCCTAGAGCATCATAAACTCCCATACATGAGGCATTGTGCTTGCTTGCAAAGAAAACTCACTCACAAAATGACAGATGTATGTGTTATTGAGACAAACTCTGAACTCGTGTTTGGAAAGATGAATGATATTTTCTATTCACTGTTATAAGCAGTGAACTTGGATGTTATTTCTTGAACCATCCTTTAATATCTAGAAATTTCTGAAGCAGGAGTTATAATCGCCTAGTAAAATGTCAACGTCACTTATGTAAAGCATAATGTAAACGTCACTTATGTAAAGCTGTTTCTGTTTTTGCTATCACAGTTTTTGTTAGTGACTATTTAGATCACAAGTGACCCGTCATGTGGTATCAGTGTTTCTCTGTGTCGGTGTTTCTGCAAGGTGGGGGAATGGGGTAATAGATCTCAGTGGCTTCTTTCAGAAAAACAATTAACACAGTAATTTATTGCCATGAAAATTCTGTATAGCAAACCACCCTGAAACTCATTGGACCAATGGGCTTCACGGGGGCTTGGTCTTCTCATGGGAAAGCATGGAGGACATTCATAAATATAGAGTTCTCCTAATGACACGGCTTAGAACTGGCGCACTTTTATTTCTGTCCATATTCTTTTGGCTAAAACAAGTAAAGTAACAAAGCTCAAGTTCTAAGGACAGGGTAGTAGCTTCCATTCTCAGAGAAGAAAAGACACAAGTGTAGACGCCAGGAGAGTGAAGAACTGGGACCAACAGTAGCCTATCACAATAATCCTATGATTTACTATGGCTGAGTAACAAACAGAAATGGATGAGAAATTGTACTTAAGATAGTCATTTTGCTCTACTGAAGGATCTGGCTCCATTTTGGAAGTTTTATACAGAGGAATTAAAAAATTGATGGACCGAACGTATGTGACCACCTACCCTCAAAACCAGTGTTTCTGCAATTGTGATTAGTAACATTATTGGGGGGATAAACCCCACTAATTAAACAAAGAAATAAAATAGAAAATATCAGAGTGGGTTGAAGGAAGTAAGCATTTTGTTTAATGAAAACGTTTGCTTCTGTTATGGAGGCATACCTACATGGGTACTGAGTCATGATACAAAATATATGTCTTCCTATTGTGGTTAAAACAAAGCTTGGGAAAGCCGTTGTTCTAACTTATTTTCTACCTATAAGATATTATTGGGTGTAAGTACATTCTAATTTTTCAAAATAGTCCTTGGGCAGGCGTGTCATCTGTTTTGAAATTGAACCGTTTTTTCAGTGCTCGTTTTTCCCTTTGTAAAGATATCTAATACAGGAGTACTTTTCTTTCAAATCAATCAACAATTAAGGCGGTTTTAATGGACACGTGTTTTTATATATATGCTGGTAACACCCATGACTGTGGTTACTGGTGGCCCATGTTTGAGATTATTTTAAAAGTAATGGTAATATTTACCTTCTCTATTTAGCTTGCTCACTGCCAGCTTCCTGATGCTGGTTTAGAATAAAAGCACTTCCCAGTTATATGTATCAATAATATACTGTTACCTTGCTTCAGAAAGATTTATTATCAGCTTATCTTTTCCAGATTTCAATATTTGCGTCATCTGTCTAGGCGAACTGTGGCCTACGGTAACACAGCAGTGGCTCTAGTCAGTAGCTGTCCAGGGGACACATGCGGAGGGGGCCTCCTCCCCAAAGGCAGTGTTTCTGCAGCCGGCTTGTCCCCTCTCTGGTCACTCTTACCTGAGAAGGTAGGTCTGAATGCTCATAGGGACTAGCCTGAGGGCCTAGGTAATCTTTCACTGAGAAAATGCTGACAGCCAGAAAAGTTATCAATGGCTTGGTACTTACTAATACATTAAAATTTAGGATTATTTAATAGAAAAGTTAACAAGGTTGCTGTAATTTAGTTTCATAAAACCTGGGTTAGTAAGAGAAGGTAAAAAATAGTGACATATTTTTAACTAGCATGCTTTACCTGTGCTTTTAAAATGTTTCACGTTTATTAAAAATTCACCTATGAAAACCCAGGAAACCTGAAAAGTTGAAACATGATTTTTTGTCTCCATTTCTTGTAAATGAAGGAAATTCCTTCTGTGGATGTTGGCTAGTGTTAGCATAAAAAAACGATCCCCACAGAGACTTTTATACATTTTAAAATTAAATCACGTTATTGTTACTATTTGCTCAATTACAAAACTAAAATCTTATTTGCACAAGTATTATTTGGTGGGAAAAATCCTGGCCCTTTGCCAAATGACTTCACTCTTTAGCGTGTGTGTGTGTGTGTGTCTGTTTACGTGCCATATATTAGATTGATTAGATTAGGAAGTTTTTAGTTATGATGACCTAAATTTGATACATATCATCTTATGCAAGTCTACATACCAGAAAAATTTTCCAGTAGAGTTGATTTACCTGCTCATAATATTGCTGAAGATTCTTTTTTCTCTTTTCAATTGGAATGGGTTGATGGATAAGCAAACGAATGGAATTTGCCATGCTTCCTGTTTCTTTAAGATGGAAAGGATTGCTTCCAGTGATATCACCTTCTCAAGACTCATGACTTAAATATTTGAAAGAGTTGTTTCTCCTACCCCTTCTTTCTTTCTCTCTTTTAAAATAAGTGTTTTACCCTAGAGGAGAAAGCAGGAAAAGACCTCTCTGACCTCAGCCGTAGCAATTTCTTACTTGACACATCCCCAAAGGCAAGGGAATTAAAAGCAAAAATGAACTACTGGGACCTTATGAAGATAAAAACATGTTTAAAAATTGTTTTGCACTCTCAGCATCAGTGCCATCTTCTGGGAAACCTCTGTGCCACAGAGCCAAGTGGAAGAAGCAGTGGATGAACAGGCTGAAGCGAAAAAGAAGAAAGATGAGGCAGAGGTCCAAGTAAACTGCCAGCTTGTGCACCCACGGAAGTCACAAGAACATCCCAGAGGTCAGGGATGTTTGTACAAATTGTTGGACCGCACGCCTACTTTCTAGAACTTGATTCAGTGGATCTAGACATCCATCATCATTTGATCACAATGACCACCTGGGACCTTCCTTAGCAAAGGAAACAACCAACAAAACTAAAAGGCAACCAACGGAATGGGAAAAGATATTTGCAAATGACATATCGGACAAAGGGCTAGCATCCAAAATCTATAAAGAGCTCACCAAACTCCACACCCGAAAAACAAATAACCCAGTGAAGAAATGGGCAGAAAACATGAATAGACACTTCTCTAAAGAAGACATCCGGATGGCCAACAGGCACATGAAAAGATGCTCAACATCACTCCTCATCAGGGAAATACAAATCAAAACCACACTTAGATATCACCTCACGCCAGTCAGAGTGGCCAAAATGAACAAATCAGGAGACTATAGATGCTGGAGAGGATGTGGAGAAACGGGAACCCTCTTGCACTGCTGGTGGGAATGCAAACTGGTGCAGCCGCTCTGGAAAACAGTGTGGAGGTTCCTCAGAAAATTAAAAATAGACCTACCTTATGACCCAGCAATAGCACTGCTAGGAATTTACCCAAGGGATACAGGAGTACTGATGCATAGGGGCACTTGTACCCCAATGTTTATAGCAGCACTCTCAACAATAGCCAAATTATGGAAAGAGCCAAAATGTCCATCAACTGACAAATTGATAAAGAAATTGTAGTTTATATACACAATGGAGTACTACATAGCAATGAGAAAGAACGAAATATGGCCCTTTGTAGCAACGTGGATGGAACTGGAGAGTGTGATGTTAAGTGAAATAAATCATACAGAGAAAGACAGATACCATATGGTTTCACTCTTATGTGGATCCTGAGAAACTTAACAGAAACCCATGGGGGAGGGGAAGGAAAAAAAAAAAGAGGTTAGAGTGGAAGAGAGCCAAAGCATAAGAGACTCTTAAAAACTGAGAACAAACTGAGGGTTGATGGGGGGTGGGAGGGAGGGGAGGGTGGGTGATGGGTACTGAGGAGGGCACCTTTTGGGATGAGCACTGGGTGTTGTATGGAAACCAATTTGACAATAAACTTCATATATTGAAAAAAATAAAAATAAAATAAGTGTTTTACAAAACACTTTTGGTATTGTAATAAAGAATAGTGGATAAATTAGAGAGCTGCAAACTTATTTTTAGAATAAAATTATCAGGTTTATTTCTAGTTTTATTTCTAAATCTGTATAGAACAAAAACAGGATATGAGGGCATTTTAGAAACTTTAGGGCATTTAGCAAAACTTTAATTTTAATATAAGACTAATGTGGATAAGTAACTCATGTAAAGAATTATATAAGCACAAAAAGCACAAATTGTATAATTTCTTAATAATTACTCACCAAGAGGTTTTTTTTTTAAAGTATGGTTAAAGTTTTGTTTGAAGCAATTCATAGACAATACATTTAATTTTATTAAATACTTTTTTTCTGGTTATGAAAGTAAAACATTCTTATAGTAGAAAACTTGGAATATGTAGAAAACATAGAGAAGAAAGTAAAACTTTCCTGTTCTTTCACCACCCAGGAAATTTTTTTGGTAAAATTTGGTATTATTTTTCTTATTTGCTGTTGTTTAATTTGTTTTTTTTGAGTTTCAATCTCACCACCTCTGAGTAAATGATATTAAACATTTAGAGTATACCATTCCATACCTATTTTCCATGTTTATACAAATGTGTGTGTGTATGTGTGTGTGTGTGTGTGTGTGTGTGTGTCCCTACAAGTAGTACTGTTGAAAATATTTTTTTCTTTACTTGACAAGATATCATTGCCATCTTTCTATATCTCCAAATATTTTAATTTTACATCTTACTGCATATCTGTCATATCTACTGATGTGTGTATGTCTGCTAGAAGTTCAGACTGTTTTAGTTCTTACTTTTGTTGCTATTACAAAAACTACTGCTGGGTTGAACAACATAGGTATTTTAACTTGAAAAAATACTGCTAGAGAAAATTACCAAAATAAATGATTAGCTATATATCTTGTCAACTTGTCAAGAAGTTTCATTTGCCTGCCCCTCACCATCCTGAGAAAAACTGGGAGACATTGAGATAGTTGCAAATTTAAGTTCCAGGTTAGCATTAAGTTTTCTTGAAATACATATTTTTTCATTTCAAAAATCCTTTTTTAATAAGCATTGCATTGTGTTATATGATCATAATCCTTTTTAGTTTACACTAAATCTTAGTTTAAATAGTGTTACTTACTGATGTTGTTTTTATTCTTCATCTCTTGCTATTTAGAATTTTTTGTTTTGATTTCATTTTTATATTGTTAGAGTATTCCCTAGAGTTTCTCAGAAGGTGGTCATAAATGTATACTTGTCTTTCTTTTGCCTTCATCTGACTACTGTTTTGGCTGAATATAGGATTGTTGAGTTGCCATCCTATTTCCTTAATAGTTTCTAAACTTCTTCCACTGCCCTCTGGCTTCCAAAATTGCTAGCCCAATCATCTTTCCTTCTTTGTGTGTGTGTGTGTGTGTGTGTGTGTGTGTGTGTGTGTTTAAGCAGCATTGTTGAGATATAATTGATATGCAAAGAACCATACACATTTAACATGTACAATGAAGGAATTTCTAACTAGATGGCTAGAAGATTTTCTTCTTTATCTTTGAAATCAGAACCAAGCTAAGTGTATGTGCCCTACTTTATAATGGCCCCAGGGGGCACAGAAATGAACTAATGAACTCCTTAGTTCATTTGTTCATTCATTCAATCCTTTATTCATTTTTGTGCTCAATGTTCTAGACATTTCCCAGGCCCTGGGGCTATAGCAATGAATAAAACAGCCCATTCCCTTACGACACACTCCCTTCTTTGATTCATTTCATCTTGATTTTTCCCTGTTCATCCCCCTTTTCCCATTGCTTTCCCTCTGCCTATAGTGACCTTTTAGAATGTACCTTTTTAATGTTGATTTAAATATATGTGTATTCTTGTAAGAGTTTCCTGATGCTTTTTTATATATTCCCTTAACATGTCTATAACATTCCTCTTGGATGTTTACTTATTTGATAAACTATGCACAGGATACTATTGTAAGTAAACACTTTACAAATGTTAACTCATTCCAGCCTCATAAAACCTCAAGAAATCTATTTTTATTTATTTATTTATTTATTTATTTATTTATTTATTGCATGAGAAAACTATAGGCCCAAGAGTTTGGGTAGCCTGTCCAAGGGCACAGAATAGGTGAATGGCCAGACCTGCCTGGACTTGAAAGGCCACACTCTTCAGCACACAGCTCTAACCTCATAAATTCAAAACCCAACTCCTGATTTCTTCCTGTTTCTTGCCCTTCTCCAATCACCATCTTTTTCATCTCCTTAAATGGGACCCTCCACCTTCAAGCTGCTCAAAACAAAAACCTTGCTATTTCCCTTGATAACTTCCTCCCAGCCCACACTCAGTTGATGTGCAAATTCTGCCTGCTGTATCTTTAGAACATTTCCAAACTTGACCACTACTCTCCACACTCACTGCCCCTGCTATGTCCAAACCATCATCTTCCCTCACCAGGTTCTAGTGACAGCGTCCTAATCATCTCATCTCTGTCCTTACCCTCTGCCTCTGTTCTCAGACAGTAGCCAGGGTGGATCTGTCAGAACCTGTCAACTCATGTTGCTGGGTTCAAAACCCTCCAGTGACTTCCTTTTTTCACTCAAGGGCAAACAAAGCTAAAATTCTTACTGTGACCTGAAAGGCCCTATTCAGTGTAGCTCTGTACAGCTTCCGTGGCTTCCCCATCTATTTTTTCTCTGTGTTGCTGGCTTTGTGCTATCCCCATTGACATCTGCTAATTTTGCAAACACACTAAGCATGTTCCCATCTCTAGACTTTGGAGTCTGCTATATCCCCTCCCTGGATTGTGCTTCCCCTACATATCCATATGGTTAGCTTCTCGGTTCCTTCAGATATATATATATATATTATTCAGTCAGCTTTTTATTTAAGTTTTCCCTGGCTACCTTATCCTGAAGCTCAATACTCTCCCCAAACCTTGCAGTTCTCTCTTCTTTGCTTTATTTTTTTCTCCTTAGTAACTATTGCAATCTAATTTCATGTTTATTGAAACATTGAGAACATGAAGTGTCCCCCAACCCACACCTGAATGTAAGTTCCTGAAGGGCAGGAAGTTTTGTTATGTCTTTTCACCCCAGTACCTGGTATCTGACAGAGGGAAGGCATTTACCCAATATTTATGAACAAGGATGTGTGAATTTCTATTTCTTTGTATTTTAGCTTAATGTATGTAATGTTCTTCCACTTGATTCACAAGGTCAGTGATTTGGTCTTCAGTTGTGACTATTCTCTTTTATAAATTCTTTATGGATTTTAAAAATACCCGAGATAATTTCTTTTGCTTTCAGAACCTTTTTCCATGCTCTAATTTGATCTTCTTGGGTGCTTTTCCTAAATTTTGTTTAAAGCTCTCATTTTTCTGCCTCTAGAGTAGTTTTTTCTTTTCTTTTCTTTTTTAATTCAAATGTTTATTTATGGAGAAAGAGAGAGAGAGAGAGAAAGAGAGAGAGCAAGCGTGAGAGGGACAGAGAGAGAGGAAGAGAGAGGATCCCAAGTAGGCTCTGCACTGTCAGCATGCAGCCCAATGTGGGGCTCAAACTCACAAACTATGAGATCAGGATCTGAGCCAAAATCAAGAGTCGGATGCTTAACCTACTGATCCACCCAGATGCCCCAGGTCCATATTACTTTTTAAAAATTCCCTCCCTTTGGCGCCTGGGTGGCGCAGTGGGTTAAGCGTCCGACTTCAGCCAGGTCACGATCTCGCGGTCCGTGAGTTCGAGCCCCGCGTTGGGCTCTGGGCTGATGGCTCAGAGCCTGGAGCTTGTTTCCAATTCTGTGTCTCCCTCTCTCTCTGCCCCTCCCCCGTTCATGCTCTGTCTCTCTCTGTCCCAAAAATAAATAAACGTTGTAAAAAAAAACTTTAAAAATTCCCTCCCTCACATCAGTCAGAGTACTATATACCTCAAAAGTTTCTCTTATAAATAGCCATGGATAGTTCTAGAACAAAAAATGAAATCCTGGGTTACAAGGTTTTATATCTCTATTCCGAATTTTGCATTATGTATTAACTACAAAGTCACCATCTAGAAGAAATGGAAAGTCACTTAAATGAATCCAAAGAAGCCAACAAAGCACTGAGACTGGCTTCTATCTAGACAGCTATTTATTCTTAGTTTCCTTTAAGGTATCAAGCAGTCCTTGCCTTGAATTCCCTGGTAATTTAACTGCTCTACATTTCCTCCTTGGAAACACTTTTGTATTTCTACATTTTGTACATTTCTACATTTGTGCATTTTGCTAAGGACATACCAGAAGATTCTGCACTGTTGTAACTCCAGGCCATTCATTTTACTATTGTTTCCTTGAATAGCTGCCAGTTCCCTTGGGGCAAAAGGTCTTGATATCTCTCTAAGTGTGCCTTGGAATCAGGTGACTTTTTCCTGTAGTGTTTGGGAGTGCTGAGAAATTCCTTATCTAAGCTTGTGTAACTTCTGCTTCTCCCTGGTTCTGTTCACCTGGATACTAGTGATTGCAGCTTTATTAAAAGAATTTTTTTTAAATGTTTGTTATATATCTTTGAGAGAGAGACAGAGTGCAAGTGGGGAAGGGGCAGAGAGAGAGGGAGACACAGAATCTGAAGCAGGCTCCAGACTCTGAGCTATTAGCACAGAGCCCAATGTGGGGCTCAAACCCACGAACCATGAGATCATGACCTGAGCTGAAGTTGGATCCTTAGCCAACTGAGCCACCCAGGCTCCCCAACAGTTTTATTTTTAAAAGCTATGACTTTTCCATTCTATTTTCCGTGATTATCTCTTGAAGGGGCACAGTGGACCTCCTTTCCTTTCACTTTATAACTAATTATTACAACTGATGGCAAACAGAATGAATTTCTCTTTGCTTAACATTGTCTGTCAGACATACTTTCCATCCCTTTCACATAACTCACTCATATTCTTTACCTTTTACGAAAGAGTGGTGAGGAAGAAACCAATCCACTCCTTGGCTTAGAAGCTATGTATTCAAGTAAAACAGAAAGGAAGGGAAAAAAGAAAAGAATCAGGGAAGCCAGCTAGGAGGCTACTAATTTCACAGTGTTTGGTGGCTCGGACTATGAGAGCTGGTCCAATTATGGATATATTTTCAATGAAGTGTCAAAATATCTACTGATGGGTTGGCTATATTGTTGAGTGTAAGAAAGAGTAGTCAGTGATAACTTCAAGGGCTAGGACTGAGGATTTTCAAAAATGAGTTGCCATTTTCTAGATGTGTAGGAAGGAAGAGGAGCTGGACATATGTTGTGAAGATTTGAGGCTTTAAACATAGTCAGTGGTTATATCCTCTAGGCAGCAGGAGATGTTTGTCCAGAGTACAAGCAGGAGGCCATGGCTGGAGGTATTTATTTGAGACCCATCAGCATATAGATTAGCTTAAAGCCAGGAGACTAAGAAATCACCTAGGGAGCTGTTCTAAGTAAAGAAGAGAATCAAAGACTTGCCTTAGGGCAAGTGACTTAAGGACGAACTAGCAACGAAGACTGAAAAGAGTAACCAGTGAGGTATCAGAGGTTTAAGAGTGGTGACCTGGGAGCCAAGGAAAGAAATTGTTTCAAGAAGTACCTTGGGATACTGAGCATGATGAGTAGATGAAGTCTGAGCATTTATCACTGGGTTTAGAACACAGGACAACATGATTAAAAATTGTTTTGCACTCTCAGCATCAGTGCCATCTTCTGGGAAACCTCTGCGCCACAGAGCCAAGTGGAAGAAGCAGTGGATGAACAGGCTGAAGCGAAAAAGAAGAAAGATGAGGCAGAGGTCCAAGTAAACTGCCAGCTTGTGCACCCACGGAAGTCACAGGAACAGAAATAAGGAAAGCCAGAGGTCAGGGATGTTTGTACAAATTGTTGGACTGCACACCTACTTTCTAGAACTTGATTCAGTGGATCTAGACATCCATCATCATTTGATCACAATGACCACCTTTGAGAAACCCACCTTTCTCATGCCAAAACAGTCCCTTTTGATCCTTTGCCAAGGAGCCTTGACCTCCAGGACTCATTCTGTTTTCATCTGTGGCTGAATGTAACACATGTAAAATAAATCATCTCTTCTGCTGTCTTAGCTGAAGAAAAAAGCTTTTAATGAAGTGCTGACAATAAAAGTCTCTTTGGAGTGTATTCAAAGGGTTAGTAAGAGGGGCACCCGGGTGGTTCAGTTACTTGAGTTTTAGACTCTTGATTTTCGGCTCAGGTCATGATCCCAGCGTCAGGGGCTCTGCACTGAGTATGGAGCCTGCTTAAGATTCTCTGTCTCTTCCTCTGCCCCTCTCCCCACCCCGCTTTCTCTCAAATAATAATAAAAACAGGTTAGTAGGAGAAGAAAGGAAGACAGGGGGTGAAAATTACTCTTTTGAAGAAGTTTTGTTTTCCGAAGTGAATTTAAAAATAATTGCTTTTTGTGGAATTTATTCTTTTTATGGAAGGGTATTACATATTTGGGTACTGCAGGTAATTATTTACAAGGGAAATACTAAAGAGCCAGGGAAGAGAGGAGAATTGTAGGTTATGTCCTTGAACAGGTATGAAGAGATGCTTACTGGGCATGTGCAATGAGACATGGTTGGTTATTTGCATTAATAAGACAGAGGATTAAGTATACAAACAGATGTAGGCTGGGAGGTAAGTGAAGAGATACAGTGTGGACATTCTCTTCTGATCGGGTGTGTTTTTTCAGTGAAACAGGATCAAGGCCATCAGAGAATGAAGATGAGAGAGAAGGTATCTGAGATAGAAGGAGGGAGCAGGTGTGAAACAGTCATCTCAGAGAGTGGGAGAACAAAAGTAATAGAAGGAGGGGTAGGATCCTTGAGCAGTTCTAGTGGCCAATACTTGTCATGAATTTAACAGGAGGCCCCTTGTGTGTTTTTCTCCACCACACTCAGCTGCATGAATGCAGGAGGAGAGCAAGAGAACTGGATTGGACAAAGGTTCAGGTTTTGCTAGGAAAGTTTGTTAATGAGAAGGAGTTGTAAGATAATGTCAAAAACTATTGGAATCTAACTGGGTAAACAGGGGTGCCTGGGTGGCTCAGTCGGTTGAGCGTCTGACTTCAGCTCAGGTCACGATCCCACGGTCTGTGAGTTCGAGCCCCATGTCAGGCTCTGTGCTGTCGGTTCAGAGCCTGGAGCCTGCTTCGGATTCTGTGTCTCCTTCTCTCTCTGCCCCTCCCGCACTCAGGTTCTGTCTCTCTCTATCAAAAAATGAATAAACATTAAAACAAAATTAAAAAAAAATGAGATGAGCCTGAGGGAATGAGGAATAGTGAAAAGATGATAAAATAAATGAATGAAGGGCTTCAAGGGGGTTGAAAAAGTGTTAAAAGAAGAGCACTAGTGGCATGGATTAGGAAGACAAAGTGTGGAGCTTGAAGTTAATATTTTGGAATGGCTGCATTACTGATGAAGACAAATTCTAGGGCATGGCCATGGGAGTTTGAGATAAAATAGAATGGGGGTCATACTTATTGGAAGACAAAGGGTCAACGAGCTGAAGCTCATTACTGGATCATTATGTGACATTAAAATTATCAAGAGTTTTGGCAGGAGTAAACTTGGAGAGAGTGGCGGTAGGTCAGGAGCTAACCTCTGCAAGAAATGAAGAGAAATGACTCGGGAGTCTGTAGATGTCTACAAATGAAGGAGGTGTAGTTTGAACACAGAACTTCAAACTTTCGAGGGGTGGTGGTTAGGAAGGATGGCGGCACAACGATCTGCAGTGGCAGTCAATGCAAGGGGAATCTACTTTTCCTCTAAGCTGTATGGTACAAAGGGGATTAAGGATGCAGGAGAGAGAACAGCCACCTTTGACAAGGCTCCGGGTGATGAGGTGTACTCAAGGGAGAGATGGTTTTGGTTAGAACAAAGTGAGGGAAATATTTGAGAAGAGTTTGAGGAGTAGGGTGATGACCCAAGCTCCAGAAGGCACACTTGGAAGGGTTTTGTGAGTAATGGCAGATAGGTGCAGATTAGGGAGTTGTACAGAACAGAGACTGAGCCGTTAGAGGTGGAACCAGGGACCAAGGGCATGGTGAGATTAGTGCTGATGGTCTTTCACCGGGAAGTGGGAACACTCGACCACTGAGTTCCTTTCATGTCAGACAGATCTATTTTAAACTATAACTCCTATCAGTATATTTTTAATTCATATGCCATTTTCAAACATTAGGTGATCAGATCGTTTGTACAGAATTGGTTGTTTCGCGAGCTAACCAAAGAGATTTATTACCTTTCCATATTACAATCTTGCATTATTTATATATACAAATAATGATTATTTCTAGTTAGCTAAATTATTTCTAATAATTATGATTATTTCTAGTTAGCTAAAATAGTACAAAAGTACTATTATGTCACGTTCTTAGGTAAGCATTTAACGCGTAATATCATCATATGCCATTTATTTAAGCAATTAAATCTGTTTAAAGGCAAATTATAACACTTTAATCAATACTTGCTATAAATTATGTGTAGTATTCTTTAAGATAAGCAGGAAAAAGTTTTAAGTGTTTTTCAATGTTTATTTATTTTTGAGAGAGAAAGTGAGAGAGAGAGGGGGCATGAGTGGGGGAGGGGCAGAGGGAGAGGGAGACACAGAATCTGAAGCAGGCTCCAGGCTCTGAACTGTCAGCACAGCTCTTTTATTTTTTTATTTTTCATTTATTTGGAGACAGAGACAGCACGAGTGGGGGAAGGGTAGAGAGAGGGAGAGAGAGAATCTGTACTGTCAGCGCAAAGCCTGATGTGGGGCCTGAACTCACGAACTGTGAGATCCTGACCTGTGCCCAAACCAAGAGTCAGACGCCTAACCGTTGACTGAGCCACCCAGGCGCCCCAGCAGGAAAATTTTTCTACTCAAGTGTCATTAATTTATCAACAATTTCCAAGATATTGTGCTTAACACTCTATTTCTCTGAAACCAGTATGTACAACTATGAGAAGAAAGCCTCTGAGTCCTTCGTTTTGTATCTAGGAACCGAATATTTTGATTCACAAAGAACTAAGTATACAGAGTTGTCAGATGACTTTCCCATCCTCTATGAATTTCATATTCAAAAACTGAACAGCAAGTTTGTTCCCCCTGCGCCCCGCCCCCACCTTCCCTTACTTCTTTTTGGACTCTGAATCCGAATTTAGCATATCAGGTAAGGATGTGATTTTGACTGACAGAAATTAATTAGCAAACATTCCTAAACAGTGATTAGCGTGTGTTGCTTGATTCCTTTAATATGTCAAAAGCATACATAAAAGAAGGAAGGAAAAGGGGGAAATAGACAAAAAGTCTACGTAGAAGATTTATAACTTAAGTGATAGAGTATATTTGGATGCACATTTAAATTACATAGTAAAAACCCATCATTCTTTTCGTGAAATCTGAATTATAATTCAAATGTTACTGAGTTCAAATAACCTAACTAGTTGTAACTTGCTATTTGTTCTGTCATGGAAGAGGCCTGAGTGTCTCTTGAAATGCATCTTACAGATTCATTTGGCATAAATATGTTTCTTTCCAGGAATAGAGAGCAGGAAGGAATTGGGGAGAGGTGTTTCAAATTTATTAAAATATGCATTTTAGTACCTAAATACTTTATTCCTCCAATTCTAGTTCTGGATACATTTAGGTTTTTTTATTTTGTTTTGAGAGAGAGAGAGAGAGAGAGAGAGAGAGAGAGAGAGAAAGTGTGCACAAGAGAGGAGGGGCAGAGAGAGAGGGAGACACAGAATCTGAAACAGGCTTCAGGCTCTGAGCTGTCAGCACAGAGCTTGGCACAGGACTCAAACCTGCAAACTGCGAGATCATGATCTGAACCGAACCAAAGTCAGGTGCTTAACCAACTGAGCCACCCAGGCACCCCTGGATGCATTTAGATTTCTATGTAGTCTTGATCTAAACTGTCAGCCCAGAGGGAAATGCAGGAGATGGAAAGGAAGGCAGACTCCTGGAATTTTAAGTCTTGTTGCTATTTTCTAGCATTTCAACCTAGTGACAGGTTGTTCATTGACAGCAGAAATTCACATTCTTCTCTCCCTCTCTCTCTCTCTCCCTCTCTCTGTGTATATGTATCTGTGTGTATACATATACACACACACATATATTTGTGTATATATATATATACATATATATTTCAAAATATATTGAAAATTCCAGAATTTAGCTGAGAATTGCAGAATCATATAGAAACAATGGGGACATTTTTAAACTCGGTCTCATGGAGACTTGGGTTCTTTAATGAGGCATGAGGAAGAAGAAAGTGCCATCTCTGTTTTTAACAAGATTTTACTTTTATTTGTTTTTTAAATTGGGATTGCATGAAAAAAAATTTTTTTTAATCAGTTTCAGAGCTTTAAAGAAAAAACCCAAACAGGCTCCAGTGCCGTGCCCACAGCCCACACCGAAGCTCAGTTTCCCTGGGTTTCTCACCTCAGCCGTCTTTTCTCTGGGCCACATCATTTCTTACCATAACTTTGGTCCATATATTTAAAATCCTTAATACTTTGGACCACAACATAATACTTCACTGGCGGGTACCACTTTTCAAGACAGCCTATGTTCTCACATGAAAACTAAAAGCTTAATATTCTTGAAAATAATTCATCTGTGTTGGTCCTTTCTGCCGTGGAAAGAAAATATGGATTGGTAACGATGAAACTGTACGAGTAATTGAGACCTCGGATCATATTCCAGCTTTAATGGTTTTGTGAACTAAGCCTCGATTTCTTGCCAGTATAATTACACTTACAAAACATGCCATGTCCTCCTTATAAGGAACAGTGTTTATATTGTAGATGTGAAATGTTAAATGACGTTAACACTCGGAATATTATATTTCAGTGCTTTGCAAACTGGAAGTAAAGGTATGTACTTGCAATTCATTCTGTAATTAGAAATAACTTATATGGGGCACCTGGGTGGCTCAGTCGGTTAAGCGTCCAGCTTCGGCACAGGTCATGATCTCACAGGTGGTGGGTTCGAGCCCTGCATCGGGCCCTGTGCTGACAGTTCAGAGCCTGGATCCTGCTTCAGATTCTGTGTCTCCCTCTTTCTCTGTGCCCCTCCCCCATTCATGCTCTGTCTCTCCCTTTCTCAAAAAAAAAAAAAACATTAAAAAAGAAAGAAAGAACTTATATATTATCAAGTGCAAAAGGAGGCACTAGGGGATATTACCTGTGTACAAGAGGCACACGTAAAATATTTCACTTTTTCTTCTAAAATTTCTAAAATTTTAATTCTAAAATTTCTGGGAACTTGTATCTACTCTTTAGAATATAAAGCTCTCCCTCAAGACTGTCTTTTGAACAAAGACTATTTCCATAGATTAAGCATATAAAGAATTCATCATTTGACCTTCTCTGGCCTCAAAAAGGTGCCGTTTCATATACTTTAACCTAATAATTCAACTTTTCATTTCTAGCACAGTACCCGACATCAAGTAGATGTTTAAAAAAAATTATTGAACTGAACCATTGAATTAAGCTTAGAAATGAAAGCTCTTTCTAAAATAACTATTTGGTGGGGGGGGCACCTGGGTGGTTCAGTCGGTTGGGCGGCCATCTACAGCTCAGGTCATGATCTCACGGTCTGTGGGTTCGAGCCCTGCGTTGGGCTCTGTCCTGAGAGCTCAGAGCCTGGAGCCTGCTTCGGATTCTGCGTCTCCCTCTCTCTCTGCCCCTTCCCTGCTTGCTTTCTGTCTCTCTCAAAAATAATAAACAATACACAAATTTTTAAAAAAGAATTAGTTTTTTAGCAAGAAGTAATAGGTAAATGTGTTAGAAGTTAAAAGAATCAAGTTGCCAATGATTCGCTCTCTCTCTTTTTTTTTTTCCCCTCCCAGGTTTCTGGAATAGGTTTTGGGAAAGCAAAGAAGAAACTCTAACCTGAGTATGGATTTTGAAGAAAGATTCCTCAACACGCAAAGGAAGAAATAAGCTGGTGGATAGCCCTCAGGAATGATGTCCTTTTGCCACAATGTCATTAACATTTCTTGTGTGAAAAGCAGTTGGTCAAATGATGTCCGTGCTTCCCTGTACAGTTTAATGGTGCTCATAATTCTGACCACACTCACTGGCAATCTGATAGTCATTATTTCCATATCACACTTCAGGCAACTTCATACCCCAACGAATTGGCTCATTCATTCCATGGCGACCGTGGATTTTCTGCTGGGGTGCCTGGTCATGCCTTATAGTATGGTGAGATCTGTTGAGCACAGCTGGTACTTTGGAGAAGTCTTCTGTAAAATTCACACCAGCACTGACATTATGCTGAGCTCGGCGTCCATTTTCCACTTGTCCTTCATTTCCATTGACCGCTACTATGCTGTGTGTGACCCACTGAGATACAAAGCCAAGATCAGTATCTTGGTTATTTTTGTGATGATCTTCATTAGTTGGAGTGTCCCCGCTCTTTTTGCATTTGGAATGATCTTTCTGGAGCTCAACTTCAAAGGAGCTGAAGAGATATATTACAAGTACATTCACTGTATAGGAGGTTGCTCTGTCTTCTTTAGCAAAACATCTGGGGTACTGGCCTTTATGACTTCTTTCTATATACCTGGATCTATTATGTTGTGTGTCTATTCCAGAATATACTTCATAGCTCAAGGACAGGCAAGATCAATTAATGATGCAATTGGATTGGAAGAGAAAAATGGAATGTCACAAAACAAAGAAAGGAAAGCTGCAAAGACTTTAGGGATTGTGGTGGGAGTTTTCCTAATATGCTGGTGTCCTTTCTTTGTCTGCATGGTCATGGACCCTTTCCTGGACTATGCTATTCCACCCACCTTAAATGATGCATTGGTCTGGTGTGGCTACCTGAACTCTACTTTCAATCCAATGGTTTATGCATTTTTCTACCCCTGGTTCAGAAAAGCACTGAAGATGATTCTATGTGGTAAAATTTTCCAAAAAGACTCTTGTAGGTATAAACTATTTTTAGAGTCACATCCATAGAATTATTATATTTACTGTTTACTGCTTTGCAAAACAGCTGGTGATCATAATTTTGAACACAACATAATTAACCACATGCACCAACTGCGGGGTCTTTCATCAAATGTTTGAGCCAAAGGATGGATAGTGACATATAATGCTTTTATTTCACTTCCTTTTTGGGACACAGTGGATGTAATCCTTGCCATGCTTACTATTACATAGAAGCTTTGCAAGTCCAGAATTTAAGGCCCTACGTTAAGAGCCTTTCTTGCCCTTAGCTGAACTGCGATGAATTGACAATTGTTCAATGCTGGAAATTATGGGGCCGCAATTGGATATGCAAATTAGAATTACTTTGTCATCCATTTGCTCGAATATATACGTCTTTTTGTGAAATCAAATAAAGTGCACGTTAAATGATATTAAATACTTTTTATACGTAATTTGCTATTTACCATGAATTCTTATTAATATATATTCCGCTTTTAAAATATTTTGATTTTCATCTTTTTATAATATGCTTTCTTGATTCTCATACTTGCAGAAATTTGGAAAGTAAGGAAAAAATAAAAATAAAATATCGTATAGAAACAAAATGAAGATAAAGATATCACTCATAGTTCACCTCCTGAAAAAAACTTAAAATTCTTGACAACATAATTTTTTGTTAACTGTATAATGTTACACTGTATGGATGCACAAAGATTTTTTTAGACCATTTCTCTGTTGACCACTTAGACTTCAGTTTCTTTTTTTTTTGTTTTGTTTTTTACTAATGGAAATGAAACCAAGTTTCTGTCCGTTACCTGCTACTGAAAGTTAGGAAAGTGTCTGAAAGGATTTCACTGTATTTCCAGGTTGTGCCTGGTATGGCAGGGCTCAAAATACAAGCTCTAGGAAGTAAGACAAATCCACTTGTTGGGTTCCAGGCTGCATCGGAAGAGAAACAGCCATCCATCAGCGCAGCCAAGCATGAGGGATTAACAAAAGGTACAATCAGAATAGACATGCCATGCCTGTTAAGATGGCATCTACACAAAGAAAAAAAGGAACAGGGGAGCCTGGGTGGCTCAGTCGGTTGAGCCTCCTCTGGCTTCGGCTCAGGTCATGATCTCACAGCTTGTGAGTTTGAGCCCCGCGTCGGGCTCTGTGTCTCCCTCTCTCTCTGCCCTCTCTCTCTTCCCCAACTCATGCTCTGCCTCTTTGTCTCTCAGGAATAAATAAATGTTAAAAAAAAAAAAAAAGAAAAAAAAAGAAAAAAAAGAACAAATGATAGTTTCAAATGAGATTCCCTAACAGGAGTGGGCAACCATTCTAAATTATAAGCACTGATTTCCAGTTGAACTGTTTCTCATACAGGCTTCAAGTAGTCTGTTGCATGGGGAGTAACCCTAGGGATTCGGATTTATTTATTTAATAAAAGTGACTTATGCTCATGAGTACGTTAGGGTAAGGCAGCTAATTTTAAATGAAATTAAAACACACCTTCTTGCATGCAAATGTGTGTTCACAAACTTGATGATCTCTGAGGATACGTTAAATCCTTCTAGCTCTCACAGTCTATTTCAAGACTACATGTTTTGTTTCATGATCTGACTAGAGTTTTGTTCTGGTACATTTAAAAAAACACAAGTTACCTTTTCACTGAGTGTATGATAAGACAAATTGTCATTATTTACTCCTAGTGTCAAAAATTACCTTGACTTTTTTTAGCTGAGACGATTCTGTCAGATTCTAAAAAGGGAACAAAAGCATTTAGACAGCTTTCTGTACATTATAGCAAGTTTCTGTGGTGTTCTCCATTTGCTCCCACACATTCTTCTTAAAATTATTCCTAGACATTTTGTACTTTTGTGTATGTGTGTTTTGCCTATTGTGAATAAATCTTTTTTTAAGCCATTATGTTTTTTGGTACCCATTATTGCTGGCATGCAGTAAAATTGATTTTAGCTTTTCCGTTGATTTGTTTGGGCTTCTACACTATAGTCATATTATCCTCAAACAATGCTAAACTTTATCTCCCGTCCAATAGTTATGATTTTTATTTATATTCTTTGTTATACTTTATTAGTCAGAATTTCCAAAGAAATACTGATAGTGGTAATAAGAGTCATCCTTGTCTTACATCTATTTTAAATTAATACTCAGGTTTTAATATTGATTCCACATTTTTCTTGGGACAAGTTCATGACTCAGGTAATTCTACCTTTTTTACTCAACGTTATGGCCTCATAGCCTATGTTTTTTTTTTTTAATTTTTTTCAACGTTTTTTATTTATTTTTGGGACAGAGAGAAACATAGCATGAACGGGGGAGGGGCAGAGAGAGAGGGAGACACAGCATCGGAAACAGGCTCCAGGCTCCGAGCCATCAGCCCAGAGCCTGACGCGGGGCTCGAACTCCCGGACCGCAAGATCGTGACCTGGCTGAAGTCGAATGCTTAACCGACTGCGCCACCCAGGCGCCCCTCATAGCCTATGTTTTTAATACTCATAATAAGAGATAGCCCATAACCCACCCTCTCAGTGAAACAAGAAGAAAGACTCATTTTGTCTTTCTATATTTCCAGCTTTATTCCAGCTTTCACTCTGTCATGAAGAAAGCATTTTTGTCTTTTAGCTGTCCAGAATCCATTTCCCAACTGGCATTCAATTAGCTTTTGAGAAATGTCGCATTCCGACATCGTGATGGGTATCCATAGTTCTGGATATAGTTTGTGGGAACTATAGGGAAAAGATAGATCCCTGCCGTTCCCCCTAGCTAAATAGACAGGTTGGTAAACCAAGCTAAGATTTTCAGAAAGCCTTTCTTTGGAATTTGGACCTTTACCAGAGTGAGAAAGACAGTGATCTTTAGCAGAATCGTTAGTAGAAAACAGTGAAAACATGTGGATTTCCATGACATCTACATGGTAAAATCGTGATCAGACTGTTCTTGGTCTTACTGGGGTTCTTGCTTACCAGACCCTGGAGCTGCCTCACTGTCCATTTCCAAATTAACTTCTCCAGTCTCTCGTGTATTCCATGAATCCCAGATAATCTTCTGATAAATCCTCTTTGAGAATAATTCTTGGTCGCATCCACGGAAAGAACCTTAACTTGATATACTGTGTTATGGTAAAGGCCAAGAAGATGACTGCAATGGCATAACATTCCTTTCCTCAAGTCCAGCCAATTTCCAATCAAAACAGTCTCCTTTTCCACTCTCCTCTCAAAGAGGAGAATTTTTATAAAGTACCACTAAGGAAGAGATAAAAATAGACACATTAGCAAGGAAGTGTGTTGGAGCTTATTTATTATTGATAATAATGAAGCCATCTTAAGAGATCAATAGACTAGAAGACCCATTCCCATTTAAACTTGATTCTTAAACTCAATAATTAAGTCTTCGGAGAGTCATAAATACTTGCCAAAAACATAAGGCGAACCGTATGAACTCTAACCCATTGCAGATTCTGGTGAGTCATAGTTTCTGTTTAGTTGAACATTGTCAACAAGAGCTTGAACTTTAACTTCAGTGTGTCAAGATGTATGAAGAATGATTTGTTTTTAAATTTAGCAGACTATTAAGTGTACTCATAAAATAACTCTCCAAAGAGATATTTTGAATGCTGCACTCAAATAATCTAGATGACATAAGAATCAGACCGAAGTGTTTTTTGTTTTTTTTTTAAGATAGGGTACATGTGCATTTTCCAATACAGGTTATTGAGTATATGGTCAGCAGTAAAAAGTATTCAAAGGACATAAATTTATCTTTGCCAGGTCCCGACCATCTTTTCTGTATCACTCCTTCTCCTGAAACCCCTTTCCCAAGTCATTACACCCCCAGCGATTTTATACACCATTTTAACTTGGTTGAGGCTGGTTGTCCTGTGAAGTCATAACAAATATCAGCATGTAATTTGTTTCTGTCTTTGATTTTTCCTGGGAGAGAGAAATCCTTGACTCATACAAATTAAAAGTTCTTAGCGTATATATCAACTTAAGTGACTTTGAAGCTTGAAGTGAAGCCACTCACAATGGTTTATCAATGGTAAACTGTCTTCTTCCTAAATATACAAGTCAGATAAACAATGATAGATAGCTGATAAACTCTAAGATTTGTTTATTGGTCAATGTCTTCACTATGCGATGTGTTAAAAAGTAGCGCCTCTCAACCCTGGCTGCTGCTCAGGGAGCAATAATGTAGAATAAGTAGTGTGGATACTCGGGTCCTATGCCAAGGAAACGATCTGCAGTGGAAAGGGAAAGCTTAGAAGCCAGCCACTGTGGGTTTATATTCTGGAGCCCTATTTATCAGCTATTATTTGGACAAAGTTATTTAAAAACTCTAAGCTTTAGTTCACTCACCTACAAAAGGAGGCCAGTGATAGCACCCACCCCACTGACTGTTGATTAGTGGGTGAACATGGGGCCTTTCCCGAAAATGCTCAACAAACATACGTTATTAGTATTATCCTTGTCATTTTATTGGCATACGCTACGGTGATGCTCGCTCAGAATATGCTCAGGCAATGTACACGGAGAAGTTGACCCAGGCAAACAGTCCATAGCAGGTTGTTTTGTGGGTTTTTTTTTTAAGGTAGTGCAGAATTACATCATCCTCATTCCTAATAAATTTCAAAATTACAATTATGCCACAGAATAGCAGAAGATTTATTTCCAGGTCTATACACAGAAGGAAGTTGAACCTGGTGTTTACATTTTTAGATTGCTGGTCTGTGGCGTGTCGGTGTTGGGCATACAGTATGTTTGAGTGGCTATGGGGATTTTTATTTCTTTAGAAAATAATTTATATAAAAATGTGTGTGTGTATCATACCTATGTATTTATATATACATATATGATACTGATATTTGCAAAATAACTATTATCTGCCTATCTAATAAGTTTGAATGGATGCTTTGTGTAAGCCCTGGTGCACATTGTCGTAAAACAGAGTCCTGCAGCACCCCACACATGGGGGTGTCTTCAAGGCTTTGGAATCGGGCAAACCTGGGTTCAAATCCTAGCTCTCTTTGTAGTCCCTGTGCTTTCTCTCCTTTGTGCCTTTGCTTCTGCAGCCCCTGATGCCTGGAATGCCTCCTCCCTAACTCCACCTCCCTTTACTGGCTGACATTTACTCATTTTAAAGGACTCATCTTGAGGGGAACCTCTCCAGGAAGCCATCTTTAATTCTTCCAGATCAGGTAAGTGTTTTTCCCTGGACTCCCAAATATCCTACGCACTTCCTTGTTGGTGCACTTATTACTTGTGTTAAGATGTCCTTTGCCCCAGAGAACTTTGAATTGCTGAAGTAAGAGAGTATGTTTTAGTCATCGTTGTACCCTGTGCTTAGCACAGTGCCTGGCACAGACAAGCCACTTTATGCATGTTTTTAACAGGGAGTAAATGAAGACGGGATGATTAGGTATCCAAGGGGATCAAGCTTATAAAAGTTAGAGACAGATTTGAGCCCCAGTCAGTCTGGCTACAAACTCCACCTTCCAGGAAACCTATTTCAGAAAGTGGAGCCAACTATAGGGAAACTATAAGGACTCATAGTTTAAAAAAAATTTTTTTTTTAACATTTATTTATTTTTGAGACAGAGAGAGAGAGAGCATGAACAGGGGAGGGTCAGAGGAAGAGGGAGACATAGAATCTGAAACAGGCTCCAGGCTCTGAACTGTCAGCACAGAGCCTGGCGCGGGGCTTGAACCCACAGACCGCGAGATCATGACCTGAGTTGAAGTCGGACGCTTAACCCACTGAGCCACCCAGGCGCCCCAAGGACTCATAGTTTTATCTCCAGTCAACTCTAAGCAGATGTGCCTTGATGGGTTTAATTTGGGTAATAAATGCATATTCATTGTGAATAGAAAGGATTTGAAGAGTTAAGTTATTAAAACTTGTATTCTGAAACTAACTACGTTTAGCTAACAGCTACTACCTAAGGCAATGTTTGAAGCCCTAACCGCCCTGGAAGTTTTGGGGCATGTTTGGACTGAGACTGAGAAATCTTTAGTTTCAACTAGCAACCTAGGTCCTTTGAGCTACATTTCTTCTAACAACCATGGACTTGGATCCTTAAGATAAAGGTATTCTGAATTTTTCAGTTCATATAGTACAGTGAAAACTTAGAGAGATAATAAATACTATACCATGTTTAAAAAAAGAGCTCAGAAACCCTGGCGTGTTCATCTCCAGCACCTGCCACAGGGCAGGTTTGTTCAAGGACAGGAGAGAAGAAAGATAAGTGATTAGAATGTGGCATTTTTAAAGCAGCAAGAAAGATTATTTCTCAAGTTATCTCTTGAAATTTAGGCATTTTATTTTATTTATTATTTTTTTAATGTTTATTTTTTGAGGGGGGGGGCAGAGCAAGAGCAAGGGAGGGGCAGAGAGAGAGAGAGGGAGACAGAATTCAAAGCAGGTACCAGGCTCTGAGATGTCAGTACAGATCGCGAGATCATGACCTGAGCTGAAGTCGGACGTTTAATCGACTGAGCCACCCAGATGCCCCCAAATTTAGGCATTTTAATGTCATTTTCTCAAAGTAACGGTGCCTTGGCAGTCTGACTCAGGACTTCCCAAGTCTTCTCAGTCTGTGGATTAGTGCTGGATATGACAAACATTTTACAGATCATTGTGAAATAAGAAAATAACAAGGTAGTGAGTTTTTCATTTTGGAATGCTTATTCAACTTAATAGATTTTCTTTCATCTAAGATCATGGCCTTGCTAAATGTTCAGGATTAAGATGTTTCTTTTCTTTTATGAAAATATGATAATAATAGATGGGGTTTTTTTTTAAATGACTATTTGATAACCTGACAGTTACCCCCATGTTTTAAAAACTTTTTATTTATGAAATTTCCAAACCCACTATTCTGCCCGGTTACTAACCCCACCTCAGCTCTGGTTGGCTGAGGTGTGATGTTAGTTGAATGGTTTTCCTGAGACTTGTGAAATCTTCCAGACGGTGATTCTTTGTTTTTTGTTTTTTGTTTTTTTGTTTTGTTTTGTTTTTTGTTTTTTTTTTTGCTCATTATGCCAGCTCTGTAAACATATTTACATCAAATAAGAAAATAGACGAAGGCAGAAGTCACTGTTTTGCTTTGTTGCATCAACTAAAGTTTTCTTCCTCAGATTTACACTTTGCCTTTGCTTAATAGTCTGAGAATTCCCCAAACATTTGGTTCCTCAAATAAAGTTCTCTGATAAATGTTTTCCTATCTCTACTAAGTACAACTGCTTCCCTAATGACTTACGGCGTGAAATTATTTCCCATCATGACCCAGGCAGAACAGCAGATGTGTTAATGATGCCCTCTGGTCTCTATTTACCTGGAAGTTTGGCAAAGGAAGACGAAGTAAAAGAGATGCTGCTTCCACTTGTCTCTTTGGACCGTGGACTCAGATTGCACCTTTAGAGTGTCAAACTGTAAATGAATTGCGGTGGGCATTGGTAAGTATCCAATCAACACATTTAATTACTATTATTAGCAATTCTCATAAGGCTTCGAACAAACAGAAGAGTTTCCAAACAGTGATGTCATATGCTTGAAATACGTTAGCTTTATTTTTTAAATGGTTTAGGGTTTCATCTTGTCTGTATATCGTCCTAAGCATGGAAAACTATGAAAGTTTGGGGAATAAGGAAAAGCCCATAAAACATCCATTGGTTTTCCTTCCACGGTTCATATTACAAGGAATAATAAAATAAAACACAACAAAACAAAACAGGGCAGTGACCCTTATTTTACTGCCAGGTAGTAGACTAGATACGGAATTACCACAAGGCTAAATTTGATCATGGACAGCAATGTGACAGGTTAGTCCTATATAAAAAGATGAAGTGAAAAACGGCAGTCATGACCTGGGTAGGTGAGTCCCTTAAACTCTTCTTCCTCTTCCTGTTTGCATCATCAAATAAAACCATAACCAAAAGAGACCAGAATCATGGTTTGTGATGTCACTGGAAGCATATTAGCCTGAGTTTATATTCAAATACTGTTGATTGTCAACTGTTTAGCAATGTTCAACAGCAGAGAGCAATTTACTAAGCCTCTTTAAATTTCATTTTTGTTATTGACAAAGGGGTAGTATGTAACTTTCAGTGTGTTGTGAAGATTTTTTCCATTCATTAAATCCCTTATCCATTCATATAACAAGTATGAATTATTGAGCCCCTGTTTTATATATATCCAATTATTGAGCACCTGTTATATATATCCATTCATACAACAAGTATGAATTATTAAGCACCTGTTAGAGCCCATTGTGTTAGCTGCCTGCTAAGGGTACAGACGGGAACAAGGCCAACACGTTCCCTGTCCCTCTGGAATTTTTGTGGAGATAAAATGCAGGTTTTAGAAATGAAATGAGATTGTATTTTATCACACATTGGCATGACATACAGTACATGGCTCATATCACACAGTCAACAAGTTGGTTATTATGATTATGATCATGATTTCCAATTCACTTAGGCATTGTCAGCCTTGTCCATGCTGCAGAGAGAATTTAAAAATATATCCCTGACTATCCATTTTGAGCTCAGATCTCTTTCTGTTTAGCTGACATAACAAATCCTCAAAGTCATTGTGATCATACTTTCGCTGCCCCCTCCTCGTTTCTGTTCTTGTCTGGCCAACTTACATAAAACACACTGGTGTCTTTGTCTATTGGGAAGCTCCCCTTCAGCAGGTGCCAAAATCCTGTATGTGCCTAATTAAACTAAGTTGTTCCATTATCCCATCTTTTCCTATGTTCTCCATTGAAAGACACCCGCTATCCTTGCAATTGCTCAAGCTGAGAGTCTGGGAGGAATCCTTGGCTCTTCCTCATCCTTACACCCCACTTCCTGTCAAGTATGGGCCACGCATTGTAATTCCGGACACAACTTTCTCTCCATGGACTCTGGATAAATCCCACAACTGGTTTCATTCCTCAAGTCTTGACCTCTCTAGTCCAGTAGCCTCTCAGCGCAGCAGCCACCGATTCCTCTAAAACCCATATTTGGCCCCTTGTCGAAATGTCTTTGCTGTTGAACATCTTTAAGTGTTTTGTAATACTTTTTATATTACTTGCACCACAATGCCCAAGTTCCTGGCTAACATAAAAGACCATCTGTTGTCTGTCCCGCCTACTTTTCTATCTGTATCTCCTACCTCTCTTATAAGCATATTATATTTCAGCCACACCAGGTTACCTACATTTCCTGAAAATTCTGTGTCTTTTTGGAACCAGGCTTTTCAAAACCCAGGCTTTGAACACTCGATTTCTGCTATTCAGAATACCCTTCATCAAATTGTTTATGTCCTCATTCTCAAGGCCTTCCCACAGCAGAACTTTTTGCTAAAGCTCAACTGATAACGCCTCAGACCCAGGTGCTACTTTCTTCTCTGATCTCCAAAAGACACTCAGGCATGGTTCTATGACGACATGTAACGCACTGCAGTGTAATGATCTGTCTGTACAAGCAAATTAGTTTTTAATAAATATTGCACAGAACATTTGACACAGTATATGTAAGGTACAAACGTTAGGCATAAAAATCACTAAGAGCATGCACACAGCTTAATTCTCACTTTAGGAAAAATAACATTATTTTTAAAAATTCCATTAATTTGTAGTTCTTTGCATATTCTTGTTGCTAACTCTTTGCCAGGTACACGTGTGACAAATGTCTTCCCCCAATTATTAGCTTATTTTTTCAGCTTTTTTTCTGATGACGTATTGAACAAATTCTTTATCCTCATGTAGTCAGATTCATTAAGCATTTATTTTTTTGTCCTTTTTTGGTGACAGCGGTAATCCTTTTATACAATGAAAGCATAAAGACATTTTCCTATATGTCTTCTAAGCATTTTTTTTTTAATTTGAGAGAGAGAGAGAAAGAGAGCATGGGTGGTGGAGAGGGGCAGAGGGAGAGAGAAAGAGTCTTAAGCAGACTCCACATCCAGCATGGAGTCTGCCGTGGGGCTCTACCCCATGACCCTGGGATCATTACCTGAGCTAAAATCAAGAATTGGACCCTCAACTAAGACACCTGAGCCCCTCTGGCTTCTAAGAGTTTTGTAGCTTTGTCTTTCATATTTAAGTTTTTAATTCACCTTAATTCTGGAATTCATTGCTGTGTGTGGTTGAGACTAGGCCCAATTTCATTCATCTTTTCTTTTTCAAAGTCTGGGAAATTAAAAAAATTTTTTTTAATGTTTATTTATGTTTGAGAAAGGCGGTGGGGGGAGGCAGACACAGAATCGGAAGCAGGCTCCAGGCTCCGAGCTGTCAGCACAGAGCCAAATGTAGGACTCAAACCCACAAACCGTGAGATCATGACCTGAGCCGAAGTCAGTGTCTCAACAAACTGAGCCACCCAGGCACCACTCATTTATCTTTTCTGTGTAACTAATTGTCCTCTAACCATCCTCCATTAATCTGTTGTGAGCAGTATCATAACTCACATTTCCATATATATATAGGAAGCCATATGTTTTTGGGCTCTTTGAAGCCTTCATTTACCTATACCAACACCACATTGTCTTAATCACTATAACTTTATATTAAGTCTTTGAATGAGATAAAGGAAAATTCCCTTCATCCCATTTTTTTCCTCCTTCTCCTCTTCTTGCTTTTTCTTTTTCTTCATCTGGAGACTTTAGGTTTATGAGGACCTTCATAATTTCTTATACATTATTGAGACAACTTGTCAAGTTGCATACACACACATACACACACACACGCACTTGCACACCCTCTGAGATTTTAATAGAGAGTGTATTAACTCTATGGATCATTTTGTGGAAAATTAGTACCTTTATTACAATAATTCTTCTAATCCCAGAATACGGTATAGTTCTTCATTTATTCAGGGCTTCATTTATGCCTTTAAATAAAATTGAAAACTTTTTCCATAAAGAACTTTCACATCTATTTCTCAAGGTATTTTGTATATATTTTTTGATTATGTTGTAAAGATAAGCTTTTAGAAAGTTATGGTTTTTACTCCTTTTTTGATGTTAGAAAGCAGTATTTCTGTACACTGCTTTTTTAAAAAATATAGCAAACTTTGTTAACCTCTCTTATTGATTGTAAAAATGTAAACATATATTTTGAATATTTTACAGAGATATTTGTATCATTTGTCAATAATAACAGTTTTTCCTGTTTCTAATCTTTATACATTTTTCCTCTGCTTTTCTGCATGGCCAAAGCCTTCAGCAAAAGAAGGAAATGAAATGATTTTGGAGTGTTTTCAGGAGGTTTGCCTCATCCTCAAGAGAATCATGTCTCATCAGTAAGATATCTCTTGAAAACTTTTCATTTTTTGCAGAGATACTCTTAATTGGGTTAAGGAAATCACTTTTCCGCCTGGTCTACTGCAAGTTTTTTTTTTTTAAATAATAAGTAGATTTTAATTTTATCATGTGTCTATTAAGATAATAAAATGATCATCCACTCTTATTCTGACATGGTAGTGAATGACTGCAAGTCATGTCTAATGTCAAAACGTCAAACCATGCTTACATGGTCCGATTTTGGCTCAGGTCATGATCTTGCAGTTTGTGAGTTCGAGCCCTGCATCAGGCCCCACGTTGGGTTCTGTGCTGATAGCTCGGAGCCTGGAGCCTGCTTCAGATTCTGTGTCTCCCTCTCTGTCTGTCCCTCCCCCGCTTGTGCTCTCTCTCTCTCTCTCAAAAATAAACATTAAAATTTTAAAAAATAACTCAGAACTCTATAGACTGTTACATTTGTGTTTACGAGTAAGAATAAGCTTTGATCTTCCTATCCAGCATATCCTTGTGAGGATTTGGCACCCTCATATGAAGTTTATGCTAACCTCATAAAATCAACTCGCAAACTGACTGTTTTCTGTATTCTAGATAGTTTGTGTAAGACAGGAATTATTTGGTCCTTGAATGTTCAGTAGAGCTTGCTATTAAAACCATCTGGACCCGAAACATTCTTTATGAGAACATTTCCAACTATTCATTTTAATGGTCACAGACTGTTTAGTCACAGATGTTTCTGTTTTAATGCAATGTGTGGGTACCTGAGAAACCAACGTTATTAAAATTGTGCTCCGTGAATAATAGAGCTAATGGGAAAAATAGGATTACTGGCAGACCACCCAAGTCCCATGTAGCACTGGAACTGGGGGCCCTAACAAAAGCAAATATAATCCTAACAAAAACATCAGTAGAGTAAATTTCCACTGGAATTTGCACTCAGCTTCACAGTGAACTTGTCTGACGGGGCTTCTGCTCGCTCCTTTGCATTCTGGATCCGTGAGCGCATTTGTTTCCAATAGAGATCCGTTTAATAACAAAATAAAATTAAAAATCTAACCTTGGGCATGCTATGGATCATTAATTAGGAAAAAAAAGTTAACATCAGAGGAAATAACTGCCGCCTTTTCGTATGTACCCTCGGCTTCCCCAGAGGGATTACAGCTGTGGCTAAGAGAGCCGTTTTCAAAACCACCAAAACCGCTACCTCTCGCTTCAGGAAGATCCCTAAGACCTCTATATATTGCTAAGACTTTTTTTTTTTTCTAGTTGCAAGGAAGCCTGTCGTAATTATTTCAAAACTTTCATGTGTTGGGAAAGATCACATAAGAATCAAAATATAATTCTGAATTATGCTGACATCATCTTACTACGGATCAGTCGGATATGAGCTAATGTGTATTCTGGAAACACACACTGTAGAACAGACTGTCTCCCTTTTCTCCTTGAGTCAGTTTTTATGAACCATATTTTTCCAGGAGTTTGTTTCACAAGGGTTTTCAGATTTGTGGTGTAAAGTTGTCCATGATGCCCTATGACCTTTTTTAATATTTGCTGAATATATAGTTACACATATTCAGATGCCTTTTATTTCTGATATTATGTATTTTCTCTTTCTCTCTCTTTCCCAAAAATAGCTAGGCTTTATTTAGCCTTTCTATTATTGTATGTTGGTTTCCTGTATCAATGACTGCTGTTACTTTATTATTTTTTCCTTCCTTTTTTTCTGTATTCCACTGCTCTTTTTCTTTCTTTTTAAGTTTTTATTTATTCCTTTTGAGAGAGAGAGTATGAGCAAAGGAGGGACAGAGAGAGAGAGAGAGAAAGAGAGAGAGAGAAGGAGAATCCCAAGCAGGCTCCACGCTGACAGCATGGAGCCCAACGCAGGGCTTGAACTCACAGACCGTGAGATCATGACCTGAGCCCAAATCAAGACTCAGACGCTTAACCAACTGAGCCTCTCCACTACTCTTTTTCTAAATTCTTAATATGGATGATTATTTAGCTAATTTTCAGTCTCTCTTCTTTTATATTAGCAATTAAGGGAAAATTTATCCCATTCAGTTTTATTTTTAGATGACTCTTTCAAGCCTTGATACATTTTTTTCATTGATTAGTTCAAAATAAGTTCCAATTTCAATGTTTGATTCCTTTTTAGTCAATGAGTGATTTAGAAGTATGTTTTTAATATCCCAAGACAAGGGGTTTTCTTAGTTACTTGTTTCTGGCTTAATTGCTCTGTGTTTTGACAACCTGACACATACAATGTCAGTCCTTTGAAATTAGTCGAGACTTTATGTTATATCCCAGTATTTTATCAATTTTTATAAATGTTTTGTGTATGCCTGAGAAGACCATGTGTTCTGCAGTTGTTTTGTTGTATTGTACTTATTTACTTATTTAAAATCTTACTGATATTTGTATTTATCCTTTTTCTCCTTACAATGTTGTTTTCTTTTTCTTTTTTAAGTAGGCTCCACGCTCAACGCTTGGTTCAAACTCCTGACCCTGAGATGAAGAGTCATGTGCTGGACCAACTGAGCCAGCCAGGTGCTCCTGGTACTTATCCTTTCATTTATTGATAGACATGTGTTAAAAGATCCCACAAAGATTGTGGATTTTGTCTATTTTTCTTTGTAGTTTGGTTAGTTTTTTTCTTTATGGATTTGTAGACTGATTGAATTTACATGCATTACATCATCTTGGGAAACGGAACCCTTTTTTGTTATGTATCCTTTTCATTCGTAATGCTTTTGCCCTTAACATATACATTGTTTTATATTAATATAACTACACAAGTGTTTTTTTGATTTAACTTTATTTTTTATTTTTTAAAATTTACATCCAAATTAGTATATAGTGAAGAAATGATTTCAGTAGATTCCTTAATGCCGCTTACCCATTTAGCCCATCCCCCCTCCCACAAACCCTCCAGGAACCCTCAGTTTGTTCTCCATGTTTATGAGTCTCTTTTGTTTTGTCCCCCTCCCTGTTTTTAGATTATTTTTGTTTCCCTTCCCTTATGTTCATCTGTTTACACGTTTTATTTTGATTTATATTTGTTTGGAATATTTTTTCTAATTTTTGTTTTAATTTCAAAATGTCTCTATCCATATGTTTTCAATGCATCTCTTTAAAAACAGCTCATAGTTGGATTTGTTTCTCAAATATCTGATCCTTTTTTTTTAAGAAGGAAAGTTACAGAAGATGAGACCAAATAGATGGCCAGAATGGCTGACCTTTTAAGCTAAAATTAGGTCTTTGAATGTTATTCTAAGAAAGGAAACCACTGGGGAGTTTTGAGCATGAGTGTATCATGGGTGTCTTTCTCCTTTCATGCCTCTCTCATTTCTTTTCCTCCTCCTTCCTTCCTTCCTTCCTTCCTCCTTCCTTCCTCCCTTGCTTCTTCCTTCTTTCCTTCCTTCCTCCCTTCCTTCCTCCTTCTTTCCTTCCTTCCTCCCTTCCTTCCTCCCTTCTTTCCTCCTTCCTTCTTCCTTCCTTCCTTCCTTCCTTCCTCCTTCTTTCCTTCTTCTTTTCCTTCCTTCCTTCTTTCCTTCCTTCCTCCCTTCCTTCCTTCCTTTTTTCCTTCCTTCCTCCCTTCCTTCCTTCCTTCTTTCCTTCCTTCCTCCCTTCCTTCCTTCCTTTTTTCCTTCCTTCCTCCCTTCCTTCCTTCCTTCTTTCCTTCCTTCCTCCCTTCCTTCCTTCTTTCCTTCCTTCCTCCCTTCCTTCGTCCTTCCTTCCTTCCTTTTTTCCTTCCTTCCTCCCTTCCTTCCTTCCTTCCTTCTCTCCTTCCTTCCTTCCTCCCTTCCTTCCTTCCTTCCTTCCTTCCTTCCTTCCCTTAATTCCTTTCTTTTTTGTCGTATAAAAAATTATTTGCTTAAAATCTACTTTGCTGGCACATGTTTGGGTTGGGGAAGGATAAGGGTCAAAATAAACTGGAAACAGAGTACAGCAGTGCAATATACACTGACACTTTCAATGCAAAGCATGTGAGTGACAAGTTGCCACAATGAGAGCTTTACTAATTCAGAGTAGTGAGAGGTCATTATCAGACTAAAGTAAAGCTAATCCTATTTTTTGCGGATTAAATACACATATATTTGTAAAAATCTTTAATATGAATTTGGATTTTCAGAAACAGTAAGAAACCATTAAAACAAAGTCTCAGTGATTTGACTAAGTAATAAACTATGCTATTTATTTTCTAAAAAGGAATACTAACTACCATAAGGCTACTTTTTTTTTTAATTTTTTTTCCAACGTTTATTTATTTTTGGGACAGAGAGAGACAGAGCATGAATGGGGGAGGGGCAGAGAGAGAGGGAGACACAGAATCAGAAACAGGCTCCAGGCTCTGAGCCATCAGCCCAGAGCCTGACGCGGGGCTCGAACTCACGGACCGCGAGATTGTGACCTGGCTGAAGTCGGACGCTTAACCAACTGCGCCACCCAGGCGCCCCAAGGCTACTTTTTTGTGTCTGAATAAAAGACAAGCAGGAGTTCCCAAACAGTTTGGAACCATATCATCTCTAAAAGATCTTTTAGTTCCTAGGAACATATAAACTACCAAAACTTAAACAGGAAGAAATAGAAAATTTGAACAGACCCATAACCAGTAAAGAAAATGAATCAGTAATCAAAAACCTCCTAATAAACAAAAGTCTAGGGCCAGATGGCTTCCCAAGGGAATTGTACCAGACATCTAAGAAGAGTTAATACCTGTTCTCCGGAAACTGTTCCAAAAAATAGAAACGGAAGAAAGAATTCCAAACTTGTTCTACAAAGCCAGCATTACCTTGATTCCAAAACCAGACAAAGACCCCACTAAAAAGGAGAAATACAAGCCAGTATCTCTCAGGAACATGGCAGCAAAAATTCTCAACAAGATCCTAGCCAATCAAATTCAACAGCACATTAAAAGAATGATTTACCACGCAGGCAGTGCCGGGGTGGCTCAGTTGGTTAAGCGTCTAACTCTCGATCTCAGCTCAGGTCATGATTTCACAGTGTGTGAGTTTGGGCCCTGTATCAGGCTCTGGGCTGCCAGCATGGAGCCTGCTTGGGATTCTGTCTCTTATTCTCTCTGCCCCTTCCCTGCTGGCGCTCTCTCTCTCTCTCTCTCTCAATAAGCTTAAAAAATGAAAGAAAGAATTATTCATCATGATCAAGTAGGATTTATTCCTGGGTTGCCACACTGCCAGAGTGGTTCAATATTCACAAATCAATCAAGCCGATACGCCATATTAATAAAAGAAAGGATAAGAACCATATGATCCCCTCAAGAGATGCAGAAAACATTTGACAAAGTACAGCATCCATTCTCTATAAAACCCTCAACAAAGTAAAGATAGATGGAACATACCTCAACATCATATATGAAGGCCATATATGAAGGATCCACAGCTAATATCATCCTTAGTGGAGGATGAGAGGTGTTTCTTTGCAGTCAAGGAATGTGACAGGGATGTCCACTCTCACCATTGTTATTTAGCATCGTACTGGAAGTCCTAGCTTCAGCAATCAGACAATGAAAAGAAATAAAAGGCATCCAAATCACCAAGGAAGAAGTCAAGCATTCACTCTTTGCTGATGACATAATCTCTATGTAGAAAACCCGGAAGACTCCACCAAATAAAAAAATTGCTAGAACTGATGCATGAATTCAACAAAGTCACAGGATACAAAAGCAATATACAGAAATCTGTTGTATTTCTATACACCAATAATGAAGCAGCAGAAAGCGAAATAAAGAAATTTAACCCCATTTACAATTTCACCAAAACCCATAAGTTATCTAGGAATAACCAAAGAGGTAGAAGATCTGTACTCTGAAAACTATAGAATAGTTAATGAAGGAAATTGAAAAGGGCACAAAGAAGTGATAAAGCATTCCATTCTTATGGATCAGAAGAACAAACATTGTTAAAATGTCTATACTACCCAAAGCAATCTACATATTTAATGCAATGCCTATCAAAATACCATCAGCATTTTTCACAGAGCTAGAACACACAATCCTAAAATTTGTATGGAACCACAAAAGACCCCAAAGAGCAAAAGCAATTTTGAAAAGGAAAAGCAAAGCAAGAGACATCACGATTCTGGACTTCAATCTATATTACAAAACTGTAATCATCAAGACAGTGTGGTACTGGCACAAAAACAGACACATAGATGAATGGAACAGAATAGAGAACCCCCACAAATGTATGGCCAACTAATCTTTGACAAAGCAGAAAGGAATATCCAATGGAAAAAAGATATATCCAAGAATATCTAAAAAAGAATATCCAATGGAATAAAGCCTCTTCAACAAATGGTGTTGGAAAAACTGGACAGCAACGTGCAAAAGAAGGAAACTGGACCACTTTCTTACACCATACACAAAAATAAATTCAAAATGGATGAAAGACCTAAATGTGAGACAGGAAACCATCAAAATCATAGAGGAGAACACAGGCAGCCACTTCTTTGACCTTGGCAGTAACAACTTCTTACTAGACATGTCTCCAGAGGCAAGGGAAGCAAAAGCAGACATGAATAATTGGGACTTCATCAAGATAAAAATCTTCTGCACAGCAAAAGAAAGCAATCAACAACGTTTAAAGACAACCTATGGAATAGGAGAAGATATTTGCAAATGACATATCTGATAAAGGGTTAGTATCCAAAATCTATAAAGAACTTATCAAACAACACCCAAAAAACAAATAATCCAGTTAAGAAATGGACAGAAGACATGAATAGACATTTTTCCAAAGACATCCAGGTGGCTAACAGGCACATGAAAAGATGCTTAACATCATTCATTATCAGGGAAATACAAATCAAAACCATGATGAGCTATCACCTCACACTATTAGAATGGCTAAAATTAACAACACAGGAAACAACAGATTTGGTGAGGATGTGGAGAAAGGGGAATCCTCTTGCACTGCTGGTGGGTTTGAAAACTTGGAAATAGCCACTCTGGAAAACAATATGGAAGTTCCTCAAAAAGTTAAAAATAAAACTACCTTACGACCCAGCAATTGCACTACTCAATGTTTCTCAAAGCATACAAAAATACTGATTCGAAGGGGCACATGCACCCAATGCTTATAGGAGCATTAGCAACAGTAGCCAATCTATGAAAAGAGCCCAAATGTCCATAGACTGATGAATGATAAAGAAGATATGGTATATATATATGCAATGGAATATTACTCAGCCATCAAAAAGAATGAAATCTTTTCATTTGCAATCACATGAATGGAGCTAGAGTATATTATGATAAGCAAAATAAGTCAGTCAGAGAAAGACAAATACCACATGATTTCACTCATGTGTGGAATTAAAAAAAAACAAAACAGGTGAACATAGGGGAAAGGGGAAAAAAAAGAGAGAGGGGCAAACCATAAAGACCTTAACTCTAGGGAACAAACTGAGGTTTGCTGGAAGGGAAGTGGGCAAGGGATGGGCTAAGTGGGTGATAGGTATTAAGGAGGGCACTCGTGATGAGAAGTTATATAGGTGTTTTATATGTAAGTGATGAATCACTAAGTCCTACTTCTGAAACTAATATTACACTATATGTTAAGTAACTAGAATTTAAATAAAACTTAAAAAAGAAAAAGAACAGAAGGCTTTTAACAGTCATAACAAGTATGAGTTTTTTTTAAAAGCTGCTTCATCATTTTGTAATTGTACCTTAATCAACACTGTTCTAGAGGTCTTAGCACAATATGTTAAGAATAAGGAACTGAAAGCCTAAAGGATTGAAAAGGAGGAAACAAAACCATAGTTACTTATAGATAGTATTATTAACCACATAGAAAATCCACAAAAATCCACAGAGAAACTTTTAAAATAATAAGAGAATTCAGCAAGTTGCCCCATTCTTCCTGGTCTAAGAGGGTTGATGAGAATTGTTCTTCTAATCACATTTTTGCTAGGGAAAAAAGAAAAAGAAAAACAATGGATGGTAAGGCCTCTTCTCAGTGGCTGGAATGTGAGACAAATACAAACTGTGACAATCTCAGATTTTCCTAAAGAGTTGGAGGACACATGTCCATTTTTCTACTGGAATCATTGTGTGGTTGGGATCAGCTTCCTTAGGGCCACCTGAAATGCAACAGGTCAGCTGCATTTTTATAGTCATTATGTAATAGCGGACTTAGGGACCAAAGGTTCAGATGATGACAACTTAGGCAGCAGAGACTCCTGAGAGGATAGAGGAGTGGTTTAGGCTTATTAAGCTGTTAGACTTTAGAAAGCAAGGGTTTGGTTTTGCTTTTTTCCCCCCTCTCTTAAGTATTTCAGTCCCAATTCCCTTGAGATTAATTGATAAGTTCTAGAATAGCACCATTCACATAGTGCAGGTCTTCTAGTTCCATATAAACATTCACAGTGGTTAGAAAAGAAACAAGGAAATAAAGGTCCTGCTAGAAGGAGTTTGATTAACAATGGCCTCATCTACAATACAACAGGTATGTAGAGAAGGGATTAAGGACAGACCTGTGTGTTTTCTCTTTCCTGAGGTTTTGTTAGGAAGTAAACTGTCATTCGTATTATGCAACAGCATTATTCATGACCTGATTCTTCTTTTTTGCATTTTTGTCATGTGCAGAGAGAATGTGTAGGAATATAAAAGATAGTAGATGCACAATTCAATATGAATTTTTAATAAAAGGCAGAGTCTTTTTATTATGTGAACGGGATAATATGTTGCTCTGCAATATAATACGTTTCTTGGGAAGAAGATATAGAATCCTGGAAAGTGTTACCTCTTCACAAATGGCTGAGTAAATTATCACTGTCATTAACCTAAGTGAAGCAGAGGATTATAGCAGACCTCAGATTTTACATACAACCCCAATCCTTTATTTTTGTAGGAAAAATATTTTCTGGTGAAATATATTCTTGAATGTTCATCCCAACAAAGAAGGAAGAAAGACGAAAGGAAAGTCATCTTGATAGTGTTCTTTGTACGTCAGGCATTGGGCTAAGGCTGTTCATGTGTGTTATTTAATATGTTAAGATTCATTACCATTGAATATTTGATAGAAATTGAAAAACTGAAAGAAAACAAAAGCTTGGATAAGGGCAGAATAATTCCAGAAAGGTAGAAAGAATGATTGGCAGGAAGAAGGACTTTTAAAGTCTGTTAAAAGTTGAAAAAATGGTTGCTAAAGCAGAGGAATGTTTAATACGGAAGCACTTACCAATTTAATAAGGTAAAGAGACAAGAGATTACATTAGAAAAATCAGAAAATACTTTATTATTGCAGACATGGTCTTGCCATTTAATCACTTTCTCAGGAGTGTAGAAAACACTTTTATTTTTAACAATACAGTGGGATAAATTTTAGGCATGGTATTTATTAATTATTCATGAATGTGCAAGCAATTCATTGTGTTCTGAATCTTTAACTTTCGTTCTTGTAGATATACTAATAATGGAGAAAAGATTATGCTTTAATTCTGTTAACATCCATGTAGCTATATATGCTTATATTAACAGGTTTAAAAATTTTTTTAATTCATTTTGAGAGAGAGAGAAAAAGAGAGAGAGAGAACATGCTCCAGTGGGGGAGGGGGAGAGAGGGAGAGACAGAATCCCAAGCAGGCTCCATGCTGACAGCACAGAGCCCGACATGAGGCTTGAACCCACGAACCATGAGATCATGACCTGAGCCTAAATCAAGAGTTGGACGCTCAGCTGACTGAGCCACCCAGGTGCCCTGGTTTAAAAAAATTTTAATAATACTTGAAGAATATAGCCCTGAAAGAATTGTTTTATGCATTTAGCATTCACAGACTATCACTGTAAAAGATGTGAAAGATGTGACCATTGAAATGTTTGAATTATTGATGGATGTCACACGCAAGAAACGTGCCAAATACACCATACAGGACAATGATGCTTAGAGGGAAGTTACTTCAAGTCCTATTTGATGAAGTCATCAAATAGTCATCCACTGTGCCCCTTTCTGCTCTGTGGCAGGGGTATGAGGAACACCCTTCATGATGTATACTAACATACACATCATGCTCTGCATTTCAAAGAACTTTATTAAGGTTCCTAGAGCTTGCTGGCTATGTAAGTTTCCTGAATATTAAAGGGAGGTAAGCTCTGCACCCTATGATATGAAGCTTAAAAGGATTGAGTATGACTTTCAAAAATGGACAGTAAGCTGATTATAATAGGAAAGTCACTAAACCAGGAACACAAAAAGTTTGCAATTAAATCCTAAAATGTATTGTCATGGAGTTGCCTTTAGCACAAGAATACTCTGTGGTGTGTGTGTGTGTGTGCCATTTTCATTAAAATGAAATTATTTATTTCTCTTAGCTTTCCTTTCTAAGAAGTAAAGTGGCTTAAAAATAAGCCAATAAAATAGAACTTTCCTTTCTATTTCTTTTTTTTTTTTAACGTTTATTTATTTTTGAGACAGAGAGACACAGAGCATGAACAGGGGAGGAGCAGAGAGAGAGGGAGACACAGAATCTGAAACAGGCTCCAGGCTCTGAGCTGTCAGCACAGAGCCCGGCGTGGGTCTTGAACTCACGGACCGTGAGATCATGACCTGAGCCAAAGTCGGCCGCTTAACCGACTGAGCCACCCAGGTGCCCCTCCTTTCTATTTCATAGTACAGTTGACCCTTGAACAACTTGGGAGTTATGGGCACCAAGCACCCCTACTCAAGAATACATGTATAACTTTTGACTCCCCCAAAACTTAACTACTAATAGCCTATGTTGACTGGAAGCCTTACTGGTAACATGAACAGTTGATTAACACATGTTTTATATGTGATATGTATATATGCTGTATTCTTACAATGAAGTAAGCCAGAGGAAAGAAAATGCTATTAAGAAAATCATTCAAGGGGAGCCTGGGTGGCTCAGTCAGTTAAGTGTCTGACTTCAGCTCAGGTCATGATCTTGAGTTTGAGCCCAGCTTTGGGCTCTGTGCTGCCAGCTTGGAGCCTGGAGCCTGCTTTGGATTCTGTGTCTCCCTCTCTCTCTGCCCCTCTCCCCCTTCTCTCTCTCTCTTTGTCAAAAATAAAAATTAAAAATTAAACAGAAAAGAACATCATTAAAAAGAAAGACTACATTTAGACTAACTATTGAAAACAATCCACATATAGGTAAATCCATCCGTGCAGTTTAAGTCTGCATTGTTAAAGTATTTTCTTCTGTGCTGATACTTAACTGGTAAGCACGTGGGTGACTAAAGTAATTGGTTAAAAAACTTGGTACCAAAAGGGGAGGGCGGAAATTCCTTGCCTCTTGTTTTTTCCTTCTACCTTCTTTCCTATGAGAATGTCAGGCTGAACGTTACATATGTAATAGAAACTGCTACAGTGGCTGCTAAAACTGAATGTAACTTGTGAACCAGTGGTACACATTTTAAAAATTTGGGGATGAAAATGTTTTGGCAAAACTGTCTTTCAAGATTAAGTCTGTCGTTTCTGTAAATAGTCGTTAGGGCATTAGCTGGCAGAGACCCCAGATGCAATTTGGTAGCGTTCCTCTGTGGTTGTAAACAGTCATGTTCCTCCTTCTCTAACTTTAGCTCCATTGCTAAAATGTGTCCCATCTCACAGTTAGGCTATTAGTTCTGTCTAGGGGGAGATAGAACCCCAGAGTAGGAAGGATAAGTAGGATATAATTGCTTTGGATTCAACACTTAGAATTAGTTGGAGAATTAACATCCAGAGTATCAGTTGGAAGGAGAACAGCCAACTCATGCAACTCAATGTCAAAAAAATAAAAAACAAAAACAAACAAACAGAAAGAAAAACAACAACAACAACAACAACAAGCCCAATCTAACTAAAAAAATGGGCAGAGCACTGGGTATCATATGTAAGAGATGAATCGCTGGATTCTACTCCTGAAGCTAAGACTACATTGTATGTTAACTAACTAGAGAATAAAAAAAAAAACAAAACAAAATAATAAAAAAAAAATGGGCCGAGGACTCGAATAGACTTTTTGTTTTCCCCCAAGAAAACAACATACAGATGGCCGACAGGCACATGAAAAAATGCTCACCATCACTAAAGGAAATACAAATCAAAACCACAATGAGATACCATCTCACGCCCGTGAGAATGGTTATTATCGAAAAGATAAGAAATGACAAGTGTTGACAAGGATGTGGAAAGAAGGGAACCCTTGTGCACTGTTGGTGGCAATGTCAACTGGTGTAGTCACTACAGAAAATAGTACGGAGTTTCCTCGAAAAATTAAAAACAAAACTACCATATGATCTAGTAATTGTCCTTCCAGGTATTTACCTGAAGAAAAAAAAACTTTAATCCGTAAAGACATATGCACTCCTATGCTCACCGCAGCATTATTTACAGTAGTTAAGATATGAAAACAATCTAAATGTCCATTGATAGATGAATGGATAACGACGTGGTCCTTACATTTACATTGAAATATTATTCATCCTTAAAAGAGAAAGAATCTTGCGATTTGCAACAATTTGGATAGACCTTGAGGGTATTATGCTAAGTGAAATAAGTCAGGCAGAGCCAGACGAATGCCATATGGTTTCATTTATATGTGGAACGTAAAAACCAAAACAAGTGAACGAATAAACAAAACAGAAACCGATTCACAGATACAGAAAACAAACTGATGGTCATCAGAAGGGAGATGGGTGGGACGGACAAAATCGGTGAAAGGAATTAGGACGTACAATCTTCCAGTTATAAAACAAATAAGACATGGGGATATGATGCACAGCATAGGAAATATACTCAACAACATTGTAGCAACTTTGCCTGGTGACAGATGATAACTAGACTTATTGTAGTGACCATTGTATAATATATAAATATCAAATCACTGCACCTGAAACGAATAGAGTCTTGTATGTCAGTTATTCTTCAACAAAAAGAGCATCAGTTGCAGAAAGCTTTTGATTTCAGATCTGCACTCATTCTCCTCCTGCAGCTATCTTAATTGCTTTCTTTATTTTTTCTTTTTAAAATCACGTTTAACTTTGAGAAAAATGGGAAAGCTCCTTGACTGCCTACTGGCTAAGACCATTGGCTTGGGGGCAACAGTGAAACTCGACACCCTCCCGCCTCCCACTCTATCCTCTCCCCAACCCTCTATTTTCTCTGTTATGTTCTGGAGACCCTGAGAATGACTTTCAAAAATCTTCAGCCAACCTCGAGCTCTTCCTTCACCTTTTCTTCTGCTTATAACCGGCTTTCTTTCTTCTGTTTAAATCCCACTCACCCACTGAGAACCAAATGGAAAGTCCCAACCTCACCGGGGCATTCTTGTCTACCCCAGCCTGAAATTCCCTCACCCGTTTCTTTTATCTTTGCACATTTTGCTTAGACTCCTTTTAGATCAGTTAATCTCCACAGTTGGTTTTTATCTGTGGTGCAGAGTCATTTAGGTTTTCAGTTCTGCCTCTTCAGTTGTTTTGTAGAATCTCTGAGGCCAAGGACTAGCTCAAGCTTTCTTGTTCCTTTCATTGTGTCTTGCGTGTTGTGGGCACTCTGTAAACAGTTGTGGCTCAGTGTCTGATGGTGCGCACAGGGGCTGAGAATTTATTGGTTTATCTGTTAGTAACTGGTCAGGTCTGATATGTGTGAAGTCCTTGATGGCCACAGACTCTCGGCAGTATTAACAGTTATTCTTTTTGTATTAGTGTTTTCTCCCCCAACGTACTTTAAAAAAAAAGGAAAGTTATCCTAATTCATGAACGTGTTACCTTCCAAATATACATGGAAATGGCATCATGCAGATTTTTATATGCAAAATGAAGATACTGGCCCAACACAAGGAAGGAGTGGAGATGCCTAGCTGTCCTGAAGCTCGCTAACCACCTGCTCCTGTAGCTTTCTCTGCGACTCACACACTGAAACTTATTCGGCTTTCATTTTGCGTGATACGCGTTGCCCAAGGCTCTGAGGAGAAGCACCATGGAGGTGTACTTGTTCTTCCCAAAGAAGTGAGAGTGGTCCAATTTTGGCCTCTGCCCATGTCTGATTCAGCTGCTCTGGCTGGTGAGATGCTTGTCAGGGCTCCATGACTGGCTGAAAATGATTCTACCCGGTCATTAGACATCCTTAAATGATTCTTCCCCTTTTAAACAACCTTGGCGTGAACAAAATCAAAACACCATGAAAATAATACAACACATGAATGAAACAATTTTCAAATAATAACAACATCCTGGTCCCACAAGGCAGTAGACTGTACTCAAATAAAAGCTGATTAAGTGTTCCGGACTTATTTGGGGAAGAAGTGAATGTATTGTCTAATAAATATCCATTCTTTCTATGAACATAGGAGCATCAATTATAATAAAGTAGATAATGAACTTGTTGCTTCTTCTCTTCCCCTCCTTTCACCTCCCAGTTCTCTCTCTCTTCCTCCTCTCTTCCTTCTTTTTCATTTCTGGCCCTGGAATAAAGGAAGAGCCTACTAAACATTGGTGGTATAATTTGAATCCAGGAAAGTATAAAGCAAATAAAATCATTTAAACCCAGGTTAAAATTCTGTGAAGTTGCAAATGAAAGTTAAGATAAATAAATGAGAAAGATTGTAATTAATATTTCAGCATAAATTAATTATCTTCCTTGAGTCTTCTATACTTTTCTTGAGTGGTTCTGTGAAAACTTACATAAAATATAGAATATTTGATTAATATCTGACAAAATTTCATGTGTTCTTGCTTTTTCTGAAGGAAATATTGGATTGCTCTGGATATGGAAATGGATCTTGCCCGGAAAATGAAAGGCCACTGGGTGTCCGAGCTGCTATGTATTCATTTATGGCCGCAGCCATATTCATCACGGTGTTTGGCAACCTCGCCATGATAATATCCATTTCCTTCTTCAAGCAGCTTCACACACCAACCAACTTGCTCATCCTCTCCATGGCAGTCACTGACTTCCTCCTGGGGCTCACCATCATGCCCTACAGTATGGTCAGATCGGTGGAGACTTGCTGGTATTTCGGGCTTACATTTTGCAAGATTCATTACAGTTTTGACCTGATGCTTAGCATAACGTCCATTTTCCATCTTTGCTCTGTGGCTATTGACAGATTTTATGCTATCTGCTACCCTTTACGTTATTGCACGAAAATGACAATTCCCCTCATCAAGCGGTTGCTATTTCTCTGTTGGTCGGTTCCCGGAGCATTTGCTTTCGGGGTGGTCTTCTCGGAGGCCTACGCCGACGGGATTGAGGGCTACGATATACTGGTGGCCTGTTCCAGTTCCTGTCCAGTGATGTTCAACAAGTTATGGGGGACCACCTTGTTCATGGCAGGGTTCTTCACTCCTGGGTCTGTGATGGTGGGGATTTATGGCAAGATTTTTGCGGTATCAAGAAAACATGCTCGAGCAATCAATAGCTTGCCCGAAAATCAAAGTAATCAAATGAGGAAAGACAAAAAAGCGGCCAAAACTTTAGGAATAGTGATGGGCGTTTTCTTACTATGTTGGTTTCCCTGTTTTTTCACAATTTTATTGGATCCCTTTTTGAACTTCTCTACTCCTGTAGTTCTGTTTGATGCCTTGACATGGTTTGGCTATTTTAACTCCACGTGTAATCCCTTAATATACGGTTTCTTCTATCCCTGGTTTCGCAGAGCGCTGAAGTGCATTTTACTAGGTAAAATTTTCAGCTCACGTTTCCATACTACTGATCTGTTTACTCAAAAAGAAACTGAATAGACTTGTGTATGAGTGAAATGAGGCAAAAGCACAGGAATGTAGAAGAATAAAGTCACTTAAAGCATGTGTATATGTGTGTGCATGTGCGTATATGTGTGTGCATGTGTGTATATGTGTGTGTAGGTGTGTGTGTGATTTTGGCTACCAAGGCAAGCTTTTAGTTTCCAAGACTTGAGGGGAAAAAAAAGAGTCTTCTCTTTGAACCAAAATCCCTCTTCTTCAGAATACTTCATACATCTATTACTTCTAGGGAGAAAAGAGGAAGAAACTTGGAAGGATAAAGAGAAGACAAGGAAAAGCCAGGAATGGTGTGAAAAGAACACACAACCTTGATACTATTTGGAAGGGATCAGAGCATAAACTGAGCTTAAAAACTCCTGCTGCCTCTTACCACCACTAGCACTTTATGTGATTCTTCCATTCGCTTTTTGTTCTTTCGTGTCTGACCGGATATAGTTTGAAATGTCAACAGCTAATAATTATAGGCAAATAAATACAGAAATAATTTCAAACATGCATATTCTGTCAGGAACCAGTCACTGGTTAGCTGAGAATTAAACCTTTACTAGAATTTACTATTGTGAGGTTAAATCTTTCTTTTTTTTTTAAGTAAAGTTTATTTATTTTGAGAGAGAGAGAGCAGAGGAGGGGCAGAGAGCGGGAGAGAGAGAATCCCAAGCAAGCTTTGCACTGTCAGTGCAGAGCCCAGGACTCGAACTTATGAGCCATGAGGTTTTTATTCAGCGTCTTTTTAACTATAAGTTGAGGCCCATTAGTAACTTGTGAAGTGAAGTTAGTGGTCTACAACCAGGGATGTGCTGCTAAGTCTTTGACACCTGACTCTGAAAAAGAAGAAAAAAACAAAGAAAAAAAAGCCTTGATTTGCAGAATTTGACTATAAATATACATATAAACTCAATATATATATATATATAGAGAGAGAGAGAGAGAGAGATTATATATATGTATGAAAATTATGGTTCCAGTACATATATATATATATATATATATATATATATATACATACACACATACATTTATTTAGCAGAATGAATATATATTGTTCATTTAGCTGAAATCAAGCTATAAATGTGATGTCAACTGGCTCTCAGAAGTCCTGAAAAGTTAACCTGTTCTTGTCAGTGGCCATGAGAGGTGCCAGTACACCACTGGCTGCAAACAGCATTTTTCATGAAAACCAAACAGAAGAAAATAAATCGTCTCAGAATACGTTGCTTGCATTGAGGGTAAGTAATGCCTTATAATGTTTTAATTTTAGTTATGTGAGTGTGTGTGTAAGTGAACTGCATTCCACTAAAATTTTTTGTGGTTCATTTCTTTTTTTTTTTAATGTTTATTTATTTTTGAGAGAGACAGAGTGCAAGCGGGGGAGGGGCAGAAAGAAAGGGAGACACACAATCTGAAGCAGGTTCCAGGCTCTGAGCTGTCAGCATAGAGCCTGACACGGGGCTCAAACCACGAACTGTGAGATCATGACCTGAGATGAAGCTGGACACTCAACCAACTGAGCCACCCAGGTGCCCCTAATTTCTTTATTTAGAAAGTGATAAACTATATTGATGAACAAATTAGCAATTTCTCCTCTTTATGGAAAAGTTTACATCATTGCCCGTAAATTTGCTTTGATCTTAGTTAATTGCACAAATCACAATTAAGCAGTGACCATTCTGTGGTCAGCTGAAATATTAGTTTTGTCTACCTGCCCAAAGACGGCCCTGCCACATATTGGCTAGACCTTCCACCCCTGCTAGCGTGCTGACAGGTTGGTGCCTCCCCGTAGCCTTAGAGTAGAGGAGAAATGGTGGAGATTCTTTGAGATGGTGAAAGAGATTGCAAGTACAAAATAAGTGGAAACACTGATTTTCCAAGAAGAGAGGAATTAAAGCCAGGTGCAATGTTGAGAGCTAATATGGTGTGTTGGATGCTATTGTGGCTTTTTGGCAATTCTTTTTAATGAAATACAGTAAAACCTTGGTTTGTGAGCATAATTTCGTCCAGAGACATGCTTGTAATCCAAAGCACTTGTATATCAAAGCAAGTCTCCCCGAAAGAAATAATGGAAACTCAGATGATTCGTTCCACAACCCAAAAATATTCATATAAAAATGATTACGATACTGTAACATAATACAAAATTATAAAGAAAGTACAAAATATAAAGAAAAATAAGCAAATTAGCCTGCATTACCTCTGAAAACCTTCATGGCTGGTGTGAGGGAAACAAGAGAGAGGAGGGTTATTGTGTAGGACGACTTTCACTATCACTAACGGAATCACTGCTGTCTATTGGCTCAAGGCAATCTTTTTCTTTTCATGCAACTTTAACAAGGGACCTATCCAGTGACACTTGGTTTTGCCTCCTTTGGAGGATTTCGGAGAACTGTGACATTGCATGGTCATTCAACAGATTCATCCCTCGCACTGCTACAGACTTGTTCAGGTGGTGCTTTTCCACAAAATTTTGCGCTGTTTCACACATTTTACACATCTCCCTAATCTCATTTGAAGCGAACGATTTCTCCGCCTTTGTCTCCTCCTCCTCTGCAAACAAGATGCAGACATAGACTTCTTATAACCTCTTGCAATTTCGGCAACCTGCATATGTCATTTGTACTTCTCAGTGATTTCCTTCTTAACTTCCACTGCGATCATCTCCTTATAACTGCCTTTCTTTTTAACCTTTTTCCGCACGGGGGCCATTGTGTATGCTAGCACGGATGTTGACCACAATCCAGTATTCATAAACTCTTGTCATATACTGTATTTAATGTAACTGACAATAAGGCAGCAGAGGAAAGGGTCTGTATCTGCAGGCCACCTGACCTAGAATGAAGCAAAGCGTTCCTAAGCTGATTCTTGTATGGAAAAGCAAAGGACTGTCCAGAGGTGCTTTGAAGTGACAAAAAATTCACTAGTGTCAGTTGTGGGCAGCTTCCAACGTTCTGAAAAATCACTGATTTCTGCCAAACACCACAGCCTGAGACCGAGCGTCTGAGCATGGGAGATGATCACCCACAATCCTACAGTGTGTATTGTGAGAGACGAACCACCGGCTCAGTTGTGACCATGTCATATTCGGCATCATGTATTACTCGTGTTGCAAGACATCGGCTCATTTATCAAGTTAAAATTTATTAGAAATGTTTGCTCATCTTGCGGATCACTCACAGAGCAAGTTACGATCCAAGGTTTTACTGTACTGATGTTTATGCTGCTTTGGTATTTGAACACCCACACCCCCCCCCCCCCCACCACACACACAGATGTTCTGTTTTTATTTAAAAGACCAGTTGCTAAAAAAAATATATAAGTAAAATAGAATTTAGTTTTACTGGAAAGTAGAAGTATCTTGAATTAATTTGTATTAAATTTCCTCCCAATTCCTTAACGTATGACTTTAGAAAAGAAAACTAAATATCTTGATGTAAGTTTGTCGACAAACTTAACAACAAATTCAGTGGAGAGGGTTAGACATTGCTCTTTTTTTTTTTTTTTTTTTTTTTTTTTTTGGCCAAAGGATAATGTTTGTGATGGTGGTTCTTGTTTATGCTAGTGCTTACAGATGCAAGAAAATGTTAGTAGCCCTACCCCATATAGTTCCTTCTAATACTTCTTTCCTTCTTCTAGATCCTATTCGTATTTGAAAACATCAAATAGCCCCGTGTAAAGTTCTGCTCAGTTAGTCCCCTTTCATTGAAACAGATAATTTTCTCTATAGGTTTTCATGGCACTTGTTGGTTTCAGAATGTAGTCATCCTGACTTGTTTGCTGTGGAAGAAAGTGATCCAGCCTCCTACCTACTGTCCACCTTCCATCATTTCCCAGAGTTAGTAAAATAGCCTCCTTTCCACACCCAGGATTTGACGGTAGGTGGCAAATGAGAAAACTGAACCCAGAGATATTAAATGATTTGCCCTGAATTTTACAGCTAAGTATGAAAACCGGAACTAGAACCCAGCTCTACTGACTTCTCATTCAATGTTCTTTGTTCGCTGAACTGATTTTTTCAAGATTTGTGGCATCTTAACTGGCTTTTCTTCTTCTTCTTTTTTTTTTATTAAAGATTTTAGTCAGACTAATATAAATTGCTAAAGCAAAAATAAATACTTCCCTCTTACCCCAATATCTTATTACATTCAGGAGTCAAACTGTAAACAGCAACCTTTTCGGAGTCAATTGTCCCTCCTTTGGATATCAGCTAATGTTTAATTTAGCCTACACATATTTATGTGTTTTTAATATACAGAAAGGATACCTTATCTTTGGTACCTTATCTTGCCAGAATGAAGCCCAAAGGACCATGAAATTGATATGAAATTGTCCTTCGTTTGGAAAAAAAGGAAACTGAAAATACTCGGGACATTAAAAATACACAGAATATTTTGATATCCTCCAAGAAAGAGAGTTAGAAGAGCAATTCCACGGGGGCTCTGCAGTTAGCTACTCTCTCAGAGCTCCTGGATCTGAGCTCCCCACTCCAAGCCTCTTGAGAGCAGAGGCAAACTTATATGAAGCAGATATTTCAATCCTCAACCCTACACTTCCTAGAACTTCCTGACCTCATACCTGCCAAGTCACCAGAAAAGACTCAATGATTCACAACTAACTTTTCAGGAGATGGAAGGTACTGAGTCAATAAAAAGAATTGGAAATGTACCATTGTTTTTTTTTAAATATTGCTAATTTGTTTGCTTTTTCAAAATAATTGAACAGAGAGAACTCAATTTGGTGGAAAACCAGAAATTGTTGCCATAAAAAGGTAAGGTATTTTCCTAACTGGAAAATGATAATTATTATGACATTTAAGTGAACGAAACTTCTTACATTTTCCATTAAGTTTTGTCTGGCAAGTTTTGTAAATTTTTATGTGGTGGCCTATAAAAAAATGTTTTTGTGAAATTCTAGAATTATTCCAAGCATGATTCAATAAATGTAAGGTACATCTATGTTTCAATAATGTTAAAATGCTTTCTCCTCTTTAATATTATATTTTAATAAGCAAATCCTGTTGTATACTACTTAATTCACTGCTACTGCTTAATTCACTACATATTTCATTTTTGGTATTTTTCTCTTGCCAGCAGCATTTACTTAAGGTATTCAGTTGCTCTTTGCTCCTCAAAATTATTCACTCATTTCAGATACAAAGAGTGTCCGAACTAAAAATGCAGTTTCTCTATTGTCTGGAATTGTTCTTCTAGAATTCGTTGGGCATACAAATAACATAGGTATCTTGCTAAGATGTACATTTTGGGATGGCTTAAGATATTTCATTTCCCAAAATATTCCCAGGAGATGATGATGTGGCCGGTCTGGGGACCATATTTTGATTGGTGAGGCCTAGTAGGAGAAACTATAAGCAGACAAAGCTGTAGAAAAGACCTAGATTATAATGTTGTTTTTCAGCATTTAGTGGCAATATCTACCTCAAGGCCTTAGTTATAAGGGGAATGTGGCTTTCAAGTAATTTAGAAACTTTAAGGCACCCCAAATTTTAATTGTCAGCTAGGTTTCATTTAGAATACTGTTTATTTGGGGATAAACAACATTTACTGTCTTCCTAATGTTTTAAACTTTCCCAAACCAGAGGTCTCTAACACCATGAGAGGAGATGCTTATTAACCAGGTTACATCATGTGTTGGGATTAATTTCTTTGCATTTAATCCAACAAGCTGTTACTGCACAGTCCCCAAACACACAGCTCTGTATTGAGTATTGCAAGAGTAGGAAGGTTAACGGAATGGGTTGAAAAATTTTTACAGTCAGGGTGAAGTCATTTAAAAAAAAACAGTTGTGTCACTTGTTGGGAGCACTGGGTGTGGTATGTAAGGGATGAATCACTGAATTGTACTCCTGAAACCAATATTCACTGTTAGCTAACTAGAAATTATATTTTAAAAACTTAAAAGAAAAAAGAACTTTGCTGAAAAAGGAAACAAAAGTATTTGAACTCGACGTCAGCTGTGAGAAGAGGAATTGGAACCACTTATCTCTATGATCTTTGGCCATACCAACTGTCTGGAATTTCATGAGATTAACTCCAACTGGGAGAATCAAAAATAGGTTCCTGGAAGGAAATGATATTTTTGTAGAGCCTTGAAGTGCTCAGAGATGAAGGGATGGGCAATCGGGAAACGGGGTTGGCCAAGCCACGGAGTGGGCGTTTGTAGGGCAACATGGAGACAACTGTGGGCAAAAGTGACTGCGCTATTGCAGACTGAAGGGGGGGCAGGTGACAGACAGATGCTGAAAGCGTAAATTTATGGCATGCAGGATTATGCCAAGGTATGTTGTCTCCGACTTTTTCCCTTGTATCCACTGAAAAATGTACACGTGATCTTGATAAAAGGTGTATTTAGATCAATTCCTCTTGGGCTGTCTACTTCTGACACATTTTCTGATGCATAGTTTTAGTAAAACTTCCTCTGTTCTGCTGGTTTTCAAACATGCCATCATTTATAGCTAATTATAAGAAAGATGTTTTCCTTTGCTCTTAATTTTCACTCTTCTTTCTGCCCCCGCTCTCTGAAATGAAAGGTGCTCTGTCTGTTCTCCATGTGTGTTTACTGTCATTTAAAATGTTTCCTGATCCCAGCTGCCTTTGAGAAGACAACATTTTCAAGATGTCATCATTGGGGCGCCTGGGTGGCGCAGTCGGTTAAGCGTCCGACTTCAGCCAGGTCACGATCTCGCGGTCCGTGAGTTCGAGCCCCGCGTCGGGCTCTGGGCTGATGGCTCGGAGCCTGGAGCCTGTTTCCGATTCTGTGTCTCCCTCTCTCTCTGCCCCTCCCCCGTTCATGCTCTGTCTCTCTCTGTCCCAAAAATAAATAAACGTTGAAAAAAAAATTTTTTAAAAAGATGTCATCTCTGCCCGTTGCCAGCTGCTACGTGGCGTTATAAGGCTTACTTAAGAACCGTGAGCCACTTGGGGTCAACCAGTCATTTACACGCTAGGTACCATTTTTACTTTTTGATGTCATGATGTGTCAACTGCTAGAGATAGTTGTAAAGTCGATTTATAGAAAAAATAATCTTTTTCTTCTGTTTGTTTTGTTTTCAGTGTTCCATTTGAATATAGCCTACTTATTATCATCCCTGAAACGTCTTCCAAAGAGTCTTTGTGATTGTAGTCTTTAAATATTCATTGTAGTCTATGTTAGATATTAAAGAATTAACCAGAAAAGATCCAATATCGTGAATTCATAAATTTCAAACCTTGGCTTATTTTTTTCTGTTACACTATGTACACTATTTACGCCCTGCTCTCTTGATGTAACAAGTTTAATAGAAAATTAACACAAATCTGCTCTTCGGGTGGAATTTGGTTTTAGGCCCAGAATGATTTTGGAGCTTTAAAAATGGAATTTATATCTGAGACTCTGCAGTTTGGGATCAGTTTCTTGGAAGATTATATGAAAATTGTTATTTTCTAACTTGTGGCAAGAGAAATGAAATAGTCATTTTTAGTGTCAGTTCTAGGCCTTCCAATTGGTGCTCGTTTTGATAAGAGACTGTCTTAACTGGCACACCATGAGCAGGCATTCAGAAAAGCCTATGGTTTGAGAGGCTAGTTTGAAATTTTATGTGGTTCTCTCAAGCAGTTAGGTGATCAGCTGAAATACTTTAGACTTCAGCCTTAAATTCCAGGGCGATCGGAATTCAAAGGAGAAAAAGAAAGCACATTATTTATGATCATCATCCACATTTGTGTGCAAATAAGAGAGAAACTTTAAGATTTCCTTCTTATTACACTTAATTTGACTCAGTATTACAGAACAATAATACGGACTCATATCTTCCTTTGCTGATCCTTTATACCTGGTATTTTTTCAACAATTAAAAATGAGAAAAACCTTAATTGGGATTAATTTACGTATATGTACCCAGACATATATACATAGGAGGCGATAGCAATTTTAAGTTCTTTACCAAATAGGTTCCAGAAGAGAATGTGTTTTCTAGCAATGGTGATACTTATGTACTTATGTTAGTTGGTGCTTTGTTAATAGCATATGCAAATGTATGTCTCCTTCTATGAGAACCATGGATTATAAATGCCCATTTTCTACCACATCTTATATGATATTCATATTTTAAGGCTATGAAAATTAGATTCTGAACCTAAATTTTGTGTTGGACCACTTTTTCCTCCTACTAAAATCATGTGTTCACATGAAGATTTTCTTCAAGAAGCTTTAACTCCATGTTATAATCTTGCACAGAAAATCTGACATCCTGCACATGTATGTGACTGGAGATATGCCAACCTTGTTATCAGTCAGTGCTTGGAACTGAAAACTAAGGGGAAAAAAGGAAAAAAAACACCTAATGTAATGTACCTAATGTAAATTATATAAAAGTATTAATATTTTAACATTTTAACTTACAAAAATGGCAATTTCATAGAGGCGTGTGGTTCAACATAATAGATTACAAATAGATTACAAATAGATTACAAATAGATTACAAATAGATTACATAATAGATTACAAAATAAAGAAAACTTGGCGGAGTTGCCATAATTCTTATGCAGAAAATCAAGGAGGAAGGTAAAAATAACGCTAATGGTCTTAAATATCTTCACAGCCAACTCTCCCATTTTATAAAAGAGGAAACTGAGGCTCAGGGACACTGAAAAGTTGTCCAGAGTAATATGGTTGGTAAGTGCTACAGCCAATCATCAAACAAGGTCGACCTGGTTTCAAAGTCATCTTGTGGGATGTAAGATAGCCAGGAAGCTGGAAAACGCACAAAATCACATGATATGTCTTTGTAAACATTCCATTTGAGGTCTCTACTTCTGAAAGTGTGTGCAGTTTCCCTTATATAAATAGTAATGTGCATAGAAGAAAATTTGATCTCATGTTAAAACACCTCCTAGAATCCTCTCAATCCTTAAAGAAATGGAGCAGTATTTATATACAGCCCTCATATGATGTTGTTTCAATGTCATGGCTGTCATCATTAAGGTCATATGGGCAACTGAGGTGTGACAGGGAGTTTCTTGGGCAACGCTACACCTTAAGCGTTCATGTCTTCATGGACTTACATACTGTATAAGGTCAATGGTGAGTCTGTGCTTTCCAGATCGTATTTAATTTATGAAAGTCTGTGAGTTTCGGCAGGAAGAAAATCTTCAACTCCCCTCAGTGGTAGGTAAGGTTCTAAACATTGTAAAAGGGGCTGAAAAGGGCCAGTATAACCTCATTTTAACGTGTTCATGAAACACCAATGGAGTTTTATGCCACCATCACCACCACCTCGTAGGTGCATTTAACTAAAACACTCAGCAGCTTTTTTTTTTTTCTTTTACTGACATCTTTGTATTTATCTGAACTTACTATCTTTAATCCTCTTATCACTAGCCTAAGGGCTCAATAAAGTATGTCTACAGCAATCCCTCCTGTCTGCCTGTCTAAACGTTGTCTAAATAATGAGGGATTATTTTACAACACCATCAGAAGCAATTGAATCCTGGAAAGTATGGTCACAAACTGTGCTCCCGGGTCTAGTCCATTCCTTTACAGCGAAGTTTCAAGCACATTGAAGCAACTGCTTTAATTGGAACAATGCAGATATTTTTTAAAACAGACATAATTTGCCATTTATTTTTACTTTTATTTGTTCAAAAATATGTACCTAGTGTCTGCCACAAGCACTAACCAAGGTGCTGAGAATCCAGGGGTGAATGAGATCCGACAGGTTCCTTGCCTCAAGGTAGTATATTAAAAAATTGTGTCTGATAAGATTTAGCTGTTACTTAGAGTTGATTATAAAGGCAAGAAAAGACAAGATGCGAGCTGATGTATATTTTAACACAGATAATACATTCAACAACTGTTTATCGACTGCTATCACTTATATGCTAAAATGGGGCCCAGGTTAGATGCTCACAACCTTTCCTTGGTGAAATCCAAAGAAGAAAGAGAGGCAATGAGGAGTGGAGGAGCGTCTACAGTGGAGAGAAACAAATCCGTGATCTTGGTCAGATGTGCCTCAGGACTGAAAGTACTATTCAATGAATTCCTGCATTGAGCCACATCCTTTATTCTATGTTTTCCTTTCATTTTGTTTCTCTGTTTCTCCACTTTCTATTTTTTTTAGGAGAAGATAATTTAAAACCAAGAACCTTTCGGGTACCAATCATTCACAGATTTTCAGAGCCTCTGAAAGGCCATCGATTCTAGCACACCTCCTTTTCCCGGGAGCTCACAGCTAGTGAGAGGTAACGCTCACACTAGAAGAAGAACCCCTAATCCAAGGATATTTTGCCCCCTCTCCTTTGGAAGTAAGTACGTCCCTAACCCAGAGCAAACAGGAGAGCCACATGGAGCAGTCAGCTCAAGAAGGGTCCCCCTAAGACTTTCTGAAGAGAAACCTTCCTGAGACTTGGGAAAAGATGCTTCTCCAACTACATTGAACAGGTTTTTCTGTCATGACCAGGTTCTTTTACTTTTCCCTGTCAATCAGGAAAGAGAGACAGAATCAGAAGGAATGAAAGGAACTCCTGACACTTTGAGACCAGTAAGGAACCTTTCGTGCTGCTCTTCCTTAGGGTTCTAAAGGCAAAACTAAGTTGAGTCTGCCTAAGTAGATGAACTTGCCAAATGTACACTATGGTTGAATCTCTGTGGCTTGGAAGAATCTGACGTAGGGCAAGAGTGTCTCTTGTGTCTGACTCAGACAAGATTGGACTTGTCTTTCTGTAGCTCACTAAGTAGATTTGATGCTTTGTGAGAGGCACGGTGTCTAGCTTCTCCAGAACCAGCCAGTGGTTTTTCATGGTGGTGTCCCAAAGTAAAGAGCAGGGAGGTGCAATAACTTACTGAGAGGTTGGACATACGCAATTTGTCCATCATCTCTTATTCAGCCCACTGTGACCAAGAGCAGTTACGTGAGATTTGACTCACCCAAGTCTGTGAATATGAAATTTGTGATACTTCTGAGTCACTCGGGGATGGCATATATGTCCAGTAGTTAGAATTTCAGATGAATGACAACACTCCAGAAATACAGGGGAGGGGAACAAAGAAGGAAGGGCAGAAGAGAAGGACAGAGGAGAGGAGAGGAAGGGAGTAGAGAGTAGAGAAACTTTGAAGCGTTAACCCAGGTGCATGGTTTGACCCATAGGTACGTGGTTTTCCTTGTATTTCAACAGCTATATGCCATTTATAACTCTTACAACATCTGTACACTCTTTAAAACGAAGAGTTTAAATTATTGAAAGAATACCTAAAGAAAAACACCATGATTTCACTTAGCTTTTGTGTATTAAGTATTTTTATGATGAGAGATGTTAACTTGTTGTAGTTCAAAGGAGTTTCTAGAAAAGTGGTTGCTCAAGGTAAAAGTTGACCATAAATTCTTTTTTCTTAAACAGCTTTATTGAGAGGTATATTGATAGACAAAGAACTGCACAATTTGATTAGTTTGGACATCAAACACCTGTGATACCATCACCATAGTCAAGGTAATGGACATACCCAACAAGTTCTGGCCCTTTCTTTTTAGTTTTAGTTGTGTGCGTGTGTGTGCGTGTGAGTGTGTGTGCGTGTGTGTTAAGAAAACTTACGTGAGATTTACCCTCTTAACATATTTTGAAGTACACAATACCATATTATTAGCTATAGGCACTCTGGTGTACAACAGACCTCTAGAATTTATTCATGTAGCATAACTAAAACTTTGTATCCATTGAACAATAACTCCCCACCTCCCCCATACTGGTAACCACTATTGTATTCTCTGCTTCATGGGTTTGACTATTACAGATCCCTATACAAGTGGAATAAACTCTTAAGAAGCTCTCAATACCTTAAAAAGAACAGAGCAATCAATAGATAAACCCAGGTCGAATGAACAAATGGATGAGTGGAATAGAATAAAATAGAACAGGAAAGAATAAGTAGTTGAAACTTTTCCTGCCCTAATGCGGCAAATAACTCAGAGCGCAACCACAATTGGCATAATTTTAAATATTTAAATAAATGGAAATTGAAATGAATTCATAACAGATGTCTTTTTTTATGCAATTAATGCTTTTTTTTATGCAGTTAGGAGCTGAAGTTTCCTGGAATCATTTTTAAGAGGAGAGGAAACACAGACTCATCTTCCTAGAAAAGGGACTTTTAAGTGATAAAGCACTATGGATCCAATTTATATTCCTGAAGACTTATCCGGTTGTCCAAAATTTGGGAATAAATCTTGTCCTCCCGTAAACCGTTCTTTGCATGTCCGAGTGATAATGTATTCAATTATGACTGCAGCCATGTTTATCACTATCTTTGGAAACTTGGTTATAATGATTTCCATATCACATTTCAAACAGCTTCACTCTCCCACAAACTTTCTGATCCTCTCCATGGCAACCACCGACTTCCTTCTGGGTTTTGTCATCATGCCATACAGCATGGTGCGATCAGTGGAGAGCTGCTGGTATTTTGGGGATGGCTTTTGTAAATTCCACGCAAGCTTTGACATGATGCTTAGCCTAACCTCCATTTTCCACCTCTGTTCCATTGCTATTGATCGATTTTATGCCGTGTGCTACCCTTTACACTATGCGACCACAATGACCACCTCCATGATAAAGCGACTGTTAGCATTTTGCTGGTCGGCACCTGCTCTTTTTTCATTCAGTTTAGTTCTGTCCGAGGCCAACGTTGCCGGCATGCAGAGCTACGAGATTCTTGTTGCTTGTTTCCATTTCTGTGCACTTACGTTCAACAAATTTTGGGGGACGATATTGTTCACTACATGTTTCTTTACTCCTGGCTCCATCATGGTTGGTATTTATGGCAAAATCTTTCTTGTTTCCAAACGACATGCTCAAGTTATCAGCAACATGCCTGAAAACACAAAGGTGGAAGTGAAAAAAAACTTATCTAAGAAAAAGGACAGGAAAGCAGCTAAGACCCTGGGAATAGTAATGGGGGTGTTTTTAGCATGCTGGCTGCCTTGCTTTCTTGCTGTCTTGATAGACCCATACTTAGACTATTCCACTCCCATAATAGTACTTGACCTTTTAGTGTGGCTTGGGTACTTCAACTCTACTTGCAACCCCCTCATTCATGGGTTTTTTTACCCATGGTTTCGGAAAGCTCTTAAGTACATATTGTCAGGCAAAATATTTAGCTCTCACTCAGGAACTGCGAACCTATTTCCTGAGGCACATTAATAAAAAAAAAAAAAGCTATTACAAAAGTGAAGAGAGTATTGAAAATGAGACTTATCATTTTGGCCTCATGCCTCGCATTAATGATACTATTGAATTTCAGTAATCTGGATAAGTGTCTCCTAACCTGCCCAACAGTTACCTTCAGTATCTTTGACCCATCAGGCATCAGCCGTGTATTAACTGTGAACTCTCTCTAATCAACACTCCCATCTGACTGGGGGAAAATACACAAAAGAAGTATAAAACATTTCAGAATAGGTTGGCCTCTACTTACACACATGAGACAATTATAAACCCATAAAAGAATCAATGTAAGAATAAAGAAAATAAAGTGCTAATGGTTTTGGTTGCTGACTCCACTCTAGGAATTCAGAAAATAGATTATTGAGGCCTGCGGACCCATGGAGAAAGTATGACATAAGGTTGGTCTATACTACCTACTAGCAGTCAGTCTCCTTTATTGTTTGGTTTGGGAGAATTATTAACCATCATTATATGAATTATTCAGTCATTTCCTGACACCCCGAAGCTTACTACAAAGAGCTGCCCATTGGAGAAGCAGTTGATTACAAATCATCATATGCAATTTGAGCTTTTATCCTTGTGATTTCTCACTCCGTGGTTTATGTTTGAAATGACTTCCTGTTTCTTTGTCCCCAACTTCTTCCTCTGCGTGCTGTGTCTACACCACCTGCCAGCAATCACAAAGCCTCTCCCTGTACTCGTTTAAATCATTTTCTCTGTAAGTTGCCCTGCCATCCTGCCAAATACATTTCATCCACACCACAATGCCTATGATTTAAGTCAGATCATGAATGTTTGGTGAGAATCCTTCCAGTGATTCTTCTGTGAAACATTAAGAAAAAACAGAAACTTCCTTTTATCTGATAGATTGGAAAACACATGCGTACGTGTAACAACCATGTGCACATCCTGTCCTACGTTGGATTAAGTTGTGGGATGGAAAAGAGGAGGAGCAGAAGGAGGGCAGATTGCTCCTGAATCCAAGTTCAGCTTTAGGTCAGACCTTGAATAGGCAAATTTAATTCTGGCTTTTTCCCGACTCTCTTCTAAGCCCTTCTCTCCCCATACCCTGACATCCATGTTCTAGGTTCAGCTATGGACAATCATTGGGCTCCACTTGTGCCTTGAAGGACAACATGATTCCATAAGGATGATTCCTCTTCACCATCATTACAGTTTTCATTCCCTGTACTTGTTGGTAGAAAAGCAAAGGGGTGTAATAAATGCATAACTGAAGTACTTTTATATCTGCCAAAATATTTACTAATGCAGTGCAACTGCTCGTCTTGAGACGAGAGGGAGAGAGATTGGGTATGAGTAGCACTGCCTGGCTCCTTCTTCCTGAGAGTCCCAAAAGACTGTGGACACCATCCAAGTATACCTCTTCCCTCACAGTTGACGACCAGGGGGCCTGGCTGGCTCAGTCGGTAAAGCATATGACTCCTGATCTCGGGATCCTGAGTTTGAGCCCCATATTGAGTGTGAAGATTACTTTAAAAAAATTATCACAGATGAAGACCTTACAACTGACTTGCTGACTGTAGATAGAAATCTATTCTAAATATAAATGGAATAATCTATTGGAATAGATTCAGCTAGGCAATGCATGTAATAGATAGCTCTAAGGCTATAGGAAAACTGTCTCTATTCATTGATATAGATATTGAGTCCTCAATAAAGGATATAAATACTCATCATATGCCTTCCCTCCCATCTGTGTTAACTAGTGTTCTTGCCTCAGGTTTCACAGCTTTCTGATCTACTCTACACAGTTTTCTGAAGTTAACAACTTTCTTCTTAAATATCTCCCATTGTTTCTATGCTAGATTCCCTCTATTTACACTAGTGGGGAGCACAGATTAAGATTAGGATTAAGGGGGTCCCTTGCTGTGGGGTGTCCAATGGCATTCTACCAATGAGAAGCACCACAGGAGATCGAAGGATGGACAGAAGTTGAAATCAGGGTAACGTAGATAATCTCTCTGCCACATTGCCCTGGAGTTGGCTGACTTCATACAGGAAAGGACATGTGGAGTCCCTCTCCATACACTCTCAAGTTCCCATAGCTACTCCCTTTCCCTGTCACTTAGGGCCCCACAGGGTGGTGACTCTATGTTATTGCTGCCCCTGGATACTAGGCTGTTTCTTGCTGGTTTTCTTAATGCTGCCCACATCATTGTAAATAGTCCCTTTATTAAACTCTCCTCAATCACCCAGGTTGATTGTGCCATCTGTTTCCTGCTAGACACATGGTGAGTGTAGCTTTCATTGCTCAAAGACAAAGTTTTGAAATTCTTCTCAAAAACATCAAGTCTGTCCAAACCCAACTTGGCCTTTCTTTGTGTTTTCACATTTAGTCACTTCTCTGAAGGGATTGTTGGTGTCCAATAAATCATTCTTCTGTTAGTCCTACCTGGGGGCAACTTGCCTTCCTCCTCTACCTGACAAACTTTTTATTTTTAAGATCAGTCATCAATTTGAGATTTATGGTGTCCTTTTTGTGTATAGAAAAGATTATTTGAGGTAATTTTGGCTTCTAAAATTAATCTTTCACTTACAAAATAATAATATTGAAAAACGTAGCTCTTCCTTAAAAATCTTATTTAACTTATAACTTTTATTTAATGATAACATATAAACTATAATTTATAAACAGAATATAGTTACTCTATTTCCACAGTTAGTAACTTCTAACATCTTTAAGGGGCAAATACAGCCTATTTAATTGAATTATCTTAATCTTTTATTTGTATTTATCAAATTAAAATGTTCAACTTCTTTTTTGTAGTTTTTAATTTTTTTAATTTTTTAAATTTTATTTAATTTTATTTTAAGTAGTCTCCACGCCCAACATGGAGCTTAAACTCATGACCCCAAGATTAAGAGTTCCATGCTCTACCAACTGAATTAGCCAAGAGCAACCCTTAATTTCCCTCTTGAAAATTTGTCAGACTAATGCATAAAACTTTTCCTAGTACTTAGAAACTCTTGTAGACTTAATGACTTACAAATACGGTAATTTTAAGATTCTTTTGTTTTATTTTATTATTTTTTTATTTTAAAGAGAAAGAGAGAGCACGAGCAGGGGAAGGGGCAGAAGGAAAGAGAGTGAGAGCATCCCAAGCAGGTCCCACGCTCAGTATGAAGCCTGACTCAAGGCTCGATCTCATGACCTGGGATCATGACCTGAGTTAAAATCAAGAGTCAGATGTTCAATTGACTGAGCCACCCAAGCGATCTGTAATTTAAGATTCTTAGCAATTATAATACCATTTATAGACTTACCAAACTTTTCTTGGGCCTTTCAACTTAAAAATCATGGCTAAATTAATTATTTAATAACAGATTTTATACAACAGAATAAGAGGCTTCTGCACAGCAAAGGAAAACAATCAACAAAACTAAAAGACAACCTACTGAATGGGAGATTATACTTACAAATGACCTATCCTATAAAAAGTTAGTATCAAAAATGTTTAAAGAACTTACATGACTCAACAGCCAAAAACAAATAATCCAATTAAAAAATAAGCAGAAGACATGAACAGACATTTTTCCAAAAAGAAAAAAAAAAAAAAAACAGAAGAAAGAACAAATGTTGGTAAGGATGTAGAGAAAAAAGAACCCTCTTGCACTCTTGGTGGGAATGCAAACTGGTGCAGGCAGTCTGGAAAACAGTATGGCTTTTCCTCAAAAAGTTAAAAACAGAAGTACTCTATGATCCAGTAATCTTACTACTGGGTATTTACTCAAAAAATACAAAACCACTAATTCAAAGGGATACATGCATCTCTGTTTATTGCAGCATTATTTATAATTGCCAAATTATGGAAGCGGCCCAAGTGTCCATGAATGGATAAAGAAGAGGTGGAATATACATGTATATCAATATTATTCAGCCATTAAAAGGAATGAAATCTTTTTAATTTGCAACGACATGGGTGGAGCGACAGAGTATAATGCTAAGCAAAATAATTCAGTCAGAGAAATACAAAAGCTATATAATTTCACTCATATAAAGAATTTAAGAGACAAAACAAAGACAAAACAAGAGAAAGAAAGAGAGAGACAAACCAAGAAACAGACTGTTAACAATAGAGAACAAACTGGTGAATACCAGAGAGGAGGTAGGTGGTGAGGAGATGGGTAAAATAGGTGATGGGGATTAAAGAGTTCACTTATCACGACGAGCACTGAGTAATGTATGGAATTGTTGAATCCCTGTATTATCTACCTGAGACAAATATAACACTATATTTCGACTACACTGAATTAATATTTAAAAACTTAATGAAAAAGCCCTAAAGAAGTAGGAGAATATTCCATACTAATGGATTTAAATTCTCAATATGGATTGAAGATGACAATGCTCCCTGTCGATGTATAGGTTAAATGCAATCCCAATCAAAAGCCCATCAAGATGTGTGTGTGTGTGTGTGTGTGTGTGTGTGTGTGTGTAAGTTGAAGGGCTGATTCTAAAAGGTTCATGTGGAAATGCATAAGATATAGAAAACAATCTTGAAGAAGAACAAAGAGGACCTTCCACTACCAAATATTGATTACTACTACAAAGCTATAGTAAGTAAGACAGTGTTATAACGGTGAAAGGATAGAACGGAATAGAAAGCCCAGAACCAGTTCCATATATATTTGGTTACCTGACATGAGATCAAGGCACCACTGCATTTATATATACTGTGATTCCATTTATAAAAATAGCAAGAACAGGAGGGGTGTCTGGCTGGTTCAGTCAGAGGAGCATATGACTCTTGATCTTGGGTATTGAGTTCAAACCCCATTGGGTGTAGTGATTACTAAATAAATAAAGACACTTTTAAAAAAATTGCAAGAACAGGAAAAACTAATTTTTGATGAAAAAAGTCAGAATAGTGGTTACCCATACGGGAAGAGGTGACTAGAAAGGGGCACAAGAGAACCATCTACATACTGGAAATATTCTAGGTCTCTCCTGGATTATGGCTATACAGGTCTATATGTATTCAAAATCTCATAAGCTGTATGCTTGATATTTGTGCATTTACTGGGTTTGTGTTGTACTACAATAAAAAGTTTTAAGAATATAAAAAGAAAAAAATAAAAACACATTTTAAGTGGGAATCACAAAGCTATGGTGATAAATACCCTAACATACTAAATTCTTTTAAACATTACAAATACTGAAAATGACACATATACAAAGATTACTTTTAAACTGGATGTAAACTATATTAATACTACAAATTTGAATTACAGATCCTTCACAAGCATGAATATAAGGGTTTTTATATGCAAAATTTTAATTAATAAATTTAAATGATATAAATAAATATAAATGATAAAAATAAATAAATAATACATTTAAATGATATAAAGAAAAACTTCAAAAAAATCTTTTGAGGGGCGCCTGGATGGCTCAGTCGGTTGAGCGTCCGACTTTGACTCAGGTCATGATCTCACAGTTTGTGAGTTCGGGCCCCATGTCAGGCTCTGTGCTGACAGCTCAGAGCCTGGAACCTGCTTCAGATTCTGTGTCTCCCTCTCTCTCTGCCCCTTCCCTGCTTGCACTCTTTCTCTCTCTCTCTTAAAAATAAATGAACAATAAAATTTTTTTTTAAATCTTTTGAAAAAATTTTAAAGAGACTGCGTGCATATTAAAAAATGCAAAAGGAAGGAAGAACTGTGCACTAAAAAATAAATTTCCCTCCAGTCTGTCCTTTTGGCTTACAGACTGCTTTTTCTGAGGCAATTACTTACCTGTGTATCTTTCTAGAAATACACAGGCACATCCACAATCATATATGTACACATTGTTCCCACGTACTTTTTTTGAAGATGGCAAAATACTATACATGCTGTTCTGCAACTTGATTGTTTCACTTAGTAATATTAGGGATTCATTCTCTATCAGGAAACAGTTTTTCCTAATTTTTCAAAAGCTCTAAAAAATATTCCATTATTTGGAAGCATCATAATGTATATAACTGGATTTCTACTGTTTCTGATTTCTGTGGTAACAAATCATGCTGCAATAAATATCCATGTGAGCACATATCTATTTATTGAGTATATCAGCAAACACCTTAGTTGTTTGCTTTTTGATATTTATTTTACTGCATTTCCATGATTGCATTATATCACTTCTCCCTTTGTGGTTCAATACAGTGCTTAGTTATCAGTGTCTACCCAGAGGGATACAGAACAGAACATAGTGATAAGCTAGAACTAAACCCTGTCCTCTGGAAATTTGAATCTTAGTGAGGGAAAAGAAAACAGGGCAGATGAACACATATTTTGCAGAGTTTTTCAAGTATAATATACCTGACCTGAACCATGTAAATCTTGCGTTTAATTTAGATCTATTAGTTATTTAGTGTATGAAGGAAATCCTTCTGAAAATTCAAGTGTGCAATTTATAGGTACCTGTTGATCTGGTTTGTCTTTTCCTTCCTTACTTCCATTCTTTTTTCTTTTTTACTTTATTCTTTGATCTTTATTTTAGTCTCTATAACTTGATTCTTATTTCTTTTATTTTACTTACTTTATTCTTATTTATACTTTACCCTATATTACTTTATTCAACTTGGGGGATAAGCCACTGAGAGTGGGCTGCTGGTAAATTAATGCCAAGGAAAGAAAAGATCTTCTTAAGGTCAAAAGGATGCAATTGTTTTTCCTTTTGCAAATTAAGCTCTTAGTAATAATTAAGTCCTGGGGCTCCAAAAGTCCCTGTGCCCCAGGAGAGCTGGGATGATGGATCGGACAGCTCAGAATCTGACTGTAGCAGCTAAGTGTGTGCTTTATGCTTCATCATCTCAGAAGCTCACTGAGGAGTAATCTTGATGCTAAATAATTTTGCTTAGTCAAACACCATTGAAGCATTCGAGCCTTGGTTTGAGCCTGGATAAACTGTTGTTGTTATTGTTCTTTTAATGTTTATTTATTTATTTTGAGAGAGAGAGAGAGAGAGAGAGAGCAATCAGGGGAGGGCAGAGAGAGAGGAGAGAGAGAAAGAGAGAGAATCTCAAGAAGGCTCTGCATTGTCCGTGCAGAGCCTGAAGCCAGGCTCAATCTCACGAACTGTAAGATCATGACCTGAGCCGAAATCAAGAGTTGGCTGCTTAACCAACTGAGCCACCTAGGCGCCCCTCACCTGGACAAACTCTTAAAGCCACCAATAGGTCATAAGTCCTCCACTAGCTCTTAAAACAACTTCACAGTTGATTTCTCTCTGTTAAAACAACAATGTACCTTTCTACTTTCCTGAATGGACCCTGCCCGATAGAATGAGAATTTATAAAAATATGCCATGAAGTTATTAGTTCTATATCTAGGAAGACATTTGGAAAGAGAAGTTTTATAAACCCAGATGAGCACTGAAGGAAAACCCAACATCTTCTAACTGTCCCCATTCACCAAGGGTTTTCATTTTATAAAGAAAAATCCCCAGAGGATGGAATAAAGTTAGTTTTTGCTAGTTCTAAATATGAATAACTTGATTCAATGTTTTCTAAATACCTAAACTCT